>NC_046333.1:45237692-45866442 GCF_000738735.6 Corvus cornix cornix
TTACTAATGCAGTAATAGGAAGGATGTTTTTGGATTTGAGGCAATGCACTTTGACTACATCTGTGGGCTTCTGTTGCCTGGAATCAGAAGAAGAGCTCTTGCAAACAATATTGAAGTGGTTATATAAAAAGTAGTTCTTTAATGAAAGTTTTCAGGTGTGCAAAATATAGGAACATTCACACATTACAGAGGATTTCTGTGATTTTTGTACAGTTAATTAATTAGTATGTCTACCGGGTACATCCAATAAAGGGACCAGGTTCCCTAGAAACCCACCCTTGGGTCTGCCCCTTGGAGTTGTTCCAGCGGGTTCTTTGCCCTTTATCTTGTTACATCTCTCAGGTGCTGGTGTAAAACAAAATGTCCATGTTACAAATTCTCCTCTTGAGAGTAAGACTAAACAGAATTTCAAGAATGTGTTAGAAAGGGTTAGCTATTGTTCTAAAGTGTGAGAAAGGGTGAGAAAGTGCTAAAAACTATATAACTATATATTAAAAATCTACAAAGCTACAAATATATGAAAAAGCTAAAAATCTTTAGGCGTCAGTTTCTTAGCAGAGCATCCAAACCACATGATACTACAACACATTGCACTTTTCCTGTGGTTCTGCTCTGAGAGATTTTCCTGGGGTAAACTATCAGCAGTAGTTGAACAAGAAGCCAGTGAAAGGCTGTAGCCTCTCGGAGGTCATACCCCGTGACTGGATGTGCCACCAAAGTGCTCTGTCGAACATTTTCTCAGCAGCAGTGAAAATTCTCTTGCTTCCTTTTTTCTATGAGCATGAGCATTAAGTTGTTTTGAGTAATTTGTGGAAGACCAAGACTGAGTTTTCTCCCCTTTGATTCCCTAAGAGTGTTTCAATCCTTGATTAGCTTCTCTTCCTGGCATTTCTCCTCCTTGCCTTCTGATGTCTGTGAACTGTCACTGTAATGGCTGTTGGGGCACAGTTTGGAATGAGAGTTGTGAGGCAGGAGAGAAGTATGTTTGTTTCTCCTTGTTTGCCTTCATAATAAATACTTTTGCAGAAGGCATATGCAAAGTGAAACCATTCTGAAATGGTGAGCATTTTTCTCTAAAATAACTATTCCCTGCATCATTCACCGGATAAGCAGTAGATTAGACTTCAGTTCTTTCTAATTAATTCAGGCCCGATATCTCCACTTTGAAGTTGTATCATTGGTGGTACATAATAGATAATTGAGACATGCTACCAATAAATATATAAAACCCCTTAAAATTGATCATTGATGTCAAAATAGTTAATTTTACTTTCTGCATGAAAAAAGGTGAAATCTAAAAAAAGGTAACAAAGAGCCATCCTAACTTTTTTTTTTTTTTATATCATACACTGTTTAAAATCTCATGTTATGATTCAGAAACAGAAAGGTAGAGACAAGGGAGACTTTTCAGAAGTTCTACTGTAGATCAGTTTTTCTGCACAGGAACATCTGAGCCCCTGAATCTGTTAACTATTGCTGTACCACCTGTTCAGACTTGCTGCATTTTATAGTGCCTAGTACCACAGTTCTTCCTCTTTGTCTTAAAATTTAACTTTTCCTTCCTGTAACATGATACTGTCTCATTTGAATTGAATATCACAACTTTGTAAAAGTGCAGCAATTCCCTTGGATTCTTGGTTCTTATTACATTGAAGGTGCATGCTAATGCTTCCAGTAGCTGCTGAATTGAATGCATGTGACAGGATACAGAAAGAAAGGGATCAAAGTAACACATCAATTGCCAGATAATATTTTTATGTGTAAGCCTATTTTTAAGTTAACAGTGACCAAGTAGATCATATGGTTTTATTCATATAGCCATATCTTTATGCTCTGCTATTTGACTTGTTCTGGAGATGGAACAAGAAAAACTTCAGATGGTAATTCAAACAAGATGTGCAGAAATGAATGATAGCTAGGGTAAGGGGAATGCCTTTTGGTTTGGAAGGATTTATGCAGATGGCTTTGTTTTCTCTTTCGTTCTTTACCAGTTTCAAGCTAAGCAAAGCTTCAAGATTTATATAATGTACAGCTCTTCTATTTCATGTCAGCAGTAAAGATCAAAAAGCAGATTGGTATTTTAAGGAAAAGCCTTAATGCCATGCCTTGAAATAAAAATGACGTGGTGAAGTTAAATGTAGGACACTGAAAAAAATGCATCTTAGTTGTCGGGTTGATTTTTTTGTTTGTTTTAATTAAGAGGGAATTAGGTTTCTTATGGTAATTTTTCTGTGTAAGACTCAGGGACAGAACAATTTCCATCCTGTGAATCTCAAGTGAAAGAAGCATTGCCAAGTCAGCATCATTCCTTGCAAGTGACTGTGTGCACACCTCTGTGTGTGTTTTAGTTACCAAGCACTAGAGCCGTCAGTGTAAATCCCCAAGATTTTCAGGATTCTTGTCTCTATTGGTATTTCTTCATCTTTTGTCAATGTGGCATGCCAAAATTGATGACAAAACCATTTTGTCTTCCAGGCACTGTTTTTTGTCTTGGCCGGTTCTGTTTCAATTTAATACCATAAGAATTTAATAATTTAATAATTCAATTTAATACCTATGCTTTCTGCATAGGTCTCTTGCACAAGTCACTGCATTTAGGGAAAGGGAAGGAGAAATACTTTGGTTTCCCTTGCTTTAACAAGGAGGGCATTTCACTTCTGTGATGTTTAAATTTTATCCTAAGCAGTAGTGATGTTCTCAGAAGGACTGTGTGTTGGCTGTACAAAAAACCATATGTACCATATTCAGGTATTTTGCTGTCAGCTGTGTGGGCTAATAAGGCTCTCAGTATCTATTTCTCTGTGTCATACCACAGTAAGGTCCTAATTCTTACTAGACTCTGGTAATAACATATATTCATTCTTTATATTGTTGTTACTTAACATATTTGCAGAGCTGTTTGGAAAACACATTAATGTGCCAGCTTCAGATCCTCTGCAGAAATAAGAACTTGTAGAAACTATTATGCTTTGATTTACAAGTGAAGAATGAGCAAAAATTTTACAATTGTGATCAGTTTTCTTTTCAAGTACAATCTGAGTTAAAATGGCTGAAAGGAGTGGCTGTTCTTCCTGACTTTACCATTTAGAAAAACAGCTGACATATACAGCTAGTTACCTCCTATCCCGATAAACTTATTTTCTTTAAATCACCATCAACAACAGCAACAAAACATTACATGCACAAGAGAAAATTACAGACTGAGTAGATAACTTCTTAGGAAAGGTTCACGCTGTCCAGTGTTTTGCTAAAAGCTTGTTGTGACAATCTTAGCTACATGTGATGACTTGCAGATTGGCCAACTTGCCATCTCCGGAATCCTAAGACAGCCCAGACCAGCTGCTGGTAATTTTCATTGACTAATTTTTTTATGAAACTAGAGTTTACTTATCACTGACCTTCTGTACAAAAGTAATTGTACTTCTTTGTCTAATTTCACTGATTTTTAAAAAGTAACAATATTTCATTGTAAAGCTGCCTACTTAGATTTGTTGCAAAAAAGCACGCATAGGATTAATCTACAGAAAGACTTAAAATTATATTTTCAAATAAATGTCGTAGTTCAAAATGCAAATTCTTACTTTTTAAATTACAAAATTACAAAAATTACTTTTTTTTCCTGTATTAGCTTTTAGTTATATGAGCACATTGTGTATTCTTAGGTTCATTCCTGTAGTGACTATCCCAATAATTTATTAAAATGCAACAAACTACATCCATAATTCCCAAGGTATCTGTAGATGCTTGATGTTTCCCTCCCTTCTCCTTCATTCTCATTTTTGCATATAACACTTCCAGGTAAGGGCTCTTGCATGTCATTTGCAAAATCTTGCTAGTGTTCAGTGAGAGATGGGGCCTATAAACATAAAGGCCACGAAGCAAATGGAGTTGCAGCAGAAAGTTTGTATATTCTTGTAGACACTCAGAAGCAGGGCCACAATTTGGAGGTTGCATACCAAGGCTGTCCAAGTCATGCTTTAGGACAGCCTGTAGCCTAGACTAGAGATAAAGTGCAGATGAGAGAATATTCTTAGTGCTGGAGACCTTGGCTTGTGAGGAAAGAATGTTGATGTCATCTTCTGCTACATAAAACCTACTCCGAAGTGTTAGTCTCAGCCTTAATTTTCATTAAGTACGTTTGCGGTTGGGTTGACCTCTCAGTTTGATTCTGAGCCAGAGAGAAAATTTTATATCCTGCAAAGATGCATTCCTTATCCCACCTCTTCCTCTGTAATACTCCAGTGTCCCAAGAAATGGAGACCAGGTGGAGAGCTTGACAGAGTTGGTTTCTTCTCTTATTGAGGCTGAGGGTGCATTTAGCAGGCCAGCAAGGGAATTTTGGAGTCCACCAGAAAAATGCTTTTGGACGATGGTTCTCCTAGGTCTATGACTGGAATAGCACAGGTTATAGCAGTCTTTAAGCACCTTCAATACAGAGCTGAAAGGAACCTGTGTTGTGCACTGGAATCCTGACTAGGCTTTATGCTAGAACAGAATGAAGGTCAAAACTGAAGCCATCTGAAAGCTACTGGTGGATATGAAACAGAAGCATGAAAGAGAGCAGGGAGGATGTGTTATGGTAAGGAATTAGTGAAGTTTGACTGCTCTTTTCTTTGGCTTTTGTTTTTCCTTTGAGGCTGCTCTCATAAACTTGTAAAGTGCTGAGAGGAGGAAGCCCTGGCACATCATCTGTGATTTTGTTTTAATCTACCTTATTTTGCCAAGATAGTATGGTATCACATAATCAGAAAATAATTTTCGACAGTGTAGAGACATAGGCAAAACCATGGGGCTGACTGGATTTTTGTTACGAATGTAAAAACAGAGAAGAGAGTGCTATGATCTTGCCCTTGGATTTTTCTGAAACTTCTTGTCCACAACTCAAATAATGAAGGCAATTTACAAGGCTGTAAAAGCGAGGATTTGCATGACAAAGCAGAAGTAAAACCCTGAAACTGGTGCAAAGACATGGCGCTTTTCTGATGTGCAGCTGTTGAATGTGTTTGGGAATAGAGGTGCATATCTTTGACCTCTGAAAGTCTAAAGTCTAATTCAAAGCACTTTAACAATAGTTGTGTATGTTACATGTTACACATTGTTTAAGTAACTTATGTTGGATTATGGTGACCTGAAACACTCAAAATGCTTGCTTGGCTCGGCAAACAAACGCTATTAAAAGCAGGCTTTATTTAATTAATTTGGCTCAGTTATAGTACGGTTAGTCAGGTTGATTTAGTACTTTCTGAGTCTTGGTTTCCCCGAAGCAATACAGTTTTGCAGACACTAGATATCTTGTTCCAATTTTTCAGAGAATTGAGAGAAGTTTTCTTTCATTGTTAGTGTTGAGTGTTTGTGGAGTTTTGTTGTTTTTTTAAATCAGGCACAAGTTTTTACCCAAGTGGTATATGAGGATACAGGCAGAGATGGAAATAATTACAGAAGTAATTCCATCTACAGGTGTAGATGGGCCACAGGGGTAGAAACTGCTGATTTTTCCTTGATTTATAGAGGAATTGCTGTGGGTTTGCCTTGCATGACTGTTTAATATCTAGTAATTTCTAATTAGAGTAGCTTTTGTAATGTATGAGAAAGACACCGTAACAGAGAGGGATGTAGTTGTGGGTTGTGGGTTCTGGATGGTGGTGCAAAAAAGGTGACTTGTTCCAAAGCTGCATATAAGTAACATTTCATATCTGCCACCATTGGCATTGGGGACTGACCATGTGCCTCAAATGAACCTTTTACAAGAGCTTTTGAGCTGGGAATAGGTTGGATTTATCCCTTGCTTTTATAGCGTGGATAGCAGGACCATTCCTCTTAACATCCAGTTCACCTATAACTCCTGTGGTGGTGGTAACAATTTGTGATAGTAAGTTCCATTGCTGCTACACACAATGTAAAGTAAATTCAACAAAACTCGAGTATTTGTTGAAAGCAGTTTCCTTCCCTGCAGTAGCTTCCAATGTGACCTGTGCTTAATAAAGTGTTAAGAAACCCAGCCCAAAACATCCCCGTTCAAGAGGAGTCGAGGCATTTATGTGTGACTTCCCTCTCTACTATTTCTTATTTCATTTGCTCACCTGCCATTTCTAAAAAGTCAGTAATTATGAGAAGTTGTGAAGCAATTTAAACCAGGTTAGTTGGGCAGTGCTGTTTGCAAGAGGTAGCTGAACAGTTCCTGTCTTCCATGTAGAGGATTACCAGGGCTGATGCTAACTTTTTAACCACAGAGCTTGGGTATAAAAGCCTGGTTTGAATATTTCCAGCACAAAAACTTTGAGCTTATGCTTTTAATGTGATCTTTGAGATCTGACCAACTACAGAAATACTGTTACCAGTGTTGAGATTGTAGAAATGTCCTGAATTTGCAATGTAGCAGTTCTTTAATAAAAAGAAAACCAAGAGTGTTACCATTTAAAATTTACCATTCCTCTTGCTAAATGTAATTCTCATAATCTGCTAAATATACTGAAAAATGACATTTTGCGGGGGTTTTCAAGAACACACAGGGGAGTACTTAGATATCCTGTTCCCATTAATTTTCCCACGTAAAGTATAGTCCCTTAATTTTTTCTACTGATTTCTTTTTCCCAGTACTTTGTCATTATGCTTCTAGAGGTTGCCCTGTTTTGTTGGCTTCTGTTTTTTGCCATTTAATGCAGAAAGCTGGAAAAAAGTTTGTGGAAACCTGTAGTGCAGTTATGTAAAATTAATGTACTCTTCTTCGTGCTAGTAAAAGAAACATACAATCAATAGGTAAAGAACTTCTAATTTTTCTTACATGCTTCGTGTAGTGCAACCTCATTTATTCTTATTGGCACCTAAGGTCCTGTGCACATAATCCTTCATTTGCATCATATGTTTTAATCTTGCTGGTAGTTTTGATTCCACCCATCTGGCTCAGTTAGAACAGCATAACTCAGCCCAGCTAGGCTGGGGATTGTAGACGGCACCACTGCTTTACTGGAAAGCAACCTGCATCCCTTTCAGTTAGAGTAGGGATTTTGCTTTAGACTTGGGTTCAGTCCAGTAAGAGTCCTTGACTACTACATTGACTCGAAAGCTGTTATAGGAAACTGTCTGTCACAGTTTCTAATTGAATACTTTTACAAATCACGTGTGTATAAATGAGGAGTGGCTTGGTTGCTTGTAAGAGGTCAGAGTTTACTGTCTTCCTACCTGATGTAATACTATGAATCTTTTTTTCTTTAACAATATTTTTGTGGAGCAATTAAATACTTCCCAAAACTTAGTGTAACATGGATTTTGCTTTAATTTCAGACTAAGAAATTTTAAAAATTGTGCTTACATGAAATGCAGTATAAAATTACAATCTACATGCCTTCCTAAAGGTATAGCAAGTCGAGACTTTTTAAAAAAAATTTTAATTATTGGTTTAATATGATTGAGAAGTGAGAAAACATTGCCAGTAGTACCAGCTTTGTCGGAAAAGATGCTGTACTTTCAATGAGCTAGGCAATTAAATGCATTTTGGCTTTGTATTCATGTGATCTGTAGAAGATGTTCAGTTTCCTCATTATTATTCTTTCTTTCCCATTGCTGCCTCAGGGATGGTAAATGCAGACAGAAAATACTGCTTCAGTAAAGTTTGGACTTCATTATTTCACATCCTGAATGTCTAAAAAGCATGCTGGAGGGTTTGTGCACAGGTTGTGATGAAAAGGCTTAGTTTCTTAGTAAATTATTGTGATGGGGAAAGAGAAGAACTATCTCACAGGGGTATTCCATCCACATTTCTTCAAAATAGTTTCTTGGCAAAAATTGTAGTAAAGTAGAAGTCCATTACCATGAACAATTTTTGATTTGCAAGAGCAGTAATTGTATACATACTGCTTGTCAGTGCATGTTCTTACATATGGTATAAAACTAAAACATTGCTATCTGGTGAGTTCTTCATTTTTGCTGATGTCCTTATTTTGTTTGAGGCATGGTTTATTGGGGCAGCATGTAGGGCACAGTGAAACTTTCACGATGAAACCCGAAACTGGATGAAACAAACCTGAAGGCTGGATCAAGTTCATAGGAACGTTTGCTGAGGTTTCTAAGTCTGGGTTGAATTTGCAGCCGATCTGTGCTCACTTACTGTGCATTGAAAGAACCGCAAGAAATGTATTGGTTTCATATGGTTTCAGCGTTCAGTCACTTCACATTGCTGGTGACTTCAGTAAAAGCTGGTTGTTGCTTGCTCTAACCTCAGTGAAAGGGAACTGGGGCCTATGTCAAGTGATACAAAAGGTCAAGTGTAGTAAGTGGTTTGACACTACCATCAAGGAGAAATGAGACAGAAAGCAAGAGATTTTTGTGCTCCCAAAAGCACAAAGGAGAAATGTAGATGTAGGCCAGATCTCCCATCACTCTTGATAAACTCCCCCTTGGTCATTATTGAGCTACAGTACAAGTGACAGGATTGGACTGTGCATGCATGGTGGGTCTTTTGTTGACAGCGAAGGGTGGACAAGGAGGGACCAATGAGCAAAAGTGAGGATGGCTTCACCTTGTGGGTACAAGCGTGGGAGTTCTGTGGACAATTTCTTTTAGTCAGGGAAACACAAGGGAAAACTTCTAATTGTGGCCTGGAAGTATTTGAGGGGAGTAAAAACCTGGGTCAGCTGAGTTATAGGATGACGGAAACATATAAAGAAAGGAGAATTCAAGGGACACAATACACAAACTGAGTCCGGGAAGGGTTCTTCAGTGTGATGGGTGGGGGCCAGTATCTCATTCAACAGTTAGAGAAGGGTTATTGAAGGGTTACTTCTGGATCCTGATGAGTAGAGGTGAAAGGAAAGCTTTCTACTTTGAATTGTCTCTGGTAATAAAATCATCTGGCTGCTGGGGGTCACTTAAAAGCTTTGTTTGCTAATCCTCAGAAGATACTTGCTGATACTGGTGCTTGCAGCTCTATCTTGTGAGCATTGTATCACAGGAGAAGTTTGATGGATGCATGTTTGAATAGGACTTGATATCTTTCTTCTGAGGTAGTGCCACTAACAAACAGATCCCTTTTTATTTCTCTGTCAACAATGCTGAAATAAATTAGCTAGCACTTGAAGATGCTGAACTTTGGATTTAGTTCCAGTGTGGAAATACATTTGGCAAAAGAAAATCCAGTGATAAATAAAAAGCGATCTCCCAAGACACATGCAGGAAGCCTGGTTTCTGGGATTCCACCATACTTCCTGCCAGTCAGAGTTGTGGAACATGCTGGCCATTTTTTACTAAGCTTAGCAGTAGGGTAGACGTCTTAAAAGTTAGATAAATTAATCTAATCTTCATCTAATAAGTTTTTGGCTGGACAAGAAAGACCCAAATTAATGCTCTGGGTACTGAGGGAAAGGACTCAGGTGCTAAATGCTGTTTGGCAGTGCAGCTCTGGAGCAGCCTTAGCACACAAGAGTTCAGAGGAAGCAGGTTTCCATTACTTTTGCTGGTGATAGGCAATTTGTTTTCTGTCCATATCATCTAATGGAAAACTCCCTGTGGCCTTGTGTTTGGTGCTCTAATATTTCTCACAGTACTTCCCAGAACTCCTGGTTTGTCCTTGGGGAATTCAGTAAATATCTATGAGAAATTAAATGCTTTGCTGTAATGCTGGCTTTGGATCAGTGGGAGTTGTAAAGAGCAGTGTAAGGTAGAAGTTGTTTTAGGAGGAACTTGGAACAAGAACTACCAGCCAGATATCCAAGAAACTTCCCAGATTAAATCTTCCTGTTATGTGTCTTTGGCAGCTGTCTTCCTGATGATGCTGTGTGTTGCAGGTAAGGCAGGCAAAGTCTATGGAGCTGAGATTGGGACTGAGGGTCCATGGGAGCCATGACAGAGAACAATATCTAAAGGGACGAATGTTATCATTATTGAACAGTGGGTCTTCAGGCTGGGTCTGTGTGCCGATTTCCTTTGTAGCCAAAAGTTTTCTGCTAACTTTTAACAATTAGCCGCAGTATCTGAACTATAACCTCAGTTTTCAAGCGACAGATGCTGAAGACTTGGCTAGATAATTACATTAGCATTTACTTTCCTAAAAACTGTACATAGAGAAAGACAGCATATTGGCAAGGCTTTTACAAGAGCAACAGTTCACAGAAGGTATCATTTCATTGCTGTGTCTGTGATGCAGCTTTGAGAACAAAACCAGGTAATCCCTGAGGAGCAATTCAGTCAAAGCAGCTCAGAGTTGTAAGAACTGGCCATCAGTACCCTTATAGCTCCTGCTGCCTGACTGCATATTTGTGGTCTTTTTTTCTCTACCCCCACCACCACCACAACCCCCCTGATTTCCTGTGAAGATTAAATTAATGCAGCTCAGACTATGCTTCTGTGGTAGTTTTATTTTTCCCTTAGTAACTTCAGAGCATTTCTATTTCTCAGTGCATTGAAGCAATAGTGACAGAGCTAAAGACTTATATTTGATGTGGTCAGAAGCTTTGTGATTTAAGAGGTGTCATGTAGGTTAAAAGATGGTGACAGGATATCAAGGACTCATTGCTATGAAGACGAGCATAGGATCACGCCAGGTAGGAAAAAGGAATGAGAATGGAATCTACGAGAAGGCCATATTCATTCTGTACCTCTGTTCATGCATTATAACCTTGAGACTAAGTATGAACATACACTTTCAGATCTTATTATCCTGTGTGGGGATGAAACAGGAGATGTTTTCTGTGGAAATTAGAGAATGAGTATAATAAATGTTACCAGTAACATGTAAAATACTTAAATGTATTTTTCCTCAAATACTGTCCGTATTAAATGTAGTACAAGTTACAAACTGCTCTTTCCTTGCATCATTTGATTTTTGGGAAAGCCATTAGCAAAGGTATGAAGCTGTGAGCCAAAATGCACAGGTTCTGTTCCCCATTCCATCAATTACCTGCTTTGCGATCCAAGGCAAGTCATTTTTCTGTCCCTGTGTCACTTCCTAATCTGTCTGATGCTTTGGCTGACTGCTGACAGATCCCTCCATGTCTATGATAAAAAGTACTTTATATCAGACAGGTGGTGGTGTCAGCTGCATCCCTCTAGCTGGTGTCTGTTCCTAGAGCATATTGAGAATTACAGTTAATAAGCTAATCAAATAGAATTATGTTAATTTAATTTCAAAGACACAGATGTTACTTTAAATTCCATAATGTGTAACATAGAGATTAGTTTTTCAAGACTGGACAAGATGGGCAATTTAATGTGAACTAAATGCAGACATTTTCCCTAACGTAAGTGATGACTCTGCTGTAGTTTAGAAAGGTTTGGTTAGTTTTTCTGCCCTCAACCGTTATTTTCGTACACATCTTGTGATTTAAAATTCTGGTTTAACCACACAAGAAACAGGACTATCAAGGTGCTCTGTCAAGGGCTACTTTCTAGTTAAATTCTGCATGGAAACATGCAGTGCTGGCAGCCTTGTGAAAGCACAGATGCTGATAGACTTCTTTCAAATTTCAAGTTCTTTTTGCTTGGCATTTACGTAATAGGTTGGATCTGTTGGCTTCCTGGACTTGCCATTTGTCAGAAAATGGGCATTTATTAACTTAAATGCATGTATATAATACAACTAAAATTAAGCTATATAAGCTTTAAAAATTACATTCCAAGAAAATATCAAAATTAGTTTGTAGTCTATTCTTATCTTTTAACTTCTGGGCTTTTTAAAATAGTGCTTGGTAAAAAACCCACACCTCAAATACATATGTAATATATTGTCCTTCATTGTGTGGAGTTGGTGAGCTTAAAACACTATTGACAGGAGAATATTTTAGTCCAGATGGCCTCAGCTTTGTGTAATTTACCTTTTAATGTATGGCTTGCCAGCTGGGACAACTTTGCTTTGGGTGAAATTTGCATAGCCATCAGATATTTGTTACATGCCTGGAAAGAAAAGTGGGAGCAAGTTCTGGCTTATGCTAATACTTTGCTATCACCACATGCTACCACTAAAGCAGCAAAATGAGAATTAGACTCTTCATTTGTTCTCAGCAGTTAAATTATGAGTCTCTGCCTTATAAAGATGAGATATTTTTCCGTGAGCTCTTTACTACTGATGAAGCAGGCAGTGCTTTAATTGTGAAATTGTTTCACCTTGTTAAAATACGGCCGTTCTTGTTGAACAGATTAAGTTATAAAATATTGAATACGTGCACCAGGCATTTCCAGACATCAAATAAATTTTCAGACAAAACAAACTAAAACATTATGGGAATTCATGTTTTAATGCTTGGTTTTATTCTAGTTCTATTTTTGTTACAGTAGTTTTAAAAGATTAGACATTACTAGTTCTAAAATAGTGCCACACTATTCTCATAAATGTCCCAATAACAACAATAATTAATATCCCCACATTTGCATTTTAAGCCACTCCATTTCCCTAGTCATCTATTACTTGGATGTGAAAAAATCATTTCTCATCAAAACTTGGCAAAGAATACCTGAATTCCATACTTTCTACCAGATGTAAAAATAGAAGTGAACTAATTCATCTTTTTCCCGCCAATTAAAGGGTTCAATAAAGTATGAGTTAAATTTTGTCCTTGTTTTGATAAATGGTTTTCATTTCAAAGTTCAGAATAGCTCTGATCTAAAAAAAAAAACCCAAAAAAAAAACCCAAAGGGGGAAGTAGAGAGAAGGGGGACAGGGGGATCTGCCTCATGAATGGCAATAACATGAAACTGCTGCTTTCCAGAGAATGCCTAACAGCCTCAGCTCCTTGGTGATTTCGGAGGAACACTTGCTTTTTGGAGTGCAGTACTATAAGAAAACAGCCATCATTTCCACTTGGCCACCATTGAGACAGCTTTGGTCGCAGGCTGTGGTAGCTGATCTGTCTCAAAATACCTCCTGGTGGTTAATTCAGGCCAAGAGCCTTGTACTGCTCCAGAGTAATGTGTGTCCTTGTCTTCCCTGAGAAAAATTATAAATGTTTTTCACCTCCGTCAGTTTTTTACGAAGACCCTAGTTTTGCCCAAACCCTAACTTACTACAAAAGCCTGTAGTTTCCTATTGGATCTTCTTAAGGAAACTTCTTGAGCCTAGGGATATTGAGAGAGACACCCATTGATTTAAAATTATACTTGATGAGGTGCAAGTTTTATTCTGTGATTCACCATTCTAATTTTAGTTTTCACTGGGGTAAAAAGCTGAGAAATATTGAGAACATTAAGAAAATGGCAGAAGCATCTCCTGCTTTGGGTTAGTAGCTGCACAAAGCCCACCAGTGTGCTGGCCAGAGCCCTACCCTGCAACACGAGGAGTGGGTGGGTGGTTGTTTCATACAGAACTGAGGAGTGGTTTTCCTGCCGGATTGCTAAAACTCTGTTGCAGTAGAACTGGGTTTATGCCAATGAATCATCCTTATTTATTTAGAAACACTTTTTTTTCAAGCCTGACTTCAGTTCATGCAATTATCGCATCTGTGTTTCCCACCAGGGGAATTGCATGGTTCTTGCAGATTTCTGCCCAGAAGTGTTGGCTTGCCTGAGGCATAGGTGTAAAAGTTGCACATAGCTGAAATATACTATTTTCTCTTCAATTAGTGTGCATTGCCACCACTCGAGGAGACCACAGAGGAGACAGTGGCATATAATGAGCAGACAGTGTTGAAGCCTGCCATCAATTTGTTCTTATTACAGACACAGACTTTTATAACACTTTGGCTTTGTTCCAATCTGAGTCGAAGTTTTGGGTCTATCTTTAAAAAGTGGTATTTTTGAAAGGCAGAAATATGTGGATGTATTCTCATTCATCTGCAGAAGGATGAGCAGGGAGTGAAGGGAATGGTGTCAGCCTGTGTTGTTGGACGCACATTCACTCCGTGAAGGGCAAGGTGCTGTGGCATTCAAGTCCCTGCTATTTGTCTTGGCAGAAGACAAGTTGCTTTGCCCTCAGTGTCTGGTCCATTTCATGTCTTGCGTGAAAGGGGGCACAGGTCTACTAAGGCTCTGTTACATTGACACAATTTTGGTGACTGAAAAATACTCACTAATTTAAGTGGATCAGGAGGTAGGCTGATACTGAGCCTGAAGAAGGAAGGGAAAAAAATGCAGCCCACCCTTGCTCTGAATATGTAAATATTGGCATACAGGAATAGACATTTAAAATTTATCACAGAAGTGAGATTACTTTGCAAGGCAGTGCCCGGTCAGAATGACAAAAGAAAAGGCATATTCTGTAACTTGAAACTCAGGATTCCTTCCGATTTCTGTCTCTAGTGGTTAGAGTTCTTCACTCTTGCTAGATTACAAGTCCACAGGGACTTTTAAAACTACTTATTCAGACTTTACTGTTTTGGATGTACAAGAGTTAGTTGCATTAAGCTGTAGCTTGGAAAAAAAAACTGAAACAATTTTTATAGCATTTTAAAATAACTTTATTAAAGGATAGCATAAAAGATCACAGTTTCTCTGTTTTTACAGCTCTGCTTTGAAAAGATAATAAAGCTACTACACAGGACATGTATTAGGCTGGTGATTAATGTGTCTGTGTGTTACAACTCCGAATACTCTGAAACTAGCTTTATATTGGAATGAATGAAAATGTCACATAATGAAACCGCAGAGGAGGAGTACAGTGCTAAGAAAATAATGTGCACTTGTCTCTTACTAGGTAACATTTTACATTAGCAGAGTGAGCTAAACTTTTTTTGCCTTCCATATGGGGATCTTAAGGTACTTAACATCAAAGAGGAGCTCTGTTTTGATAGAGTAATTGATAGAGCCTGGATAATCCTATTGCACAAACATTAGCAGGAAGCTGGGGCTCTTGACATGCTGAAGAATACAGTGGAAGTTTTAAAGTATTTTCTAGGACTATTCTTTAATCACTGATCTGTATTTTAGGCACTTGAGTTCCAATATCTTGGTTTTAAGATGAGATCCAGTATTGAATAAATAAATGTTGTTATTGGGAGGGAGATGCAAAGACAAGGTCTTTTTCCTCTAGGGAAGGATGCATTTCTGCCTTCTTGTAGACGCTGCATAATGTAGGTTGGAAAGGATCCCAAGAGGTTTTGTCATTCAGCCCCTGGCCCTAAATAGGGTTAACCTCAAAGTTAGATGAGATTAATTAGGGAGCTTGTCTCTTTAGGCAGCCTTTTCCAGTGCCAAGGTGCTCTTGTGAAACCTTTTTTGTTTATATAAAATTGAGATTTTTCTGTGCTAAAAAACTTTTACCCATTGGCTTTCACCCTTTTGATGTGTACACATCTCTGAGGAGAGCCTGGTTTCAACCTGGCTAGACAAAATCAGCCCGCTTGCTCAGCTTCTTCAGATCTTGCATCTCAGATCCTGAGGTGCAGCCTCAGGCATCTTAGTGCTTTGCTGCTGATCATCTATCTCTGACCCTCTTTGCTGGGGTTGCAGAAGTGGACATACTCTTCCAGATCTGTCCTCACAAGTGTTGTGTAGATGGGTTTAATGGATTCATTCAACCTGCTGCCTGCCATCATATTAAATGCAACACCAGCTGTGTGATTAACCTGTTGCTGCTCTGATGTGTTGCTTGCTCTGGGCTAACATGCTTTCTTTCCATTAACAGTTCTTTTCTAGGACGTAGCATTTCCTAAGCCCTCAGTCGTCGCAATGATCTGTAGTACCAGTGCTGTACTAAATAACAAAAGAAAGCCCAAAACAAAATGAAAAAAAGGAGCTACAGACAGGTGTAGATGCCTAGTTGTCTGTCATGTGTGTCTGACTTAAACACCAGAAGTTGGAGTAGCTGTCACCCAATACTCAGTTGCGACCAACCCAGGTTCACACGAGGAATGTTCTTAGGGTAGTGCCTCTGAGAGTTTGCTGTAACAGCAGCTCACGTAACCGGGTCAGTTTATGCCTTCGGTGAAATTCATCTCAATTACAGATGTGACCACTAAGTATTTTAATAACTATATCACTAATAGTTTAAAAAAACATGAAGGATTAAGAGCCATATGTTCTCCCAGGCATGTGAGCTTAACAAATGCAGCATTTTGCTATAAAACTTTTTTTTTTAAACTTTGCTATGTAGCCACCCCATCCCTTGGCAGAAATAGGATCCTATCCACAAGCTACAGGCGAGGGTGTGTGGTCTTACAGCAGCATGGGAGGAGTTGGGTCAAAGGCAAACTTTTATATATGTGCTGTGCTACTGAGGGGAAAGGAAGCAGTAAACCAGAAAGGACTGCCTTCCTTCAGTACTGGCTCTTTTGGCTTTCACTTCTGCAGCTGAGGAGTCCCCCTCCCTTCTCTGCTTCTCATGTAAGAGCACAGATGCTGTGTTGGAGAGCCATTGGAGCTGTGCTAATAGGGTTGAAGTCTAAATGAAGAACTCGCCCTGCAGAGCCGACACTGTAGATTTTGTTGCCTGAGATGCATTTTGTGGAATACAAACCATGTTGGATGTATACAGCATATTGTTTATGAAAAATAAATCAAGCAGCGAGGGGAACAGCATGGTATTTTCTGGACAGATCTGCACTTCTGGATGCCAAACATGGTTACAGTAATCTCATATTTGAGGGAATACAAATTGAAACCTTATTTGAGTGTGGCCTGACAGTAGAAATACTTTAATTGATGGAACTACAGTTAGCTGCACAAATTTTTCTCTTCACTGTGTGTGGATGTGAATCAAAAGCATTTTCATTATTTCTTTGAAATGTGTGTAAGCACAAGAGGAGTGGGAACAGCATAGTATGTTTAGTCAGATCTATGGTGGTAAACTTCCAGACTCATATAATTTCAATGACTAGTTATATGATTTTGATTTTTTTCTCTTACTGAATGGTTTTTTAGTATCTAATATTCTTGGGTCAGCTATACCGGAGCGAATGGAAGTTTTGTGAAATTTCCACAGTAACTAGATCAGCTTCCAAAGAACAAAGAGAAATTCCAGGTTAAAGTCAGAAGCCAAAATGGTGTGAATCTCCCAGGTGGTATTCAGCCTCTAAAGCTACAGAAAACAGCTTATAATTCAGCAAAGGAAGCCATTAGACAGCCATTAAAGAGCAATCAAGAACATTTTCTTTATAAGGAAACAAAGAGTACTCTTTAAGGGTGATTGCTAAAGGTTAAAGTGCAGCCTGAAAGAAAATCAGGCCGTGTGCAACTTGTGAAAAACCTGATTTCATTGTTTGCTGTACTAATTTGACAAGTTGTTGGCACAAAGATCAGGTTGTTACACTGAACTCACTTAAGAAAGAAGAAATAATGCCATGCTGGAATACCTTCTTTCAAAGCTTTTTGTACTTTTTTTCCAATATTTTTTGAGTTATTTCATCCCAGTTGCAGCTGGAATTTCCAATTTCTTGTTTCACTTCAGAGAGCCATCGTGTCTGAACCAAATATTCCCCTCTTCTGTGGGACTGTTTCGGAGGATATGTTATTGGAAGAATTTTATGCAACTTGATATAGACATTTGAATTTGTTCCATCTTCTTCATTTATAAACTGATACAATCTTTGCAAGTTTTTCATATATAGTAAGATGGATTTGTTTCACAGCACTTGGAATCATTTAACTGAGCAAGGAACTTAACTGTAAAATAATTTGCAAGACTGGGCGGTATTTTAGGATTGCTTCATGAGTGTCAGTGTTGGTTGTCAGTCCATTATGGTGTTCAATACTGGAGTTGCTGGTGCCATAAGTGGTTTGTGAGCTCAAAATTAAACAAGGAAAGAACAACCCAGGCAGAGAACACGGTTGCCGAGATGAGAATTACCTTGGACACAGCGACCGTTCCAAATATGACTGCAGACAAAAATGCAGTAAAGGGCTTTTCTTGTGCCAGGATCTTTTCTGAATTCCACTTCTTGAGTGAAGTATTCTGTATCCACATTTTTGGGTCTTTTTTTTTCTTGTTTCCTGCCTGCCCTGTAAGCCGTTTTTCTCACTTGCTTCTGTTTAGGGTAAGAAAGGATATCACAGTCTACCTCTTTATCATTCACTTTGAAATCAGTTCAGAGAATTCATCAGTCTTTCCCTTTCTTCAAGAAGACATTAATTTTATTCAGTTTAGATTAGGAAGTGCATCATGGGAATTGATTGAACTGCTTTTTTTTCCCCTCTTATTTTTCTCTTCTCCATGGTGCACACACCTCTTTTGCAGGAGCTGATGACACAGGAATACCAGTTGTCAGTCAGATAAGAATATCTTCCACACATGCCCCACATCATCATGGTGTAGTTCTTTCTCATACTGGTCAAACAGCCTTGGTAATAAGACTACAATAGGAGTTGTAGCTGTGCGTGCACTGTCCGAATAGCTCGCGTGCAATTGAGAAAACCCTAAGTCATTTTAGTGGCCAAGCTGTGCTTGGAGAAATAAACCCCATTGCAAAGCAAGTGTGGGTCAGTTTCATAAGTGGCAGGGTTTTGACTGATACTGTGTCCTGCAGAGCCTGATACTTCTATCAACTTGAGCCAGCCAGAAGGTGGCTGGAATGGAGTGACTACTGCCAAAATCACAGCAGCCTTTTCCCGTTTTAAATCTCTAGTGCAACATATGAGGGTGTGTTGTAAACTTTTTGAATGATACTCTGATATAGGGGTCCCTGGAAAGCTCTGAGGGAGCAGGAAGACTGAACCATGCTGAATAATTTTCAGCTTCTTTCTCTCTCTACCTTACTTGTTAGCATTATATGTGTATAAATTTTTAATGGGGACACTGTAAGATGTCATAAGTTTGCAGGAAGATTCTCAAGAGTGAACTGTGTTTATTTACAAAATACCTTCGTGTACAGGCAGAAGTGTTTTGTGGAATCCTGACTCCATTGGATAATTTTTTGTGGATGAAAAGGTTATTTGTTTTTCATCCTTTGGGAATCTACCTATGTTATTTTTGTGTGCCTCAGTAAGTTGCCAAAGATGGATGTCCTGGAGTGTGAATCCAGTCCTTACCTGTAGGGTTTAAGTTCTGATGAAGGTTTGCAGCATGGTGAGGCAATGGGAGGGAGTTCTCTCTGGTTTCAGACTGGTGCTCGTCTGTGGGGCGTATCTCAGTTTTGTAAGTTCTTGAATCGGATCATTCTTTTCTAAAACTTTTTTTTTAAATACATACATACATATGTGTCTGTGTGTGTTAAAAATACACATAAATAATTTCATGAGTCTCTTTAAAAACAAATTATAGGCATCTTACTGAAGAGGAAAAACAAAGGATGGAAACTCTCCTGTGGGTCAAAATTACATTGCCATCCTCTTCTGATGTGAAAAAAAAAAAGCCTAACCCTATCCGTTCGGGTGACCTGTAGGGTCTGTTAGCAGGGAAAGTCAATGAAATGCATCACAATTAACAATGTCTTGTTGATCTCCCACGGACTGGAACTGTAGCAGATAATTGTGCAGTAGTGGGAGTTTTGCCATGACTAGCTTTATCATTTTGTCAGTTTGCTAATAAAAGGTCACCAAGGGTACAGAGCATCTGAGATTTACATATGGCAGATACGAAGGCGTTCTGGGGAGCCTGCTTCAGAGAGGGGCTGGGGCGTTTGTTGCAATTGACACCCATGCTGTGAGTCCAGAATTGACAAGAAACGCCGTTACTAAGCGGATCTGCCAAGATAATTAGAATTCAGGGTTGCATTTTTAATCTGACTTGAGTCAGATAATCTATCACAGCAGTAGCAAGCTGTCAGGGTCACACAATAAATACTGATTATGGAAGAATAAAGATTAAGTGCGGCCATACAAAAAAAAAAAGAAAAAGAAATTACAGGCCAAGTTGTACTTAGGAAACGTTTTCTTCCAATACTTCTCATGCTAATTTCATGTGATATTGGCAAAACATCATATCTCTAAAATGAGCTTTTTTATAAAAGGAGGTAATGCTGTGTAGGAGTATCTGTACTTAGGACCTGTTTAAATTTTAAATTTCAGATTGATTGGAAGAAAATACTGATTTTGAAAAGCTGATTTAGCAGCTGTTCCATTCCTATCATTGCCATAAGAATTTGATATGTTAAAGGACAAAATACTCTGTCCTGAAGGCAGTCCTAATTTGTTAGCATTAGTAAGATACTGCATTTTTAATTTAGCGCAGTTCTTGCTTTTGATTCACACATGGACAGTTTATGGCACTTTCATTTAATTAAAGAAACCTATTTATTAAAATATGCAACTAAAAATGGTTTTTGAAAGCCATTTATAAGCTAGTATGTTAAGGATTCAGCACTTCCATATTCACCTATAGTTTTTTAAGGATACAAAATCAAATGAGAACATAGCATTTATGCACATAGTATGTTTCCTTGAAAAACAAGCTACTGTGAAGAAGAATAATTAATAAATGTATTTTGTGTTCAAAAAGAAATTTCAAGAGATGCTGAAATGCAGTAGCTACCTTTAGAGTACAGTTTCTTAGTTAGCCATCCTGTAGCTCTTTAGCAATACAAAGCACCTTTAGCAGCCATGTTTAGGTGGTGTGTTGGTTATGTTGCCTTCCTTTTCTTCTACAAGACCATAGCTTACTATTTATCCCTGTAAGAACTTTGAATAAGTAGTTAGTTATTACTGAAATATCTACAACTGAATACTGTGAAGTCTTAGCTGGAAAAATGAGAGCTTTGAGATACTAGCAGCCTTGCATGTTAGAGTTGCTTTTTGATTTGCTTTCTGCTATTGAATATTTCATGTTGAGTGGGATTTCATGTAGAGATGTTTCCACTTTTCTCTTGGCAGCATCTGTGGTTAACTCATTATTTTGGTTCTGGAAATAGAGTTTGTGGTCCTTCTTTATAATGATAGGACTCTAGTACATCTGCCTAAGGAGAGCAATTACTGTGAAATTTGTTCAATTGAAATTGAGAGAATGAAGCATGGATGAAAGATACTATAAAAAGTAATATGTTACATAATCTTAGGAATATATATATATTCTAATTGTAACTGTAAAAAAAATAGTAAAATATTTTTAAGTATTATTTCATTTCCAGAAAGTAAGTAGATAATTTTCAATAACTAAAATTCTTTAGGTTCTTTAGTAACCTTTGAGTATAGATTTTTTTCTAAACAGATATGCATGACTGTGATTTTCAAGAGATTTTCTGCCTGTTTCATAGGCTCAGAAATTGCAAAATTCCTCAATATTGACTCTAAGGCAGAGTTAGAAAATGTTTCCTGTTGAAGTCACAAAAACGATTAATTTTGGTAGATGAACCCAATAATGAAGCATCTTGTTTTTGGGGAACAAAAAAATCTCTCTTTTATCCAGCAGGTCTCTCATAGCAGGCACTGGAAATGAAACTTCCACGACACTGTTTTTTATGGTATACCTAATGAAAGCTTTAGTCTTTAATCTTTTGAAATATCTGATTGTAACCAATGAAAAATTGAACCCTTTTGTGTTGCTTGTATGAATGTCATTATTATTATTATTATTATTATTATTACTGCTACTACTACTACTATTATTATCACCATCATTAATTTTCTCAGTAATAAATTGTCCTGCTAGCTCACTTAAGTAGCAGGGGACAGAAGTGTGTATTACTATAGCATTCAGCCTTGCTGGGGAGGAACAACACACTGTGTGAGAGACTGTAATGCTGGGGCCACAGGATATTAAGGCTCAAATTGAAGGCCAGCCAGGAGAGCAGAGCAGTGGGTTGACTGCAGTATGTAAATAGTTCCTTACTCTTGTCCAAGTGCAATGAGTGCTGAGGACTACTAAGTTAAGATACAGCTTTTATGGACCCAGCAGACTACCCTGCCCAAGTCTGGGGTAGAGTTGTCCAATTAACGTTGTTAATGTATTAATAATTTTGTGTTAATAACATAAACAAATCCTGGGGAGGTGTGAGCTTAAATTCTGCACAGTGAAGGAGCTGTGTTTGCAGGCAGGTTGGGAATCGCATCTGCTCAGAGGGCATTATTTAGGAATTTACTTTCAAACAGCTCCTTTCACAGTCTAACTACAAGGGACAGTAGCTGGAGTTGTGCCTGGAATAAAATAGGAAAAAGAAGGGAGGCCACTCCCTGGAAGCCTGGCAGCTCTGAACCCTGCAAAACCTCTGGGCTGCTGTTTCCTAGGTCTGGATCTGTCAGGTAAGGATAAAGGAGAGCAGGCAGAAAGGGTTGCTGAGTGCCTGAGCAATGAAGAAAGCTAATAGATCCAACTTGCTTGATCTAAACACCTGTGTCCTGGGCATCTTTTTAAGGCACCCTTTCTCCCCCTCCCAACAGCTCCTAGAACTGTGGTCTCTGACCAGGGGCCTGTAACTCCTGTGGCGGTGAGTTACATGCGCCTACCTCAGCAGAGGTGTGGAGAGATGTCCTCAGTGACTTTGCTTTCTGCATACAGCCAGCTCCTCAGTAAGTGCTGTTTCTGACCACATCAGGTTCCACAGCTGACAAGCTGAGTGACACACGTAATCTCTTCTGTACAAATATTGGCAGAAAATGCAGTGTCATCCTCCCTTTTCACTGTGATTGTCTACTAATTATACAGCTCTTATGTTAGCAGGACTCTCTGAAAATAGGTACATCATTTACATGCATGTTTTTAAGAAAGGTCACTTAGTTTGGTAATGTGTTAATTTAGACACAAGGGAAGAAACAGGTCAGAGGAAGAGATAACATTTGTCTGTCTTCTGTAGTGGTCTCGCTGATTAACTGACAAAGTCTTAAACTTATGTAGTACCATAGGTTATGATTAATTAATTCCTTATAAAATAATAAGAGAAAAATAAAAAGCAACTTGAGCATACTTGTATTCCTCACTAGAAGCAGACTTTAATCATATTACTGAACACTGTTCAGTCATCCTATACTATAGCAACTGATGTAAATGGGCAAGTCATAAAAGGCCAAATGGGATTGTGTTGGAAGAGCTACTTCCAGGAGAGGTGAGACCAGTGCTGGTGCAGTGAGCATTGTGACTTGTTTGGGATGGGGTGTAGGGCAGAAAAGGGTGCATAGCAAAGGGAATAAAGTCGTGTCAGAGAAGGTTAGCTCTCCTTTAGAGGGTAGCCAAGGCTAGGAGAGAACAGCTTAGCTTTCATAAATGTTGTATGAAGAGTAAACAAGGAGAGAAGGGAACTATCCAAAGTAAAGAATCACATAGCTAGCAGAACAAATGTTTATAAATTTGTTCATGGATCTTCTGAGGCTGGAAACTGGAAGAAAGTTCTTCACTTGAAGTTGTAGTTACCTTGATGCCTCAGTTACTGTAGAAAATAAAAATTCTGCACCAGGGGGCAGTTGCGTGCTCCAAAACTTTGCCAGTGGCAACTAGGCTAGATGATTCGTCACAATAGTTTAAAATGGTTTAAGAATTTTCTTTCCCATTATGTGTTTGAAATACAATATCACTTAATTTCAGAGTGGAAAAATGAGGGGTATAAATGTATTTAACATTTGAACCTTTGATTCACACAGTACTGTGAACTGTATGGAAGTCCAAATGTGAATAAATAGCTATAAGAAATTGGCTAGCCAACACTCGAGGCATGAAGAAATACCATGCTACAATTTTATAATGCATGTTGCAGCTGTATAAATATGAATAAGGGATCTGTAACACCTCCGTGACTTTTTGCGCTGTCTTAGATGGGCCTTAGGTGGTGCTGTTGCATTTTTTCTTTTGGCAGTGGCTGTTTTTAGTGCTTCAATCGTTTTTATTCTGCTTTGCTTTCTAGATCATACCAGAAAACTGAGAATAGTTGGCTACACCAATATTTATAAAATTTACCAAGGTGGAACACTAAAACATAACCACTTGTAGGGTGCACTTCATTTCCTAATTTGAAACACTTTAACACTTTTATATAACAACTAAGTAATGCTGAACTATGCTCATAAGGCGTGTCTTGCTCTACGTGTGTTATTTTGTCTAACGGTGTATAAATGTGAGTATAAAAATAAATTAAAGACACAAGATCGAGTAAAACCTCTCCAAAATTAAGTTCAACATGTGGGATTGATGCTGTAAGTTCACAAGTCTTTCAACTTTCCATATGGCTAATTAAAAAGAAAAAAGTGGCTGAATTTTAGAAAAGAAATGTGTATGTCACATTGGCAACTTGCAGAGTGCCTCCTCTGTTAGAGGACCTATGCACTAGTTTTACATCCAATTTCCTGCCCTTATCTTCCTTATGCCAGCTCACAGTGTGGTTCATTGGGAAACAGTTTGCTTTTTTTTCCTATTTCTTTTTTCACAACATAAAAAAAAAAATTCCCATGAAGGTTTTTTCCACTACAACTGCCTACCCTTTATGCTCTGCAGTCTGCCAAGCTTGCCAAAACTCAGCAGGTAGCCCACATGGTATGCATGTCTGTGTGAGAACGCTCCCCTGATGTGGACAAGATGTTGGTTGTAAAATGAAGCCAACATCTTGTCCACAAGTGTGCAAAAAAATATCCTCAATCTGGACAGACATGTTTTTGTAGGCTGAATGCATTGGCTGTGCTAATTCAAAGTCTAAACCTTTTAAAACCAGGAAAAAATAATTATATAGTTACAGTACCAATAATGCTATCAGTAGTAGTAAAGCTGCAGACGTATTTGTTAATCTGAGACTGTTTGGTTAAACTTTTACTGCCCTGGTATTTATAGTAATTCTTTTGGCATCTGTAACTGCAGGGGTTTTATCACTCCTATTTTAGTCTGCACAACCTGGGCAAATAATGTAACCCCAAGATTGTGGGCTAGCAAAGAACAGTACAAGAATTAAGAGGAGAGATGCTGTGGGTTCAGCCTGCAGTTTGCCCAGAACTTCCTTTGAGATGGATATTTTTGTTTTGTACTTATGCCCTGTGGGTTGCACGTGAGGAGCAAGGGAAAGAGTAACGTATAGACAGTGAGGGATAGCAGTAACAGACTTCCTTGCTTGGATGTAAATGAATGAGGCAAAGTTGGTTGCATAGTGTAAACAAAACAAAATGCCCTACAAGGTCATTCCCTGGAACTGTGTATGCTTCATATTTTCCAAACTAAAATTGTCAAAATGTTCTGATTAGTTTAAAACTTGGAAGTATTAAAGTTCGGTTTTCTTATGGGAGCAAACCAAAAAATTGGCAGAAAACTTAAGGCTATACTTTGGTGGTTTTGCTTATTTCAGGCTGAAATATGCGAAGGACAAAAGTTGGTTTAGTTTTCACTTTGGTCTTTTCAGTTTAGGTTTGTGGTTTAGGCTTTTTTAAGCTGTCACTATTTGAGTACTTATTTAAGTTAAAGGTATTCTGAATTGCCTAGGTCTGCCTAAAACTGTGGGTTTTTTTCCAATCCATGTTACAGATTTTTTTTTTACTCAGAAATTTAAAACACCACACTACTACATTACAGCTAAAGGTGCATACAGTGATTGAGTACATCCACACTTCAGCTCAAGCAAAACTCCTGCTGATCTGCACAGGTCACCTGTGGATGACCCACACTGGCAGGGGGGAACCAGGATTCACCCTTTGTTTTAAAGGATGCCTTTCTCCGTGTATATATCTGCTAGTATATGCTTAGCACAGCTGGTTCTGTTTCTCTCCTCTGCCCTTGCAGTGTGTTAGGGCTGGGGACACCCAGACTCCAGAGCATTTCCCTCACTAGCAGGAGTGCTCTGCAGAGGAACCTCAGAGCTGCAATTGCTTCCTCTGGATTCTCACTTGAAGTTAGTGGAATATGGGGATACTTAGCATACCTAGACATTTCCGGTAACATAGACTCATGGCACTTACTTCAGGCATGTCATTTGGTTTTTTGTTTCTATGGCTTTTAAAAAAAGTTTTTAATGAAAGCTCTTTGTTTATTACCTGGCAAAGTACATAGGGCCTATTCTCCATTTACTTGCATTATGTAAAAGCCCTTGAAGGTTTAGGATTTCTAAATGCATTTGCCTAGCATATGCACACCTTTTTTTTGTAAACACAATGGACAACAGCTTTGAAGAATGTTTGGCTAGTTTAGACTTGCAAATTATACCTAGTAAAAGTTTGGGCATGTTCTTCCACACAATGCTTTTCCTGTCTAGATCATCAAGGTGCATGGTTGGCAAGTGTCTGGTTTAAATAGGTTCTGGTTTTGCCTTGATTCATTCTGGTTTGAAATTTCATATTATACAATATCTAAAAATTAAACTTCAGTATAGCTTTCTAATGAAAAGACAAGGCTAGGTTGATTTTTAAATTTTTTTTTTCAGAAGATGATGAAATCTCTTATGTGCATGGGCATTTTCTTTTGAATAGTTCATGCTCTGTTTCAGGGAGGTAATTTTTTTCATTCCTTTAGAAGATCTTTCTTGATGTACTAATATGCTTCACTGTCTTGAAAAATGACTGCATGGTAGTGTTCAGCAGGCAAAAAAAAATTACAGTGTGTGTAAAATTCCTCCTTGATCGTGCATGACATTGGCCAGTTTATAAGACCTTGCAGCTAAAGAGTAATCTATTCTTAAGCATGTAATTATTTTTGGCAGACAGGTATTTCAAAATACATAACTTAAACTTTTTTCTGTTCCGAGTCTGTTTCAGACTGTGTGATATGCCCATTCTCATGGTGGAAAGGACTTTGTCATTTTTCTTCATAAATGTCATTTTTGAAGTTTCATTTCAGTTTATTACGGGTGAACATAGCTCATAATTTGTGTGTTACACTGACAGACTACAAATAATAACATCTCTTGGAGAACAGCAAGTCAGAAAATCACCTAGCATATTAATTACAATTGTCAAGCAATGACTAATCATAAATTTAACATCAAAGACCCAGACTTCCTAAGAAAGCATCTTAAATGCTCCATTAAAAAATTTGCCCTTGAAATTGCATGTTAGATAATAAGTACTAAAGTGTAGCAGTAGTGTATTGATTTTTTTTTTTGAACTACGGAAATGTCTTTTTAAATAACAATTTGGTAGAAAAGTTGGGGGAGGGATTTATTAATTTGTTATCTCTCAGTGTAAGAATTCTACACCTACATATGAATAACAATATACCACTAAACTTACTTACCGGATTTGGTTATCTAGTACCACTTTAGAAGTACCTGAAAGGCAGAGATAAGGACAGTGTTCTCCAAGGTGATGTGTAGATGTGTGTAGTATGGTGTGGCTAAGCCACAGTCTTCTCTGTGTCCCCTGGTGCCTCCAAGTTCCACCACCTGTAAACTGTGTGGTTCTGAGGAGTGACACGTGTGACCTGCTAAGGGACAGTGCATGCTCGCTCATCTTAAGTGTCTGCTTGGCTCCAGGGTCAGCTTCCTCAAAGAAAAAATCCAGTTGGACTTTTCTGTCCTGCCCAAACTTTTGATTTTTTCCATCACAGAGGTGGGAAACATGGTGGGGGATTCAGGCATGGTATGCCTCAACCATTTCTCCTAGGTAGGGTCACACTCCAGTTCTGCAGCTGAAAGTTGCACAGGTTTAAACTTTTCCCTACGTGCTGCCAAGGTCTGGCTTGAGTGCAAACCCCAGCCTATCCTCAGAAGGTTTCCCAGGGGTACTGTCTGAGGTTGGTGGGTTCAATACCAGGAGTCAGGAGTTCGTATAAGGATTCCTAAGTGACTAGAGGGTTGAAGGACCCAACTGCATATATGCCTTTGCATGGGCCTCATTTTCAGAGAACTTTGTAGCTATTGAAAGTCAGTGGGTTACAGTGAATATGTAGACATTTGTCTGAGGTTACAGTTGTGGTTGAAACAACTATAAACACTATGAAAGAAGATCTGGGTCTAAATGTGGAGGGGAGTGGGTCACAGGAAAATGAAGACGAGAGGAGGGAATTACAGAAGACACAGGAGGAGCTGGTGTTTATTGCAGTAGGAAGTTGAAGGAAGTGGTTTGTATGTCCTTAGGAAATCCAGCTTCATTACTTCTGTTCTTTACAGAACTTTTTAATTTAAGCTAGATGGGTAGTGGACTCACAATTGGGAAATGACGTGGTGACAAATAGCATTTCGGTTTTTGCACAGTTGAAGTCCTTTCCTTTTCTCAAATGTATCTCAGAAGTTGCTCCCATGGTGTACGTCCAGCCCAGTGTCTGAACTAGAAAATGGGAACAGGCAATGGAAAGACTTGTCATGCAAAAAAATTAATTTGAGGAATATGTGGAAAGTGTCTGTGATGAGGCAAGTCAGTCTAAATTTGTCAACACTTTCATTTGGCATAACTCGGTGCTGCTGGAGAAAGGGATGATTGCCTCTCCCTGTTCAGGCTGCCTGTTTCCTTTGTGTGCTGACTTTGTGGTTCTGACGTGGTTTTGGTTGGGTTAGCTTTCACTTGGACCAGGTCCATGTTCCAGCTTGCCCACAAGCACACAAACACTTCTGCTGCGAAGAGACAGTGGTGAGAACAGGCAGGCTGGTGTGGAATGAAAGGTGGAACCATTTGCCTTGTGAGGAGTTGGGCCAGGCGAGGGGATTGCAAAACCATCACCTCCGCAGGGATGGCAGGAGAGTCCGAGGCTGCATCCAGGGAGAGCTGCTGAAGAGGGATAATCAGCAATAATGTTTTTAAGGATTTCTCAGAACCATTAAAATAACATGTTGTGACACTGAAAGTATTTATATGTCAATAATTATTTTTCAGTAATTATTCAGTAATAGTGTCATTGACTTCTGACACTTAATATTGATAACATAATGCTGGGTATTTTATTTTCCTCTCTCTCTCTCTCTTTATTTTTTTTTCTTTTACTGGATCCCTTTACTGCACTCTTTTAAGATATAGAACCATTGCACTTTATTAAAAAGACATTTCCCTGCCTGGGCAGCTGAGCACCTTGCATAAACCACAGTGCCAAGGGGTGTGTGGGGGCTGGATAAGAGACCCTTGGATTATCCATTTAAGCCTACCAGCAGAGGCTTCTATTAGTTTTTACTGAGGTGGAAGTAGTTCGAAAAAGGTGATGTCCAGGAAAAGTATTATCTTCAAGTATTATCTCTTAGCTGGATCCAAAGCATACTCGACAATGAGCCTGATTTTCTGGAAACCATAAACATACTAAAATTCAGCATTAGCTTTGAAATGCAGGCAAGCAGACTTAGCTTCATCATATTTGGAATCCCAAACACATCATGGAGAAGTTTTCTGTGTTTTTTAATGTCACCAACCTAAATATAACTACTGAATTGCAGCAAAGCTATGCTAGCAGATACACATAATTTGGTTAGTGTTACTTATTCTGTATTTCCACATCCATGTGAGGTGCCTGGACATGGTATAGACATCTGTCTTCCACTCCTCATAACACACAAGTTACTGGTGGGGCAACCACTGGTTTCTGGATTCTGTCCACACCTGGGGGAAGCTTCTTGTAGCCTGATGCTTTTCAGAAGAATAGCTCCATGGTACTGACACTGCATCTGCAGGGACTGAGTTTGGGACCTGACATTTAAAATGTCATTCATTTTGGCTGCTTCATTATGAAGAAATAGCAGGTCCATGCAATGGGAGGCATTAGTAAAATTTTAAATTTCCACAGTTCAACCTTACGCAAAGACAGCATTACAGTGCAAGAACAGCTTATAGGAGCATGTAATTTTGGAGTTTTCTTTTGGACTGGCAAAGTGAAACAATGTAAGAATGGCTACAGAACCCTATACCTTGTTTCCAGCTCTTTAGTGGCTTTTTGCAAGCGTTCACCTTGTCTGTCTCATTTGCAAAGCAGAGTGCCAGTTATCACAAGGCTGTGGCCGATAATAAAGATGCCGAAGGATAAAAAAACCAGTAAAACTAATACAGTGCATAAAAATAGCTTGATTTTGTTATGTTTTTTTCAGATTTTCACCTGAAATTGCACAGAGGCTGTTTAGAATTATTTGAGAGTTGAGGTGTCGTTACATGGTTTTAGGATGCTCTTGAGAGATGAAAATGGGGAGGACAGAGACAGCCGGAGACTGTGTTCTTACCTTTCCTGTGTTGTTTTCCTATGTGCACTGGCTGAGAGAGTTTACAAGACAAGTTATACATTCCCCATGTAAAGCTGTTTCTTATTTTTCTTAAAAGCACTTGGGGAATCCTTAAGAATGAATGGGTTTGGGTTTTTTTAAAATGGATTTTGGTTTAGCCAGCCCAATTATTCAGGCAATGGCGAGGGCCCTGCAATGTTTTTGGCTAAGTGGAGGACCACGTGGACAAGTGGAGAAGGAACTTAGGATCTGAAAACGGATATACTGTTGCCTAGCTCCAGATGCAATTTATAACGTATGAGAATAATCATGTCCTGAAAGTGTAAACGCTTAAAACTTGAGAGCCAAATAAAATATGATGTAGTGGATTAGGCTAAAATGTACTTAGAGCAGCCTGCGTTAGAATTGTTTTATTTCTCATCAGAGCATAAATTGCAAAGGATTGTCAGCAATAAATTTGGACTTAGTTTGATAGAAGACATCTTCTGCAACTTGTGAAATCTAATAAAATTCATTAATGTGCCATGATTCAAGATTTCTGTAAATGTTAAGAAAAATATTACTATACCTAAAGAAAATAATATTAATCATGTATTTATTCTAGTCTTAAGGCATGTTAGCAATTACATTTTCACATCATTGTTCAGCAGTTGCAAATGTACCAAAAAATATTGGCAGAAGACTGTTTTCTAAGTGAAAACAGAGAGCCTTAAACTTATGAAAAACCTGAGGAAAGTCTATTTAACCGTTAAATATATAGATAATCCCATTAACAATGGAAAGAGAATTCCCTACTTGAGTTCAACAAGAAGAGAAGAGAGATTTAGACACATTCTTGTATTGCAGTCTCACCTGCAAGTAAATAAAATAGAAACTAGTTTTGTTTGAGATATCAGCAGAGGTTTCCTCCAGTGAACATGAAATTAGTTGCTTCTTTCTCTGCACCAGCATCTCTCACACTGTAAGAGGTGTACCCCTGTTTCACTTGTGTATGTGAGAAGAAACTCATAATTTTCCCGATTCAGCTTGACCTTTATACCAAATTTCAAGTTAGTTCTCCCCCCTGCACTCATGAGAGCTCTGCATGTCCTAGTTTTAATTTTTTTTTTTTTTTTTTTTAAAGAATACAGTGAGATCGTATCTTGTAGACCCAAAAGTGATGATTATCCCAACAAAGAAACCAATTGTGGGCTGTTTCATCAGTTCCTGGACGATGATGACAGAGGAGTGGGAAAAGTACATTCTGATTCAGCTGTTTATTCCCACATGTAGTTACTAGTTTCTTAGTGATGTTCATTTCCTTGACTAAGAATTGCAAAACTCAGAACAACATGGTGAAATAGGCAGAATACTTGAAAGCATTTTATTCCAGAGTGGAAATAAATAGGACATATAGAGAGCTCAAACTTTATGGTATTTTTGAGCTTTTATCTTGATTATCCCCAGGTTTTCAATTGAAAGAAAAAGAAAAGTGGAACAAAACCACCACAGAAGCAACTATTCTTCATATTTCATAAAAGGCTGGGGTTTGCACCTAAAAACTTTTCCACTGCTTAATTTTTAAATTTAGTTCTTACAATGACAGCAGAGTCTTTTGATGACAACGTAGAACCACTATATGAAGACAACTGTAGTATTGATATGATACATCTTCTGTGGTCTTCTATTTAGCAAATTGGAACAAAAATTCTTACTGTATGTCTACTGTGCTAAGGGAAGCTCTCTGAAATTTGCCTGAAGCACAGACATGTGGCCTTATCTTGTACAGTTACATAAGTACTTTTCCCTAAGTATCTAGTAGTAGGAAGGTAGTTTTTACTTTTGGTCTCATGGGATAAGCTGTGTTCCAGCAACACATACCTGAGAGGCCAACTCTGTGGATTCCTAAGAGTGGTGACACATGCTGCTTGTCCTCTGTATACTTTAGCTGAAAAATTATTTGTGAAATTCAGGTTTCCCTTTCCTACCTTACCTCTGCTATGTAATTTTCCTGGCAGATTGACTTAAAATTTTGTAGTAAAAATTGGAGGGGATGTGGAGGGGCCTGCTAATGTAAAGAATAAAATGAACCATGATGTGAAAGATCGCTAGTCTGGTCAGTGGTATCTTGTTGATAAGTATCTGGTAGTTGATACTGAGAAGGTGTTCACAGAAAATAGGGATTAGACTGCCCAGGGAAGGCTGAACTGCCTCCCTCTTTAATCGGTGAAGGAGAGAGGTGCTTCTCAAGGAGATAGTTCAGACTAGTCAAATTAATCCCTTCTCTCTACATCAAGGGCAATATCAGTGGAGTAAACCAGCAGGATTAGGTGAGTGAAGTACAGTGGGCTGGAGAGGTAGATGAGAATGTTTATGTGTGTTGCATGGAGATGATTTGGTGGGGACTTGGAGAGATTAACTTGCTCTCAGTAGCTAATGGAAGGCAGTTCTTCCCAAACATGCAGTAGTTCTTTCCTGCTCACCTCATGGAGTATCAGCTCTCTCAAATGGCTGATGAGAGATATGCACAGTTAAAAGCTGTGAACAGGCCCCTGATCAGTTATATCTGTATCAAGCTTTACAAAGTTTTTGATAGTACAGAATGGATCCTTATGGTTACCTAGACATAACACAGGCAAGGAAGTGCCCTCACCACATCTGCAAAGGAATTGTACTCTTTTGCAGCAGGAGTGAGTGTAGCCTGAACTCTGTAACATGTAATTTGATGTAATGAGTATATTCTAGAAAAACACCCAGTATTGGTCTGAAGCCAAATGAAAGACTTAATTTCACTTGGTAAATCTTCCTTATTGTTAACTAGGTGTTGGGTTTTTTAATTTGAAGCCAGAATGTTTCCAATTCCCATCCATTAGATAATGTTGCCCCTCTGTTTATTTAAATTCAAGGGCCTTTATGTATGTTTATAATCCACAGAGATCAATAATTTACTCTTTGAAAAGTTTAAGAGTTTTTGTGGTTGTTGTGGTGTTTGTGTGCTCTGGAGAAGACTCCTTTTTTTAATGGGCAAAAATTATGAAGAGTTACTTTCCAGTTTCTAATTTGCTGTGATAGCCAAAGGCTTAAGAAGAGAAGTCAACCACTGCATTAACTCTCAGAAAGAAAATGAACAGAACATGTCTATCTGGTTTAGCACTAGATTTTGGCAGAGAGGCGGCATTCACGGTAGTAAACCAGTTATTTTGGATAATAATATTTTAGCTTGCATAGATCGGTTTTTTAGAGTGTTTCCAGCTAATGATAGTTGTTAATCCATTGGTAAACTGAGTCTTGAGCTTTCTGTTCTGATCTTTATTTTTGATTTGTTTACTTGAATGGATTTTTAATGTGATAACAGCCAGATTGTTTTTGACAGCCTGATGTCATGGCTGATTGAAGTGTTCTGTTTCTTCCATTAGCTCTTGCCTGCTCATCACTGCCAATATTACTGTGAGTAGCTTCCCTCCTCCACTCTTACATCAGTTCTGTGGGTTGGGGGACAGGAGGGCTGGTGTTCAGGGGGTTTGGTTCTTTTCTCTCAGAGTTTGCTTTAAATTTTATTCTTTTTCATGTTCATGTTTCTGCCATTAAATCATGAGACTGTGGTGTGGCTTTCCTTGCTGGGCTGAAAATACTCAAATGTTATTTTCTCTTAATCCTTATCACCTGTCCTCTCCCATGTTCTAAATGAGGAAAGCATTGATGTTGAAATTACACTCTGGAGCATAAGAATTTGCAGCAATAAGCCTGTGAATCTGGGGGAGCAGTCTGTAGCCTGCAGCCCCACATGCTGAGCCAGCTCTTGGGCAGCTGCCATTCCCTTGGCAGTCCGGTACACTGAGGCACACAGTGTACCAAAATGTTCCTTCAGTTGTGCAGTAGCAGATCAGAGATGCTCCCCTCCAGCTGGAAAGGTACTGGGAGAACCAAGTGATCATGGTCCAGAGAGTTTTCTCACTGAGTTCGTGGGTGCTCACAGACATGCTGTAGATTTTAACTAGAGATTTGGGCAATGCCTTACTAATCCTGATAATTGAGGGACAGGTATAAAGGGACAGCTCATTGGAATCAGAATGTCATTTTATCTATTTATTTCTTATCACTGAGCTTCCCCTGCAGTAGCTGAGTTTTAACTAGCCCTCCTTGTCTGTTACCATGGGACTTTGTCCTTAAGGACCTTAACTCCTCCTAACTTCTCTATCCTGCCCAGTCTGCACATTCTGATCCATCTTTGCAGCTTCTTGTCCTGTCAGGTTGCCATACACTGTTTTGAGTTGCTGCTGACAATAATGTGAACACCCTCAGTATCAAGTCCTTTTGTGTCAGCACTCCCATCTTACTCCACTTACCTTGGCTCCCACTCAAGTGCCGGGGTGACCCTGATGGTTTCATTTCACTGCATTGCTGGATACAAGCAGTGCTGAAGCTCGCTGACGTTGGTATTTGATTTTGTAAGTTGCTGAGCACCTCGTGCAAGTGTTTTCAATTTCTCCAGTGTCCGTGGGAGAGGAGGATAAAAATGGTGCTGAGCAGCTCCAGCAAGTGGCTGATATGTCACCCCTGCTAGCAGATCAGCTGTTACCACTGTGAAGTTTATTACCCAAGGGAGAAGGAGTTAACTTGGGGGTGAGGGAGGGATAACTTCTGGTGCTAAATGTCACATGTTTTTTACTGTAAGTACACATTTCTCAGTGGTGGTTTGGTTTTTTCTTTTTTTTTTTTTTTTACTTTTCGGGGCTTTACATAAATTTGCAGCAAAAGCAAATAAAAATATGGTATCTATTTAGTCTTTTGATGCTGCTATGATAAAGAATGCTTCAGCTCAGGAGTATGTTCAGCAATATCCATCCTAATTTCTGATAAATCTGAAAATCTTATTTAGGGTTACCTGAGTCGAGTGTTTGACAGCTTTGAAGTAATTACTCAACAGCTTTTGAAAAGTGACTGGATCTGTTTGTTTTTAAGGGACAAATAGAGCTTTCAGACAAATACCAAAATCACTGTAATTTTTTTTTAATTTAATTACTTTGATTACTCTCATTTTCATATTTGTCATTAAAATTAATAAGTTTTATTAAATTCAAATTTTGCCTTTTAAAATTCAGGCCTTTATGAGCCTCCCATTTTAAAATAGGTATGGACCCTGCATATAGGGTTTTCTCGCTTTTTCCTCTCAATTAATGCACCATGACAGACATGAGTTACTCAGGGGGTGGAGAGGAGTTTTAAGTATTTCAGTTGATTATATGTGAGAGTTTGCATGCAACTCATATAGGAAAATGCTATTCAAGGGCAATTTCAGAGTTCTTTGCTTCAGCGAAAGCAGTCTGCATCAAGGGGCAAGGCTACCTGAGCATCCAAAAAATCCCAGCAGCCTTAAAAGTTCTTGAGTAAAATTTGTTGCAAAGTACCATTCCTATATTGTTTAGTCCTGCTGAGAGTTTATTATAAAGAATTGACAGTTCAAGTAAAAGTTGGCTTCCTTGAATGAAAAGATATTTTATAAAATTAGTTTGGATAGGAAAAGGACACTAGCATTGAAGGAAAAAGATAATGATTGAGGGGAGGTGGATCATCACACAGCTTTTGCATTTGCAGGTGTTAAACAAAAAATTCTTCTTCCTTTGAAAAGTTTCTTTGTCCCCCCTCCACTGTGAAAGACTGAGTAGAGCTATCTTTCAGCATTTCTAGGAAGTCAGCTCCAGGAAAATTTGTGTGATATTTATTATCATTGTACTTCATAATATTTATATAAAATGGGTTTTGGAAATCCATTCTGAACCATGATCTGAGCTCTACCTTGATCCTGTTCATGAAACAGCCTTTAGAATTTGTTTGATTGATAAATACAGAAATGAAGGAAAAAATCGATTTTAAGGAGCTGGCCTTAGAAATAGCTAAAACATTTTTGAGGATTGAATTATTCAAAGATTAAAAAATCTTGTTTAAAGATTTGTAAGAAACAGTATTTTGTGTCAGTGCATTATACTGAAAGTGTTTAAGCTTTTTACCGCAGATGTTGACTGATGGATGAAAAGCATTAAGGGTAGCTATTACTGATTTATATTAACAGCAGTCCATAGGTGTTTCCCAGCTCTATTGATTTTAAAATGTCTCCTCTGGTGCTTGACATAGGTTTTGGGGAAATAGAAAAGGACATGTATCTCTTTAGTCTCTTGGTATTTGGTGGTTAGTTTATGTGGTAGGAATATGCCAAAACAGACTTGGAAAGTGGACAGAGCAGAAAGGAGAGTGGGAAGGTTTAATAGATTTTTAGCCCCTGTGAGCAAAATTAAATCTGGAAATCAATATGCCAAAGATTTTTTTTAAGTCCTCATCTCCAAAGAGAGTACTGTGTTAATATGTAAAGGAAAGTTGGTGAAGTTTTTGTGACAAGCAAGCAACAAGAAGTTATTTAATTGTCTGCCTTTTAGCTCTCTCTTTCTACATGGTGTTGCTGATGTGAGAGAACTGCCGCTTGCCAAGGGGGGGCCACCTGGCCCAGGTCAGCATTTTAGGTGAGACGAACAGCTGAGAAATGCCCTCATACAGGTTCATGTCTGATGCTCAGGCCAGAAGTGGGAACAAACCTTGGCCATGTGCCTTTCAGCCCAGACAGTGGTTCTCTAGCATGGCAGTTTTGCAGACCAGAGTCAACACTCAGTGTTTTCTTAGGCCATAAAACACCAAATTTTACCCTCTGGCTTCTAATGAACTGCTGTTTAATATAATTTTTTAGACCATCGAGGAACCGCTAAGTATGCACTTGTGGGAACCACTGTGCTGAGAGGGCCAGAGGTTTGAAGTCCCTGTAGCTGGTCAGGCCAGCTATTAAACGTGGCTAATATTTGCACTGAGGTTGTTGGTGTTGTTTAGGATCTACATAGGATGAGCAGAAATTTGCATTTAAAGAATTTCTTAGACTAGCTTTTTGCAGGTTGTTGAAATAAGTCTGAAATTTGAGTATGTGTTGCAAGATACTGTAGCATAGAGGCTTAGGCACTGGCTGAAGAATGGAGACAGTGGTAGTGGTGTTTTGAGGCTGTTGCTAAAATTTCTCTGCCGCATTCCCTCTGTTTGGCAACAGTGTCAGAACTAGAAAGGGATGCTGGTCAATGTTTTTCATCCATGGCATTGTGCTTCAGTATTGACAACTTCAGAAATTCAAAAATCGTGTCAGACACTACCACACTTCATTATGGTTATTTTGAATCTTGATTAATAGTTACATTTCTCTATTCTTACTTTCTGGGTTTTGCGCTTTTAAGATATTCTCCAGGTGTATTTGCAAACTTGTCAAGCGTTTAAACAATGTTTCAAAAATTGAAAATTACAGGACAGGTTAGAACATTTTCTGTCTTTATATAAGTGCTGTGGTCCTCTTCTCAAAACAGATTCTTTCATCAGGGCTTACCTTAGAGAACCATCAGGAATCACACAAATTGCTAATTCTGTTGTGTGTGCTGAATCCTGTTAGGTATGTGCTGCCTGAGTAACAGCTCTCCAAAAGTCATATTATCTTGACCACGCATTTTTTAAACTTCATTATTTAATTATTTTGGCCTTCAAAAGAACTGCTTTCACTTGGCTGTTAAAATGAAAAAGAATACACATATGTATTTAATATACAAATGTAAATTTAATTAATATGTATGCATGTAATAGACACGTGTATACGTGTATCCATGAATCTCTGTGTGTGTAGATATAGATGAACACATGTGCAAGAAGCAATACAGTGCTACTTAAATTCAGGATATGGATTCTTAATCAGGACAGAAGACCTAAATTGGAGGAAAAGCTGCTGGAGAACAAGGCAGAAATTCTAGTATGGATAATATATGTAAACATGATTGAAGTGTAAAGAATGAAAGTGTAAAAGGTAGAGGTCAGATCTTTTCCAGAGTGGTAAGTGTAGATGGTGATGGTAAATTACTAAAAAAGCTGTGGAAAGTCATTAGAGAAAGTGCTCCATTTAATTATTTTCCCTTCATCTATTCATACAGCATCAAAAACTGCAGAAAGATCAAGGAGATAGATAAATTATATGTTTTGGCACACAAACCAACTTAAAACTAGTGCAGATTACAGCAGTCCCTGGATACCAGCTGCAGTTCGAGCTGAGATAGGTATTGCTTTAGGCAGCACCATGTGCACGTGCCATGTGTTTCTGTACTTTATACACTGACATTGTAGGAAGATGCATTTTGTGTTGTTGAAAATAAAGTGAATGACAGTGCTTTTGGATTCCTCTGGAGGGTGTGAGAGGTCAGATGGTTTTCATTTTCCTGTTCTTTGTGTCAGGTGCTGCAGGTGGTGTTTCTCTGAAGGTGGAGGGTTTAGGACAAGGGGCAATGGGCAGAAACTGATGTACAGGAAATACCACCTGAATACGAGGAAGAACTTTACTGTGAGTGACTGAGCGCTGGAACAGATTGGCCAAGGAGGTTGCCAGGTGGCGGAGTCTCCCTTACTGGAGATGCCCAAGAAATGTCTGGACACCATTCTGTGCTGTGTGCTGTAGGATGACCCTGCTTAAGCAGGGAGATTGGACCAGATGATCCCTTCCAACCTCATCCATTCTGTGAAGCAGGGGAAGACTGAGGTTTTGTTCCTCATTACTGTCACTGACAGAGAGTTTCACATTTATGGAGTTTAATGCAGCCAAATTGTCTAAAGCATCCTTCATGTGGCCAAATCTGTGGTAGTTTTGTGGCATGCAAGCTGAGGAAACCTATCTAGTCCACTGAGTTCCCTTCCCTTGTGTCACCTGGCATCATAAATCCACACATTTTCAAAGTGAGATCTTCAGGGCACCCTAAATTCGCAGATGCTGTTGGTGTGGGTTTTCCACCATCCTGTGATCCCACCTTGCCTTGGCCTACAGGCCTTTCTGGGCCCTTCTGGAAGAGGCCATGCTTAATACAGGGGCGAGTATGTAGGCAACTTGTTCTGGGGCGGTAGGGCAGGACGGGTAGCTGGGATGGGGATAGGTGGTGATGCAGGGCAGCAGGATGGGACGAGGGATGGGCAGTCGTGCAGGGCAGCGGGCAGGGATGAGGGATGTGAGGTGATGGGCGGTGATGTGGGGCAGCGGGCAGGGATGAGGGATGTGAGGTGATGGGGATGAGCGGTGATGCGGGGCAGCGGGATGGGAGGAAGGATGAGCGGTGATGCGGGCAGGGATGAGGGATGTGAGGTGATGGGGATGGCGGTGATGCGGGGCAGCGGGATGGGAGGAAGGATGGGCGGTGATGGGAATGGGCGGTGATGCGGGGCAGCGGGACGGGACAAGGGATGTGAGGTGGTGCGGGCGGTGGCCGCTGCCTGCAGAGGGCTCTGTGACACCGCGTTTCCCCCGGCCATGGCGGGCGGGGGGCGGGGGGGGAAGGGAGCGCTGGGGTAACGCTTCCAACAGTCTGGTCTTAGTCTGGTAAACAGACTAGGAATTGTGGGCTAAGTCCTTTTCCTCAGGCTTTGCACCAAGGCTGAGATCAGATGACTCAGTCCGGACTCATTATTTTAATAGCCTACAGCTAGTTCACATAGCAGCGGGAGTCCACAAAAAAGGCATTTAATTGTTGAAACTCAAACTGGTACATTGTAACTGCAGATTATAGTATTCAGATTTAAGTGATTCAAGTAATTTATAAAGCTTTTGCACAAGCAAACTGAAAGTTAAAATACTGATATTGTAATAAAAAGTAAATAAAACATACTTTTGTACATTAAGACCCAATTAAAGAGCATGATTTCATTTAACAAACTTAAAACAGGCAGGTGATATTTGCCAACATTACTACAGCTGTGTTTTACATTAGGAAATTAATTAAAATAGTAATTTATACTTTTTTCCACTTGCAACTCTTGGGCCTTTCTGTATTACACCATCTATTTTCTCTTCATTCATTGTGTTAGGGTGCATTTTTAACCTCACTTAGGCTGCATCACAACTTTGGAGTTGGTTTTTTTTTTTCTTACCTAATGAAAAACCGGCTTTCTGCAATAATGCCAGCAAAGCAGATCAAACAGGGCTGAAGGAACTTCCCTGCTGTCTGCCTGAGAGGCAGTGCATTGTTAGTTATTCAGATGTCAGTCCTTTTCTTCCGCATCCTAGCAGGGTTTCGCTGGCTTCATCAGATCACTCGAGCTGGAGGTGGGAGGGTGGCTGCCAGTGAGGGATGCGAGGGAATGGTTTCCTGTTAGACTGAGCAAAACTGGGGGATTTGCTGCATTCCCATACGTGCCTGGGTCTGGTGCAGTAGCACACCGTGAGACTAAGAGGGACAAAACTTCAAAATGCAAATCAGTGTTCTGCTTTTATACCTCACAGCTAAATAATGGGACCTCAGGAGTTATTCTTAGTTCTTAGGTACTTCCCCTTCCCCAAGCTGCTAAAACAGTGATTACATAACGAACTGTTAACTTTGTCAGTCAAATCAGCTTAAAGTGTAGAAAAGTACATTTTTTTTTAAATAGCACATAATTACAGAAATGAGAGTTCATTGTTCTGTTTGTATGAAAGAGCAAACACACATGTGATGGTTATCTTCTTCCTTCTCCACTTTTCCTTGTCTGTCTTCACCAGGATAGAACTTTGTTCATCAGGAAGGAACTTTGTTACCTTCAAGAAGGAATCTTTCATGTCAGCTGTTTTATAGACTTGTGACTCATTGCAGCAGAGTCTGAAGAATGGGGAATGTTCAGTTTGCCATTTTAGCAGGGCTCAATTGTTTGTAAGTTGCTATCGTCCTTTCAAACAACTCACGATGCCTGAAAACTTGGTTTATTAAGACCAGACATTTCACATTCCTAATGTTAAGATTGCTGCAATTTTCCATTATAAGCTTTACCCCACCCAGTCCTCTGAATACAGATTCATAAATCAGTTTCAAAAAATGCTTCTCCATCTAAATCTTCACTTACATTTTAAGCTTGGGAGAACATCTTTGAGCTGAATGCTCTTTCTCAACTGAAGAATCATGTTCTGTATCAGTGTTTTCACAAATGGATTTAGTTCCTTTAAAAATAAAATCAAACAGTGAATGCATTGTGAGTGACTTTGTGGTGTCTGTTTCTGAAAGAAAAACAGCATCTGTAGGTTTTAGGAATTCATTATTATGCAGCTTACTACCAGTTTCTTTTTGCCATCTTTTTGTTGAATGGATATTCCGGATTGCTTACAGCCTGGAGGAGCCAGGGCAGACATTGTATATGCGATACATTTCTGAAAGACTGAAAAATGTGTTGGTTAATGTGTTTGACTAATACTGTGTAAAACACTGAAGATTGGTTTATTTATGCAGATTGATATTAGACATCCTTGGAGTGTTTATAAGCAACGCTTTGTGATAATATCTGTTTTCTAAATTCTTGCATAATGAATCTGTCTTTGGGTGTTGACTTGAATTCTCAGGAGAACTCAGTACAGAATGACACAAGAATAGCCGGACATGAATGGAACATTACAAGAATAAAATGTCCAACATTGCAGCTCCCTGCTTCTTGAAGTCCTTGAGGCATCAATAAAACGAAACCAAGTCCGACAGTAAAAAGTGTGTGTCATGTGTACACAGATCTACTTCTCTGTAGGGCTGACTGAAAGAAATTGTTTTTACATAAATAGTTACAATAAGCTCTTCAGGAAGGAAGGAGGGTGGACCAGTAATGGAAAAAAATATTATATTTTACGTTAAGCACATCTGAATGTAAAACATGCTACCAGAGCTAGGCAGTTTGACAATACTGGAGCCTGTGCAGAGAGCCAGAGCAGGGCTGATACGCTACCTAGTCCCACATAAGAACTATTTTGAGATTAGAGTCAAATTTAGGACATACAGACTCTTTATTTTTTATTCTATGAGCAGCTTAATTCCATTTTCTCCAAAGACATTAGTAATTTATTAAAGTTTATAATTTCTACAAATAAGAAGGCAAACACAATTTATTACCCCTGTACTTTCACTAAAGTAAAAGTTAAATTTTTACTCTGCTTTCAAGAATTTTGTATTTCATTCATGTGAAAGCTTAGTCTAGCAAGTCATAAAATGTGAAATAACAATATGTAAAATATTTAAATTTAATGACTGATAGGTTACGTTAAAATATTACTGAAAAGATGCTATCACTATTCTTTCATCTGAGATTGTCTTCAGTCATACTAAGAAAATTAATTCGGGGGTTTTGTTGCTATGATAGAAATTTAAAAACTGTCAGGGTGCATTTTTTAAATTATGTGGTTTAAAAAATACTTTAAATGAAGAAGTTGTTTTTCATGTCACAGTATTTATGCCTGCTAAGATTCTCATTACGGTCTCTGTAACATTTTATGGCTATGTGACATTACGTTATTCCTGTATACTAAAAAGGGTATGAACTGGAATGTGAGGATTCATGATGTTATATTCAACGATTAATTAGGCAATAATGCATAAAGTATCTGTTGTTAGCAGCAGGCAAGGGCTGGTTTGTTCGTTAGTGGCTGCAAGCAAAGCCAAGGCTGATGTATGTCCCAATAAGCCACGTCGTGAGTGCAGGGAGGAAGATTTCTGAAATGAGAACTGCTACATCATGCTAAAGGCAGGGGTTTGCTGCAGCATCTTAAAAATCTGTCCCAACTGCAAGAAAGTCAGCAAGTAGTTTACACCATCCAAATGGTCCTTTTCACCAATGGCAAAACTCTGGAATGAGTTTGATAAGAAATAAGTTTATGTCAAGGCAGAACACAGCATACTGAGCATTTTCATCAGATGTGAGAGTTAGCGTGACTTTTTAAACTCTTCTGCATTTGTAGGAGAGGTGAAAATATCACGCCAAACAATATCAAGTGATTGGTGCCTTCCTGCAAATTGCCTCCTTCAAGTATCTCTTTTGTTCAACTATTGTCTCTCACTCCATGGAGATTACAGAATTTTGAAGATGCACCTAAGTTATAGCTCCTTTCTGAAATTCACTCATTTACTTCAAGATAGGATGGAAAAAACTGGGGAGGGGGTGGGAAGGGAAAGGAAGAAAACTAGCAGTATGTTTCTAATGTTTTGGAAATTACTGTTGCTCTCTTGAATTTTGGTGAGCTCTGATTTTGTTCCTTTTAAACATTGAAATGTCATTTGTTTATTTTAACAATGTCAGAAAGACAGCATGGGCTTCTCCTTGAGTTCCTGTCATCAGGTGAGGGAATAAGTAATGAATTTTTATTATGAATGGAATATCTAAAATAAGACTGTATCTGCCCTGATTATGTTACTGTTCTAATGTTATCTATCCAGTGTGTATTTTTTTTGACAATTTAAAAAGAATATAAAATAAAATGCAGTCCTCAATTAAAATATAAAATAAAATAAAAAAGTCCTCAATTTTTCATTTTCTGTATTACCTAAATTCAAGAAAGAAAGGGCAAAAGTACCATGTCATTTAAAAAATAAACAAAAACCAAAAATATAATCCCTACATTTGAATTTTAGGTAAACAGCTATTTTTGTGATGGGCTGAACATACAAAACTGATTTGTGTTTGCTTGGTTTTAATTTTAAATTAAATCTTATTTTGGTCCTTCTTGAAAAGTAGGTATAGGAAAACAAATGTAAGCAGAAAAAAACAGAAGAAAAAGAAAACAGAATAAAGAAAGCCAAAAAGAAGATGAAAAAGAGCCCCTTTCCAAAAAGAAAATATTAAAATTCATGTATTTAATACCATAGGCTTTTATTATATTACATATAATATAGTAAATAATTATAAAATGGAAAGCTAGGGCTTATGTTCAGTATTTGGTATTTCTGTTAACCGAAGTATGAAGTGTAATGCACACTGATGTTTTTGTGTATTCCCAAAATCAAGAGAGATACTAGACTTCTTTCCATTGCTTTTAACACTGCCTTGTATTGATTAACAATGAGTTGAGGTGTAAACACACGCTTTCCTGTAGGCAATTAGATGGTTTGGAATGGTTTCTTTTTATTCTATTTGAGTGGTAATAGATTATTTGGCATATCACTGTCTATTAGCTCCACTTACACATTTCGATATGAAATTACTCAATCTTCTGAATCAATTTTCCGTGCTAGAAGCGCAAAATATCTCCTTGGTGAATGTTTTATTGTGTCTTATTGTAGCTTTTAAGAATGTGTGAAGAGCAGACAACTAAAGTAAACCCACTGAACGCTTGCTCATATTTAGCAGATTTCCTAAGGTTGCAGCCTTAAGTCTACTGACAGCAGTGAGTGTGACTGCATGTTGTGTTCGAGTCTTTCAGTGATGAGGCAGAAATGGAATTTAAATTTTTTAAGATACATGTGCAGCCTAATAATCTCTACTACATTGGCTTAAGATGCAAATATTCAGAAAAATATGTATTACTCTATAGCTGATTTCATAGCAGTAAGTTTTACATCTTGAGAGAACTGGTTGAATAATGGAAATGAAACACTTGTACCGGCAATGAATTATCCCTAAGGCTAATAATAAAAAGAAATCTGAATCTGTCCTAAGATACTCATCAGTTTTTCATAAATATTCCTTATTTAGAACATAGGAAAAGCTTTCAATAGATGAGTCTGAATACAACTGGCACTGAGAATGAACACTGAATTCCCTTTTAAGACCTCATCTCAGTGAATGAGCATGCTGAAGTCCAGCACAGATGTGTGGTGTTTCTGCCATGAATACTGGGCTGGAAGAGTTCTTTCCAAAAACTTAGAAATGCCCTTTAATGATCTGTTTGATCTGGTTAGTGCCTGTTGTGAAATCCGATACAGGTTTGAGAGACTAATTGGGAGGGGATTATTATTTTGGGCTGTTTCTTCCCCACTTGTTATGGTTTTTGTGAAATTAGAAAAAAAGCAAGACAATCCAAAGGGGATTTTGTATGAATCATATGCTTCAGTACTATGCAGATACTCTGTAATCTAAATAGTGTGGAGGCATGTGGGGGATTATGCATGGTTTTAATGGGGCTTTTTCACACTAATGTTTCTTTTTAGGGTTTTTTTAAAACTATAATGAAAGATCTCTAAAGAAAAAAATTTGTTGCTAGTTTCTGTGAAGCAGAAGGTCTGTAAAGAGCTGCAGAATACTTCTGTTTTCCCCACACTACAAAGAATGGTATGTCCAAGTGCTCAAGGGTGTTCATCAAATTATTTGAGCTAATGGATGGTCTAAAACTTGCTCATATATTTCTTTCCTCATTATCACATAAATAGTGTGGCAAGACATTACTGGGTATATTGACTGTCTTTCTTTTGGCCCAGTGTTGTCCAAGTTCAACTGAGAAAAGCTTTTCGTCCTTTCCAGGAGACAAGACAGCCCAAGTCTGTGAACTTGTCTGTGAAAAAGTACTACTGAACTCCCACAATTTAGATTTCACCAGACTTCTCCTTAACCCAATAGCAGTTCACCTTAACAGTTGTCTCTTCCTTCTGGCATTGGTTAAGTCAAACCACTTTGCTGCTTTTACAAGAAAAGACAAAGCAAAAGGTATGGAGGACAGCTCCTGACTTGAGGAGTCCACTGATTCCCATCCTACTGAAATGGGGTCATCCCTTGAGAAGTGGATTCTCCTAATCCCTCTTCAAAGTAGAGATCTCCCGAAGTTTTAAAATACCATACAACTGGAAGTACTTTCCATCCTAGCCTTTTTTTTTTCCTAAACATTGCTACTGTGATGAGGAAGACTGAAAGCTCAAATTACCATCCCCACCTCATTATTTTTCTTGCTACAGCACTGGCAAAGAATAGCATAAACATCTTGAAGCAAAAATGGGAAAAGACTGAGGGGAAAAACAGGTACCCTAAGGACCTTAGTCTAATGGGTGTAAAGAGTAGCAAGAGAATTAATGCGTGGCTTTCGTGTATGTATGTAATTTAGTAGGTAGCAAGCTAGTGTGTGCCCTATCTGTCAAGTAAGCCTGACCACTTTTTATTTAAATACAATACTACCAGAAGGCAGGACAAATCTGTAATAGAGCACCATGGATTTTTTTTCTTCTCTTTCCAACCTTGAAGTTGAGCAAGTGTCAGGCTAAGGAGCAATCTGTTGAAAAATAAGCGATGGAAGCTCAGCACGTTCTCGTGTTCTCGTAAAGGTGACAGGCTTTCCCAGGGCAGGTTAGCCAAATTAGGCAAACGTGAATATGACCTGAATGCTACTATCAATGTTTTTCCATAATTATCTGGTAATGAAAAAGGTCAGAACTAATTCTGTTCTGCTATCTTTTCCTGTTGTGGGCTAGTACTAGTTGTCAGTGGTAAGGCACAGGACAGGGTATATTTGTTACTGTCAGGTAGTGCTGTACATTTTTTTAAGCTTGTGTGCAGCTGGACAATGTTGTGGAGCAATCCTGGGGTTGAGTCTTGGTGTGGTGTAATCTGCTTGTTATGCAAACTCAGAATAATCCCCCTCCTTTCTCCTAACAGTGCACGCGGTAACTGGAGAACAGTAGGCTTGTGATTGTGACGTGTCCTCTGTTGGTGTATGTTTTAGAGACTAGATCATGAAGAAACGAAATGTAGCAAATTAATACTCAAATCCAACCAGGTAGCTGTGATGCACCTTTTTTACTGTCAGTGTGAATGTCTGTGGACACGGCAACAGAGCTGGCCCAAGCAGGGCTGACTTCCTGCATCAGCAAGATCTAGCAGTGAGGAAGAGGAGGAAAGGGTACTTCATGCCCTGATAAGAACTATTAAGAATATACGTTCTGGAGTGCAACCCAGGTTCTTTTTTTCCCTTTCAGTTTATCTGCAGCTCATTTTTATAGCCCTTACCCTCAGTCTAGGTGTATGAGTCCGGAGCTCTTAAACTGTCTTAGCATTGTGCGTAGCACAGGTTTTATGATAAACCAACTCTGACATCATCATGTGAGTCACACTGGGGCATGATCATGAAGCAGTGCATGCTAATAGCACCAGGAAATTTCTAAGAGTGTGTTCTGTTCATTCTGGACTCCAATGCTTATGGGGGTAACAAGTCTTAGAAATACTGGAAAAGGTTTGATTCTAAAATGGTTTTTTTAACTTGAGCATAGCCTCTGCTTTTTTGTGACTTTCTGTGTTGGTAACAAGAGCTAACGCTGTTTGTATTATATTACCACCTATATGAAAGGTTGTGCAACACTTTCCATTATAAGACTGTTTCAGTTGCTTACGTTGCCAGCATTCATCTGTTTGGGCTGAAATTTTCCATGCTGGGTGTCTCCTTCAGGCTGAATTTCTTGGGAAAGTTTCAATAAAAATACTTGAACCATTCCATGGAATGAGAAGGGGGGAAAAACTATATTTTGCTCATGTTTATTAAAGTTGCTGCAAGCACTGGATTCAGAAATCACTGCACCCACGTGTTTTGGAGCAGGGAGTTGAATAATTAGGAAGGTTGAAAGGGTAAGGAAAGAAAAAATGCGTGTAGAAGAGATTTCTTTAGAAAGAGTTCATTCCTGCCTGATGTTATGAACCGTTGGCAAGAAAGCACTCAAACCTTATGCTTTTCAGAACAGGGTTAATGAGTGGCTGGGAGCTGAATGATCCTCCTTGTTTCACTGCACCTATGTGATGTATTGGTTTGAGGGAGAGAGGCTTATGAGGTGTACACAAAATCATATGCAATAGGGAAGGTGACTGAAATCTGCACAGTGGTGGAACTAGAGGGGCAGGGTTATGTAGATAATTATTTGAAAAAAGCAGAGGTAGCTTTGCTCAGCAAAGAGATGTGTTTGAAGATGGTGAGACAGACTATCAAGAAGATGGGACTTAACCTAAGTGGTCTTGGAGCAGCCTTTTTTAGTTACAGTTCATTTCCTGTTTCCCAGATATCTTGTGCATTTAAATGAGGCAGGGAAAATTTTATTCAGCCATGTAATTTAGAGACCAGTATCCAACCCTAATTCCAGCATGTTTCATTCGTGAACACTTGATGTTGCAACCGTAATGTACTTCCAACATGAAAATTAAAGACTTAGTCTTTAATTTTGAAATTAAAATTAAAATGTCATTTTATAATGTCATTCTATATCCATCATTAAAGTGCTTATATTTTAAGCTTTGAAGAACACTGCCATAGTCAGACACATGTATGATACTGCATTTCCGTTAAAATACTGAAGAATGTTTTCTTTTAATCCATTTAAACAAGTTTCGTTTTCAAAACCACAGCACTGCCAGTGCTTCAGCAAACATGTATGGGACTATTTGGATCTGAAAAGGTTAATTCCATATGTGAGATATTGGAAACTAAACTTCTCAACAGACTCTGCCTTCCATTTCTCTCAGGTTCTCAGTGTAGACAACAAATGACATTTTGGAATATGCTTTACATGCTTAGCCCAAATGGGAATGAGTTAAGAGGACAGGGAGAAGTTTCAGTTATAAGTTCACATTTTCCTGAGTTTTATGGACTTCAACCAGAGTGGTTATAACTCAATATTATTTTAACATTGTTATTTGTGGCTGAGTTTACTAAAGAGCAACTTTCGTGCTGCTGCTTTTAATATCTCACAGTTGAAGTTATCCTCCAAATTTTCAAGGATTTATAATGTTACCATAATATTTTCTTAAGGAATAAGGCTTCCCATCCAGAAGCAAGCATACATCATAGTACAAATTGCAAAAATAGTGAATTAGACATTTCCTAGTTAGAGGAAAGCAAATAGGTACTGAATGCCAACTTTATTAAGATCCTTTTATTTTCTTGAATGAAATGTAGGCTTCCATTTGAGGACTGTTTTGTCAACATCATCTGCACCCTTGTTTGAAGAAGAGAAATTTAACACTCAACTGTTACTGTGGATATCTGCATTTAAAATATTAACTTCATAAAAATGCCATATCTGGGCTTGACATGATGTATTGTTCTCTCAGTTCAAAGAAGATAAGATGTCATGTCACATACCTGTTTATTAATGTCTGTGTGTTGATGTTACTTATCATGGCAGAGATCCACTTATTAATGCCTTCATGGTATGGACAGACAGGATACATCTTTATTGCTCTAATGGTACCTAAAATTTTATGCTATAGTTTTTTGAGACTATGGTCAGACAAATGCTTGTCTTGTGTAACTTAACTTTTTATTCTGTATCGTGTGCTAGTGCATGTTGTTTTTATTCACTGGTTGGTGTAGTTTGTACTTCAGCCTCAAGGACAGAGGGCTGTACGGATAAGGTGAGTTACTTTAGCCTGTGTTAGGAATCCTTCCAGATATCCATAATTATTAATGTATATCCATATGCAGTGAAGGGGAAAGACAAACGATTAAAATGTCTCTCCAATGCTAAGTCATTAAGTCTGACTTGCAGAGATCCTGTTGGGGGGACCCCCAGCCTTTTCAAGTGGGAGTTAATACAGGTGCCAGCAGCAATGCTTTGAATGTCAGCACAAAGCAGCTTCAGGTCTTCTGAACTCTTTGTATGTACTTGGAGTAAAAGTGGTCTTTTTCAGTTCAATTCTACCTTTTTGAAAGGAATCAAAATAAAAGTGAAAAAAGCTCTTTTTATTCCAGATGAGATATCACATGCAAAAAGTTGCACTGCTGGAATTACAGCGCTACTGGTGCACACCTTGCATCATGCTGCTGGGGTTACCTCTCAGCACCCCACAGAGATGAACCTCGAATTGCATGCGGCCTTCAGCAGCCTGTACAGAGCTCTACAGAGAGACCTCATTTGGTTTTCAGGAGCTGGGAACTCCAGTTTGAGGAATTGCAATTAGACATCTTTTATGCCAGGCAACGTTGTCTAAAACCTTTAGTAAAAGGATGTGATTATCCTATTGAAAATTACATATCTACACAAAGTAATTAATTCTATTCCTTTGACCTTCAGATTGAAGGTTGTTTGCTGCTAACATTTTTCCCAGCTACTTTTTCACAGAATGAATGTAGTTACTCTAAAGGACTGAGTACAGTCATTATATTACTGTTTGTAATGCTGAGGTCTGGTTGGAATTTAAAAAACACTTGTGTGTTAGCACATGATGCAAGTATCTAATGTAAGTTTTATTGAAATCAGAAGGAAATGGCCCAGATCTTGAACACATAAAGTTATCGACGGAGAAGTTTGTATTCTTTAAATTTGTGTGCTGCAGAGGAACTTGTTATGACTGAGTTTGAAACTCCGTTGGGTCACTGAGGGCAAAAAACCCTTTGCCTTTACCTAAAGATTGCTGGTGGAAAGTGGTTCAAAGCTCTCATCCTCATGATTGTCCTTGCTCTAGATTTATGACTGATGCAGCTCGACGTGAGCAGGAGTCTTTGAAGAAAAAGATTCAGCCGAAACTCTCTTTGACTTTATCAAGTACGGTATCCCGTGGGAATGTATCTACTCCACCTCGTCACAGCAGTGGAAGCCTTACTCCTCCAGTCACCCCTCCAATCACTCCCTCCTCTTCATTTCGCAGCAGTACTCCTACAGGTAAGCACCTACTCTTTGATTCATCCCAAATAAAGGGAGCAGTTTTGTTACATGGCATTTAGAGAACAGGAGACATATTGAGGCATGAGGAAGAAGTGCCCCAAAAAATAAAACAGAAAAGCTTTGGGCTATTTTACAATTGGTTTGCATTCCCTAAAATCTGTTAGGGCATCTTTTTCCAAATTCTTTGCTAAAGCAGAGAAGGGCACTAACTTTAAATGTTGCAGCTGAAATTATTACATGAAGAAACTAACCTTACCAGAAACACCCAATGTGTAAAAGACCCCTTATGTATCAATAGGAGGGCTCTGCCTATGGTACAGTATCAGCTAAAGATTGGAAAAAAAATGGTCTCAGTATCTTCCCTTCCTCCCCCAGTTCTTTTTTGGTGGAGGGCAAAGTGGAATTCTTAGATAAGTAAGTAGTCAGGGAGGAATGTTCTGCTGCTGTCATCATGTAGAAATTACTTTCATTAGGAAGCTATGTTCACGAAAAGAAATAAATTTAAAAAGGGATCTATATTTTCTTCAAAAGCTAATATTCCAGTGGTTTTCCAAGGTATAAAAGTCCGGAGAATCTTTTTGCACTAATTAGAGTAACTGAAAATTACTGGCTTTGCTGAACCACACTCTTGGCCTAAGTCAGTGTGATTTACTTTAGATAGAGATCTTGTCAGACAATTCTGATACACTTCAGACTAAATACCAGTATTTTCATCTAAAAAGGTAAATGCATATAATAGGGCTATTCTATTCTGTAATAAATAGGTTCAATATATTCTCCGTAGCAGGAAATCACATGAGCATCACTGCCTTGAAAAACTGTTACACCACGTGGTTTTTTTATAGGCTATTTCATTCATTAGTATTAATGATTAAATGGAAAAGTTGTAGCAGTCCTTGTGATGTTCTGTCTGCAAGTTGTAAAATGAAGTGGTTGTTCAGTATGTCCCTGGTTATGAAAAAGGGAAGCACGCTGAGAAAAGCTAAATTATAAAGTCCTAATGTAATTCAGAAAATTTTACATTTCCTTAATTATCTCCTATTTGAAACAAACTGATTCGTTTCCTTGACATCCTACAGATGGCAAGGTGTTTCTTCTTTCTTTTGTTTACTTTTTGTACAGCTCCTCCTGAGAAGGCTAATTCATGATGTGGTCAGGTAGTATAAGTTTGCACATCTGTCAGGAATACTGGCTAGTTACATACTCTTTGAAACAAGTTCCATCAAATACTAAAGAAAAAAAGCCAGCATCTGTCTTCCAAAATACTTTTATTATTTATATATTTTCCAAACTTTTAAAGTTTGTCAGAATGTTGTTTTACCTGCAGTTAAGAGAATCAGCTTGTTATGGCTGCATTTCTCCAAGTCCTGCCTGCCAGGTTATAAATAACACCTGCTTCCACTTTCTGCACCCTCTGTTCCAAGTTCCCTTTTGGACCCTGTTCCAAAGCTAGGGTTTGTAACATCCTAGTAGCAAAAAACATACATTCTTTCTTTAAGACTTTTTTTTGAATTTACTATTAACTGCATTGCATTTCAGCAGCCTCAGCCCGGAATTTCCATTTTTCTCATCTTGAAAGTTTTTCTGGACCTAAAGTAAGCATTGAGATTTTTCTGATAACTGCAGGTTTTTTCCCAGTGTTTACTTGGTGTAGGATTTTTTCCTAACTTAGATAGATGAGGTACTCAGAGTCATGCCATGGCATGAGTTTCTCTTTCTGTGGGTGCAGTGCCTGGAGAGGCAGCACAGTAGGGGTTGCAGACTCGTTTTAGATATGCAGCTCACGTCTTTTATTGGCCAATGCAAATCTTTTTCCCTCAAGGGCAAGTATATATGACAGTTGACTAGCAAGGTGATGCAACCAAGGATAGGCAAGATCTGTTTCAGGGAAACCATTTAGAGTATGTAAATTGTCCTACATTTCAGCCTCATAGTGCCTGCACAGCTTTCAAGCCCTACAGGCATACCCTCCACTGCATCCAGTGAGAATGAAGAGTATTGCTGTATTCCTTCCATGCAGTCCTGTTTGATTTGTACTCGGAGAAAACTCTTGTTAATTCGTCTTTGAATGTAGGTAAACGTGTATGTTGTGGTAGCTTGAGAAAACAAAGAGGCTGTTTTCCCTTAGGGTACCTTATGTCCTGTATTCGTTATAATACAAATATAATCCTTGTCCTCATCCTCCTTTAGACCTATACTTTGTCAAAAATAAAATAGGATTGCTTTGACCCAGCTCGTTCATGAAATTTCCAGAATGGCTGTTTCCCTTTTATTATCTCCTGTCTCAGCTGTTGGGTAGTTCCTGAGGGCTTATGCCTGGCATTACTGTCACTGCACAAGGTGGTGCCACGTCAGATGCCAGAGAGGAATCATGCCCTACAGGCTGGTGAGGTGGCATACAAATACACATGTTCCTCAGCAGAGAGTGTCTATCACATGTGGCTTTTTCCCATTCTTGTTCAATGTAGAAAGCAAAAACCACACTAGTTTTTTTGAATCCTCTTTTGCATGTACTGTCCTCCCTCTTCATATGCTGCTCATCTTGGCTTTCCCAGGTGTGTTAGTCTTGCCTTGGGTGAAACCAGGAGCTGCCTGGATCCCAGCTACCTGTGTGCATGTCCTCACAGCGATGTCTCACCACTTCCTGATGGTTTTAAGCTACTGCTATAAATTTTCAGCAAAGTGCAATTTCTTGTAATGATCTCTCATCTATGTATTGACCAGACTCAAACCCCCTTAGCTTGTGAAACCTGATAAGAAGCGGTTCAAGGTGTTTTGGCTGCAGAGAATGTTTGTTAAGTTTTACAGTAAAAATCTGTGCCAAAAGGCTACGGGGCCTCGTTCTCAGACAGAGCTGAGCAGCGTCCAGCCTGACACACATCGATGCTGTCAATGTTGCGTGTGCATGTGTAAGCACCTCCTTGTTCTTGGTAAATGAGATTATTCACAGAGAAGCAGAAATATTCAGCAAAGAAGTGTGCTCTTTAAGGCTCTTCTCAGGTAATGAGCTAGACATGTATTTATCCTCAGGCTCTGTATGTGTTAGTCCCCTAAAATGGCCCGTTAGTGGTTTTGGTGGGAAGTAGAAATGCAGTAGTTAATTTTCTATACCTCCCCTCTGTTCCCTCAGGGTGGCTGGCATATGCTCTCTGCTTACATTTGGCTTTTTGTTCCCTCTCCTATAACAAGTCTTCTCTTCTTCTTAAGACCTGCATCCTCTAATGATTGCAGAAAGTTCACTTTAAAAATTTGTTCCAGTTTCTATTTTAACAATAGTGTCTCCCGGGAGACTTTGTTTAGTAGGGCTTAAATGGTCTTGTTAGAGTTCACAGGCAGGATTTAGCAAAAGAAATGGCTTCCATCAGGAATAAAGGCTCCTTAGGGTGATAGGGAAATAGAGCAAAGTAGCACCAGCACACAGCTTATTTTGGAAAGATGTTAACAGTCTCCAAACACTGAAATATCTCTTTATTTAAGGAGCACTCAGTTAAGTCACAAAAACTTATGCTGCTTTTATTTTTAAATGTCAATTTTAAACCCACAAAACTAATGAAATCTAGTTATGGATAAAAATATGGCTGGCATTGCATCCTTAACATACGTTGTTAATTTTTTTAATGCTTTCATGCATCTATGTGGCTCACTGATGAAATTTCCACCCCTAACCTCCTGGCTTTTGGTGTAAGTCAGAGCATTGACATTCCTTTGAAAACTGTGATATCTCTTCATACTGAAAAGCTTTAAAAGAGGTTCAGTGATAGTAACTTACTGGGAATTAATTATTAAAATAACCTTTTTCCCTATTTTAGTTAGAAAAGTAATTCATAGTGATGAATCTCTGACTTAAAAAAAAAGCCACTTCTGCATTGAAGGAATGCCAAAAATCATCTGAAACCACTGTTTTGTGTTTGTTTATTATTTTCTTCTATATTTATGACTGCTTTTTTTTGATTTTTTTTTTTTAAACTATTCCAGGCCCAGAATAATAAATTTCAGCCTGGAGTGAATTTTTTTGCCTTCTTATAAACCCTAAAGCAAGAGTTTAATACCACCAACTGGCTTTTTAATAGTTCAGCCCTAAGTCTTTTGCTCCCCAACCTTCCCCTGCACAAAAAAAAAAAAAAAAAAGGAAAAAAGAAAAGCTTGAGTACTTGAAAACCTCATAATTAGCATTACATTTTGCTCGGAAGAAGCTGGCTCTCAGATATCCTTTCCTGTTTATTTTTTATTTTAATAGATTACAAGTTATAACATTTATGCTGTTTTAATGGGTTTATGGACCTATTTACTGCCTGATCATTTGGAGCAGTGGATGGCAGCCAGTCCTGGCACGAAGTGTTGAGGATGCTGTGGTTGCCTGGAACAGCTGTGGCCATTTCTCAGTCCTTCCACTTGGGAAGGAGATGAAAGTGTGCAGTTTTCATGGGTGGTCATAGGCTGACCCCATGAGAGAATTGGCAGGTTTCATTTTGATTTACAGTTGTCATTTGAGTAGGTGACTAACTATTGGTTTGTCTTATTAATTAGGATAAATGCCTTTCTGGGGAGTCATATTTGTTCAGTCATTTTTGATTGATTGCATTTGAAAGTTTTTACCTTTCATAAATATGTCAGACTTCCTTGAAATTTCCACCAGTCCAGTCTCAGTATTTATGAAAGTGACACTGTTTTCTACCCACAGAAAATACCTAACTTGTCAATTTTTTTTTCTTTCTTTCTGGTAAAACTTGAAAGTAATAAATCATTTTAATCTGGAGGAAAAAAATACTTTGTAGGATTTGCCTTAGCGTTTAAGAAAACTAAGATCTAAACAGTGATATTTATTCAAATATGCCTAAAAATTTAGCAAAGTAATGTTGTAAGATTTGAAAAAAAATATGACTGAGGTTATCAAATTTTTACTGTTGATGTAGAAATTATTACATTTACCATCTGAGGATACTATCTGAATGATGCTTTAGTAGATTTATAGTAAATGAGTAGTTTTGTAGATATATAGAGCATATTCTAAAACTGAAATCAAGATCACGTTGTAGCTTTGTCAGTAATCCTAAAGCTGCACTATTTCAGTCAGTTAGAACACACTGTGTGAAACGGGCCAATTTTTGTCTAATAAATCATACTAGTGGTGAAACATGACTTAATAGAATATGTCATTCTGTAACAGAAAGTGAAATTCAATTAATTTTCAATCAAAAGGAAGAAAATCAGTCTTCCCCTAGTGTCTTTTTTTCAGAGCCTGGTGTAATTAAGAGTACTTTTTATAGCTGGAGTGATTGCATTATTAAATATTTGCAATAATTTTAAATATATTTGTGTTTGATTCAGGTTTAGGTAACTAAATTAAAGAGAATCATGTCCCATTTATATCATTAGGGAATATCTTCTAAAAGGTACATATAAATTTTTACTCAATAAAATTAATAGATCCTAACAACTCAGACTATTAATCTCTTCTCTGATCAGGATGGATTTTGTTCAGGATTCAAATGCTACTACTGGCAAAACAGTGACCAAAACATTACAGCTTCCTTCTGTGTTAATGAGAGTTCTTGCTTGCTGATGATGAAATAATTTAGAGCATCATTGTTCCCTCTATGGGTGACTAATTTACAGGGGAGGAAAGTCTGCATATTACAACAAAGGGGCTCCTTTCTCTACCTACCAAAGGCAGTTGGGACTCAGAAATTGATTTGTAAGGATTCAGCTTTCTTCTGGTCCATTAAGGACTTGTCTGTTGTGGAAGCTTTGATTTTGAGAAGTGAAATACTGTGTGGCAGTTAGTGACTTTTCCCAATAAACCTTGTTATCTCATGTACTGTTATCTCAATGACATGAGATATCATTCCTGTAATTCTGCTGTCTAGCATTTGCCTTCATGTATAACTCATGAAGGAATCCCACAGGCCTCCTCTTGAATCTGTTCCCTTTTCTTTTCCAAGAATGCAAAAGCTGAAAGAAAACCACACCATTGTTTGCTGGTAATAGCAACCAAAACCACAATAGTAACCAGCCTTTGGAAGTGGGCATTGAAATAGAGTAACAGGCATGCTGGAAACTAATATGGTTTAGATTCTAAATGTGTGTTTAATTTTTTTACTTTTAGTTGTTTAAAAAATGCGTTGTTGTAATGTAAAAGCTCATTCCTCTTCATAGGTATCAAAGCAGCTAACATTTCAGTAGAGTTTCCATATGTCAGGCTTTCAACAATGAAGTAATCAAATTGCACAGACAGCTGTTGCACAGAGTGCTGTAACAGCACATTAAACAGAATCCAGCAAGAAAAAGAGATCTGCTCAACTGAACTACTTTGTGAGTTTAGAGTGAACAGCAGAAATGTAAAACAACAGGGGTGTTCCCCCCACGAATTAATTGGAGACTTGGAGGAGGAGGAGTTAGGCGCTCAGAACTTCTGTGTTGATGGATATGCTAATAATATGTAGCCAAATTAAGCTGAATTTGTTGCAGAACTGCTATTTATAGCAGAATCTGTTTGGCTGCTGTCAGCAGGTGGCATTTCTGAACTCCATGTTAGGTTGAATCAGAGTAGGCCATGAGCCATTAAATCTGCTATTCGGTTGATAATCTGCAACGCCTTTCTCTTTGGGCAATGAAGATTTACTCAGTATTGCTACAGCTAGAGAGATACTGCTCTTTCGTGGTGGGCTTGTTTTTTTAAGGGAAGTGCACTGCAAAATATTCCTTGATTAAGATCTTAAGGGATCTTGAAATCAGACCTGGAAGGACAAGCAAGTGGAAACAAGTACACCTTGATGGCATTTTGAAAATAATGCTACAAGTAATTCAGGTCACATGCGCTTTAAGCACGTGATTAATGTTAAGCACCTAATACCAAGGAGGTAAATGCTGCCTGACTTTGAGCACATAACAAGTGCTTTGTCAGACTGGAATGAAGTATTCAGCACTTGCAGAGTTGCAAGCTCAAGAATTTATGTAGTCCCAGCTTTAGCCATTAACTTCAAAAATTCTTCACCTCTTAGCATACTGTAAATGGTTAAATTTAATTATTACACTTTATGTTAAAGTAGTGTAGTATCATACAGATGTAATTGAAAAAATAATGAAAAGTAGAAATATGAAATCCAATCCCAGGGCTCTTGTATTAAATTGTTGCTGAGAAGTGGGCTGAGAGTGTTACATTTTTGTGTGTTTGACTTACGGGGTGTCCGGCATAGTAAAGCATGAATCAACCAAGCTCTATTGCAGCTCAAAAAAACGCTCTCAGATGTCTGAGGAACCATCTCATTACTTTTCAAAATTTTCTACTTGTTTAATTGCCTGCTCAGAAACTGAAGAACTTTTATGCTATGTTTTTATTAAAAATTAGATATATGGACTCACTCTTGGATAAACACTATGGGCAAATAAGTAAGCCATACTTCACAAAATGAAGACCAAATTCAGTTTTCCAGCATAATGAATGTTTGAATACATTTGATATTTCAGGCCTGCAAGGTATGATAAAATCTATGTTAAAGTATCTTGTGGAAACTGAATTGTGGTCTCTGACAAAATCTCCTTCTGAGGTCCTTCAATGGTGCTAGGATTTCACATTTCTGTGTAGATGGTGGAAGAGAACTTTCTTTATTGGAGCCAAAATGGTTCCATGTAATTGCGGGTTTGGGGCCCTATATTAATGCTGCACACTAACTAATATGTACATATAATTGCCCAGCATTTAGCAGCCTGAGGCACCTATTCTAACAGAGCTTTATGGGTGTTCTGGTAAAAAATAATTTAAAAAACAATGAATGACACTGTGCGAAACAGTTGATCAATGTGTGACTTAACTGTAGTATATGTGTGTGCTTAGACATGGTATGAGATTTTAACACAGGCTTTTGGCTGAGGTCGTGACTAAGCATGAGTAATAAGAGAAATCTGTGGTAGTTTCTAGTTTCTGCCTTAAGGAATAAAGCTATAATAGAAGGTTTCTAGTAACAATGAAAAACAGTAAGTAGAAGTGCAATTATTTCCTATAGGGGTTTTCTTAGAACAGGTGGGATTTGTTCCCACAGCTAGATGTTTTTTCAGAGCTAGATGTCACATCCCATTTTAGGGAGCCAGACTTTAAACTTGTACATATTCAGCACCTTCTTCAGTAATCCAAAGTGAAAAATGTTCAAGTGCTCATCACTGTGCTTGGCTAAGTGCCTCAGAAATCAATTTTTTTTTTTCCTAGCAGTCATCAACTGTCAGGTGACTGTCTTGCTTCCTTAGAGAGACAAGACTATGTAGTAAAACTGGTTACTCAGTGGCTAAACCAAACCAAAAGAATTACATTCCCAGAACATACTGAGACTTAGGCTTGAAGTATCTACGGAGCAGAGATAACTCCATATTACAGGCACAGCAACAGTGTTATCATGACTTGGACTAACTTGTAGCACCAAATCAAACAGCTGGAAATTATCTTGAAGACCAAGAACATTAACTTGGTCAAACCTGCACATTTTTTGACCTCTAGCTGTGGGATTACCTGGGTACCTGCTCTGCAGTTTGGCTGGACCCTAAAAGAAGGAAGGACGGGAGCTGGCCCACTTTGATGGCTGTATCTCTTACAAGGGAGGCCCTGGTGTCTTTTTTTATCTCCTAGGCAAAACCAGAGTCCTAAGGACTCGCAAACCCCAGCCCTGTTTGCATTACCAGGTGAATGAGGAGTGTTGGTTAAGGCTGCGAGGAGTACAGGGCTGCAAGTCCATGACTACAGTTCTTTCATAGTCCTGTGGCTTTGGGTACAGATCCCAAAGTATTTCTGCAGGGCTGTGCAAGACAAGCTGACATGACCCTTGAGTGTCGTAATTTTTCAGAGGTTTGGCATTCCCCTGATCCTGTAAACTTGTGAAGATGGAACAAAATTATGGAGATTCTCCTGGAACTAATCTTTTCTATGTTTGCATAAAGAGACATGCTATGATAACCTCCCCTGCTTAGTGCTTTGTTTAACTCCATCCTAAACTAACTTATAACCTAAGTCTTACAACCTAAGTACAGAAAGGCCTGTACTGCATTCGCGAAATGATATTTGAAAGTGGTGCTTCTAACCATTTAAATTGCTTTTAAGGTTACCAAGGGCATTTTTAAGTGTATATAGAGGAAAGTAAGACTAATATGAACATAACTGATGGGGAAAAATGGGGCTGTGCTGTGAGGGGAAATACATGTTGACCTTTTTTAATCATTATTCCTCTCAGCTTTTCGCTTCATTTTCTGTTTTTCTTCATTTTCCTGCTTTATGTGGGTGCATTTCCATTATAATTCTGTTAAATTTCTCATTTGCTCTTTAACTTGGCAGTAAAAATGTGTTGAGACCTGTTTGCTATAACAGTATGTTCTGGGAAGATTAACTCAGTTGTCAGATTTTGTGCTTTCTAGTAGAATTCTGAATCTTACCAGAGAAAAAGGCACACAAAAATTTAACACTACCTTTTATTTCATCTCATTCACTACAGGTAGCTTTACATGTAATCTCCTGCTTGTTGTACTTCATCTTCTCAGCCCCTTCAGAGCATTCTTGTTTGATACAGACATAAATTGCACCGGCAATTGTAAAGCTACTGTGCTGTAGAATTGTATTTTAATTGCACATACCTGTAATTAATTGTATGGGAATTTTCACAGTACTCTCCCCAAGGAACAATTTAATTGAAAAGTAACCAAGTTGTCTAGACTATAGCAACTCATAAAATCATCACTAGTTTTGGGGTTTGAGCTACAAAGCAGCAATAGAAACATGGCTTGTAGATTAAAGTACTTCCAAGCACAGGAACTGTTTTATAATCCCCATCATAGTAGTCTACCCTGGCAAACCATTTTTAACAGTGTCAAGAACAAAAAATGTACAATAAGCTTAAAAGTAAAGATTATCTCTGTGTTAATTTGTGATAGGATAGGGATTTTTGTGTACAAGCACACCCGTTACACATAGACCCATTTCTTCCTCCAAATGTGTAAAAAATACTTATTTTGTAGAAAGCACATTATGCCTGCCTTTCACAGCTTGTGGCATAACTGGTTTAACATAGGAATAGTGTGACACTCAAAAAGTTACTTCAGGGGTTCTGGGTAACAATGATGGCATTCATGTTTGTGTGTTTATACTGCAAGGGCCAATTGGTGAAAGGATTTTTATTTATTTATTTGCTATTTAGCTTTGTAAGTAATCTGCTAATTATCTTGAAAATTCCTAACTGAAAACACAAATGTTTTTCTCCAAGTTAGAAACAGTAGCGGCCACATGGAGGTTTTAGGTGTTTATTTAAATTGTGTGTGTGTGTGTATATATATATATATATGCACATATATACTTACACATATACATATATATATATTACACTGTGAGATTGAATGGGATTTATCTGTACCACTGTAGTACCTTGAGGACTGAAAAAATTGCTCTATGTCTGCACACTGACAGCAGTGTTATGGTTTAGCAGAAAAAAACCAGGCTTGTTTAGGCAGCACTTCAGTGTGCTGAATATGATGAAACTTAGGCAAATGTTTGAGTTTTCCTTGCATTATAGCCAAAGCAAATCAAAAGTAATAAAAAGCAAGGACTAACATGCCATTTCACACTCGATGACTTATAACCCAGAGAGGTTTATTTCACAGGGGAAATGGTGTATCATGAGTCAATGTTTGCCAGTACAAGATCCTCAAAATTATGTAACATTTTAGGAAAAACAGGGTTCTTTGTAGCTTTTGTGTATTTCAAGTGAGCTAAAAACCATGAAACATTTGCTGACCCCTAAAACCACAAGATCCTCTTGTCTTTTTAGCCTGGCAGGTGGAAGACACCACCCTAATTCTTGCTGAAGGGTAGTGGGTAGTGCTTTGTCTTGCTAGCATAGGCTCCCTCTTGTAAGGTTTTTCCATATATAGTCAGACAGTGCCATTCACAACAATTTCTGAGCACTTCTGCCTCTAATGTCAAAGGATACAAGAAGCCAAGGAGCAATGGAAAATAACAATTTGAAAAGGACTTTGATTTCAGCCCAGTGGTATGTCACCTGAAAAAATTCACACGTGGTAACATATGTTTGAAACAGTGGTAGCCTCAAAGAAAGGTTTGTGACAGCATAACAGGCACAGTGCACACTTTATTTTATCAGAATCTTTGTCTTTAAAAATGAGAGAGGAGACATGACTCCCCACTGAATTCTTATGTGTTCTTATGCCTGGGTGCATTACTTTCTGAGAAATACAAAGTAGGATTAATAAAAAACAGATCTTTCCTGTAGATTTTTTCTGTAGTTAGAATGACAAAAGCCTTGATTCTTGCTCAGTAGTCGATAGCCATTTTAGCCCTTACTGGTAATTCTGAGTCTTAGGGCTAGCTCTCAAATCATGCTAATGGTGTTTCTTAAATCTAGATGGTCAGAGCTTCAAAAGCAGACAGAGAGAAGTGGTCAGTGTATTTTCATACAGATTAAATCCTCCTGCCCTTCAGTGCATTGAAGTGGAGAATCTGCCATTGCCTCCTTTGTTGCTGGCCAGGGGTTTGCAACCCTCTTGGGCCTCATAAACATGAAATTTCCTCAGCCCAAAGCTGCTGAAAAGGCAATGAGTTGTCTTGCACCTCGACAGCTCCTCCTCACCCTGGTCCTCCATGCGCTGAGCTGGGGTTAACATGCATGAATGCAGCCCATTCACACAGGGGGGCCTAAGGAGGCCCAGGAGCATCTTGGAAATCCCTGCCCAGCTGGATCCTGCTGAAATCAGCAGCACTCCTTGTGCAGTGCAGGCTACCTGACAGTGATAGCAATGCCTTGGGTGGGAGCCTGGTCGTAGCTCGGTGCGTCCGTGCCGGATTTGCGCGCTGGTGAAGGCAGAGCACACGGCAGTCGGGGTGGGTAGGGACTGTGTGCATTAGAAGTTTTATGACCTGTATTGTAAGTGGCTGGATAGCTTTTGTGCAGCTGTAAAGCATGTATAAAATGTGTCTCAAATGTATTTTCATGGCTTCATAAAGTGTAGTTCATTTATGTAGGTACTTTTTATTGTAATCCTTTATCTTCAACATGGAACTGTTTCCTGGTACCGTTTCTATTTTTTCTTCTCTTTTTTTATAAAAAGGGGTAAAGAAGAGAAAAGAAAAACTGCTTTTTTGTTACATGCATCAGGAGAGTCCTTAAGTACAGTAATAGTGCCCTGAACTTGTATTTTTGTATTTCTAACCTTGGAATGCAGGCCTAGCAACTAAAAAGCCAAAATGACATTAATTATGGCTGTTCTTCACTGTGGTTTTTGGAGTATAAGTCTGGAACAGATGTTTGAGGGGAGAGAAGGGGGGGAGGAAGGATGGATTGTTTCTTTTTCTCAGCCCCAACTGGTTTTAATTCTTTCTTGAACATTTTGAGAATATCTTTAAACATTTGCCAGAGTTCAGTTAACATCCTGTGACTAAAGGTGGAAAATGTCCTACTTTGTTTTTCTTCAAACATATACCTGCTCTTGCTTCTCATGCCAAAGCCAGAAAAAGAAAGGATTCCAGCTGGCATAGGTTTTATTACTGTTACATTAATTTGCAGGTTAAGCCTCAAGTTGGGAGGGGTCTGCTGGATTGATTTATTTATTTACTTTTTTATTTTCATGATTTTTAAAAAGTGCCATGTAAAACACTGCCATTTAATTACAGGAAGGTTATGCTCTTTTTTGGTGAGTGTTTAACAGCTTATTCTTGTTTACATGAAGTTGTAGAAATCTACTTTTAAAATATGTTTAAAGTAGAGATTGTGTTCTTGGGTTTATCATGTTTTTCCTGTACTGTGTATAAACACAAGATTGTACATTATTGAAAGCCCTTTTTTGTGGAAAGCAGGATTGAGGGAAAAAGTTTATATAAGAATGCAAAATAACTTCCCGAGACTATTGGCGCAGTGTGACCATAAAACCTCAACAGCACATTGTGCAGTGACATTATAACAATTTGCTTTAGCACCTCTGCAGCGTTCTCAGAAAGTCCTGCTCTACAAAACACATGCCGTGGTATCAGTTGACTGTTTTTTCCAGAATCAGTTCTTTACATGCATGTTTTTGTGATTAGTTGCTGTTCCACAAGTAATTGGAAGTGGGGGGTGGTTTTTTTCTTTTATTTATCTTATTACATGTATGTTTTATTTGCATTTATACTTTCAATAAGTTGTAACATATCTGCTTATATAGGTGTGCAAGTGGATTTATAAACTTTGGATTGGGATTTACAGTGGTTTAGTTTTAAGGACTGTTCTTTGCTGTACCAGTATCAAGATACAGAAATACCACGAAAGAAAATGGCACAGAGTTGCTCCTAAGGCCAGAGTCCAGCTGCTCCACCAACCCCAGTGTTGGCTCTGGAGGACTATTTCTTCTTTTTAACCTGAGTGTGTTAGTTCTGTTTCTCTAGTAACCCAAAATGGAGAGCAGATCTCATGTGTAAATACTTCTCCATTTTGCAGACAGTGAATAAGAATATGTAGCACTAATGTCATACTTGTAGCACTTTAAATAAAAAACTTTATGTTTATTTTGTACCTTTATCATTTTAGCTTAGCCTCCAACATTTTAGGTTGATTTCCCATATAGGTTAGCTCAGCCAAAATCATTCTATACCAAAATACAATGTGTTCAGGTTTGTGTTCTACCTGTAGGAGTGTCTGCATGCTTTCCAAAGTGAATTCAAACCTTGTAATGGGATACATTTTCAGTCACTTAAAATTCAGCATGAGCTTACACTGAGAGCATTGATATGAAAACTGCAGTTGGTGTGAGATGTTGGAATTGACCTATCTACCATTTCATTTAAAACACTAGTGTGCTCCATGGACTGGGTGTGTAACTATGTGTGGGTTCATCCTGTTTGAAGTACCGCCCTCCAAAACAGCTGCGGGAGGGATCTTTTCAGACCATCTCTGTGACGGTGCAAGTTACAGTTGCCGTTTGACTGTGAGAGAGGGGAGAAGATGTCCAGAAACACCTACCCATAACCTTAGTTGCTTAAATGTTCCCTCTTTTGGTATAGCAGTGGAGGTCTGAAAGTGTGGTCTGACAGCTAGTCTTTAAATGATGCGAACAAACATGAAAAAGATTTTGGTTTTCGGGGTTTTTTTGTCTAACTTATTTTCTCTAGTGCTTTTAAGTGCCTTGTGCCTAAAAATAATGATAAAAACCGTATTGTTCTTTGTATTTGAATCCAAGTTCACATGATTACATGAGAAGGTACATTTTTGAAATTCTCTTGGTGCTCATTCATTAGCTGAGCCTTGCTTCAGCCAGAGACAATAGAAGATTAGTTCTTCTGGGCAGTAATACGTCCTAACAGCTCGTTATTTAGCGCTTGACACTTGATCTGAGCTAGGCGAGGACTGGAAAAGAGAAGAGGAAGGCTGGTTTCTCCAGAAGACATTGTTCTGGCCAAAGCCTGCTCTGACTAGTGTCGTGGGAAAGAGGATGCTGCTGGCAGTGGTGACAGCTGAAGGCAGGATGAGGGAGTGCTCCTGGCGTGAGCAGGCCAGCAGCGGTGGCCACAGCCCACAGAGCCTGCGGGACACGCTGTGCAGGGCTGGCAGCGGCCAGCGGGACAACCCTGCGCCCCCAAGGCAGTAATAAGTCATAATTACTATTTTGGTGGCTCTGTTGTGATTGTGAAGAGGGATGGAGGCCTCTGCCAGCCCTGGCAAGTGCCCATTTGACAAACCATAACCATCTCAATCAGCTCCCGCCAGTGACAGCAAAGTTCCAACTATGCAGTTGGCTTTGAGAACAGAATTGCCTCTCCTCACCCAGAAGTGAGGATCAGAAATATTTGCTGGGAGAAGAACAAGAACTCAACTGCATGTGCTTGTGCCCATGTGCTGGAGAAGGCTCCAGCCTTCACTGAGGCGAACCTAGTGCTTGCTGTATTTAGGTGCTTAATCCAAACACTGGAATTGCCCTTACTGTCTAAAATGCCAGTGTCTGTAGCACTGCAAAGTGCTCTGTTAAACTTCTCTGGGTTTTCTTCAGTTGTGTCTACATCATCTTTGTGGACATGAATGGTAAAAGTGTTTTTGAAGATCTAAGAAATTAATCTGAGCAGGCTTTTCACAAAGGCTGAAAACTGCTTTCTGTCCTCTGAGTCCCCTCTCCCCCCACCCACTAAAACAAGCAAGCTAGCAAAGACCCTGGCTTAGTCTGGCTGGATGATCTAGTGTCTGACATTTGTTGCTGGAGTTCACAGAGCCAGTGCACTCTGCTACCCATACCAGCTCTCAGCTGAGAGAGTCCTGCTACAGCTTCTAGACTAAAGACTTGCATAGCAGCTGTTATTTAACTGTTTTGTATTTCATTGCCCCTAGCATTTATTTCCTGTTCTTTATATAAAGGAAGAATATTTCATTTTGAATGACTTGATATGTCTTTAGATCAGCAATGAGTATCAGCTGTAGGGACACTGCCCCTGCTTTCAAGTATGGAGGAGGCTGTGTGCATCCATGGGCACAGAGGGAAGAAGTCTAACAAATCCATAAATGTGCTTTAGTGTTAACCCAAAATTCACATAGTATTAACAATTCACTTTTTTTATCAAGAAAACTGTCGCAGTATATGGGAATGCAAAGTTCTTAACATAAGAAGTGCTCTCATAAAACTGTTTCTATGAAATACAAACTGCAAGTCCCGCACGGGACAAAGTGTGAAGCTGAATTTTTATGAGAAATCCTTGGAATTACCATGAACTTTCAATGACACTAGTAATGTTGGTTCCCACTGCAGTAAGCTATTTGCTCATAGTTATTCATTGTTACTTAAATGTATCCTTTCTGGTCACAAAAATAATTGGCAAGGATGTTTTGGGTTTGTTTTTCTTCATGGGAGGAGAAAGGAAGAACTCATAATGTTTTTGATCAGAGGTCAAGATAGATCCTACTCATTAAAATGGCACACACAGCTTGTGCTGGTTTTAATCAGCTTTGTCTTTTTTATATTTAAAGGCACAGCAGAGAAGTCTTTGGATTTGAAAAGCAATGTAACAACAAATGCTGTGCACCTGCTAGAACAAAGATTCATTTAAAGTTCAGGGGAAAACCCTCTAAATCTCACGATAGAATGAATTCACTCAAGCAAAAGGCAGAATTTATCGTGGCTGCAGTGGTGTGAATACAGAATAAACCCCAGAAACATAAAAGATAAAGCCTCAGATTTTCAGCAGTGTAGCTGGGATGTTGTCTATTCCAGAATGTCAAATGAATTAGCTCTCTGCAAAGCATTTCTGAGCTCTTTAAATTACTGACTTCATCTACTGGAAAACAAAAAAGTAGTAGATGGGCATCGAAGAGGTGAGATCTTTGCTGTAGGATTAAGTGACATTCTCACTGATTTTGATAGCAAAACTGACTGGCAGCAGAGGTGTAGACCAAGTCTTTATGGTCGGCTTTGCTTTTTGTCAAACAACAAAGGCTTCTTACCTTACAGGCAGTAATCATAATCCCTTTTCGTGCGTGTCTTTACTTTTGGCTGTGACATAGACAGCCTCTTCATTTGTGATGGGTTCTTTAAATGCAGTGTGAAAATTACAAGAGAAAGAACTTGCTGGAACTCTTTGTGACCCAGTATGTTTTGTGGCTTCTCATAACAGGTAATTTTATGTGATACCTGGCTCCAATATGACATCCTGTGTGAGTTGTGCCTAGTGGAGTCCACCTCCCCTTTGAGGAGTAGTGGCATTGTCTCAGCATGGAAAATTGCAGGGAAGAAAAAAAAACTAAACTTGCCACTCTTTCCTTGCCTTTGTTTTGTGTCATTTTTTGATCTGCTGGGGGCAGCACAGATGAAGTGAGTCTTTTGGCAAGGCCACTGGAGCGAGGAGTGGGGAAATGGCTTTGTGGGCCAGGACTGAGGGAATATTGCATGCGAGGGTGCGTGCAGTATTAAGAAGATGTTACTGAGTTATTTGGATAAGAAAGCAGTGGTTTAGGTTAGGCCAAGGTAGAACTGTGTAGGGTCTCTGGATGAAAGCCAGATGATAAAACTGGTTATTATGTTAAAGAGTAATGAGCTAGCAAGGAGCCTCAGAAAAAGTATTGCCAGAGGAAAGAGATAGAGAGCAGGTTTTTTGCTATGATAGAACTAGTATTTAGTTATGGTAATAACATTGTATGTTTGTACAGTGCCTTGCTGAAAGCATGTGCTTCTCTATCAGCCAGATATTTAGATGCTTTGTCTTTGAGCACTGTGTCGTTGAGTTTTGGGGGAGGTTTTTTTTGCTATTTAGACTTCTGAAGCATAATTCTGATATTTTTCCTTTGAATACCTGGGGGGGGAACATTCAGTCCACTTCCCAAGTGTGAGGAGAAAGGGTGAAGCCATTGGCACCTGTGCTACAGGAAGGGCTCAGCTCAATGCCCAAAGTCACGCAGTTGTTACACCCTGGAACAGGCCATAGGTTGGATGCAAAGGTGCTTAATTTTTTTTTTTTTCCTTTAAAAAAGTAAATATTTACAGATATAATTTTGAAACACCAGCCAAGTTTTTAGGAGGAGAAAAAAAAAAAAAAAGGCAAGCAATTAACTAAGTCTGTCTCAATCAAAGTGCGCTGCCGTGCACTTCCCCTCAGCGCGCTGCTGGTCCCCGGGAGCGCTGCCCGAGGAGCCGGGCTCAGGTTGCAGTTTGTACACCTGATGTGGAACCCAGGGCCAGCGCCTCCTGCTCCGGCTGGGAACGGCCTCGCAGAGAAACCGTGCTCAGCCCTGCACCACTTAATTAAAATACCTCATCCAGGGGCTGTTTATAATGGCAGCGCCAACCTGCGCGTTGTGCTTTTTGTTTTCCCTCTTGTTTTATTTCCCCCCTCTCTGATGTGTTGCACGCAGTCAGTGAGGCACCACATGGGTTGCTGCTCTTAGACACTGACAACTGAGGAAATTAAATTCTGAGGCAGAATCAGTTAAAAGCATGACTAAATCGGTGTTGTTTTTCTATAACAACTGAAACAACATAATTATTTTAAGGTTGAATTTTTATTGCTAATGATTTTTTTTCAAGGCAGTAAATTTTTTTGCATTTTCCTTACATTAAGATCCTTTTAAATACATTTTGGGATTTCTAATGGCTTTTGGATTTTATTTTTTTAAGAGAGTAGAAGCAGTTGAGTTCAGTAGACACTTTTAGATAAAAGCAGTGATAGACTGCAGTTCCAGCTTCATATGAAGTCATACGGCACCTTTAGTATTACTGTTATGAGCAAGAAGAAACACCTATTTATATGGTCATTCATATGAAAAAGCTTATTGTATTTGTAAAATCTGCAGTGACATCTGAATTTAAAAATTTAAGACAATGGAGCATTTGCTTATACTGGTTAAAGAACTGTTTTGAGTGTACTAGACCAAATCTTGCATTTTTTTTCAGGTAAGCCAATGAAAAGAAAACCGTAAGAATGGTCTGATCTCAGAGATGCTTACACACACAGTTTGGTCTCGTCTGTCTCTCTCCTTCACTGAGACTGCCTTTGAGTGAAGTACAGACAAACATTTTTACAGAATTGGATCTTACTGTACAAAGTTACTAGAAAAATTCAAAGAGCACCCCTTAATCTCTTTAGGAAAACCTAAGGAAATGCATAATAGTACTGACTGCAGCTTCTCCCCACTGTTCTGTGTATCTCTTCTTTTATACATTGTATTGTATATTAAGTTTTAAAGAGCACTGATTGTTGCTTTATGAAAGCATACTCCTTATCATCACTAGAAGGAGTGGTGTCCCTACGAGATGCCATACAGTCTCAAATGACGTTTTCTTCAGGAGTACAAAATCCTATTTGGGCGGAAATCACACGCTCTTAAGGGGGCTCACAAGGGGGGTGATTATAAAGGCAGAAATTGTTGGTATCATTGTTTAGAAATAGTGTATTTTGTCATCCTAGGAGTGCCTATGTGTATTTACAATAGGGTTTTCTGTTTCATTTGCTTTAAAAAAACCCCACTGAGCTAAAAGGTTTGAAAGGAACAGCTTGAGGAATTTTTTCCATCAAGATACAATCACGGGCAGGAAATCGTAGAAGCAGAGTTGTGGTTCTGCCTCCATTTTTTTATTAGTTAATTAAACTATAACAACTCTTAACTTCATTTTAGGTTAACTGTTCCTAGAGTTCAGAAATATTTTAAGAGGTCAATAATGCTTTCTTTGGCTCTCACTCATTCAGAGTGGGATGAGGAGCCGCAGTCAGCAGGGCAGAGTTTTCCAGATGTGCTGCAGGGCCTGTGCATGCGCTCATGTCGACAGTTGTCGCTGGTGGGAAACCATCCCTCTGTCCTCATCTGCACACCACCCTGTGCAGATGGGAGCCACGGGAAAGAAACATGGACAGCCTGACATCTGTCCTGACCAAAGCTCAGGAGCCCTGGGTGCTGGCAGCTACCAGCTGCCACGTGTTGTTACTCAGTGCTGAGTCTGACTGGCAATGCTGGGGAAGGGGGGAGTCCAAAGAGACAGTAAGTGGGGAGTTTCACCAGAAGCAGAAACACCGCTAAGAACCCACTGTACTTTGCAGGATGGATTTTCCCTGTGAATTCAGGTCACTTCATGAGGCATCTGTCTGCATTTTCCCCTCAGCGGGTAGAGCTGCTCAGAGCCGTGCACTGAAAGGGCACATGAGGGAAGAGCCATGCAAGTGTCACATAACTGTCTTTAATAGCGGGAGCTATTCCAGCACTTGGAGCCAAATTGTCTTTCAGCAGAAAGGATAAAATTTAGCAGAGCTGGGAAAGGGAAAGAAGAAAGGGGAGGAGAAGCACAGCACCACCTCCTGCTGACACCACAGAAGTTTCCCTCAGCTTTCCCTCTCTCCCTCTGTGCATATATTTTCTTTTTAATCAGCTGTGGCTCTTCCCTCCCCTGCTTTTCTTTTTTCAACTGTATTTTTACAGTTGGAATTCTGCTTTTCTAATTTCTCTTGTTTCACATTTAACTTCTTCAGAGGATTTCATTAATAGTTATTGCAATTAAAAATAATAAATAAACTCAGCACCAGCTGCTCAGATGGCTGTCGTAGCATATCTGGAACATAATGTGGTCTGTTCAGGGCAGCCACACAATGCAATTTATACCCACACCTGAGGGAATGAATTTCACAACTATAATTGCAACAATATAATTCTTATTAATGTTGTGCTATAATTCCTATTAATTCCAAAGGGCTAGTAAATGCATTAGGACTTGTCAACATATTATTTTACACTGTTTATGATCTGTAGAATTACACTCTTCAGTATTGTATTGCATAAAGAAATGCCTTAAAATTAGCTTTAATTGGAGGAGGGGAGGGAGCACATTTTCTGTTTGGGCACTGGGAAAGACGGAAGAATCCTGGTGTTTGAGAAGCAATGAAACTGCATTTTAAAATCAGTCCTTTGAACTTTCTGTGCCATGCAGTTAACAGTTTATGAAGATATATTAATAATGCCTGTCCTGGTTATTAGAAAAAGAACCACTGGTGTCTTTATGAAGGAATAAATAACTACAAGAAAGATAGGGTTATAAAATTTAAAATAACTGTCTTCCAGAAAAGACAAAAGTGGGGAAATTACAAGTCATTGTAGCTGATGTAATAAATGCAGAATGAGTTATCTTGCTGTGCTCTTATTTATTCTTGTTTTATCTGACTATTCTGCTTTTCTAGGTAGTGAATATGATGAGGAGGAAGTAGACTATGAAGAATCAGACAGTGATGAGTCCTGGACTACAGAAAGTGCTATCAGCTCTGAAGCTATCCTTAGTTCAATGTGCATGAACGGAGGGGATGAGAAACCTTTTGCCTGTCCTGTTCCTGGATGTAAAAAAAGATATAAGGTAAGTAGTAGTGCAGACCTACCTCATTTCCTGCTGGTGTAGGTGGTGGGGGAAGCCTCTAAAATCAGTTTGCAGTATTCTCATTTAATAGACTTTTCACAATTATTTTTGTGACATTTTAGCAGAATATTTTTTTCACTGGTTTCCTCTCAAGCACAGCCAAGTTTATCAGTTTTACAAGGGATGTCTGTCTGTCAAGAGAGATTACATACAGCAACTCTTTTGCTTTACACATTTTAACGAGCTTTGTGTTATTTAGACAAATTAACTGCAGAATGCAGGAGCAAAATAATCTCTTACTACAAGCAAAATAAGCTCTTGTGTCCCTTTCAGAAACGTGAAATAAAAAGCTTCTGTCTATCTGTGCCAGAAAGAATTCCTTCAGCTTAACTGCTAGAGATATCACCTCCTCTTTAGTGAGATGGTGCCCAGGGTGCATTTTCTGATAAAGATGATGTGTGGAATGTAGTGGTTAACATCGTGCAGGCCAGAATTCACCTCGGGAAGACTGAGTCTTGGAGAAATTCTGGCATCATTCTGTCCTGGGTCCAAGTTCCCGTGACCTGCCTGCACAGTTGTCAGTGACCACATGTGCAGGGCTTGCATCCCTCTGCATGACACCTGGGAAACAATTCCCTGGCCCCCCTACCCCACCCCACTCTTTACGTGCTCTCCATCATGAGAAATTTTTGTCTCTTTATGTGAGTGGAGGATTTCTAAACTGGAACCTTGAGCTGGCCGATGTAGAACATGCCAGGATGTTACCAGGAGTGTTGCTTCACGTGCATCAGTGCAGAGACATGAAATTGTGTTGAACATCTTGCACTTCAGTATGGTGTTCTTTAACCATTCACATTTGGGAATGGAAGTAGCGTGTTGGCACACTTCCTCTAAGTCATTTTCTAGAGTTTTTGCATGAACTACTGGAAAATCCAACTGCTGACCCTACACCCTAGAAAAACCATGGTGCCTGGCTTGGTTTTTCACTAATTGTATTTTATGGCTTGTCCTTTAAATAACTGATAAGTAGGGACTTAAAAGGGAACAGAAATATGAAATAGAAATATAGGAAGGCCAAATAGCATTTGAGATAAAACAGTTGTGGCAAGAATGGAGAAACTGTGCATGAAACCATGTAGTGGATGAAAATCTGTTTCAGTGATGCTGCAGCAGCTCCCACAGCAGCAAATCACAAGACTCAGGTTCCTGTACAGACCACTTAACCCTGACAACACTATTTCATAAGACATGGACAGGGAAGCAGTGTGCTGTTTTCTTAGTGACATACAACTCTTTTTGCTGAGATTATCCTGAACTATGTAGTGTTTATTCTCCAGTTACTGGAAAAACTGAACACCATTTCCAGGGCCAGGGCACAGGGAAAGATGGTTTTGGACTACTTGCAAGTATTACTTTGCAGATAAACTCACATTATTGATGATCAGTACTTTCCTTGTGTGTGGTAGGAGCTGTGCCAGACAGAGGGTATGGTATAAAAAGCTAAATCCCTAGCTCAGGAAGCAAACAAGCCATGGTGATTTTTAGAAGTCATGTGCCCAGAGGGCATCTATGCATTGCAGAAAACATTCACTTAATGGCAAAGGCTGGAAGGAGAACCCTGTAATTTGCTATATCCTGTCTGTTCTCTGTTTGACTGCCAGCCCTCTGTCTTTTTATTGCCCAAATGAGCAAGCTGTTTGTGCCTGCTTCTGCTATCTCACTACCTTCATCTCAAATGCAGGAGGACTGTCTATAAGGGGTATCTTGTACACCATTAATGGTAGAGCAGCCGGGGGAAGAAGTTAATGACCCTTAGAGGGGCTGACAGGGAGCAGCAGCAAATAAAAAGTACCGTATTCTCCTAAGAGACTCACCTATGTTTAGTCCTCGTAGGAAAACACATTTCCTTAAATTCTGCCTCACCTCATTCTCTTTTCTCTGGGCTCTGTTTCCTCCCTTTTTTATTTTCAGCCTATTTTTTTTCTTTTTGCATTTTTATCTTTGTTTCCTTCCTTTTAGCTTTGTGTCAGCTGTGTTTCTTGTTTCCTCTTTATCTTCCTTCTGCTTAACCCACTCGTCCGACGAATTATTTGCAGAGTCTGGGTAGGGAGTCCTGTGATCAAAGCCCTGGGATTTTCTGGTGGGTACTGGATAATCACAGTCAGGACTGTAAAACAATTATAGTGCTCCAAACAGGAACACAGACATGCACATACAGTAACTGCCAGGCTCACTTTACGGCTGAGAAAGGATGCATTCCTTTAGGGAGAGAGGAGGAAAGGAGGATATACAGTTTTCTTTTGTCTGGCCTTAGGTGACGTAAGTTTGAGAAGCAGAATGGTATTTTTAGAGATTTTATTTGTATTACAGTACTGCTTAAAGGACCCAGTAGGGATGGGGCACCTTTTTGCAAACAATGTTCAAGGATAAGAGACGGCCTCTGCACTGAAAAGTCATTATGGAAAGGTAAATAAGACAAGAATGAGTACAACAAATACTCCCAAGGAATGGGCTGGGGCAGACAATGGAAACTGTAAGGAGAACATGTTTATACACAAGCCCAGATGTGTATCAGAAGCCCCTGCTGGCCTCCTGCCCAGCTGCTGTCTCCTGGCGCTTTCCCATAGGCAGTGCAAATACTCATAAGCATTTCGTTGTTCCTCAGGAACTTTTATTTTTAAAAATTGTTTGCTTGTAATAGGTATTGGTACTCTGTATAATATGACATAGATTTTCTTGAGAAGCCACAGATCCTGGGGGAAATATTTTTCTTTAAATTACATGTAAATTTCTTTGTGGGATAGTCAGAAACATCTAAATCAATGTGAAACACACTGACTTCTAGATGCTTTAAACACAAGTCTTTGAAGTTCTGAAGCTTGCTTTCTTCTCTAATTTTGCTTACTGAGCTAGAAATGAAGTTACAATTACTTTATAGTTTTCTGTTTATGGATATTTTTTTCTTCCTGTGATTCATCTTTGGTGCCTGAAATTTGATTTTTAGAAAATCATCTGTGTTATTCAAAGGAACCCAAAGGTATTATCCTTTTTTCTGTGGGGTTCACCCTCACCAGACTTTGGATTTACATCCAAATTCAGATGCCCTGTCAAGAAGTGTATGGATATCAAGTAGTTAATGTGCTTTGCAAAATGCCACCTGTAGGAGCTAAAATGGGATTTATGAAGGTGTTGATTAGTTTTCCTTTTATTTAATACCCCTTGAGTGGTCTCCAGGTCTGGAGAAGGACATTGGAAATGCATATAAGATGTAGATAAACTTACTCAGGCAACATCCAAAGAGCAAATGATGTTTGAGACATAGCAGATACAACAGACCCCAAAAATAATGCATATATGCTAGCATAGAGAAAACCCTAGAGTATTTGTCTTGAATTTTCTAGTTTGTGCAAATTTAGTAATAAAAAGAATAGATTTCAGTGCATACAGAATGTAGCTTATATCTGTGACTTTTCTTTGGCCTTGGGCAAGAGGAAAAGTGAAACCTCCCAAGGCTGCCGAGGCATTGGGCTCGTCTGTCTGGCAGGTGTAAGGATGAGGGTCCTGTCAGGTGGCACAAACCCCCAGGAAGGCTGACCTATGAGTGGTGAGACCCAGCAGAGCTTAGGGAAGGAGAATATTGAAGTGAGAGGGAAACAAGGGAATTTACTTGAAAGAAAGGAGCAAGCCAGAGCTTGCAAGTCAAACAGAGGAACCAGACCCACAAAGAAAACTTCAGGATGAAGAGCCAAGATTACAAAAGCATGTATAAATGTCCAAGGCTGAAACAAGAAATCACTCAAACCATCCTTTTGAGGTGTCTTTTCCTACTTGAAGTGGGGCTGCCAAGTTCTCTGCAGTGTAGTGCCTTTGTGAGTCCTGCCGTGCAAAAGGGGCCCTGCCCAACAAGGGCCTTTGTGTCCGTGCAAACCAGGTAGTGCCAGTCTAAACTTCTCTATCGCCTCCTGATCTGGTCCCAGGTTAATAATTGTTTCCTCCTGTTCCAGATTTTTAGAGTGCCCTTCTACTGCCATCTTCTTCCTCAATCATCTGTGAGAGTAAATAGTGAGCAACCTAAGTAACCAGAGCAATAAAAGTGATGTACGAGTTTGGCCGTGGCTTTTGCTGTACCTCAGCAAACTGAGCCCAGACGTACAACAAAGTGTTTACATTGCAGCAGTGGAAAAAGTGCCGAAGAGTCGCTGTAATTCTAACACCAGTTTCCTTTTAGACAGAAGTACAGGTCAAATTTCACGTTACACAAGCTCCTCATGCTATGCGTGGTTACTGTTTTTCAAACCTTCCATGGCCTAATTCATCCCACGTAGGTTTCTGCTTTAGAATCTCCTTAAATTTTTCTGCCTGAAAATACTTCCCCCCCCCCTTCACCAAAGCCTGGGGTGTACTGGGGCTGATGGATCATTAAAAAATCTGGATGAGATCATGGCATAGTGAGGGTATTTGTGATTGCAGATTTACGGCATCTGTAGCAATTCACAGCAGCTCAAAAGCATCCAGAAGTGGTTTCTTAGAAAAATTAAAAGTTTAAACAGGAACAGGGTTTTTTAAAGAAAATATTGTTATTATAGATAACAGGGCATGTTTTTAAAATTTCACTGCGGTAGCAAAAGTTTAGCAGGTCACACCCAGATTTTCTCCTCTTTTCAAGGCATAGGTCCTTAAAGGTACACAGATGATGGCAGATGCCTTATGAAGTCCTCATGCCATCCAGTGGCAGTCCCAGCCCCCGCACCCCAACAGTTCTGTGGGTGCTGGAGGTTGAAACTAGGTGCAAGATGATCCAAAAGCTACCCCAGGATCTCAGATTACTTGCAGAGAATTCACTTGACTGCTCTTGAGGCTGATGTGTAGCTTTGATTGGCTTTTGGAGTTGTGGTGGTACAGCTTTCTGCCTCTTCTGAGTGCTCTGCACCCAGACAAACTCTGCCCTGATGGCTCGTGTTCCTGTGTCTGGTTGGTGTCGGAGATGGGGTATTCTCAGCTCCCACATCTCAGGAGACAACTATGCACGGGTTGTCCAGCATTTTTAAGGGTGTAAAGGACAATTCAGAGGCTGGATTTGCAACCTCAGGTGAGGATTCAGTGCCTGGATGCTCTGGAGGAGAGGAGCATGAATCTGTGGGCAGAGCAGTTGCTTGCAGTCTTGCACCCCTTTTCCAGGGTGGATATTTGAGACTCTTTTTTTCTGTGAGTTCCAAGCTGGAGCTTCCACTTACTGTAAGCTGCACATTGATAAAACTTGTTGTTTAAAGAGCCAAGGGGACTTTCTGTTACGTGTAACACCAGGCAGTGGTTCAGCAAAGACAAAATCCCTAAGACCTAATGGAGGGGGTTGTTTAATATCCAGGCTGTTGATTTTAGCTTTTTTTTTTTTTAATCTTAAAAAAAATACTGAGATACATATCTGGAAACTTTAGAGAGAACACAGGAGAGCCTTGAGCTGTTTTTTTTGGTCACAAATGCTGTCTTCTTTGGTATCATCCTAGGAGAAGCTCAAATGAAAGACAGTATGCCTTTGTTTACTCATCCAAAAATCCAAGCTCTTTTAGTGGAACAGATGAGAGACTTCGGTATACTACATAGCACAATATCACAACAGCTGCTGAGATCACAACAGCTTCTTCCATCTTTGCCAGAAATATGTGTAAAGGAAGACAGGGACATTACTTTGATTTATGTTTAGTAAGGTTTTTGGTTGATGTGGCAGAAGTGTGGCCTGTTTCCTGCCCTTGCCAGTGTAACAGGGTGTGTGTTGTGTTGTTGTGTTTTGCACTAGTGGGGATCAGCTCTCCAGTTTTAGCTGTGGAGTATTCCCAAACAATAGTTATTTTGAAGAGAGCTTCTCTGAATTATTTTCTAAGTGTCCTGTGTAAGTCTTTGAGTTAAGCATTCCCTGCAGTTAATTCTTTGGAGGCAATGTGTAAACGATCAGAATTTGCTGGAGCTTAAAGACGTATCTAGAAACAATGACACAAAACAGAACAGACCCACCATAGGGGGAGTCTCAGCTCTTTAAAGAGGTGTGACCCGAGTCTTCATGCCAATTCTTTGTTTGCTTGTAAATGAACCTCTGAATAAGATTTGTCAGTGCTATATGAAAAAGATGTCAGGATGCAAAGAGCAACCATGTGTGAGCCCATTAATTGGTATTCTTTGGGAAGTGACGTATACTGGGAGATAGAAATCAGGATTACCCAGGTAGGTGAGTTTTGAGAACCCCACAGATTATTCTCCTTGTCCCACTTGGTACCTTGGAAGCACAGCCCATGTGTAACACCCAGCAGGAGCTCATGGCAATTTATAGGATCTTGCTCATGACGCTGATCCATTTTCAGTTTTTAACTGGAAGCAGAGCCCATGTCCACCTGGCCAAGCACTGACAATATCCCTTCTCCCTCACAGAATGTGAACGGTATCAAGTACCATGCCAAGAACGGCCACAGAACACAAATCCGCGTACGCAAACCATTCAAATGTCGCTGTGGAAAGAGTTACAAGACAGCTCAGGGCCTGCGGCACCACACAATCAATTTCCATCCCCCCGTGTCTGCTGAGATCATCAGGAAGATGCAGCAATAACATGCTGGTCACAAATGTGCCAAGAAATCCTCACCAGCAGTTGCTGATTTTGAGAACAGCCACCTTTTTCAGGGGAAGCACTCAGCAACCCTTTAAAAAAATTAAATGCATGCTTTAAAATTTTCTGTAATTTTGGAATGATGTATCTTTGTAGAGTTAATGATTTTGTACATTTGCACATGTTACCATCATACCCATTTTCATTACTTTGAGATAAGGTGCTATAAAAGCTATAGGTTCTTCAGAACATTTTTCTCCAAAAATACAAAAAAAGGAACTAGGGGGACATTGTGTATTTAGTTGTACTGACGTGTGGGACAGGAGCGTGAGGAGGAGAGCTTGGCACTGACATCCTTTCAAGATTGTAACATGATGAAGACTTTTGATGCATCTGTCAATGTGTGTGCAAAACCAAAACAGTACCGCCCTCGTCAAACTATAGTTAACATGCCTTACATAACGGAGTTATCAGTGGAGTAGCAAGTCTTTTAGGTAATGGAAATATAAATAAGAAAGAATGTTTAACATAATATGCTAAAAATATTTTCATACTTAAATAACATACATAAAAAGGTGTGCTTGCTGTATTTTATATTATCTTGCAAATCTTTTTTTTTTCTCCCTCTTGAAATGCTGAAAACCTTGCCATTCAAACTAGTAAACAATCACTTTAGTGTTAGCAATTACATTTTTTTCTCTGTACAAGATGTCATATTATGTTCATGCCCATCAAACTTTTGAGGACCAATATCCCAGTCCAACTAAATATTTACCCCTGAACTATCTGTTAGAAAGACACTTGGAAATACTTAAGTGCAAATTTATGTGTGTGTGAGAAACAATTATCTTCATCTCAGATGAAGTTTTGAAGCACTTTGTAGTTCTCTATTGCCAACAGATTTAATGTTTTATGTGTTGCCAATTCTTGCAACTACTGTACAAGCATGTGCTGCGGTTGCAAATAAAAATGAGAAATTCAGCGCATGGTTTAAGGAGGTCCGTTAGTTGTGCTGAGGGAGTTCTAATGCCTCTCCCTCACATTCATTGTTTTGAGATTTTCTTTGTGCATTTTTTGCTTCTCATTGTAGGTCACCACATTCCATATGGAAGTGTCTGTTTAGCTTTACAATTAATTTTGCTGAAATACTGACATTTGAGCCTTACTGAAGATTAAGTGCTTCTTGCAGCAGGTGGTCAGAGACTGACTTAAAAGCCAACATGAGAGTGCTTCGTGTCTGGACCATACCTGAACATTTGTTGCTTGCCATCCTGCCTTGAGCATTCTTCTCACAAGTGCTATTCCTGGAGTTCAGCTGGCTGGGAGCAGAGGGTGGGCACCTTCCACCAGCCCCGGCCTTGAACACTCCTTTGCCTGGCAAGGGTGAGGGAGGAACTCCCAGTGTTAACACAGTCATCGCCTTGGCTTGGTTCCTGTTCTTTTAAGTGCAAAAGAAAGCTCACATAAAGGAGGAATGAGCTTTCCCTGTTTTGTTTCCAAAGCTTTAAAGGAAAACTTTTTAAGGATGACAATTACCTATTCTCCAGCAGAGTATAAATCTCATTAAAAAAACGTAAGAATCATCCTAATGAGCGTTTAGAACAGCCGAAGTGAAGTGAAACATCCCTCTCTCAGATCCCAGAGAGGTGACCGTGACAGCCGGGTTTAGAGGATGATCCAGACATGAGAGTTACTGGTACACACAAGGCCCCGGGTGGCCACTTCCCACCTTCTGCAGCTTTGGCAACAGATCTGGCCAACAAACACATTTTGGCTCTGCTCCTAGTGCAAGAACTACAGGCTGGGCGAGTTCGTTCAACAGCTAAACAGTTGTAAAACGTCATTGTTGCATGTAAATTCCTTTCAACTATAAAAATTAAATTCCAGTTTCTATTTACCTATTCATTGTGACAGTATTATTAACAGGTAAAGATGGGACTATTTTGTTATACTGTGTATAGTGAATGTATTGTACTGTGTCTGTGAAAAGTGTGCTTTAAATTATATTTTCATATGTTTTGTTGGGGACAAAGTACTTTAAGTTTGAAAGTGACAGAGGTTTGTTTTAGAACTGAAGGCAACTTAAAGAATTCCTGTCAGGAAAGCTGCTTATAAATGTAAATCAAATCACATTTAAAATAAACTGCCTCTGACCTAAAAAGACTGCTCTATTGTCATTCCTAACCGAAGAGTCAAGTTCTTGGGCTGTGTATAGTCTTTAATTTGTTTATTTTACTTTGGTATCATCAAACTCTTGGAGCCTGTTCTGTTTTCATCTGCTGTTGAGTTGCAGTAAGAAAAGCAACTTGACAAAAGATGCGCATTCAGTACTTCCATGCTCTACCTCAGGCCCCCTCTTTAGACTGCAACTGGCACACGAGCACTGATGAGTTGCTGCTGCCCAGAACACAGCAATTCCTCCATGTCATGCAGTTTTTAGTAACTCCTGCATTAACTGGATATCATGAGAGAACTGCAGACAACAGAAGCTACTCCAAGCCTTAATCCCAGAGTCTCCCTCTCAAAGAAAGAACATAAATAGATGTGAGGAACAACCAGCCCCTTCTCTGTCATACAATGCTGAGTCATATTCACTCCTAAGTAAAATCTACGTTCTGTTTAATTTCAAAATGGGCAGCAGGAAAAATAGACCACTGACTCCATGAATAATTCTGCTTTTAATGTAACAAGACTACTGTACAACAAGTGGGAAGCAAATTTACTTAATACAGTTAAAGTAAATATAAAATGTTTAGATATACACACGTTTTTACTTATTGGAAAGAAATACATAAAGTTAAAACGCAAAAGGTTTTAAAAGCCAGAAGGAACACAATCCACTGTTGAGAAAATAGAACAATATTTTCTACTGAATAAAACGGCAACATAATGGCAGTGACTTTTTTAAACAATTACTTTTAGGCATTTAAGCACAGCAGTTTCTTTCAACTCAAAACCACTGCCTTAAAGTATAACGTACCTCATTTAACGTTACCCCTTAAGGCAAACATTCTAGTTGTGAAACTGAAGTATTTGCCATTCCTTTTGTTGCAAGCCTGGAATCTCACAGTACATGCATCTACATCTCAGAAATGTACTAGAAAACTATATTTTCATAGGGTAAGTAATGTAGCTTTCCAATTTAAGTGTTACTCAGAGAAAAACTACATGGATTTGCTAGGAGAAACACCTGCTTATTACATTTTTAATTGTGCCTCAGTTGTCAATGTTAAGAGAAACCACAGGTGTTTGGTGACCTTTTTTAAGTGTAGCTGAAGAACACCATGAAGCCAGTCTCATTTTTTCTGAGGCCCAGTCATTCCTGTGTCCTTAGGCATTCCACTAAGTAGGGGAAGAAATTCCACTAAGTAGGGGAATAAATAGCTACATACACAACAAGGTGGGAGGCTGTGGGTCTCCTTAGTACAATGTCAGGCAGAGAGAGAAAAGAACCCCATAGCAGCTTAGAGCCACGGCTCCCATTAGAGTACATGAGCTTTTAATCAGAAGTTTGCACTGTTACAGAAAGCTGCACTGCTTTTGTTCCGGAGGTGGACTACTCAGAGTGGTGGGGTTTTAAGCTACACTGCAAAACAAAGTATTTAATCAAAATTTAATACGTTCTGATCAAAGTGCGTCTGGACGTGCCTCTCAAAGCCTTGCTGGTCGTAGTCAGGTGGGAACTGCTCGCTGCACATGGGACACACCTTCCAGTGGCTCTCAACGTGCTCCTCAAACTTGCTCTGGTCGTAGTTCGGGGGAAACACCACGTCGCAGAGAGGGCATTTCTTGTGCACATCAAAGCTTCACGAGGAGGCGGAGAGAGAAAAAAAAGGGAACAGTTTATTTCTACTTATTCTGTTAATGCAAACTAAAAGCAGGGTCCTGCTGCCACCAACATTAAGAACTTTACTACCAACTTAAATTTGAGTGGACTTTGTATCTAAGTATCATCCAGTTCATTTAAATGTTTTTGCCAAAGCACTCGATACAGTCAGAGCAGTTTTACACACAAATTCCAAAATAACCTGGCATTTTAAAAGCAACATAATTTTGACCTTATTCCAGCTACCACTGAACACAAATCTACTGAATGCCTTAATGGCCAAACAGTTTCATGGGAAACCACTCTCTCTGCTCATAAATGCTTGCTCTTAGCAAACATAACACTTTATAAAAGCTCTAAACTTAGGTTCACAATTAGGTTGGCAAGAGAGGAGAAAAAACAAAAGTTATTCATTCATTTACTAAAAAATTGTCCAAATTCCATCAATGTAAGGAATAGCACGAACACCCTGCCCAGTCTCACGGCATATTCTCTGCCAGTTAATTGTAAACCAAACATCCATTGAAAATGCTTGGCAGCTTTTCACCTCCACCCCCCCCCCCCTTGACTAGTTCTACAGAAACCTCTCCATGCCCTCAAAGACCAATAAAAGATAACATCTACCTGGAATCAAAGCAGAAACCTGTGCCCCGCTCACGCAAGAGAAGACTTGGAGGATCAGGAGCAGAAGGTACGGTGTTGTCATCATCCTGTTGAAAAGAGAAAGTATTTTAAAGAATAACCCCTATAAACAGCTTTTTTTTCTCCTCAATACGCATTTTTGTTACCAAACAAACCCAGATGAAATTTATGTTCACTCCGTAATTTGTGCAGCACAAGTTTTACTTTTGTGCATCTTGGCTCTATTCTGCAATTCGATAATACAGCACAAAATGGAGTAACTTCAAGATGGAAATACAAGTACATTCCAAGATTTTTGGAACTCCAACTCCTACCTCATTTTCCTTTTTATCTCAAAGATGCCTTACAAGCAAGAGTAAGGAATTATTTAGCTGATCTACAAAAAAGGACGTGTGAAGGAGCACATATAACAGCACCCGTACTGTATGTTTTATACAGGTAACTCATATGCATATGGAAAAATATTTCAGTTTTATGCTCACGTACTTTATGTAACCCCTTATGAAGCATTAATGGAAACAGGGAAGGATGGGAAAATTTCCTCAGTATTCTTCTTCTGACAACACCTGTTTAGTTTCAACCATTTAACATTTCCATTAAGCAGGCAGTGGGGCCTGCTATGACAGATGCTGGAAACAAACATAATCTTGCAGTCTAACCTGTTTGCACCTGCAGTAAAAAGGGCATATGAGTTTTAAAACATCAGTTGTTCCTTTTGCCACGAGAGAGATAGGATGGATGTATTAAGAAAGAAAAACTATTTAAAGTACTCTTGAGCTACAGTGCTACAGCTTATATAATGCCAAAACCACAACAAATTCGCTGAATACCAGACTGACACACACCAGGACTTAAGCAAGAAAATTAATATGCGTCTTCCATCAATAAAACAGTTCAACTACAAACACTGGCCAAATTAACACTTAAGTTAATTTCTTCAGTATAACCCCTCTCCCTCTCCTCCCTTTTTTTTTAAAGCCATTTGTCTTACTGCTGGTCACTTGATAAGATAAAATTGTTTACATCTTTCGCCCTCTCTTTCAGCTTCTGGCAAGTGTAGTACCCACCACATACAAATAAAACATTCCTCCTTGTTCCTTTTTGAGAAACATCTGAAAAAGAGGACAATGCCTTCCTCTGCACAAGTGCACCTGCACTGTCCTACATGGCTGCCCTGCAGAACTCTCTTCCAACAGAAGGCAAGCACATGTAAAGCCTTTGGAATGTCCTACGGCTACAGCTTTCTCGTGGCCCAGTTCCCGTAATTGTGAAATTCATACTGTGTGTTCCTTACAGCAGCTTCTGACCCAGGCCCTGCACAAGAATGTCAATACTAAGTATGTACTGATATTACCCTGTTAAGATACGGAACATTTGTCTCTTCAGTGTACTTTTGCTCTTGGCCAAGTCTCAGAGATCAGTTCTTAACCTTCTGGGATGCCTAACCCACACAAGAAGAATGCAAATGTCTCTGTGTTGAGCTGTCCTCACAGAGATGTTACAGAGATTACTGTGTAACCAAGGCATGGTCAAACAGGAACCATGAGAACTTTATCTTAGTCTGAGAGGACTTCCCAGCTATTCTAATTACAAGTGACAGTAAACACTATACAGTCACCCAGAACTAAAAATTCTCACACAGTGCTCTGGGGTAACTCGGAACCTCTGGAAAACAGAGAAGGTGACATTGTATTGGACTCCAACAGCTGTCTATTTCTGTCATTACTGATGGACAAAACTCCTAAGTGTTCCATGTAAAACAGAGCACTTTATGGGGGGAGGACGGATCATCATGTTTCAGTGGTTCACTGCCACTTAGTGCCCAGTACCATCCAGCAATCCATTCTTTATTCTTATAAATGAGGTTACATGAGCTTTTCAACCTGACATTTAAACACCCATCACTCTCCCCTGGTGGAAAGAACCATCCTTGACAGCTCAAAAGACAAAATGAGGTGGTAGTTGAAGCTGCTTTACAGAGAGTTGGACAACAACTGCTGGGACACCAGCCCTCAGTGGCTCTGCCTATGCTGTATTTTAAGCAAAGGCATCAGCTTACTTCAAGACTATGTGGTTGAGTCATCCAAGTTATTTCAATGAAAGCCCACACCCATAACTTGAGAGAGTTTCATCTGCCCTTCATGTAGATCCAAGGCCACCTTTCTTGCAGTCCATACTGATGACCAGGGACATGGACATGGCTGCACATTCTTAGTCTGAGACCTCTACAGTGTCCTGCAGTGAAGTAACACAGTGGGTACACGGCCTCAGGTTCTTATGAAAAGAGACTGGTACCATGTACCCACAGGCTGGCACTGTGGTCCTCTGGCATAACAAGTGCCAGGCCTCCTAAACTCAGAAGCCTGAATAATTAGGTGAATAAATTATAGAGGATGCCTTTAACATCATGACTTAACTATCATCACTGGACTGTAACTCTGGCTCTTTAAAAAACTGCCACAATGAGTTCCTTAGATTAAGTGAATCATAAAGATAAATACAGTATTATACACTAAAGCATGGTAAAAAAGGGGGTTTGCCACTAGAGGAAGAAGGGAAAGCCAGACATGAAGTGCAACTCGATTAGCTGTACCAAAACCAACCAATTCTGTCTCAAGTACTGCTTTCATAATTACAACTGTAAGCAGTTCCAGGATTGTCAAACAGAAATTAGAAAGCTATGTGACACAGTACAAAACCACAGACTTGAACAGTCCCATCCCCAAGTGCTACAGATCATTTTAACATGCAGCAGTAAGGAACCCATCCAAGGCCTTAAACAACACACGAACAGACACAGGGCTGACGTGCAGTGTGGGTACACTGGGAATAAGGGCACATCCATTTTATTTCTGTGATTCAGTTCTGCTGTAGGAGTGAAATCAAACTCATTCCTCTAGGCCTCTCAACCTCTCTGCAAGCAGTCTGCTCTCCCAAGAGACACCCGGATACCAATTGCTCCTTTTATGTCCTCCCTATACAAAAGACAGTAATTGGCTGCCAGGGTCAGATCATGCAAATAATGCATTGTGGGGGTTTTTGCTAGAAGAAAGGCCATTTTGGAGTCATCTGAAAAAATATCCTGACCCGGTGCTCAGTTGCCAAGAGTTATATTCCCCATCCCCCACATACTTACTGTGACTAAAACATTGTTTAATAGTCTCAGGATGGTTATTCTGGGCTTGCTGCCAACTGTAATCAGGACTACACTGCTAAAACTCATACTTTAGTTTTATATATATAAAATATATACATATATATACATTTTGTTTATGGATCTCTCCCTTACTGCTAGGAATTCTTTGCTGCCAACAATTCCATCTTGGTCAATTACAGCAGCACAAGAAATGGAAAGTTAGTGTTGAGTAGATGATGGCAGGAACTTGTGGCAAGTCAGCCACTCCACACAAAATCACCACTGTGCACGTGTTCAGCTGGCACTACTAACACAGATCAGCTTATCCCTCTCAGAAATCACTGTTTAATTGGCCTCCAAGTTCCTAAAGTCAAAGGTGCAAGAATCCTGTAAAGTCTTCCCAGTCATACAAAACTAATGGGTTCTTATGTCAACCAAACATGTGGAAGTGCCTGTTTCTAAGGAACCAAATTTTGGGAGAAACCAAATTGGAACACAACAGCACAAAAATTCCGAGGGATTTGAGTATCTTGTGTTGTATTAGTTTGAGAAATTAAGGGTGTTGTAGTCACTTCCACCACTTCATGGCTGTTTTGGTAGTGGTTTACCTCTGATGATGAACATGTCTCCTTTATTTATCTAAGGTAACAGATCTTTTAGCCATAAAGAGGTGGAAGTGACTACAACACCCTTTATTTCTTAAACTAATATAATGTGTAGTAAATAGGAATGAGGACAGGAGGACAGCAGAAGTCCATACAACAGTAGTATTTCAAACAAAGCAGCAAGCCCACCAATCCTCTTCTTCTGGGAGGGAATCCTCCTCCAGCAGAAGGCTCTGCATGCTGCTGATTGAAAAAATGCAGAGAACGACATCTTAAATAGCTTATTTTAAAAACAGTCCAAGAAGTGGTAATCTCTTCATATTTATCATTTTATATTTGCTGTTTCTTCTGCACAAATGACAGACTCTTCTTTATAATGAATCCCCTACGTATGTGGAAGTTTTCCCAGGTTATTTATTTACATCCTGCCTCAGAACTGTTTTGTCTTTGGCATATTACTAAGTCTCCCTAGAAAGATTCCTGCAGCTTCTCATTTCCATATAAATTTGTACACTATACATAAAGTCTATCTGGGTGAGGAGCAAGCAACTGATTCTCAACCGCAAATAAAAAATAAAGATACAAGTTATTTGATTTAAAGGCACCTTTTCTCAAGCTGAACTTTATTTAAGCCTGTTATATTCCACCTCATTACAAAAATCCAAGCTGTCTCTGCAAACGAGCACAAGACTCTAGCACTGTTTCTCTTGGGTTTGCAAGAGGGCAAAGCACATAGATCAGAGAGAACACCCTGCTAATTAAACTGCAGCAGATGACTAAAGAAGAGAAGAGCGTGTCAGATGTAAGAGCTACGTCAAGAATGATCAGATTAAATATGCAAAATGTGAAGTAAAGGTGGGGACAGCATTAAGCTCACATTTGAGATCTTGAACAGGCTGCAAAATCTCTGACAGGTTTTCTAATTATTCACAGTAATGGACATTGGGAGCAAAAGGCAGGAGGGAGAAATACATTTTTCTCCATTATAGGTGCTGAGCACCAGGGCTAAAATCATGCCTGTCTGAACACTGATCAGTTTCTGCAAAGGTTAATAGCAATTAAATGTGGCAAACTAGACTAAATGAGAAACAGGTCATGATACCATTGTACTTGCAAAGAGCACAATACTTTGCAGAAAGGTATTTCTTGTTTAATATTTTTGAAGGTGCAAGAGTACTTGGAATAAAGAAGAGTAATAGGTCTGTTCCTGTTCAAATGAAGACATACAGTCCAATTTATTACAGAAGCCATTTTTTTATACCAGAATGTGCAAGTTAACTGTACTAAAAAGAAAAGCTAACCAGAAACTTGAAACATACAAAGCCCAAAAAAAAAAAAAAAAAATCAGTGGAATTGTATCCCTTTCAGTTTAATCAGCTTTAGTAACAGTCAATTAAGCTCTTCCAAATACATGTCCAACAGCAAAAAGCATTCAAAATGGAAATTAATAAATGCACATTTGCAGAAGACAGAATGAAAGATTAATATATTAGAATAATGTATCTAGTAGGATACCAATTTACAGTTAGCATTTAACTGAAAATACTGGTATCTGAATCCTTTATATTTTTATTTGTTCTGTTCCACTTAAGTTCCTACATTGCTATTATAAAATGAGTGAGATGTGGCTACATTTTGAGCTCTCATTCTACCACACAGGAGAGAAAAATCATGAGTTGAGATTACCTGGGGTTTTTTTTACTTTAATACTTAAAAAGATTAAGAAGCTAGTGTCCTAATACCAAAACAAGCTGACAGTAACTCAAGAGATTAGGGGAACAAGTATATTAACATCAATAGATATGCAGGGTTTTCTCCTTCAAAGCAAGCAAAATTCACCAAAAAATGTTTCAGGGAAAAGAAAAATCAATTGCAAATTTACATAACAATAAATCAGGCCTATCAGATATGGAAAACCTATGTGAAACTCTTGGTAACTCATCAGTAAATGTATAAAAGAAAATAAATAATAAGAAAAGTAACTTGCATTGCCATCCTCAGGATCTTCTAAACCATCAGGCCGACTGAGATTGCGTGAAGGCTGGCTACACACGACATTGTCTTCTAGCTCCCAAAAGGAACTTCTAACAGGTGGTCTTTGGATCTCATCAGGATTAAAAGCACCATCTGCTCCATCTGAAGAAAAATTAATTAGGACATCTTCGTTCAGTAGTTTGTATTTTGAGATTACAAATGTGCTACCTTACCTTTAAAAATCAAGAGTTAAACACATTTTCGGTTTAGATTATATAAAACAATAGGAGAGAATCAGCTTCCTCCAGAGGTGTTTAAAACTTTATTTACCTTACTGACTCTCATCATAAAATAAAGGCCCTTTACTGATGTTCATCAGTCAGAAAAGGCTCTGTAAACCAGTCTGAAGGCTGTTGGTACTTAACCTGAATAAAATGAAGCATTGCTTTTGAAACAGCGAGAGAGAAATTATATTGGGGGAGTGTGAAATTTACTTACCTCTTCTTTCCTGAATTGCATAAGGGTTTCCATATTGCAATACTGGTAGTCTGCTTGGCACTGCAGGAACCGGTCCATTTTCCTCTGAATATGGGTTGCGAAAATGTAATGTCTGCTGTGAAGTCTGTCCTTCCATCATCCTTCCAGCTTGATCTCCTGGTGTCCTGCCAAGTTCCTAAATTATGCAGAGTTCGAAATGTAATTAACCTATGGAGCCCTAGCAAAATTTGAAATGTTTATGAAACATGTTTTTAAAAGAAAAAATTGCTAACCTTCCTACTGTCATTTCATTTTGATCTTATGCCAAGTATACCAAAACACCAAAAACAGTCAATGAAGAAAAGAAAATACAAAGAAGATCTTTTAAAGAGACACTATTTTTTCTTGGTTTGTTGTCAGTTAGTTCTAATTACATAAACAGAACTGCCATGTTTTTCAAGTATCTGCATTTTTTTTACAATGAAGATAAATTAGCTCAATCAGTAAAAATGGGTAGATTAACAATAACAACTGAAGATAATACGCAGTGAGAAAAATTTTTTTAAGTTACAATTAAAAATAAAATAATTCTTTTTTTCATATCATACCATACCATTCAAGAATGTAGCATTTTAGTATGTGGAGCACATCTTGGTACATACTTGACATAATTCCACATGAATCCCTGAGTGGCAGACTCTTAGAGAACTAGTAAATACATAGCACTGGATCCCTTCTGATATTTAACAGCAAATATTTGTATCGAAAATGCTCAGAACTCTTCAAAAAATTAATATACTTAAAATTCTAGATTCTTACATATCAACCATACTTATGATGGTAATTACAAACTATAAAGGGGTTTTATAACTTAGAAACCATTAAAACTCTAAGCCAGTATATATGTTAAAAGACACTAATTAAAGTGACTTAAGTGTGGTCAATGCACCAGCTGTAACTTATCCCAATAAAAATCTTTCTCATAATTCCACTCAACAAAGTGGGTTAAGGGATAGAGAGCAGTATGCCAAGACTATCAAAAGACATATGCCATTTAAATTCAGAACCAAGCAAAAAATTCTGAGACGTAAATATGAAAACAATAATTAAAAAATAGGGACTGTTAAGGGAGACATGCTTTCCAATAATGTTCTTTCTGATTAGTATTTTCTTCTGGGTTCTCTGGGTTCATGTTTAATATTTGCTGATATTAATAAAACCCTCAAAGACTGAAGTGTATCTTTTCCCCAAAAGACTTTAAATTGAAACGTAAAACCAAAGCTTCAATTACCAGTTCAACTCCATAAGAAATAAAAAGTCTGCTACTAAAAGGAACAATTCAATATTTTTTTCTTGCAAACAGGTGAACTTCAGATTAACCTCTTGAAGAGAAAAATGCAAAAATCAATAACTACCCTGAAAACAAAACACTACTCAAATGCAAAAAGACCTCATATAGTGGATGGCATCCCTCCTCTAGATACAATATAAAGCTATGCCAGTGTTACTTTAGATTTATAAACTGAAAGGAACATGTGATTAAAACAGGTAGGATTAAAAAACTAGGATTGCATGTTTTAGTGCGTGTGTAAAATCTAAGTAATTCATCTTTACTCAATACAAAGCAGGAACAATTAATTAGCAATGAAATCTAAGATTTTCCTTTTTAAAACTGACTTCTTCTGGAATACAGAAGCAGTTCAAAACAAGAGGCAGTAGCATTACTACTTTAATTTTCATATTACATACAATTAAAACAGAATGTAAATAAACCTGAGGGTAAAGAGGTACTGCAAAACAGCCTTAGCCAGAAGTTGGACAGCAAGGGTAGAGACTGATTAAAAAAAACACCTAGAAAAATATCAAAGGCTATCTAAGTATGTAAATAAAATAGGAAAAAAAGTGATTTTGTAGTTTTATAGTTTTGAAGAGACAGCAAATGAACATTTTTAGCAAGCTATGCTTGGTGACATTTATAAACAAGCACTGATAAACTATTAAATCGTGATTCCAGTCTAGCAAGGCACTTTGATTCTTCTGTATGTAATGTAAATATCTATAAATTTGGTAGACAAAGTTTAAAAATTTTATAAGCTTCATACATTATTATTATTATTACAGTAGTTGTTCTTATGTGTGGTGTTTAAAATTACTCCCTCCACCTAAACTAGCCTCACCAAAACTCAAATTTTAATTTGATTTCTTTTGAACTAGAAAAATTTGAGAGATCTATTAAAAATTATATCCTTGGTTTAAAAAGAAGATAAATTAAATACCAACTATTTGACAATCGAGAATTTCACCCAAAAAATTAACTAGCTTAATCTGAAAGTTTAGTTTTGTTTCGGTTTCTCAGTATTAAAATGCCTGATTTTACTAAGTATCTCTTCTGGAATTGTATCTATACTGGAATTGTAAAGTTATCAAATAAAGTTTCAAAGAAAAATCCTAACTTTGCACAGTATCATGCAGTACTATCTGAATGTAATAAAGACACTTTATTATTTCACTTTTCAGTAAAACCTAGCTTTGATTAATTGCCATATAATACATCAGAGGTACTTCTACATTAGCATTAATATTCCAAAATTTTTGACAATACCTTCTCACTGGTCAAGAGTTCCAACTGTGATGCCAGGTCCTTTATTCGTCTCTCTTTTTCTGCCAGCTGAATCTATATGAAAAGAAGATTAAGATTCTTGCATTAGTGAATGGAAACTATTTCCCTGCATGTTACATTGTGAAAACAAAGTTCCTGATTAACTTAATCTTTCAGATGAAAACAGTTTTGTCTACTACAGTTACATGCAGCACGTAGTGCTACTAAAACTCCAACCCAACAACTCTCATGAAGTTTTATCTGCTGGACAACAGCAGTACACTAGCAGCCTTTTCTTGCCAGTTTTCAGTAAACAGTTGTGGAATGGTATAAAATTCTATGTTAGAAATGAGGAGTAGTATCAGTGCCACCAATGGCAGGAGGGGCACCACTGCCCAGACACACCGGAAGGTTTGCAAGCCTCATCTCATTGTTTTTGAAGAAATCTCCTGGCATTGTTTCTGTCCCACCACAGAACTTGAGAGAACCAAAAGCTACTCCTGCCTCAAAGACATTTAATTTGTTTCACAAACATCTACCTTGTGTCTCTATTGGGTGCTCTGGGAGGAGGTGCAACTGACACATTACACAATTCTTCCTGCCTTCAAAATGATGATTTAAATAATCTCTCTCTACAAAGGACTATTTTATTTGTATTCTGGTTCCTTTAAAGACTGCCCCTTCCCCTGTTTTTCTAATATCTAAACTCAAGGCTTGGCATAACTGCTTATCTTTTTTTTTTCAGTTCCGAAATTCCTTCTCCTAGTTTAGGTCAATGGAGCAAAATCTCCTGACTGGGAAGAACAACTCACTTTTTCTCTACCACCTGCACCCTCCTGAAAGACAGTAATTTTCTAATTGCCAGCAAAATGCTTTCAATTGTTGAACCAATTATTTGTTACATCTGCTGTTGAGAAGTTAAACTTTTTTCACATTAAATTATGCATGGCAACTGATCACTGCTAATTAGTAAAATAAACTGGAAAGAGTCATGCATTTTATAAAATTGAAATTAGAGCTTCAGAAAGTGTCGGAAAAAGATGGCCTATGGAGTGCTAAAATAAACTGTAGAGTAATTCAGGATTTTATAAAGAAAAATTGCTGTAATTACCAATAAAAAGGGGGTCCTAGTAGAATCAATACAGTCACAGTTCAGTTTAATCATTTTTCATCACAATGGGCAAAAACAGGCAGAGGTTGTTGACAGAGGCAACAGAGTTGACAGAGTCAACTGCATTATCACCATTAGACTGAGAACCAGCAGAAAAGCTAGTCTCATTGGACATTTGTTGCTCTTATCTCACCCCTACTGACCTAAGAAGCTAATTCAACATAAGCATTACTATCACATAACCTCAAAGATTAAGGCCCCCTTGTAAGCTAAAGCTGCCCATTACGCTTGACTTTCTGGTGAATGTCACTCTACCAAGACTATACCTGAGGTTCTCCAAATTAAATTCTTGCATGATTTTAAAAACAATGGATCACTCCTCTCTACTGACTTCAGATAAAATGCATTAGACATTACTATACTAGTAATGCAATATGCAGTATGAAGATTTTAGACAAACACACCAATCAATCTTCCTGTTAGTATTACAGCAAACAGCAGGAAATTAGAAATCCCTTGCCCTTTTTTCCCATAATACAAGATTACATCACTTAGGGGTTTGTCTAAATCCACAGTATTAAAAGACTGATAGCCAGCTGGTAGTAGATCTTAGCAAACCTCTCTTACTTTAAAAGAAGCATTACAAGACTGTATTGTTTCTTCAAGTGCAGAATTTCTATTTACAGCAAAAATATATTTAGTGCACTTTCCCTATTAAAGCTCTTCATTACTTGAACCATCAGAAATAAGCAACCATGTTAAGAACACGTAACGAGTCATTGTCATAAACAAAACCTGTAACTTACTTTATACTGATCCTCCATTGCTGCCAGCTGTAATTTTATACCCTCGTTGATTTTCACTTGTTCTTTCCACTTCAGCTCCAGTTTAGCTAGTTCATCAGCATAAACACTGCATTTCATCTTCTCATCCTAAAGCAGTTTATACCACGGCATGAAATATTTACAATCTTATGAGATTTTCCCTCCCACCCCCAACAATGTCACTGTGTTAAACTCCATTCTTTTGAAACGAGATCATTTACAAATGGCTTCTCCAAGCCTGACTCAAGACTTTGAAGAGGTCAGGACCACAGAACACTGCATAAATGATGTTCAAGAGGCATTTCTTTCCTTGAGTTTTCAACAAGCTGATATTCCTCTTTAGTTTAACAGCTTCAAGTTTCTTTGTACCCTAATACTACTAACAATGATTATTCTTTCAAGTATCTCACTTCAATACAAAACTTTTCCTCAAGTGATTTTTATAACCTAAGTATCTTTCATACAGAAGGTCAAAGGCAAAGCTTTCTTCAAAAATCACTATGGAATAAACAGCCAGCAGAAGCCAGTGCAGGCTCTCCATGGACAGGGTTATGAGCAGAATTATAGGACAGTTATTACATCCTGGAAAAACTATTAGAACAGTATCACTGTGATAAATAAAAGAAACAAAATTAAGACAGACAAGACAACACTCAGAAAGGATTTCTTAAACTGTTGTCAGCTTTACACCAGTGCCACTGATGTAATACTCCATCATCATCCACACATCCAAACTGGTTAAATGAAAGTCAAGTTATGACTGACAGGTACTAATATTTAAAGAGCATCACTACTGTGGCTACAGCACTACCAGTGCCAACTTTGGTCGAGACAACCAAATAAACACCTTTATGTGTGACTGAGCCCAAGCTAGTTGGCAGCACCCACTCAGGTGTGAAAGCACTGCAAAAGCCATGACAGGCAGGTAGGGGAAGTTGCTACGCTTAGGACAGCGTACCAGATCAACACTGCCACACTTGTACCAAACATCAGCTGGCTTACAGCAACCTGCTGTACTTGATTTATAAAAGCAATTATACTTAATGTAAGAACAGAAAAGTATTTAAAACCTCAAGCATGTGCACATTTGTTTTACTGTATCTTGGTCTTCCTTATCTGAACCCTCTAAAACCGTACACAGTCAAGAGCTGACTGAACAAAAGAGTGTTTTCTAATGTTAAGACTTCTACCATAATCAGACTGTATCACACAAAAAATGAAGGCAACTCAGCTGGGTAGGCCTTGTGTTTTTAAGGCTTAGCACCTAAAGCTACTTTTTGTTCAGCTTTCCGAAGCAGCTGTTTACTTACAGCCAACATTTGCTTGCATTTCTTATACTTCTCTGTTTTCTCAGCAATCTCTTTATTCATTTCACGCACTTGCTCCTTTACCACGGATTCCGAAACTATGTCAGATGAAATGGGGCTAACTGTGAACATTGAAGAAAAAACAAGAACATTGATTTTTTTTGTTCCATAAATAAAGTTTGTATAAGAGATGACAGCCCAGATTTGAGAGTGCATCAAAAACAGAGCGCTCCATGTTATCCAAACCAGAAGCAATCAGCATTATGTGCTATGTAAGATCAGCAACCATAGTGGCACATCTGTGTTCAGTTCTGTCACATGCTGAAGATGAACATAAATACACACACATGTAGTACTCTCCCAAGAAAGAAAACCAAGTAAACACCAGAATATGTGTGCTATCATTCTAAATATTCTATTCTCACATAAAAACATGAAGTACCTCAGCAAACTACTTCATCACACACTATCGCTGAGCTTGCTGGGATTGTATGTTTTAAGAAACACTTGTATTTACCATAGACAGGAGGAAACCGACAGAAATTACACCCGATGGTCTTTACATATAACAAGAATCTGTCAATTATAAAGTAACACAGAGAAAACTATTCAGCATTTATGGGCATTTATCAATTTAAACTGAATAAAAAAGTCACAAAATGGTTTGGGTTGGAAGGGACCTTAAAGACCCTCCAGCTCCAATCCCCCTGCCATGGGCAGGGACACCTTCCACTAGACCAGGTTGCTCAGAGCTCCATCCAACCTGGCCTTGAGCACCCCAAGGCATGGGGCATTCGTAACTCCTTTGGGAAGCCTGTTCCAATGCCTCACCAGCCTCATAGTGAAGGGTTTCTTCTTTAGTTTTAACTTATTACATATTGAAGTTTGAGAATATTATTTTTGCAGTAACTTAATAGTTCACAATAATTATAAACATTTTCTAATAAACCACTACTGCCTATAATTCATGAAAATAGTCAGCTGACTTGACCTTCCAATCACATAATCAGAACTTTTCAGCAGATTTGATTTTACAGTAGAATGTTATAGTGGATGGTCATCATAACTTGACTGCAAAATTACTGTGCTATTATACTCAATTTGAAAATTTGAGTAAGGTTTTTTTAATAAACTGTTTATTAGCTTGGCAAAACCATCTCTGTTAACCATAAAGCAGAAATTCAAGAGTTCAGTTCTACTGACATTAGTAAATAGCAACTAAATTGATACATGAATTTATTTATGAATGTTACCACTTGGTAAGAGACAAAATATTTAGATCAGTCTTCACATCTCTAATTAATGCTTTAATTAAACAGAACAAGTCCACCTACTTTATACTAAAAATACTATTAGTGACTACTTCACATAGACAACACTTTCAGGCTTATAAAGACAGACAAAATTTAAATTGTTGGTACCTGGAGATGCAGACAACTTTTTGTCTGTAAGGATGGCAGTAGCTGTCTCAATGTTAGATGCATCTGTCAGTTTCTGTTGATGCCCTGCAGTTTTCTTTGTGAAAAGAAATTTTGTTTTGGTACTTGATTAAATGAAAGCCAAAGCACAAAGTAATGTATCTTGCACTATCATTTGCTCCAAAATTGGACTAGACAGAACTGCTCATTTAAACAGTAGGTAATAATAAATATGCAAAAACGTTTAATTGTACTAACACTGAAATTGCTTCAGACTATGATTTTTATCACCTTACTTGATGAAGGTCTTTTTCCCTAGAAAGAGTAATTTCTAAGCAAATTATTAGAAAAATCTCATTTTCTAGAGAATCAGTTACATTTAAATTAATTAATTCTAATACTCCATTAGAAAAATAGAGTCTGTTTTAGGAATGTCTGCTGGACTTCTGGAGTGAAAGCAATGAAATCTGGTGTTTGCTGTAAGATGTACAACATTGCCAAAGATGTGGAAGATTTTTAAGGAAAAGCCATAGATGTTCTGATATGACACCTCATTCACCACTGACCTTCTGGATGAAAAGATGACTTTTTTATGCAATGTTCTGTGGATAAGAGAAATACTTAAGTCTGGTTTTCTTAAGAATTCATATTTGCACATCTTGCCATTGCACATAGGCCTTTTCCCTCTTCGAGCTCCTCTCCAACTCCAATTTTTACAAAATTCTGAAGAACTCTGCTCTCAAATCTGTTTAAAAATGGCTGACAGGTTCAGTTACTAGGTGGCCTAAGACTTGTATCATCACTGAAAAAGATTCATTTATTTATGAAACAGATCTTGGAAGAGTGGTAAGATTACAAAATACGTATGGAATACAACTCCATACTGTGTTGCGGAAACTTCTTTCCCACTTCGCCTTTAAATCCTACTTCAAGTTCTCTATTTCCCCCGCTTTTGGGCTTGGGGTTTTTTGTTGGGCTTTTTTGTGGTGGTACTGGATAGGGGCAGTAATTATGGATTTTCCCAGCTTCAGTTTCAAATTCTTCCTTGAACAGTGTAATGCTTATAGGTTCATCCGAAGTCTATCAGGCTTGTACATAACATCAGCTACTATAAATTCTTTGCTTGGTTTGGACAACTATCTAAAAAGAATCACAGACATAATTTAGGTTTGTGAAAGAAAATGGTAGAATCACTGCTTACCACACATTTTAATCCTTTTCAAAAGCATTAGTTTTCACAGAATGAAATTAAATTGTTGATGAAATGCTACCAAAAAAGCAAGTGCAATTTATCCCATTCTACTTACTGCCTGTTCTGTAAACTTGTTTACTTGTTTTTGAAGTTTTTGACATTCTTTGAATTTTTCCTTGTAATGGTCAGCAGCCATTTGTAGGCGAAGCTTCAGATCTTCAACTTCTCTGCGCAGTTCCTGCTCCACTGCATTTGAAGCTTCCTTTAAAAAAAAGAAGAAATTTTTCTCCCTTTTGTTCAAATACCACTATTTCCCAAAAAGCCTTTTTTCAATTAAAAAAGCATAATGCTCCATGTAAGTACTGAAGCTCCTATTTTCTTTGTGGGAAGGAAAGGAATAGAGCAAGCAGTAGAGCACAGAGAGAGGCAGAATCTGTGCTGAACTTCATTCCAAGCAGGACACACTGTGGGATGCAAACAGTCACTGGTATAATACCAGAGGCAGGTAAAGGAGATTCTTATTTTATGGGCTGATTAATGTGTATCTAAAGCCTGAACATACAGGAAAAGTCTGAACACCTTCCAGGGGGTGTTCCAGCTATCCTATAGACAAGTATGGCCACGCAGCAAAAGTGCACAGTCCACAACTGTATTCCCTCACACTCACTGTATTTCACCTGGGAGTGGTTCCATTGAGCCACAACACTGACACACAAGCTACACAAACCACATCTGGCAACTAGACACAGGACATGGTCAGATACTTTCTGGTAACTTGAGTCATTCACATGATTTGCCACTTCTTTTATGATGCATTTCAAAACACATTGTATACAATTGAAACTCTTAGGGAAAAAACATGCAATTCTTTGATATTTTAAATATTTCTTTTGGGTGTTGTAACATTCATTTTTTATTTACAGTACTATTTTAATTGCTGTTCAGCTCAATATATTTTCTTCAGTTACACCATTACAGTAATCCTAGTAGCAAATTAATCCAGTACAGTTGCAGTCACAGAAGACCCAGTATAAAGCTCCCTTAAATCAAAATGATGAAACATATATTTGCTCACTATATTATTATCCAAGACTAAGGTCAAGACAGTTTCCATTACATTAATATTTTTATACTTGTAAGTACTTAAAGCAAATCAATTTGGATCACAAATACTGGAAGGATTTTTAAGAATTCAGAGAGAATCTACTGATGAGGAAAGAACATTATAAAACAACCCAAGTTTCTACCAATAAATTTTCTTATTTGAATTAATTTTTAATGCTATTGTGGCTCACTTGACAGAATTAAGACAGGGACAGGATTCAAAATAACACAGATAAATACTGCATTATTCCGTGAAAATAATGTGGGTAGTAGATGTGAGTAATAGCAGAAATCTCCTTTCTTACTAAACCTCCAAATCAGGTAACATGCACTTGATTTAAGGTAGTATATTGAACGCTGAAAGAGAATTTGATAATTATTTGCACTAATCATCCAGAAACCTATTTTTATTCCCCATCTTCAGTAAAGCCAGCTCTGACAGATTTTATAAATACAGATTTTATAAATACAGATAGACTTCAATACTAAATACTGACAATTTACCTGTTCATTTTTCAAAGTCGTGATTTTTATAAGTTCAGCTAAAGCTTCAGCAAGTTGCTTTTTAAATTTTTCATTTTCCAGACGTGCACTGTGAAGATCTGCCATTGTCTTATCCCGCACATTTACTGCATCACTCAGCTCCTTTGACATTAAAACAGCTTCTTGTTTGCTAGCCTGAATCTGATCTTCAGCTTTTCGAAGCTGCTCTTTCAAAATACTTGCCTCATCCTAGGAAAGAGAAGAGATGGAAGAGAATTCATCATTTTTTAATTCAAAGCTTAAATAAAGGCTGGTATAGGGATTAGAAACATCTGAAAGAAAAACCAAGTTTTCCTGGTGGCTTTAGCAAAACTACTAAATCAAGAAGTCAGTACACAAGTACCATTTTCCCCACTTGTCTTCTTTGCCAATGATGATGTGCAAACTTATTTCACTATAAAATAAAGGCAAACTTAAATATAATTATTTTCTCTATTCTGGATTTTTGTTGGAATTTCAGCTTCAGTTTTAAACATATGACCAAAAAAAGTCTGTTTTCCACACCTCTGTTCTTATCACTGTAGAACTCCAGCATCAAAACCAAAGTCCATCCTACAGAAACACACTGAAGGTAACAAGAGAGCAAGAAGTTTTACAGTGCCTACAACTGGTTGATGTAAAACACTATAAAGCAGCTTTGGGACGTTTTTCTCAGACCTCTGTTTCCCAAGATCTTGCACAACAAGCTTTCCAGAGGGAAGAGAGAACAAACAATAATGAAGAACAAGATGCAGCATGTAGCACTAAGCACTGCTGCAGCACCATAGGGCAACCCAAGAGCCAACTGACCAAGCTGAACTACCAGCCTCTCATTCCTCAGAGAAGGCCAGGATTACAAAAAATAATTTTAAAATCAATTTTTTTAAATAAAAAAGCTACTATATAAAGTATTATATAGCCTCTGGGCTCCCTGATGGCATAATCATGTCTTATTCTTGAGTCCAGACATAAATTCAGCTATCTCTAGTCCATTATTTGTTAATTTTTTAAATACCACTTAACAAATCCAGAGGAATACTAATGCATTTTGTAACCATTTATGAAGATGGATAGACTAGTAGATGCCCTGAAGTCCTGTCTCCTAGCTATTTTTACAGCACATGATGCATTGGTTACATATTTCAGTAACAGTTTCACAGTGTGAGATAAAACTATTAATGATCCCACCAGAAACCTCACAAGCACTTTAAGATTAATAAATGACACGAATATTAGGTTGCTTCAGTACTGACACATACCCACTCCCTTCAAAATAAAACACAGTAGTAGTTTAACACATTCAGAAACAAAACAGCACAAGAGAGACTAAAGTAAGATTTTCCATTCTCAACAGCACTACTTTTCCACTTAAATATTATATTCATAACTCATATTACTTTAAAACAATTTCTAGTCTTTTGAGATCCAAGTTGCTTTTCTGTGAGAAGACTGGCAAAATACACAAGAAAGGTGCCTGCATAATCTGACCTTTCTATGCTGGCCTCAAAGGCTGTATCTAAACTGACTCTCTAATTTGGATCAAGAGCAAATTTTTAAAGCAAAACTCCCAGTCAATTTCATTACTGCCTATCACACTGTAGATCTGAGAACAATCTCAGGGCACAGAAACTGCATTCCTTTTGGATGAAATGGAACAGGATGATGAGGTATCAGGAAAGAACACCTAATGGTTATTCTATTGTAGGTTTACCCTGGCTGGATGCCAGGTGCCCACCAAAGCCACTCCACCACTCCCCTCCTCAACTGGACAAGGGGGAGAATATAACAAAAGGCTTGTGCGTCGTGATGAGGACAGGGAGAGATCACTTAGCAATTACTGACTGTCATGGGCAAAACCAGACTCAACTTGAGGGGAAAATTAATCTAATTTGTTGCCAGTCAAATCAGAATAGGATAAAGAGAAATAAAACCAAGTATTAACACATCCAGCCCCCAACCCCTTCCTCTTTCCAGGTTCAACTTTACTCCCAGATTCTCTACCTCCCCTCCTTCAGCAGCATAGCCAGGATGGGGAATGGAGGCTGCAGTCAGTTCATCACACATTGTCTCTGCTGCTCCTTCCTCCTCAGGGGGAGGACTCCTCACTCTCTTCCTCTGCTTCAGTATGGGGTCCCTCCCACGGGAGACACTATTCTACAAACTTCTCCAACACGTTCTGCATGAACTTCTCCAGTGTAGGATCCCATGCATGGGGTGCAGTCCTTCAGGAACGGAGAACTCCAGCACAGGTCCCCTGTGGGGTCACAGGTCCTGCCAGCAAACCTGCTCCAGTGCAGGCTTCCCACAGGGTCACAGCTTCCTTCAGGCACATCTACCTTCTCTGGCATGGGGTCCTCCACAGGCTACGGGTGGATGTCTGCTTCACTGTTAACCTCCATGGGCTGCAGGGGGCAGCCTTGTCTCACCAGGGTCTTCACGATGGCCTGCACAGGAATCTCTGCTCCAGCACCTGGAACCTTTTCCCCTCCTTCACTGACCCTGATGGCTGCAGAGTTCTGTCTCTCTCATGTTCTCACTCTTCTCTCCAGCTGCAATTCCTCTCACAGAGTTTCCCCCTCTCCAATACCCTTCCTTAAATCTGTTACCCCAGAGGCGCTACCACCATCACCCACAGGCTGAGCCTTGGCCAGTGGTGGGTCCGTCTTGGCGCCTGCTGGCACTGGCTCTGTCAGGCATTGGCTGATATTGGCTCTCTCACAGGAAGCTTCTGGCAGCTTCTCACAGAGGCCACTCCGCTACCAAAACCCACACAAACCCAATATATGCATCCATAATACCCGACTAGAACTAAGCCTGAAATAACCCCATGTGGACCACGGACAACATAAATACGAGTTCTTCAGCAATTTCACTCTCCTATTACACCACACTGCTTGCTAACCACAATGCTACCACAGGGCATAGTAAGTCACCTCTTCCTTCGAAACCCTACTGCGCAAGTTCTCAGTCAGCACTGTAGCTTGACACTACATTCACCTAACAAGTCCTTCAGCAACCACTTCATGTCTCCTCTTTTCTTCTCCATCACCCTCTACAGTCTCAACACAACTACATTACAAACTTTCTCCTCAACCTCCTTTCCTTTTTTGTGAAGCCAGAAGCAACTCAGGAGCACACCACTTTTACTGAACTCAGAAATTACCTTTTCACACATAGTTAATCTCAGTTCATTATGTAAGACCTCAACAAGCTCAAAAGGCGCAAAACTAGAACAGATCTCAGTCTTTTCATCATTTTCTGCATCTACAGAGAACATCATAATCCTCCTGCCTCTTAGCGTACACCCTGGTGATTTCTTCAACTTCCTTTCTCTTGTCAAGCACATACAACATTAGATACGTTTATTCACATCAGACCAATTATATTAGTAGTGCTTACCTTGTTGGATGAGGAGTGCAAAAAAGCTTTCTTCATATTTTCTTTTTCAGCTATTAATAGCTGTAATCTGCCAACCTCCTCTTTATAATACGATATCATGCTTTCTTTGTTTGCATCCAAATTCTTAAACGTCTGGATTTCTTTTACTAGTTTGGTGTTTTCTATTTCTGTATTCTTCAAGTGTATCTGCAATGATGCTAAAACACGTCAAACTTCTTCCACGTTAGGAGAACTACTGTTCACCTGTCTATTTACGTGCTCACTGAATTCTAACTTACTCTAACTTGAGGCAGATTAGAAGGGGTAAAGAGAAAAATTAAACATTTGATATTGTCACTGCCTTTCAGCCCAATCTTTCTGGCTGGAATTCTTTCAGCATGGTCACCTAACAACAGCTCCAATCTACAGCTAGAAGTTAAAGCCCTAATTTCTCTCCACATCAAATTAAGCCGTTCAGGACTCACTCCCCTCTTCACAAATGCTAGACAACTAAGGACAAGTAAAAGAGAAATGACTTGAAGAAAACTAAAGAGAAATAAAACTTCTAGTAGTATCTGCCCACAGTCATCTAAACAAACAGGTCTACAGCAATATCCAACGACAGCAAACTACTTTTAACAAATCTGCCTACAATAATGCAGACCAGCTCCTGCACTCAAGTATTTCCCACTCAGACCAGAAGATTTGTGTTGATTATTTACAAAGGGATTCCATGCTTGTAAAAGATGCTTTTAGAACCTCTGTTGTGTATCTAATACTGCCTATCACATAATGACATTTTCCTAGGAACAAAAATAATCTTTTAAATACACTTGATCTGTTTCACACAACCTAAGGATTTCATTATTTTAGCATATAAAGTTTTTTCTACTTTGAGCGGAGGGGGGCCAGCAGTGTATTTTTTTTCTATATATGGGTGTCTTTCAATACCAGCAAAAGAAATCAGCTATGCTAGTAAAAACAAATGCAATACAGAACCCACTAAAGCTTCTCAGTAAAGCTACACAAGGCTCAAGAAGAGGGATTTAGAAAAAAAAGTCTGGAGAGAGAATTTACATGACTAAGAAGTATTTTAGTTATGAAAAAGTGTGTTAAAGATGATCAGTTACTGGGTGATGCACTGTATAACTAAGGAATTTTCTCACTAGAATCTATTATTTTTTGTTACTATGTCTGAGCTTTAACAAATTGGTGGTTCATTCTCCTTCTTATAGACCTTTTTATACCATGGCTGAATTCAGATGCTGTTTTCCTCATTCATTTTTATATGAGAACATCTATAACTATCTTAAAGATATGTTCACAGAAGTTACCCATTTCCTTTTTTCCTTAACAAATTCAATTTATTAGACTTCTCCATAAAACATTATTACTTTTATTTCAAACCACTTCATTCCAGTGTATACAGGTACAAGTAATAAAGTTACCTTATAAAGTTCTTTTTCATCCTTTTCTGTCTTTAACACACATTCAAGTTGCTCCTTCTCAAGCATCACTTTCTTCAGTTTGTCCTTCAGACTAAAATATTGAAAAAGTATTGGTACAGAACTATTAATATAGAAAATCCATGCATATATTAAAAACTGTTAGTCTAAAAAAACACCTTTGGGGAAAAAAAGTAAAATAAGGAACGTAAGGAACAAAAAGACTAAGTACCTGTCTAACTCAGTTTCTTTTGCAATGGCTTTCTGAGTAACAGTCATGATATCTTCTTCAAGCTGGAGAACTTTTGAAGCAGCCTCCTCATGCTTCTTCTTTAAATCATTATTTTCCCTTTTAAAAGCTTCTGATGTCTGAATATTATCCTTTGAAAAAAATTGCAAATAGACGTCATTTAAAAATGTGATTCTTCAGAAGTAAAACATGCTATTTGAATTAATGCCAAAATATGGCCATTAGATTTATTCTCTTCCTTAAAATGTATAACAAGCCCATTTCAAGTATACATAAATATCTACTGAATATTGCTATGCACAGTTCATCTATTAATAAGGGGTCAATAAGGAGTTTGTTTTGGAGCAACCATTCAGTTACTCAGAGCCTACCAAAGACTTCAGAGTACAGGATAAACACATTATTTCCTATCTTTTGCCTATTTCCTTTCGGCACACAAACCACTGACTATCTAGCTTAGAAAACAAAGAAATTTGTTTCTCTTTGTACTTGCTTTTACTTAAAAAGAAGAAGAGCTTGCATTTTTCCAGACAGTTACACCACTGTAGCAAAACACAGTAAAGACAACTGCAGGCAAAAGGAGAAACAAAACAAAACAAAACTCTGATTTAGAGCTGGTTACTACATGACATTCTCCTAGCTAGAACATATAGAAGATCTCACATAGCTCAAGGAAGCTGATGCAACCATTGTAGGATTTATGTCTTGGATATTGGAAGCTGAGACAGAGGATGATGACAATAGTCAAAATGGATTCCTTTGTCAGAAAACTTGACAAATACAAGATGGGAAACCACTTTAAACATTCCATTCATTACCTAATTATAGCAATGTCCATACTGTTCTAAGGCAGTGGACAGCTGAATGCCATCTCCACCACAGCAAAACGGCCATTTAAAGTCAGGCTGTCTTAAATAACCCTGAAAATGGGTTTTTTTCCCATATAACTATTTTTTGGAAAAAATAAATAAGTAACACTAAAGTAGATCACACACACTGAGATAATATGCCACTTTTTCTGATATCAAAGTACGATAAAGCTCAGCTTATTATCAACCATGACAGTGATACGAATCAAAGTGTAAAACAAGGTCAAGACACACTGACCAACATAGCTAACTACAGCATGACTTAAAAGTGTTTGTGTAGATACTAAGGTACAAGTTGTCTTTCTGCTCTAGATTTGGGAGATTAAAGCACTACTTCATCTATTCATTTTTAAACAAAGCTCAATGCCCTGAAATAACAAGACTGTACTGTTCCATCAAGAGAAACACATCAGCCAGACTTTACGAAGAACCCCTACTGGCCGAATTCCAACCTAACTAACAATGTTTTAAGTACAATAAAATATAATGAGGACTGGTTTTAGTCATTAATTGTCAAGATACACTGTTCACAAGTATAATTAAGCTCCACTTTTACAAGCAACTAAACAGAAGTTTGAGCATTATGATTTTCTTTGCATGGAGGGGTAGGTAGTATTGAACTGAGGAGTGGCAGATGTATCTGATGACTCGTTCACTTGCTACACACTAAACCAGCATGTAAAGTAGATTCTTGTTTTTGTTATATAGGCTATATAAAAGAAGAGAACTAATACATTACAACTATTTAAACTCCAAATGGCTTTCTTATGTCTTAATATAAAAAAGAATTTAAAGGGATCATGAATGTGCCATCTTTTTTAAAAAAACATCATTGGAGAAGATAACCCACAACTTTCTTAAGGTCTTTATTTCTGAAGACCTATCAGTTTCCTACAACCAAAAATATACGTACTTGGTGTAATGAGGGCAGGATATTTTAATTAAAGTCAGTATTCCAAGTAAAACTTGTTATATAACCAGCAGCAACACCACACTCTGTAACTGCTTGTCCTCCCCTAGTGCAGTGGAGACTAATTACTTGCCCCTGTTTTGAAAGCCTAGCATAGTAAAAAGTCTATTTCAATGCATATCTGTGTTTTCTCTAAACACCACTTTGGTATAACTGTAACTGTTGTAACCCAAGTGCCTTCAAAAGAATTTAATCTGATACATTATATATATAAACTGTACAAACAGTTCAAACAGGCTGCCAAAGGTAACATATATTAAAAGGAATTAATAGCCTGAAAAAAATTCACTCCACAAACAGCATTACAATTGATGCTGCTTTGCTAGTTATTCTAAAGGGACATGGTACTAAAATGTAAAAGTTCCATACTTAACAGATTCTCACCTAATAAACTTGTTTAGATACAACTAAAGCCTACAGTTTTTAAAGAAAAAAAAAAGGATTAATTTTTAGAGACAACTTGTTATTTTACAGAATTCTTAGCAATTCAATTTAGATGTAGCAATCCTAGTCCCATACACTGGTTACAGTGGTTTCAGAGCCTGTAAAATTTAAAATGAGTGCTCTTAGACTATTTTACAGGTAAAGTCAACTGTGTTTAGAAGGAGTCTGAAGGGGAAGAATATAATAAACACATCAACTAAATGTACAACGACTCTTACAAAAAAGGTAATTACTTTCTGTAATAATTGCTTTAATTCATTTATCTTATCTGATACATCTACCAATATTATATATTTTCTTCCACCTTCTTAACAGAGGAATAAAAAAAGCACAGCAAGAGCATGAATCATTTTAATGAACTGGTTTAAAAACACCCAACAATTTTAGGTTATTTTTAATCCAGTTATAAATGCAGCTCCCCCATCTCCTTCCCTAGAGCTGCAACAGCCATAAGGGTGGGAGTGGGAAGAAAACTGCACCAAGGGTCAAGAATAAGAAACCAGAAATTACTTAAGTCAGCTTTACTGCTGCAAAACAAGAAGTTATCAAAACAAAAATTCCTGTAACTACTAGGAGTCTCGCTAGTAAAATGAAACAACAAAAATTCAATGAGTTGTCAAGTGAATTTCCCTAGAATCTAAATTACACTTTGAAAATCTTGATGTACCTTCAGATAGGGAACATGAAGAAATATGGGAGTTCCAAAATCTTTACTGCTATTCTAAAATGGCAGAAGATTTAAGACTGATTATTTCAAAAATAATTTTATTGTAATTCCATGTAACACTGTCCTCATAAAGCTATTATAAGCTCTACCTAAAGGATATGCAAAGATCATGCCTGGAGTCATCCTTTAAACACATTTAAAATCCATTCCATAAATAAATTCTTACTGCAAAAGGACTAATAATCTTTCATTTGAGAATGGAATAGCTACAATGTTTCTAAATTCTCATTTTTGTAAGAGAAAATCATGGCAAAATCCATACATTCAACAAGGAAGAACAACACGCTCTCCCCACATATTTCTTACTTCTAATGGATTTTTAAAACAGCAGTAAAACATTGCTAAACAGAGTCTGGTTAATGGAAGCAAAATGGTACAGACATCCCTTCCTATGAATCAGCACATACAACGCATTTTTCAAACACAAAAAGAGATCCAGCAGACAGAATACTTGAAAAACACAACCCAAGACTATTTCCAGACGTGCCACCTTGCAGTACGGCAATGGGCAGCATGGCTTTTTATGCTTCATCTCCCCTTTCCATAACATGCAGAGCTCCCTACCAGCCTTTTCAAAGTCATCCCACACCTAAAGCATTCACCTTTGATTAATGGCTAGTATCTGCAGCCTTTTTTTACTTTTTAGAGAATGCATACACTGTAATGAAGAAGGATGAAAAGTTAAAAATGAGCCATGCAGCTCACACTGAAGAGGTCAAATCACTAAATACAAGGCAATCTACTTAAAAACAAAAAAGAAAAAAAAAAAAAAGCAGCACCATCTTTCAGCTGGATTGATTTATCTGTATGTAATTTAATGTCAGAGGAACCACTATGCTTGATATCCTACAGAGAATTTAGGGGGTTTAGATGAATTATCTGCAGGAGCCTTTTCTTTATCTCACTGACATCACAGCAGCTCCAACAGAATCATGTGAAACACTTGGCTGACATCATATTCTGTTTAAAGGACCTCTGAGGATAAATGATGAACACAACATAGCACCACTGCAGCCACTGCAAAACCTGAGTCTGCACATAACACAGGACCTGAAACATCTGAAAGCAAATCTCAAGTCGTAATTTTTCTTCCTAAAAAAATTTAAGCATTCAGTAAAATAAAACAGCAAACCAATTCCAAATAAACTCAGTAACATTAAGCTTTTATCCTTGTGACTATGACTTGTTATAGAAATATTGCTCTAAAAAACACTGCAGTCAGTCTATTTTGAAAACCTAAGATATCACAGTGGTAGTACTTTAACTGTTAATTCTTCAACTAGTATTGTTAAAGAGATCAAAACTACAAAACTAAGGTCTAACTCCGTAAGAGTTCATCTAAGTTACATCAATCAATCAATTACTGTCATGAAGATTACAAACATGCAAGTTTTTGCAGAAGGCAGCTGAAGCATTTACACATGCTATGATTTTGCAACATGTATTTATATGTCAGAATGTTAATTCTTAAAACATGTTGTAATTTCACTATAAGCTATTGATTTGGTGAAGTCATTTTCATGAATACTTAACTGAATTATAGAATATCTCTAGTTACCCTTTAATTTTCCATTGAAATAATTTTCAAGTGCCCAGTTTAAGAAATACTCATACACAGAACAGTCAAAAAAACCCCCCATAAAACAGGGTTTTCTCTTCATATGATGTTTATAGTACCCAAGGGTGCTGTAATTGCTGGTGCCAACCTGAGCAAATCTGAGTACTTAATTTGTGTCTAAAATTAAATGAAGCTGGGGGGAGGTTTGCTTTTTGGGCTGGGGGGCAGTTTTTTGGTTGCTGTTTGGGTTTTTGCCTTTTGGACGGCTTGTTGTCACTTAATTTTGGGGGGTTTTTTTCCTAAAACAATGCATCTTCCTGACCATCAGATTTTCACACATGCAGCACACATGAACCGTATGAACAGAGCCTGGTCTAAAGAGACACTGAAGAAACACTTGATTCACTTCTCTGCACACAGGCTGAACTAGGCACTGGTACTGCTGACATATCACACTGCACAACAGTGTTTTTTCGCTTTCTAAACAGAGAAACTCTCCTTATAAAATGGCACCAAAAGCCAACTTAAATTAATCTCTGATATTTGAATAAAATTCTCCAATAAATAAAGCTACTGTGCAGGTAGAACCTGTCAGCAGAATGTGAATTTACATGGATGTCTTGTTAAAATTCCCCATCAGATAGATGAATAAGCCCACTTTTATAAAGTTAAATGGTAAACTAAATTTACAAAAAGCATGAAAGAACAAGTGTATCAAGTCAGTAAATTCACTCCTGCCTCAGTTTATGCCAGCATCATAACAGAAACACTACTCAAATGTTCGCAAGATCAAAGGATGAACAGGCACTCTGCAAATCTGTTGCTTCTGACTCAAGCTAAACGTAGACAGAAACTACTGCCACAGGAGTAAGACTTGTCACCACTGTCACGTTAAAGTAATCAGGTCAGAAGTGCTCTCTTCCCACTAGAGGGAGACCAATGACTGCAAAAGCATCTTTTGCAAGCTCTGCTCTCTACAAAAGCACAAAAACAGTGTTCACAAAATTGAATGGCTGCAGAGTATCAGAGGAATGACCAACGAAAAGACACACAATGACTGCTGCACGTTTCTCTTCTTCAGCACAGTAATATTGAATCTTAAAACAGCAGGCAAGTGCCACAGACCTTACACACAGTTTAAGCATACACAAAACAGCGAACACAAAGACTAAAAAGTATTCCTTCTTGTTATGTACAAAGCTGTATACATTTTATATTCCTAATGTCTAAGATAGAGATTAAAAATATTTCTATTATTGTTTTCTAAATAAAAACATACTAAGCTTTTGTTCCATTTCCTTTTTAAAAAGTTTGTTTCCTTCAATTTTTTAAAAAGCAAAATATATTCAGATAAAAGCAGCATACTAATGTTATTCAACACACTGATTATGTACCAGTTTACAAAAGCAAACCAAAGGAAAAGTTGAAATATTACAAGCAACCTGAAACAGTTCTGGTAATCATGTATAATGTGTCTTCTTCTTAAGCAAAATAATCATAGTGTGCAGCTACATCATTATTTTAACAGTGTTCTATTTCTAGAGTTGCAAGGTGTATATACAGCATGATCCTAAATAAAAGTAGGCTACCAGGGAACATCACCCTAGTAAAAACATATTAACTTGGAAACACTAACAGAAGGTTGTAAGAAGAAGATGTGACATTTCTGAAACATTTCCAGTAATTTCACATTTACTCTGAATTCCCACACAGAGTAGTAACAGATTAAGTTAAATCTTCACACTCAGTAAGAACTATTTTAATGTCATCTGGGGGAAAAAAAAAAAGTAGGAACAGTTTAACTGACATGAAAACTGCTGCAAAGGAATACTATGTTTTCCTCTAACTGAAAATATAGCCCTTTTCAGAAGACTAAAGAGAGTGTTCATGCTGGGGCAGGAAAAGGAAAGGCCACTTACGCCCTCTCTAAACTGATCTTGTCAGAACATACTGCATTAAGCAGGCCTTAGATAAGAGGAAAAGATCAACCTAAAAGAAATACAGACTGAATTTGTCCCTCATCTTACAATATCTCAAGCTTTGGAAGGGTGCGGTTATTAACACAACTTAATGGTAATAAACCATAAGTACACACTAAAAAAGTGGGGCTGGAGAGAGTGTTCCTTGTGAGAGCAAACACCAACTAATGCCAAGCTGTTTGTCTTGCAAATATTTTTTTTTTCTGTGATGCTGGCAACGACAACAAGAGAAAATGTTGTCCGCAGAATCATTCGTATGTTGAATACAAATTGATAAAGCACTAAAAAATTAACCAAATCTAAAAACCCAAAAGCCTTTAGGGACAAGTAGTGACTCAGAGTAGAGTAACGTGTTACAAGAAGATGTATTTCAAGAACTCTAATAGCACATTATGACTTTATGTCTTGAGTGCATTTATTCCTCCTACCTTTGGTAGGAAATGACATGGCTACCTTGTAAGAAGGCAACACAAAACTGTTTATCTCTTGAACAGCAAGGGCACCTTTGCAAACCAAAATCAGTAGTCTGCTGTGGCCATTAATTTCAAGTGCCACAAACACCTATTTTTAAAACTCAAAAAAATGGGAATCTTTTCAATACTTGAAAACATGCATAGAGCCCAACAGTCAAGCTTCAAGGAGCACTGATTGTATTACACCTGAATAGATTCTTTAATCCTTTTCTTAAAAGACTGATCTACTTTTAGCTTATCTCTTCCTAATATTTTCCCTAACCACTTACAAAACACCCCAACTAGACAAAAAGCGCACTGAGAAAACAATAGTTCCACTGCCCAAAATTCTCTTAAGTGTAACTAGGTGTGAAGAGAGGTCATTTAATCAAGAGTAGGAGGGAAGCACTAATTAGGATATAGCTGTGGCATTGTCGTGTCAACAATTATCCTGTCTATTTCAAGAAAGCAATGCTTCTACAGAAGCATTTCTCAATGATCCAAACTACTTCTGAGCTATTTCTGAAAATAAAGGACTGATAAAAATCCATACCAAAAAGAAGAAAGTAGTCTAAAGGCATATGAATAAAAGAGGATTTTTTAAGAGAACTGGTTTTTAAGGAATGATTTTCGTATTAGGAACTTGGAGCTTCTCCACCTTCTATTTGTTATACTGCACCACAGCAAAGTAACTTATGAACTACAACCCCTAACCACACTATCCCCATTCTGTTCAATTACAAAAATACAATGTAGCTTAACAATGGATTTGATCGAAAGACAAAACACAAGAGCTCAGATAACCATATTATTTTCTCTGAAGAAACTAAGGTTTTTCAAAATTAGGTAAAGTGACGAGTATTATGTATGCAGGGGTTCATAACTCCAGGGCTCCCTTATCACAATACATATGTAATAAGCAAACATTAGTTGCCAAGAGCTCTGCACTCAATTAGAATTGAATACATGTGTCTGTAACAGACACATCCACTTCCTTAGCACGTGCAATTACTGCTTTTTAAACACAGTGCTTTGTACTACTATGGGTTTTTTGAGAGCTTTTTGCACAAGCAGAAATATATTGTGCACTTCCTGATGGAAGTACTTGCAAAAACAAACAAAAAGAAAAGTATGCTGTTAAGAGATTGCACACAGGTTCAACGTAACTTTACTTTGAACAGAAATAGATTTCTATTATAGCTGTCTTAAACTACAAAGGTAATGATATCTAGTATATACAATAATTATATTTTCTTATACGGGCTATTTTGTTTTATTAATTGTTGTTCATTAGTCCAATATGCTCTAAAGTATACTAGAAGATTTTGAAAATAGAATTCCAAATAGTTAAACCTTTTCCTAATTAAAGATTTTTAAAAATACAAATTTTAAATTCATGAATTCCATTTTTTACCTATTTATGCATTCAAAGTTTGTAGCGCATAACTAAAAATTCACATGCATATGAAAAAAAGAGAACTAGAAATAAAAGAAGAAAATAAAAAGCCCCCATAATACTTAGTTAAAACAACCACTCAAAGGCAAAAAACCCGTAAGCCAAGCCATAACAACCTGGCTCACACTAAGTACCTGTGAAGGTTCTGCTGTTACAGAAAATACAAATACATTCTGATTACTTATCACTTCAAAGATTATCCCCTGTAGTCTTATATAAAAACATCCAAGTTAATGCATTGCTTATGTTTATTGCCACTAACAACTATTCACATCCCACAAAGTGCACCAGATTATTTGGCGGCTGTGTTCAGGAGCTGTTTGGTAAGATTCGTTTTAGAGGTCAGTTGGGGAGGGTGTGTTTTGTGGGGCTGTTTTGTTTGGATTTTTGGCTTTGGTTGATGCTTTATTTTTTAAACAAGCCACAAGAAAAATAAAACCTAGGTACTGAAATCCAACTGAGTGCTGCGTCACTGCTGCTCAGGAATCTTTCAATCAATCCATTAACATACTGTATGTATTCCCAGCAAACATAAATTACATAATCCTGCAACCCACTGTTGTATTTCGTGTACTGGGGTGGGGAGGCAAGGAGAGCAAGTCATCTTTAAGACTGGAGAGCCACATGTAAAGCATTGCTTATTAAAATTTCTGATGATTAAAAAGTTAACATACTGCACCTGATTTAGTAGATGCTCACTTAATTTTCAGGAATAACAACCAATTTATATTCTGCTTATACACATAAACAAATGAATACTTTTTCAGCTCAGCAGATATGTTTCTTTTTTTAAAAAAGTGAAAAACAGAGAACAGGACATAAAAGATGTAAAATAAGAGAGCATCCAAGTCTCCGTCTTTTGTCTATTGGAGAAAAAAAATAATTGCATAAGTTAGAAAACTTCCACAGTATTTTAGCCAGGTGAAGATCTGCATCAGCCTCAGATCAGACATCTATTTGTAGCTAAGTACAAGTGAGAAGTTTGTCACGCTGCATTAGCTCTTCATGGAAATACAAGGCCAAAGGAGAACAACAGTAACAGAGAAAAAAAAGAGAGAAAAAACCCACAAAATAAACCCAAACATTCCTGAAATTAAATTCTATTTGCTAAATTCTGGTATCTTAGAGGCAAAAACTATTTTGGATTAGAGAAGTTCACTCTAAAACGTGAGAAAGTACCGAGACATTTTTGTTCTTATACTGTCTAACTGTATCCTTGCTCAACAGCAGTCAAAATTCCATTTCACGAATTGTTCTAAGATGGAATTGTAAAGTTAACATGGGTTGGAACTGACAGTTTGCTTTCAAACATTTTTTTAAAATAAGAGCCTCAAATGACAATGAAAAGTATCTGTGCAGCTCATTCAGATTTATCCACCGAACTTATGATCTGCTAATCCATGAAATGTGAATTTATATTCTTCTCTCATTGATTTGTACTAGTTCTCCCAAGCACTTTAAATTAAAATAATTCTTTAATAGGAAAATCTTTTTTCTCAATAAGATCTATCCTTTCTTTCTTCCTTAGCCAACACTAGTCCATTTCACCCACTGTTCAAAAGTACACTACAAAGCACTAACATTTTCAAGTTCCCTTCACAAATTCCTTTTAAAGATGTATGACACAGGACTGTTGACATGTACATACTAGTACCTAGAAATAGTCTATTAACTGCTGTCCGCAGCTAAATTATATAGGTTTCATTACTTCAAATTTGTCCATGTCACCACCTCCCTCCCACATGTTTTTAATCTTCTCCTAAAAGCTGGGGTTTTTTAAAAAGCAGCAGCTTAAAAATAGATTAGATCCAACTTTTTGGTGCCAATTCTATAGTATTAGATTTCCTCCTTACCACACACAGAACTCCAAATTAAGCTGGCTTTGGTTTAGGCTACATTTACATTTTTGCTATTAATGAACACTTTAAACTGATTTTTAGGTTTATGCTTCTTTTCCCTTTGAATGGTGAGACATTTCGAGAGAAGTCAGTTTTACTTTTCAGTCCTTGGCAGGAAGTACTCTCTGTTAAGTCTTGATCTTTGCTTTTCATACCAAAAACTTTTATAATTTTCAACAGCTTGTGTTCTATGCAGTTATTCCCTAATGGGAGCTTTTTCTGAAAAGCCTTCCTCCATTTTAAATTAATGTAAGCAAACTTTAAATTATCAACTACTTTCCACTATGAATTCCACAGTTAAATGTCAAACATCTGGAAACAGTTGTCATCGATTATCTTACCAAGCCTGGTACCAAAAGCCTTAAATATTTTAGCCATTTTACGACATAAAAGGAATAGTGGCAGGAGGTTAATAGGAACTGACCTATTCTAGTGTAAATGTCTATCTAACTGCTGAGGGGGTTTGATAGCTGATTTTCACACAGTTTGACTGGTCCTTGAAAAAGCAGTATTACAGACATTATGAGTCAGCTTTAATCAGTTAAACAACTAACCTTTTGCTCTGTTTGCAGTTGTTCACATCTCTGCTTTTCATGGTTAAGTTCTTTTTCCAGTTGTTCAACTTGATCTCTGAGTTGTGTCGTTTCCTTTTCCAGAACAGAAGTTACCTTTAATAGCTCTTCTTTTTCTTTTATTATTTTTTCAATTTTAAACTGGGGGGGGAGGGGGGGGAAGTAAAAAAAAAAAAAAGAAAATTAAAAAAAAGGGGTTTGGTAATTTTTATCCCCTTCATTCTAATCAAACAAGTGGGTAACAGATTACTCCAGTTTTCCCTGGCTAGGTTATTACAGTTTTCCCCTTATTCCCAAATTTCTAAAGTTTAATTGCTTTAACCACATAGTACCAGACTACCATAAGATAGCATGCTTTGCAGTGTCCTGATTTATCCTCAAGTTTTCCTTCCTTAAATGAAGTGCCTTTACTGTTCCCAAGTGACAGCAACTGTGGAAGAGCTAATTCTGATGATGGCAGCTTGGTGAAAAAATGACAGCTGAGTGTAGAGACACACACTCTCTCTAAAGCAGTATTTTGAGGAATTTCTTGAGAAAAATGAATACACACACACACCCCGCCTCCAACACCTGAAAAGCCCTGAAACATGACCTGTGCCCTTTCAAGACTTTAACGGGGCTTATAAAAAAGATGCACAAACTATTTAGTAGGACCTGTAGTAAAAGAACAAGGGGTGAAGGTTTTAAACTGAAAGAGGATAGATTCAGATCAGATGTAAGAAAGAAACTTTCATGATGACGGTGGTGAAACTCTAGAAAGGGTTGTCCAGAGAGGTGGTAGATGCATCACCCTTGGAAAAGTTGAAGGTCAGGCTGCATGGGGTTGTGAGCAACCTGATCTAGTTGAAGATGTCCCTGCTCACTGCAGCGGGTTGGAGTAGGTGACCTTATATGGTTCCTTCCAACCCAAACCATTCTACAGTTCTATAAACCAAGAACATAAAAAATACTTGAGAACTTCTTTAATTTTAGTACTATGAATACATATCTGAAAAGCAAAAATACCCAGATGTATCTCTGTACTAAGTCTCTTATCCCTAAATTTTGAAAACCATAAATCAAATACATGCATGTATGTGCCTAGATGCAACTGACAAGATAAGATGTCTGATGGCAAGGTAAGGGAACCGTACCGAGCAATTTTCCAAGAAGAAACTCAAACAAAAGTTAGTTTGGGTTCCCTTTTTGTTTGTTTGGGTTTAAATAGTGTTCAGCCTACAAACAGCAACAAGCAAATGTAAAACACCTTGACTCTGGACATAAGCACAGAAGTCTAACCACATCTCTCTAGCAAAGAGCACAACGCATAGAAAACTGCTTTAAATAAAACAAGACCGACTGTAATATACTTAGGCATCTGCAGCTATTCAGCTCAGTCTCCAGGGCTCTTAACTTGGGCACAAATAAAAGTATACTGGTTCCATAACTCTTTTTCCTTACAGGAACCACCATTTCACACAAAGGGTATCTTCCCCCCCTCCAGTTAGTTGGGGACTACAGATGTGAGAGATGGGCAATATCTACGTCTTACATTTCCCAGTCCATGCTTATTGCTATACATTTTTAAATATTGATTTAACCTGCAAATTTTCTGAACTTCAACCAAATACTACAGAACAAGCAAGAAATATATACATTACACAGACACATGTAGGCTTTTCCTCCTAGTTTTTTCTTCAGTATCTGTGATCGTATGTATATAGTATAAAGAAAATAGCATTTTAAGAATTTTTGTATCAAACCTCAAGAAGTCCGGCTTTTGTGGTCACCACTAACATATCAGAGTTTCCTTCATCCTCCATAGTGAGCAATTCTTCAACAGGAGAAGAGGTACGAAACTGGAAAGGTGTGCTTGCTCCACGGATTTCTCCTTTGTAAGTCACGTAACAGAACTGATAAAATTCTCCGTCATCATTTGGTAGGTAATATCCTGTCAAAATAAATTCATATTTGAAGAAACATTCTACACAAGCTTACAAGTCTCCATTTGTAGACAGATTACCACACCATGTTTGACTCACAGATTTCAGGCTCATTGCCTCAGTAAGGCATAGATGTATCATCAAAACAGCAAAAAGAAAAGTCACCCTATTTAGTAATCTTCATCCCCCAGCAATTTCTACTAGTATTTAAGACAAAGACTAAACAGTGTTGGGCAATAGCTGCTGTTCATACACTTATGAAACAGGATCATTAGCAATCACATGCCATGAAGTTCATCATGACCACATTATCGTGTGACTGCTGTACAGTCACAGAACAGAAAGTAAGTGATCTTTTGGCCTTGAAATACCTACACAACCAATTACAACAGACAAAGACAGAATAATATGCAATGACAAGACACCTGCAACTTTACCAGGTACCATTTGCACATAGGTTTTGCTGTTGTTCTTGTTGTTTAGGGGCAGGGGTTTGTGGGACAAACACAATTTATTTTTGCTATTTTCAAATGCCGAAGCACAGAAATGCTCTGAATGGATGACACCAGCTGAAAGGGAAGAGCATGGAGTTTAATAAAGAGTTTATTTTTTAAAATTGAAAAAAATTCTTCTAGACTTTACAAGTAAGAATAAATCCTCTTCCTGGAAGATATGTAACAGTGCATTGTGCAAGCAAATTATTTGAGAAGAACTTCTGTGTGACTATCCAATTGAACTGTTGCCCACTACAGCTTCAAGCCTCTTGCATGACCCAGAATTACACAGTAAGATTTATGAATGTTAAACAATCATTTCCAGAACTACAGAGATTTTTACCTTTATTAGTAAATTCAAGATCCATGCCTTACCCAGTTGAATGATAAGAAAGCCAGCCAGTTTTATTCTGAATACTTATTTTCAGATACTGTAGCCAGCCTGAGGATGATACTAATATAATAAATCCTCACCCAGTGTTCAGTCCAACAGGTGATGTCACCCATTTCAGTTCTTTTTTCACCACAATTCAATCTTCTCCCTTTCTAACTTTATCATTAACTTTTCACCAACTTTTATTCCATATTCCTGGAAGTCCTTTCCCAGTACTCCTAGCTACTTTTCCTAGAAATTGTAAAACATTACATTTGCTGTATAGACAGCACTTGTATCAAGAACTTCATGTTTCCATTAGTCTTACACTTTATTAACAGTCACTCAGGGAATAGTATCTGAACCTCAAAACATCAGGATTCATGCTTTTGGGCCTGGCTACACTTCCCTATATAGCACTGTAGTTCAGTTTACCTGATTCAGTGCTTAAGTAAGATGAAACTATGCAGAAATAAATGCAGAACAATCTACATTGCTGCTTCAGCGTGTTTTCATATTGGTTCAGACAACCTGATTTTAAAACTACTGAAAGTCTTTTTTCTTGTATCTAACATGAACTGGAGAAACAGATTTCTGATTATTTTCTTCCAGCACACCTACTTGATCCTTAAAAACAAAAACAACACATTTAATGTGCTGCACAACATTTACTATTTAGCTCAGATAATTAAGCTCCTGTAAGCTCTACTGATCTCAGCAGCATTAAAATATCTTGCCAAACACAACTGGGAGACTGTCTGAATGGAGATTCAATCTGGCAGCTCTATAAAAGTGGAGATCTGTCAGGATGGAATGTAACAGATGGGCAGAGTTACTCGGTCTCTTCGTGTGCGGTAAAATTTCTACATACAAAGGACTGATAATGGCATAAAGAGTCCTACTTTTCTAGATCACTTTTCATTTCAGTCCAACCCAACTGCATTCATTCAGTGAACTTTGGTAACTGTAAAAGAAACTAATGATTTCCTTCCAGTTTCTACAGAGCACACACACTTTTCAATCAACTTCAAGGTTATAAAATGGTTATCAGGTTATCAGACCATGTGGACATGGTCACCATCGAAAGCAGCAGAATAAAAAGAGACCTGGCAAAAGAGAAAGAACTGAACTCATCAAAGCTATCACTATTTGCAGCTTTAATAAGACAACAAGCTAATACAGTCATCATTTCAGGACTTCATTTTTTTTAATATGCTTTAAGACTAAGGCCAAGTACAGGAAGTAAAAAAGAAGATAAGATGGTACATAAAATTCTGTTTGTAAGCAGAAAAGCATTCATTTAGTGGAGGTGCTCTTTTCAAGTGAAATTTTAAATGTGTGTTATGTCCTGTGGCAACAACTTCTGCATGTTGACTGTGTCATAAAAGTACCATCTCTACCTCCATTTTGAACTTGTCACTTGGTAGCTTACATCAATGGCTCCTATTTACTTCTATATATAGAATGGATATTAATCCACTCATGCCATGGGTAGCTGTTTTTAGAGGCATCAGTCACTTCACATTATTTCCCTTTCCCAGCCTGAAAAACCTGGCAGAAGGAAGTTTGGAAGGTCATTTAGTCCAGTTTCCCACACAAGAGACTGTTGTCAACACCTGCCTGAGACTACTGTGGCTGTGTCTAAACAACTGTATGGAATTCTCATTCTTCCAAACCAAGGATTCCTGTTCAAGAGCTGCACTACTCCCTCTCAGTAAAAATGTTCTTCCTAATGTCAGACATAAACCTGCCAGGTCACAACCCACAGCCATGGTCCCTTTTTCTATTTAATGAGTGTGGCTCTCATCTTTATAATTCCACACCCCTAAAGAGAAGCTATTTCTTAATTTTGATCTTCTTTGTTGCACTTTACTAGACCGGTTTTGAGATTGCAAAGGGGAGGGAGAGGATATGACCCGCACACAGTGTTGAAAATGCAATTATACTATACACTTGTACAGTGGTGTAACATTTTCTGGTTTGTTCTTTATTCTTTCCTTAAAAGCTTCAGACATTTCCATCAATTCCTTGCAGCAAAAGGTCCCACGCAACTCTATGACTATTCTGAACCCTCACAAAACTATTATCTACACTATTTATTCTTTGACAAGAATCTCTTCACATTAATAATGTCTGAAGTCCAGAGACTAAAGACTATGTAAAGACACAATGCAGTAAGAGATGCCAAAAAGCCTACTGATGATTAAACAAAGTCATTTTCAGTATTTTAATTGTTTCCAGCAGAGCTTCTCTATCAGTCATGAATATTTGCCATTACTATGTAAAAAACATACTAAGTTACATACTTTCCTTTACAATTTCCTTGATATCTAAAATAAGACTAAACTTCCCACGGTGAAATGTTGAAAATTCTCCTCCAATTTATCTTTTTAAAACTCTAGTACTGTCATACAATGCTCGGCACTTTAAGTATTTTAAAAGCTGTGTAGGCTGGAAAATACAGATAGATACTCCTGCCTTATACTCACCTTGAAAAGTCAGCACACAGTTAACAGTTGATCCTTCCACATAATTTTCTGGCATAGGTGACCAAAGAAACGTGTAATAATCTCTTGCAGTACTCCAACCAACCTAAAATTAAATAAACCACAACAAAAAAAGAATGAAAGAGAAAACATTAAACAGAAGAATATGATATACACAGTTAAGATATCATGGTCTGGCCTTTACAACATACTATAACATGCATATATCTGCTTCAATATGCAATAAAAAGATACTTAACAATGTTTACAAATCAGGAATATTTTAACAAGCATGTCAAAGATTTAGCATTAATTTTATTAAGCTTGTTACCTAAGGCAATAAATGGGTCTAAGGCAATAAAAGGGTCTATATAAAGTGAAACACCAGACAGTTTTCACTGCATGTTAAACTACTATTTGGTACATTAATTTTTTTTCTATAAAGATACACATTTCTATATTAAAAATACAAAAAGATTAATTCTTGATTTTATAGTGGGATTTTCTTAGTGTAGGTTCTGCCATTGTTGACTCTTTTGTGTCCACAGTCCAGCTGGTTCATCAGAAAACAAAAGGGGGGGGGGGAGGAGGGGGGGAAGCTTTCTATGCTACTGTAAACATCACAATTGACATTAGAATTTTTTTGACAACTTCTGCAATGCGAAGACCAGCATTTCACTGGAATGCTAATTCTCTCATACATACACACTATGTCTGCAAAGAAAAAAAACAGATCTGCATGAAAACCTAACTCAGCTAAGTCAGCACAGTCTTCCTGCTACCTTCAATAAACATCTGCTTTCAGAGTTTTCCTAAGAGTGCAGTTCTGTACAGTAGTGAGCCACTGGCACAGGTTGCTCAGAGAAGCTGTGGAGGCCCCATCTCTGGGAGTGTTCAAGATCAGGCTGGATGGAGCTCTGAGCAACCAAGTCTAGTGAGAGGGGTCCCTGCCCTTGGCAAGAGGGTTGAAACTACACGTTGTTCTTTAACATCACTTCCAACCCAGACCATTCTATGAGCCTATGATTCTACCCTCTGAAGATGTATATTCCAATAGGCTTAAAATACATGCAACTAAACCAGAAAGCCAAAGCAACTACGTCAAAGCAGTGGATATTAATAGCATAATGGTGGAGGAAAAGAAGAAATACATTTGATTTATGCCACTGATGAAAAAAAAATACCAAAAGCCAGGTGTCATACAGTTTATCAGTGACTGGGTATACGACAGGGAAGAATTAAGAAATAGAAAGGGAATAAATTGTTTCCCAATTTTTATCAGGTAAGACATATTTCAAGAGGAAGAAGAAAAAACAAATACCCACACACAAAAACCACACAACAACCAAGAAAAGATTAAGTTAGTAATCATGATTTTCATTGTTTCAATAGACAACACTTCCAAACTCCAAGTCTCAAAGTTCTCCTTTATAAAGAATACATTGCAGTAGTGTATTTTAAAGGCATTAATCGCTGGGTTTTGAAAGGAATTTAAAAAAAGGAAAATATGTTTAGATAGGCAAAGGCAAAGAGAACATCAGAGGTGAAAGTAATTCAATAGCAAAACAACAATTATGTATGTATAGAGGCATACATTTCACGTATGTAAATTAATACATAGCATTAATTAAAAAAATTCTGAATAGATTATTCCATAGATGTCCATTCACTTCTTCACTTATATATTAAGAAGTATGGAAAAACTAATGTCAAAGATAATAAAGCCTTTTTTATATTCTTAAAAAACGCAGATTAACAAACTTGAAACCAGATGAAATTCTCATTTTCAGTCGCTTCTGTAAGGCAACCAGCATTAAAGACAAGCAGTGCAGGTGTTCAACACATCCACTAGAATGGAATCACCTACTGCATCTTAGACCTATTCTTAGCAAAAAAGATTTCTAGGGTATTTCCTATCAAGCAGCTTTTAAAGATGTCAATGAAATGAGATTTCCCGGAGTTGTTATTCCCACACTTAAATATCTCAGAAATAACAAGGAAAACTCTTCCAGTAACTTGGACGTGGTAAAAGGAATTTTTTCTCGATAAAAGTTCACAGGAAAAACATTTTGCAAATTTTCACATTAGTCATGTCTTCAAATCCAACTCAGATGTTACTTCCCCTTTTTTTTCTGAACTTGCTTTTACTTCAGAAAAGAGAAGCATATACCATTACATGGTCCCCTAAACTGAAGCACACAGCTTTCTAAACGTAGTTCTTAGTGAGTGAAAAGTCAGCATCTTTTTCGTTTCAGAAAAGAAACTAAATTATCATGTCCAGAACAAATACTGTATAGAACTGAAATAATCTTTTCATCTTACTCCAGTTTTCATTTCTGTTAAAAACCAAAATATGCACACAATGCTTCTGATGCTGTTTTCCTGACTAAGATAACATTGTTCCTTCTGATAATTAACACTGGAAACTGTAGAGAAAAAACAAACTCCAGTGAACATAAACACGAAAATGGTCCCTGTAGGAGATCAAATCCATTTCTGATGCAGTTTATTCCAGGAATTCTTTTTTTCTTAGATATCACATGTTCATTTGTAAATTTAGTGATTTATCTGAAACAAAAAGTTATTTTTATCAATAACCTACCTGTAGCAGTAATCGACAAAAGGATTTTTTGAGGTCATTTCAAACTTTAGCCATGCTGATACAAACAAAAAGAGTAATTATGTAGAAAACAAACAGCTCTCCTGGTCTGTTTCTCAGCAGGTACTGTATTTTAAGTATAACTCTAATCTATGGACTGCTGGTAAGGAGAGAACTGTGACACGTCAGCAGCTAGCAGGAAACACCCTGGGAAGTTTACCCCACAAGTATTTTCTGTAACAATTCCCCACATTTCTGGTCATCCATCATCTGTTTCCCCTGGCAAGACTCCCTGTCTTACACTCTTATGATCATGACAATTCCGTTCTTTCTTAATGGGCACATGCAAGTTATCAGCAGGTGTGGATTGCCCAACAGCTCTTGTCACAGCACAGAATTTCAGAAAATGAGGGTTTTCCCTGCTACAGGTTCCACATGTCAAAATGTGACAATGCACAGAAGGAAGTATGAACAAATCTCATCTTCCTGAATACACTTTAAAAGGAGAAGGTGAGTATTCTGCAGCAAAGCAAGTTAGCTCATTAACATTTTTCATCATCCTTCCTACATAACACTAAATATCATTAAATTCCACTGTGTTATTTCTTAGATGGTAGAAACAAGGAGCAAAGCCACATAATGATAACTTGAGAATAAAATAAAGCCAAATTTAAGTAATCCGTGGTTTAGGCGTAGGATGCAGATCATTAAAAAAAAAAAAAATCTGTTTTTTTATCAACAGGTTTTAATAAACTTTTACTTTAGTACTTTATGTCTTTCGTCAACATTCTCTTTAGTAAGCCTAGTATGGAATACACAGTGGTTCCAAACTACAAAATACTGTACTATATATATACTATGCACATATACATAGTGATAAGCTTCTCTACAGCAACGATTATATGATCACAGATATAAGACTATAGCACACAGTGGATGGCTCAGCAACGATTTCAATGTGATCTTTGACATAGATTTCTTTCAGCTCAGAAAGAAAACCAATAGTTGTCTAAAGACAGGGCTAAAACTGTATGGATAAAATTTAACAGCACTTAAAGGAAAGTAAATAAAAATTGAGATAAACTAAAACCAGTGGCAAAAGCTACAAAGGAAATCAACAAAATATGAAAAATATGAAGAGAAGATGGGAATAGTCACCAGCAGCCCCACAGTGAGTTTACGTGGTAAGTAAAACCCTGTAGCTTCGGAAGCAAAACAAACAGCATCCTCAGCAACATCAGGCGTATTAGTTTGGAAAAATAGTTTCATTTTTAATTACAGGAACCAGAAAAGCTAGACTATTTGTCTTACTGCTGATCATACCAACAAAACCTGCTACAAATAATATGGACTCTCTTCCAGTTAGTCTCTGAAAGGGAAGAGGAGTCCAGATTCCCCACAAGAACCCATTCTATGTGAACACCTTACCTGTACTACACTGACAGGAGGAAAATGGCTATTTAAATCATCAGGCCTCTAAGAACAAGAGTCTGACCATTTCAACTGCCAAAGCAGCTGATATGACTAACACTGACCATCTCTTTTCATGAAAACATTATAGAAAACAAACAAATGCTTGTAAGAAAGATTAGAAACTTTCATTTCTTCATTTGAAATTCAAAACTATGACAAAAAGCCATTGAGAGAAAATATGTCCATTATAAAAATATATTTAAAATCAAGTCTTCAATTATACTGTATCATTTTTTATTTCCTTCATTTACCAAGCAGGTTCTAAAAATTTATGAAAATTATGAAAATTTACGAAGCTGCAAGCATATTTATTTACATTCATAATTAGAACTTAATAGCTGTTAAAAGATGCTAACAAGGAGAAAGTGTGGAAACCTACACTTAATTTCTGTTGAACACTCATGTGAAGTTAACAGTTCTATTTTGGTATGAAGAATACATTCTTATGTATCAAAATGTGAAAGCAAAGTTAAAGTTAACTTCACATCAGCTGGAAAAAAAACAAAAAACCCCCCAACACAACCAAAAAAAGTCAGCTACAACCATGAAACCAAGTTCCAGTCAAAGTGCTAAAGCTGATGCACAACAGTACTTTCTTACTATCAGAAATCTAAAATAAATGAGAAATTTCCATAGGACATACTGGGAAACTTTCTCTGAGCCAGGAAGAGCACAGTAGCCACAGTTTATTAGTTCAACTTAAAAACCTGGCATGGGCCATGGCAAACATTACAGCACCCCAACCCACATTCAAGCACACCAACATTGCAAATTACAGAACTCCAACACAAAACCTTCTGAAGGTCAGAGGAGGAAAATGAAGAATGACCTGTCAAACTACACTTGTGAAGCCTGAACTCAGGTTCATCTTCTGACCAGCACAGTAGCCATCTGTGCTGACTGTGCTGACACCATTACTTTTTAAGAAATTAATTGAAACCTCTGAAAACATTTTGCTCGGAGTTCAAAACTCAAAAAAATTGAAGCATTCTTATTTCTCAGTCCAAAGTGCACGTAAGACTTTGATGATGCAACTTTCTGAACCCAACAGAAAGAAAAAAATCCATTTTATAACTGCATTAGACATAAAGTATCTGCTAACCTGCTATTCAACACATTCTTCTATATTCTCTGCATTTAATTCTCTCAAACTCCACTCTGAAATACATTTTTAAGTTAGATAGCTGTGCATAAATGCAAACATTCTTGCTTTCCTTCCCGAAGTTAACCAAGAGATTAACAATCCAGAAATCAAATTGTATTTTCACCTTCTCAGCTCATGTTTTTATACCAAAATATGACTACATATCATTTATCCCACAAAAAATGTCATATCCAGATTAGATTATTATGTACAAACAATGTATAACCAAAATCTCATTTTATTTAATTTTTCCTCTATAAAATGGAAAGCTTTAATAGGTCATTACAGAGTAATCCACTCATGATATGCCTATTTCCTACTTTGGAGCAAAAAGGCTTATTTCAGTTTAGGACATCATAAACACTTTTCAGCCATATAAACCAACTCAGTAGCCACAGTGGAAAAGCTGAAGCCTGGTAAAGGCTAAGAGTCCAGCACCAAGTACTTTGCAATTTGGCTGCGCAAGCAGGGACAACTCAGCTGTCCCATAATACTCACCCTAGACAGGTTTTCCGTCTACTAATAAATAGACATGTAATCATCACAGAAGTTTTTTGTCTTCTATGCTGCCCCACAGATGTAAGCCCATTTCTTACTGCAGTGTCATACAGTGAGATTAGCTTTCCCATATTTACATTTCACCCACAGTATGTTTCAGCAAAATACCTTGAAGAAAATTTGCCAAATAGAAAAATAAGTGGGGGGATGAGGGAGGGAGCCTGAACAGGGAGTGCCTGTCTGTATAGCAATAATGAGTTATCCAACCTGAGGGAAAATAATAACCATTTTATTTCACTGTATCTCCTCCAATTCTCATCTCATTCATCTTACACAGAATGTAAGCTTTTCTAAGGCAAAAGCTCTACCTTACAACTGCACAGTGCTGTCAGTGTAAAAATTATTTCCAAATTTGTTTTCATTTCTTGAGTTTCAGAATATAAGATTTTTCTGATTTTCCATTTTGTTAAATTTCTTTCCTTTTACAATCCCTCAGTAAAGTCAGTCAATTCAATCTCGAGACAAAGTGCCTTAAAGAAAGACCACCAGCATGGGAAGCTCACTTGGCATTTTGTTCCCTGGCATCAGAAAGCTGTTACACAGCTGAAAGAATAGCAGTGTTCATTCTGCTGCATTAACAGTGCCTGACCCATCTGCAACATCAGCAAGCCAAAGAAGCAAACCCAGGAGAACACTCGTTTAGCTGAACCAACTTGGGCATAATCAGTGGGCCTTTGCTGTAGATACCGAATTACAACCCAATTTAAAAAAAAAAAAAAAAAAACACAAAAAACCAACCACAAAATTTATCACAGTAAAAATTATGCCCTTTTCTAATTTAAAAGGTAAATTACATAGCTGAGAAAGAAATCTGGCAAAGCACCGTAAGTACTGCAAGAAGACAACATGCTACCTCTGAAAGAAGCAAAATTACAGATGGTAGATAAGGTTCTGGATGTATGTTATACAGTTTAATTACTACTGACAACAGTAAGTCAGTAGCCTTTCCATGTTCCCCATGGTAAGAGACATTTACTTTGCCCCAAACCACAGACAGCACAGGTGTCTAAGCAAAACACCACTGAAACCAGTATCATAGGAAGTGATTTCTCTAAGCAGGTTTGGTTTGGGCCATAACCCTGAGTTAAAGTAAGGTTACTTGAAAGTCACAGCAATGCCTGTGCTACTGTAGCACATAATCTACAACAGGCAGCTACAAACACTAAGTTCTTCTAAAACAACTAACAGGAAAATGAAAACATCTGGGTGCAGTGAAGCTCATACCAGCCAAAATTACTGAGAGTTAACACTGACACACCATTGATGCAATGTACTTTTGAACACAGCAAATAATGGTATCTAGATAGCAGTTCTGAAAGAATAAAACTGTACAAAAAATTTCAGAACATGGACATAAGGAAAAGTACTTATTCAAGTATATGGTAGCAACATTCAGGCATAGACACTTCAAAACAAGTAAACAAAGTCAAACCTTGGGGGTTTTAGTATGTCTGTGATCACCTCATACCACATGCAACCTTGACTTACCTCAAGCCAAGACGCTTAAGCCTTCACCTCAGACATTACCTTGCTACTCATGCTGGGATTAAAATCAGTTATACAACAGGAGCCCTAAGGTTGAGACATTCTTGGGTAGAAGATGGTTGCAAAGTACTCTAGATTCTTTATGAAAAGCTGTAATCTCAAAATGTTCTCCCAGTCCCAGACCTGAAGAAGTCCATCTCTGCTGAATGTTGCAAAACACGTACATTAACTTGGACTATTGCAAACTTATGGTATTTGTTGCAGTATCAAGGTACTATGAGGATCCTAAGTTATGATCGTCTCTTATTGGTTGTATTTCTACCTCATAGTTCAGAGCAATGTGTCAAAATGATGTTGACAGAGTGCCTAGACCATAGGATCAACTTCCTCTATTAGGTATATGTCAAAATAAATATAGAAACAATGTGAATTCCCTAAAAGTAAACCTGTTACATACGTAAATTACTGTCCAAAGAAACGGATGACAGATCAAAGATGAACAAAGCTCCTGTTTACTTTAGGAGATAAGCATGAAAATGTATTAAAAAAGAGCAAGCGGGGTTTAAGTGAACTATTTCCTCGCTACCACATCTCATGAGAACTATCAATTAGCAAAATCTTTTATTTCAAAATTATTACCAGCTACTGACTACTTCGTTATGCCAATTCTACAACCTACCGCACCGAGAAGTTTTCGAAAATTAATGATACTTGGAATAAAATGGTAAGATTTCTTGTCAAAGGTAACATCACATAAACCCAGATTATCCTTCTCTTCATCTCATAAAGAAAATAATGCTTCCAGGGACCTTCTTTTTTAAGCCAAGTCTTATTTACTTTCCAAAGAAAGTAAACCAGAAACCAACAGAATCACTCTAATTCACAGATATAGCAATTCTCAAAAACATTCTGAATTCCAGTAATTCTTTTCCCAACTATTTTAACAACAGGACATACTGCCCACTGCACATTCCTGTATCTATCATGGCCAGCTGTGCAGTGATGATATCATGCCAGAAGAATGGTATTTCTATATGCATGTGGCAAATACATCCAGATGGTGTGTTGTACTTCAGAATGTAATCTGTATATATGCAAGTAATTGTTGCTTAAGTTATCAATCTACAACAAAATCAGGATATTGAAATGACTCACACAAGATGTACTGTTATTTACAGTCCAAAGGAGACTAAATAACCCAGAGTACTATACAAAGGTATATCTAAACTGCCTTAAACACAAACACCAAGTCGTTTCTTAAATACAATATTAAACTGTGTTACAAAAGTTTTTGACCACACATCAAACTTAATTCTGAGATCTGCTATAAATAAGGACATTGAAAAGACAGAAATTAAGTTGCATGTAAATACAGGTACTGCACTGATGCACAAAAAGTACCTCAGGCTTGGCCTTGTAAATACTGAGTAGTCCCTCTGAGCAAGAGGTACTTTTTGTGTTCAAATAAGTTACTAAGATCTTCCCAATTCTGGTTATTCAGTTTTTCCATATGTAAGGTTACCAGAATGTCAGCTCACCCTTTTTAAGGTGTGGATATTAAAAATGTTGAAATTAAGAAAGTATTTCCTTTTCTTCTCTAGGGATACCCTGAGACAGCTAGTATCAAAGCATGTCTACAACTTGTCAATATCCTAGAGGAAGGGTAAAGAAGATTACTTAGAAAATTATTATCAACTAGAACTGAGGAACAGAAAAGTTTTGATGGAATAGTTAATTAATGACACAGCAAGACTGAAGTCATTAGTGTAACATATGTAAGACTGATTACCTGCTGATATTGCAGGTCATTCCAGCATGCCTGTCTCAGCTAAATTACATCTTCAGAAATGCACCAAGTATTATGATATACCCCACAAACACCTACACCTTTAACACTACTCTCTTGATGCAATGTATCTTTATAATGCCCATAAAAGCCCTTCCTCGTGCCTTTGAGATGTAGAGAATCTGCCTCTCTTGTATACTGAACATCTGACAGCCCTGTTTGCAGACATATGCTCCAGAGAGGCAGGCGCTGCCTCCTAGAAACCAAGCAAGTTTTCCAAACACTTCTGCAAATCTGGCCTTTTCGTATTAATAATGCAAAAAATATCACTCGGCCATATGATTACTTTATTTTACAGTCATGAGATGTAGAGTTCCCTACCGGAAATTAGGACTACCTACAGACAGGCCAGTTTTGCAACCAGATGCAGTGCACACACTAGTTACTTTTCCTCATTTCAAAGGTTTAGGTTTGGGTTACACTAAAGGCCTCTGCAGATTCTGATTAACCAGAGATGAGCAGAAACAAATAAAGAGGTCTTGGATCACTCTAGGAATACAGCTCTCCTGTGAAATCAAGGCTGGTAATCAAGGATGGTAAGTCTTCTCACCTTTGACTCCACACTAGGAACCATCAGGTTACGCTGCACAGAAACCGTCAGAAGAGGGAAAGCTGATCTCAAATTCTAGTTCTCGTAAAACTGCATGAACAGGAACTCAGGCTCAGGATGTCCATGCCAAATACTAGACCAGTACTTATCTGAAAAAATGCCTTTTTTTTTTTTTTCTTGGTAACACACAAGGATGTAACAGATCAAGATCTTTTAGCACTTGATTACAGATGACTCTCCAGAATATCATAAAAGCAAAAAAACACATAGCAGCAATGACAGACAACAGATTTGTAAGACTGAGTCAAAACCTGTGTTTGAGTCCTCTCCTGTAGGGGACAAGTAAGAAAAAAAACACAAAACTAATAAAAGATGCATATGCAAAACTTCTGCTCTAAAGCATAGTATCTTCATTATTGTACTTCCCACATCTCCCAGTTTTTGCCAGATGTCCAATACCAGAATTAGTGTATGCATTTAGATACATCTAGCTTGTAAAAAAACTGGTATATCTGAAATAATTCTCCTATATGCAACATGACTCTTTCAGTTTATGAATGCTGGGTCTCCATTTTTCTGAACAACACAAAATTACTTTCCTGGGAACAGTTTTAAAGCTGTTACTGCCACCACGAAGAGCCTTCGCTCATTATTACTAAAGTTCAACATTTAGCAATTTATGCTGGGAACAAAAGAAAAAGAATCCCATTTCACCTACAGCATATGCAGAGAAATTGGTAGTGTCTTAAGTTTTACAACTTCAAGTAAGGTGCTCTTAAGAAGAGAACTCTAAAAATGTTTTAAAGAAGTTTCAATTGTCATTCCACATGAAGCAGCCATGCCAATAAAGCAGGCACAGCCCTTCCCACATACAGCTTCCCAGTCCCCTTGTTTCCATCACAGTGATGCCAGCACAGCTGGCCATTGCACCACACCATGATCAAACTGAAGAACCAAACCAATTGTGAAATAAGATGGTAAAAGCTGGGGGAGGAGAGGCTGTATTTTCCTGGCAGATCACCCCACTGATCCATTTCACTGTGCAGCTGCACTAACAGCTGGACCAGCAAAACAAAGGCAGTAATATAAGGATACAGATAACCAATATTTACTCAAGACATCATTGTTGCTGAAGAAATGCACTTGCATCCTAAATAAAAACTATTCACTTAAAAAGGTACCTAATTTTTTACCTAAGGTATTTTTTCAGTTCAATAAAAAAATTCTTATCTAGCCAGTAGAGCAAACAAGACAGAATACTGCTGAAGCCATTGACCCCTAAAATTCAACAAAAATCAACATTAGAAAAAAAACCAACATAATGTTCACGGAGTGCAGGAACAATCTTACTTCATACTTATTTCCTATACCACTCTGAAGTTACCACTGTTTGCTGGGGCTTTTGCTGAGGTTTTTACTTTTTTTTTTTTTAAACTAGGTGCCTTTTTCATCTGTGCACTATTCACTATTACAACACTAGTTACCTTCTGTGCAATTTCAGACAAAGGTTAAATGACACCAGCTTGAACAGATTTGTTTTCTAAGCAACTTAGGCACTTCAAAAAGACAAGGTGAACTTTATTCCCTTTACATGAACAGTCTGTGAATCGACACTTCGAGTTCTATCACAAAAACCCCACTTTCATTGCATACTAGGCCAATACTGAAGGTCATTAATTATTGTTCTCATAAATAGTCAAGATTTGCTTTTGCCTTTTTTTTTTCAATCACAGACTCACTTTACTAAAATTGCATTGCATCCTCCATAGGTGTTTAAGAGAGGTAAATGAAAAAACCCCTGCCTGCTTTCATCAGGTTTCAAGCCACTTCCAGGTGCTTTCTTGTTTGTTCATGAACAATCAATTCTCTAGAAGTCACTCATTTTTACACTCAGATCACAGTGCAGTACAACTTCTATTATCTATCCCAAGATGACTACATTTTCACAGTTTGTTTTACTGCAAACATTACACATACATATTTGTAGACACAGATACAATTAGACAGCTGGCTCCATTTAACTCAGTGTACTGTAACTATACTAAGTATATTCATAACACTTAGTATAAGCTGATATAACCACTGAAAGAAAACCATTTTTATTCTTTTCTCATCTTTCAATGCTTCCTTCCCTTGTGCTGATGAGAATTAGGCAAACTGGAAATTCAGTTGGGGAATACCATTTAAAAAATCTAGTCACAAAAACACCGGTCTTAACCTTGATCAATTCCCTGATTTGATTCACCACACAAGAACTTGTTTCACATAAAGAGGAAGCACAAGCAACAAGCCACCCTGCATGAAAGACGTTTCTTTGAGCAGAAGCACTACCTTATGCCAGTTCAACGTGTTCCTCAAATGACTGCCAAAGTATTAGTTAAAGTGGAATAAAGTAGAGTAACTTCAGTGGTTTACAAAATCTATAATCACAGTCAGGATGAAATCAGATACCTGTACAGTGTACACAGCATTTCGTGTAGTCACTGAAAAACTGTTTTCCAACCTTTTTTTTCTTTTACCTACTTAGTAATTCTAGAGCCCTGATTGCCTCCCTCACTTAGGCCAACAGACAAAGCCATTACATCCACATTTCAGTAATTTCAAGATGCTTATGTGCAATATAAACAGAACCTTCTATAAAGTTTTGATAAAGAGGGTTTTTTTACATTTCACGAATACCATTAACTAAACATTCAAGTGCGCTCAGTTACATCATTTGTCAAAACTTTGCAAATAAGACATTTATACACTTATTTTTAAAAACAACTTATTAGGGAAATGTGCCTGTTTGTAAGCTAATGCCTCCCTGGGCACAGTTTAGTGACTATACAGTCACTGCACATAGCATTAAAAATGCTTCTGCTTTGTTACAGAGCACAGTATTTCTACATTGCAGAGGAGTAATTTAGCTTCAAGACTCACAATCTGCAGATTACAACGAAGTAGATCATTTATTCTTAAACACTGGACTCATTTCTACGTGAAAAGCCCTACAGTAACAAATTAGTCTGTCACCCTTCTCCCCTCCCCACTGCCAAAGCATCACTTCGTTAAAGCCTGAATCAAAACTTCTATTAAATAAAATTCAAATAAGGAATTCAAGCATCATCTATTAGGAGACATACTGACAAAGATACACAAATCAAGGTCTTAAACAGAAGTAGATAAAAAAATTAATCAATTTCTAATCCCATAAATGAAACTTTACTAACCTTTAAAAATATCTCCAAATATCTTTTTTTCAAGGATCTGTTTTGAATAATTTTAGTGATCTATATTGTTCAGCCTGTTCTAGCAACAAAAGTTAGTCAGTGATGTGGGTCAGGTTATCTCCAGCTTAGTTTTCATTCTTTGCACACACATTTCACATGCACTGTCTCACATTTTTCACACAGTCCTGCTCACAATGTCACTCTGTAACCACACATCTCTTCTCAAATCATCTCCATTTAATTCTGTACACATTAAACCTTCCCCTTTACTCCAGAAGACTTCCAGCTGGACTCATTCCTTTCGTTTTGATCTCCAGTTTGGTCTTTGTTACAAAACTGACACTCTTAACAGCAGGAACCAATACATCACTTAAATGATGGTCAACTTAAAGTTTATGAGAGAGCTTTTACTGTTGCTGAGATTTATCTTTTTAAACTTGCAAGAGAGCAAGCAAACATTTGAAAAATAACAATAGATCAAGCATAACTTACCTTGAAAATACCAACCCAGTCTTTCTGATGAGGATGGATAAACTGGGTCAGAGTGTAGTGACACTCAAGATGTGTGTTTGGAAGATAACTTTTTGCAACATTTTGAAAAATCACATGCGCAAAATTGGAGGTCTGCAAAGTGCTAGCTGAAGACGGAACTTCTTGAAAGGATGACATGATTATCTGTAACAAAATTGTAAAAGTTGTTATTTGAACATAGTGGAAAAACAAGTTAAGTTACAAAAATTAATCTAGTTGAAATACACATGACAGAAAAATCTAACTATTAGTTCCCCTCTTCCAAAAACAGAGAGCCATAGACTAAATTCACGAAAGCACACTGCCTCAGCATCACTTCAAAACAACCACCTCTCAGAATAAAAGAGCAGTCATTTCACCAATGACATCAAGATGGAGAGAAAGCATTGCTTAGCTGAATGCCCCCAGTATTATATCTCAGTGTCAGAATATGGAAAATAAAAGCAGTGGTGTGAAAACAAAGCAGGGTTCTAACTTAATGAAAGATTCTTAATGGTTCTAGACAGGGTTTAGAAGGAGAAACAAAAGTTCCATAGTTTCCCTGCTTTAGACTTTTCACAAATCTCTAGTGCTGAGCGCTTTTCACAGCATTTTTACACATGAAGTTTTTTGTCCCCTCTCAGTAGAAGTATCAAAGTTCCATTTTAAGACCTTTTTTTAAAAATAAGAATGTTTATATGAACAGGACGATTTAGTTTGGTTTGGCTTTTTTCCATACTTCTTCGAAAGAGTTTTCCTGCCCGTTCAGCAGTCTGTGGGCATCTTTTACTATTCTCACTGTAACACACACTGCATGTTTAGCTTCATTACCATAAACAATGGCCTGCATTGATAGCAGGAACATTGAGGTATGCATGCAGTTGGAGGGATTAACACTAATCAGTTCGACTGCAAAAGCTTTTAATCGTGCTTCCAGTCACCACCTCATTCAGGATACATAGTGCTACAAACAACAGTAGCACAAGATGCTTCACAAGCCGAACAAGAACATCCCTTCCTCAGAGTCGGCAATATCTGCCAAAAATATAATATATGCAACTGAGAAGTTTCAAGTGTGTGATTCCAGTGTACAAGCACAATTTTGTTCAAAACATCTGACATTAGGAGGATTAGGGCCTTATGTATCTAACATTTCTAGAAAGATGAGCTATCCTGTGCTTGCAATTGCTGTTGAAAGTAATTTCATACTGACCAAGCACATTCACACCTTGAAAGAGGTTAACTGCCAAGTGGGTGACATAATATATTACTTTCCTTGAAGATACATGTGGAAACCAAAACCAAAAAGAGACAGGCACAGCAAGCCTCAAGCAGTTCAAGGATTAAAAGCTGTTTGTATATCTCCCATAGCCTTTTAAAATTTCACCAGTTAAAAAACAAGTAGCGATAACCTTGTGCTTTCTGAAACAAAAAGCACTCTGAAGTAAACAGGTATCCATCATGCAAAACAAGGAAAAGGTAAATACAGGGATTTTTTTTTTAGTTTTAATCCCTCAATATTTTAAGCTTACTACAGCTCGATTTAGGCTAACACAGGAAGTACATACAGGCAGCCACGACAATATTTCAGTGTATCAGATGTTAAATAAAAAACAGTCTTGTACACTGACCAACATAGGTTACAAGATAAAACACCAAGCTTGTGAAGATTAATAAAGAAAAACAAGAACTTCCACAAGCAAGAAACTGAGTAAAGATCAAAACACAGTTTTCTAGAGACAACAAATCGTATCAGTTATGCAGCTTCAGAGTCCAGAAGAGTAAATGCTACAGCACAGTAAAATCCTGACAACCCCCACACATCTCAAAACAGAGGATTACATTCAAGGCATCTCTCAATTCACTCTGAACTATAAATGGTATGCATCAGCAATTTCTATAGTTCTAAAAGAAAAACAATAACCGTAGTTATTTTCAAGTGCAACAAATAAATTCATTTTTAGTAAATCAGTAACTTAACCAAATAACATTTACATGAAATAGTGGGTTTAATTTTCATTAGACAGAATAAATACAAAAAAGAGTAAACACAGCATTAATAACAAAATCAACTGAATTTTTTTCAATAGCTCTATTTTTAAAATTGTATAGTTCAGCCTAAGCACATATTACAAAAAAAAAAAAAAAATTAATTAATTAAATACCCATTTCTGCACACTCGTCGTCAGCTGCCACAGCTGAATACTAGCCCTAGCGGAATCAGTAAAGGCAGGCTGGTTTCCAAGCCCAAAGCAGAACTGTTCACAAATCTAACTTGTGCAGACCAGCACAATCATCTGGGATTACTGCTGCCTAGCAGGAAAATCCCCGGAGCTTAGATGATGCTCAGATCTACTTACAGTTCAAGGATAGTTATGGGGATGCTGGGTGCTTGCTTGCTTAACTCACAGCTACCGGCTAGGAAACGGGAGAGGAGGAGGAAGAACTACGCATAGGCTTCATTATTGACATGACAAGCGCTTCCCACGGGAAGGCTGAACGACGCCTTTGGCTTTGCGCAGCGGAAAGGACGGCGAAAAGGAGGAAAAGCTCGTCAGGCAGGAAAAACAAAAGCAGGACGAGCCGCACCTCCGCAGTCAGCTCCTCCTGGAGTCCCAGCTGCGGTCCCGAGCCCCCGACACCCGAGCCCCCGACACCCCCGGCCCCCAACTGCGCCGCCTCCCGCCCCTTCCCCGCCGCTGCTCCGCCACCTGCCCGACGCGGTCACCTTGGCTCCGGGCCTTCGCCTTCCTCCCCGGGCAGGGGAGCCCCGCCGGCTCCCGCAGCCCGGCCCCGCCGCTCCCCTGCCGACCACGGCCGGCCCGAACAGCTGGCGGGGACAGGTGGCGCAGAACCGCGGCCTCACGACCCGGCCGCCCCGGCCCGCCTCAGAAGCCGCCAGAAGCCGGCGGGAGAGAGCGTGTCAGCCCTGCCCGGCCCCCCAGCCCGGCCCCGGACAGCTCTTACCTAGGCAGACGCGGAGGGCGCCGAGGACATCAACACGGGCCTCCGCCACCAGCGCCGCGCAGCTCCGCCCGTCCGCCCGCGTCACTTCCAGCCCGGCCCTGCCGGCGCGGGGCGGTCCCCGGCAGCGATCCGGTTGGAGACCGGAGAGGCGCGTGGCGGTCTCCGCCTGCCACCGGGACACGCCCTCGGTGGGGCTCGGGGGATCGGGTACAGCGGTGTGCCCGGCGTGTGCCCGACCGGGCTGCTGTTACCTCTGTACGGCGCTGCCACGGTGCCCTCCCGTCTTGTCCGTGATTACAACATCACCTCTGTCGCACTCAGTTACCCGAATTAATCATCCCCTCTTCCGTGTCCGACGTCAAGACACAGGCGTGCCGTCACCCTGTAGGTCGCCACCGTTAATCTGCCAGCCTTTGCAGGTCTCCCCAGGGCAAGGGAGCGGTGAGATAAGAGCGACTGTACACGCTTACACAGGGTTCTGCCTGGGTACCTTGGCGGATCTCCATGAAAGGACGTTACATCACACACAACACCGACTCGGAGAACCGCGGAAGGAAAGAATCATTTAGACTGGAAAAGACCTTTGAGCTCATTGCGTCCAACCTGTGACCAATCACCACCTTGTCAACTAGCTCGTGGCACTAAATGCCACGTCGAGTCGTTTCTTGCAGGGGATGGTGATTCCACCACCTTAATCACTTTAGTTGCCACAAGTTTATACAGGATTAATAGCTTTTATCACATCTGATAGTTTTAAAACAATCTAGATTTAAATGGTTTGGGCATTAAGGCTTTTCCGACTATGCTCGCAACTACTTCACAGACTCCACTCAATTTTCATCCAAAAACAGCTCATAGAGCACTTAGCAGAGTCACAGTGCTGAGTAAAAGCAAGCGGTGATGAGTACCCATCACTGGCAGGCAGGATTTGTCCCAGCGCACCCAGTGGTGGTGGCCACTACAGTCTTCAAAATCATCTTAAACTCTTTGCTGCTACCATTTCGTATGTGTTTTCACGTGTATTTGAAACAAACAGGTTATGTGGAGAGACACAGTGTTATTAGAAATAATATTATATTTATGGCATTAGAATCATTGAGTTAGGTTTCTGACAAGTTCACCTGTTTTTTCATGGTCAATCTTAACAGAAATGAAACTAAGTTGGAGCACAGAAACTGTCTTTAAGTAATTATGGTTATTCATTGTACTTGCGCTTCTTGTTTCTGAAAACAATCTAATGTCTTCAGGTGTATCACAGGTTACTAAGTTATCCTTTGATTTGTAGCCACAATGAATAATCTCTTACATCAACCATATATTCCATATCTCCCTGGAAAGCAGTAAATTCCCTGCATAGTACTAACTGATCATTTTAGAAGACACAAGAAGTGTATGTAGAGCAATCTCTCCTGTAAGACCAGACAAACTTTTGTAGTGGAAAATGAAACCAATATCTTGCTCAGCAATAAATATTTGTAAGGAAGCAGGAAGAGCTATTTCTTCTTATCTCAGCCCTCCATTTCTTCTCCTTGCTGCTCTCTGCTCTGTATGACGTGATAAAGGGCTGTTTAAGAGTCACGAGACACTGTTCTCATGTGGGCTGGAATTTAGAAAGAACTCGGGGTTTACAGTCACCAGCTGGGGAGTATCAGCATTGGTGAGACTAAGTAGTTTTGCTTTCATTTAAAGGTATTATAATGTAGGTTTATGGGAATATGACGGGAAATTTGAAATAAAGGTTTTCTTTTGCAGATAACAAAGTTTTTACAAGTGAATGCCTGGAAAAACAGACAACCAACCAACCCACTTCTGTTTTCTAATTTTTAAAAGTACTTATCCCCAGTTCTGAGTTTTTTAAGAAACTGGAGGTATTTCCATGTTCACTTAATAAATGTTCATTCAGTCAATAAAGGTAGTTATGGTTTACTCATAATTCAGTATTCAATTACTATTTCTATTGCTTAATGCATATGGAAGAGTTAAAACAATCTACATATGTTGGCTTTCCCATGTGCAGTGTAAATATTAGGACAAATAAATCAAGAGTAATCTTGTATTTTCTTGTACTTATATCCACAATTTTCAGGAAAATGTATTTTTAAACTTTTAAACTCGCTATCTTAACCACATATATATAACAGCTATAATATATACATAATATAAAACTATTTCTGACTAAAATAAACATATGGTTTAATGTGTTCTCATATATGCTTTTGCATGCTAGGTTTAGATGCCAATCTTATCCCTCTAGAATTTATAGATATTTTACAGAAAGATGGTGCAGAGTCTTTTCTGATTTTGTTATTTCCCTGTCAAGATATGAAATACTTGACCAAAATGCACAAGTGGTGCACAGTGATCCAGAATCAACAATCAATATCCTTGTACAAAGATCTGAATGAAGAAAAATGTGACTGGAACTGGTGAAACTTGCACTTGGCTCTGAGAATTAATGGTTGAGTGCCTTAATAAGTCTGAATTTGCTATACAGATACTATTTCCTGAAATTCATCCATGTGATATATATATAAATCTTTTAGGAAACTTGCTCTTGAGCAGGAAAAAAAAAACAACAACAAAAACAAACAAACAAACAACAACAAAAAAAACACCCACAAAAACCCACCAAACAAAAAAACCCAAACAAAACCAAAAAAACTCACCGGCACTATTTTTCTATCTTTCCTTCATTCTCTCCAAAATATTTAAAACAAAAAGAATGTTTGATATCAGCATTTCTAACAAAACCTTACTCTTGTGAGATGTGAGATTCTCTTAACACTAACACACTAATTCAATTAGAAAAGCTGATTACAGGTATGGTGACAGTAATCCCATCTCCTTCTGGCTTGATTTTCAGCTTTCCAACTCCACTGATTTCATTAACAGGAAACTGGTTTTGTTCAAGCCAGTATTTTACCACAAAAACGGTACAGTTTTCATGTGTACCAGAATGTACTTTAAACATGTAGTATCAGTGTTTAGCCAGTATTTGTGCATATTTGAAAGAAAAAGAAATTATGAATGTCAAGTATCTTTTAAATGATACTATACATATATATATAATCAAAACCATGTTTGTTGAAAGGGATGTCCAGAGCAGCTCAAAGGAACATGTTGCTCAGGGCCTTGCCCAGCCACATTTCTAATGTCTCCACAGATGGAGATATTCCACTGTCACCTAAAGAACCTCTTTCAGTGATTGAAAACACTCATTGTAAAAATGTTTCTTTATATCAAATTGGAATTTCCCATGTTCCAGTTTTGTCTCTTGCCTCTTGTTTTTTCACTGTGCACCTCTGAAAGACATCTGTTCCATCTTTTCTACATCCTCTGCTTAGCTGTTTGTAGATAGCAATAGGCCCTGAGGCCTTCTCTTCTACAGGCTGAAAAAATCCCTGTTCTCTCTCTTTTTGTGTCTATATGCATAATCCCCAAGGAATATATGTCAAATACATTTCACCAGGGTATTGACTTTGAAATTAAAAGCTGGCAGAACCCTTTTTTAAGGGTCTTTATTTCTGAAGTGCATAAATATGAGGACAAATATACAATGGCAAATTACAATTGTAGTTATGATAGAAATAGTAAATAAAGTAAAAAGTGTGTGTGAATGCAGGAACTGGATTTGAACATTACTAGATTCCAAAGAAGTTTGAAATTTGGTTTGGGATGCAAAAATTTCCCGGCTTTGTAGTTATACTGAGACTTTGCCAGGATGAGATTAGTCCTTCCTCAGGCATGAGATGAATGAGGAATAAAAACTGTAATAATGACGAATAAAAACATGCAGTTAACCGGAACTGCCAAAGGAAGCGGGGAGCAATTACAGACTCCCAGGGAACAGAATCTTGGATGTTTGCAAAACATTATTTTCAAAACTACACTGTATTTTCAAACCTGTGAGCTCCTTCAGTAATTTAGAGCCTTTAAATTAAAATTGGATCCCTGTCATCTCTTTAACCTTGGATATATGTGAACTTTTATTCAGATCCAAAGCCTAACATTTTTTTCTTTCATTTGTTTACTTTCTGTATTACAGTCTGAACCAAACCCATGATGAGTTTTTGAACCATCCCTGAATTCCTCCCCTCTGAGGCCCATCTTTGCTTTGCGTGAGTGATAGAAGAATTATGTATTTCTAGGTTTTATTACCAGAGAAAGTACTTGATATTGTGGATATTCAGTCTATTGGCATGACATGATGATATTGATGAAGTGTGGTAAGGAAACGCTTCAGTTCTAATGATTTGATTTCATTTTGGTTTGACTCCTATTTCAACACTTCCAAGTTTTAAAAGTATGGGCCATGTGAGATGTAAAATATATATATTGATGTCACTAATCGGAAGCTCTTTCTGGTCATGTTGTAAAGCACACTTAATCAACTTCTTTAAGATCATGTTACAGAAAGCTATTAACTATACTCTTAAAACAGTTAAACAGTTATAAATAATGTTTCATGTTATGGCTGACAACACTGAATTGCCCAGCATTTAAGGGAATCTAATCACAGGGCATGCAGTCTCGGCCTTCCAGTAAGATGGTGTGGCAAAACTTTGGAACATATTAGAAATCCCATACTATTGCTAACATTTCCTATTAAGGAGAAAGTTTCTCTCTGTGTATTTTGGATTTCTTTTCCAACACTTAATTGCAGCTGATGAAGAAAAGCTATTCAAAAGCTGCCAGGATTTTTAAATCTGTAGAGTGAGATTGATGAAATTTGTGGGTTTTCCCAGAAGAGTATAGGTGAGAGCAGACATGTAAATTTTGTATGTGTGTGCATGTATGTGTGTGACAGAGGAGAGAGCAGGAGCTTACTCCTAAGGTGTGAGACTTGGCAGCACTGCACTGCACAATGGGCACAAGAAACCACACGTCTGTAAATGACTGCATTTGAATTGCTGTTATTTCACTGTTGGGTTACTGTATTGTTAAAGTGAAAAGGAATGTTTTTAATAAATGCAAATAATGAATTAAATGCTTGCACATACTGAGGCTTTACCCTCTGGTGTGTAATTAATATATGTGCACTGGAGACCCAGGTCTGGGGGAGTGTTTCATTTCTTATTTATGATGTTTGCAATGGGGTTTTTTTCCCTCCAGCATACCTCTTACTGGCATACACAGAATGGCATGTAAATGACCACTGAGTAGGTGTCACTGAAATCTTAGCAGATATAGAACAGGTAAATACCTTTGTTTGGTATGCTTTAATAGATTTACTGTTTCTCTCGGCCTTTTATCTTTGCTATCTGAAAGTAATAGGAAGCTCCCAAATGACCAACATTTTGTTTTCAGAGGCAGGAAAACTGCATGTGGCAGGAAACAAACAAGCAATGAGATTTAAAAGTTCTTGTACCTTGGGGCACAGCATTTAACCTTGAGGGACTGAAAGTAGAAAGGCACTTTCCACAGCAGCCTACAGCATGCTTCTTGTATCCCCTTCTGGGTCCCCCTCCAGCACTGGCTGCCACCACTGACAGAGCACGAAGTGTCTGTATACTGTATCTGCATGAAGCTTGGCAGCTTTCCTATTTTTTCATAATGGTATATGTTTTTCTGAAAGGATCTAAAGATGTCTGAGTCCTCATACTAATGCTGTCTCTGGCTCCTCTAGCCTGGCTCAGGCAGTTGTTGTGTCTCCACCATTACACTGGTTTTTCTTGCTCCTTGGCTCGCTGAGCAGGTGTGCTCAAACCAGGTGCACTTGGTGCAGCTTCACAATTCCCTACTGAGACCAGTACCACCTGAGTGATGCAGGAGTTCTTTGTCAGCCTTGACCTAGCACTAAGGAAAAAGACTGTCAGGTCATGCAGTGCACTTGCAAGAGGCCGTGCCTGGCCTGGGTCTCGATGCAGAGATCGACTTGTGCTGCTTTCCCCATAGCCCCGCATTCAGCTTGGAGACGCATCTAAAGCTCTTGTGTTGCTGTTTGTACAGAACACTTCTCAGTCAACAGATCTTGAGTCTCACCTTCTCCTACTGCTTGAGTTCTGAAACTCTTACATTATGAGATCTTAAATTCTATGAAAAAAATAATGATCATATTGCTACATACATATCAATTGCTACATACAAATCAATTAGTAGGAAACACATTGCTAAAATGAAAATTTGTCTTTAATTCACCCCCTGATGAGTTATTATTCTGTTGTGTCTATTAACATTTTACAGAGAAGACTATGTTGGATTTGCTGTGCAAATTCACATACAGCAAGTAATGTCATCTTTCTGGTGTTATTTGATCATCACCATTTAGAAATGCAAATTTATTCTAATCACACAACTTTCATACCTTTTCTTATTTCACAAATTAATTTCCTTGTATAAGAAATATTTTTAAAAGGCAAAATACTGTAGAGCTTACATTTCTAGAACTTTCTACAGAAAGAAACATTTAATAAATGGCTCTCCCTTTTGCTAATAAATATTTTACACTATATTGTAGCCAAGTTTGCATACTTTGTTGTGCAAAGTGTGGTCGCATATGGTTGTGTTTTGGAACTGGAAACTTTCAATCAAAATAAAATTTACATTATTAATTTGGGTAACAATCCTCACTCTTTTGAAACCACAGTAAGGTTACAGCCATGACATATGGCTTTAGTTCACTACATGGCAAAGGATCTGTTGGGCCTGTAATAAGTGTTTTGTACACAAACACCATGGTAAAAATCTGTTTTTACAGTGTTTATTTCCATTATCTTTGCTAGGATATGTCAGTGGGCAGCATTTGGTCTGCATATCTGCATATTTTGAATATACTGTGTATGTGCTGAAGGAGACTTTTTAAGGCTTTGTGAAACTGCCTCCTTAGATGCTTCCACTGAGGCCTGACTGAATTTGTCACAAGGATCTGTTACTTATATGGCCTGTAAATAGTGCAGCTTTTCCATAAAATTGGGTGACAGATGTATGAGTCTGAAAAACACTAAGTTATCTTCCCAGATTTGAGACCTTCACCCATCATAATCCACACATTGATATCTTCATTTTAGCATTCCCAGAATCCAGGCGTTTTTCTGCCTGATAGAAGAGATGCCAAAAGCAAATTTATTCTGTAGTTCTCTCTCTCCTTCCCAGACCTTTGTTGACTTGTGGTCCCCATTCTGCTGCAATTAGTCAACTGCCAAGGGAGAGTTAATTGAATATTCTTCCTAGTTGTTTTCTAAATTAAAATATAGTTAGTCTTAGTTTTTGTTGCATTAATCACAGGGCTGCTGGGGCCAAATCAGCTCATTTGTCAGTGGGAATTTGCACAAACCTTCAAGTGAGATGAATTTTCCCCCACAAAAATCTTATGAATTGCACCCACTGCATGTCTAACATCACCCTGATTTTCCATTTACATATTGCTTTTTGATCATTTTACACCCAATATTTCACTTAGAAATCATTTATATTACAACTGTACTCAGCCTTTGGTATTATTAGGTAGCATGGAATATATTCAGTGATGGTATGAAAGTTATTTCCAATAGGGCTTATGAAGAACAGCTGAGCAAGTACGACCTCCTGACCTCAAAGTGTTTGTTTACTGGGAACTATACTCCAGTTCTCTACATTTAATCTGTCTTGGACCAGGCTGACATTCCCCTACTAGATTTATGCTATCTCTAGAGGCTATTAGAAACACAACATTGTCACTGTTTATCTAATAAGATGATAACAGGATTATAGTCGTCTAGTGATTATGATACATTTATTTTCATTTTTAGTAGTAACAAACCAAAGTTTGATTTTATGTTTCGTGAAGGTAATGTGTTACTAGGGAAAAAGAACATTCAAAAAGTACTTTTCTTTCAAACAAATCAGTAATGGAAAATATTTTTATTCCCACTTATTTGTAAATCAAAGCATCGGTTTGTGTACATGAATAGGCATGCTGTCAATTTTACAGAAATTATAATATGAGAAAATCTGACTCAGAAAACTGGGTTTCCTAAATCAGCAACTCTGGATTTTGGAAGCTTGTCATTATGTTTTTTCTTGTGTGTCTTTTCCTAGAATTTATCAGTTATCAAAAGGCAGACACAACAGCCCAAATTTGCATTTCAATTATGCTTAGTTATAATCAAGGTGTCCGGAGTAAATTCATTTCTTATTAGTGCTGGTAGCTGTTAAGACAACAAAAATCACATTTTTTTTTAACTTCAATCGGGAAATGCATTAATATATAACAGAGATTTAAACCAAAATTAATAATAAACAAGCTGTTCCATACATATGCATTGTCTATGATGAAATTATAGTGCTAGACTTAAACCAAAGGTGCGATATGTATTTAGAACTCCTAAATGTTACATGGAGTGTATTAATTTTAAATTTTCAGTAGGGCTGAAGTGTAGAAAATAAGTTCCTTCTTTTATGTTGATTTATGTTACTTTAGTAACAGTGTCACTTTATCAAAAGTTAATTAATTGCTGTCTTGATCTGCAGTGCGTTATGCTCCTGGGTACTATTTCTTCTAGCAAGCCAGTGGTGAGGAATGCACCTTGCTCCTTCAGGGACCTTATATTGCTTCCTCTAAAATCAGGAACAAATTCTTAAGAATGTTGATAGGAGCAGGATTACCTCCCATTGGGTGAAGTCAAAACTTTGCTCAGAAGCATGCCATATAAAGAAAATGTTTCTGAATCAACGGGGTTTACACTTTGGTGTAGGAAAACCCAAGGACTGAGTTAGTGCCAGGTTTCCTCTTTCTATATCATAGGGCGGTTAGTTCAGGATTTTATCAGACTAATGTGAGGTTAATGCTTTTAGCCTGATACACATATGATGGTTGGAAAACCCCTATTTTTTCTGTTTTATATGCATGCATCTTCTCCTGGGAAACAATTACCTAATCCTTACTCAGACTCCTTAGGTTTGAGATCAACATACTATGTAGCTTTTCCACACTGCTTTTCCCACTTGTCCTACTATGTTCGCTTTCTTTTGCTACTTCAGTACCCAATAACTGGCAGAAGAGTGTTGAGTGACTGTTTTGTGCAATTCCCACATAAATCAGTATGTTTTATATGTAGTGCATTGCAGGTAGAAGTAAAAATAAAATCACCACAATCGATACCAACTATTTATCATACGTAGCAATACTTCTTTTGGAATTGTTTCATTCTTCAGCTGATTTTACAGAAGCTGCTCATCTAAATCTGAACTGAAGTCATCATCCTCTTTGCATTTCTATGTCATGTGAAAGAAGCTTGTGAAAGAAGCTTGTAAAAGAAGCTATTTAATAAACACGGCTAGATTCTAAATCCATTAAAAATGCTAAACATATCTTTCAGCTAAAATGCAAAAATGAAATCAACTCAAAATTACTCTGGGATGCTCTACTGGTAACGTACGCTTTAAATTTTTTGTGTCAGTTCTCCATTTGTTCTATCAGTTTTTTGTGTCTATTCATGGTATGACATATATGCAGCCACCCACATAAAACATCCCATTTATTTGTAAAAGACAGTAGTGGTTGAAGTTGCTCATAACCAGAACTGCAACACATTCCATTTAGCAATTTTTAAAAAGACTAGTTCTTTGAATGAAATCTTCTCAGGAACTTTGGAAAATCCACACTATGTTCCATGAAATTCAGCTAGATAAAGTATCTCTATTACATTCTCCATGTGTGGGAATTTGAAAGGGACAATTGAATTCTTCTAGGAAATAGGTACTTGAATCTTTTCAGCTCTCCAGGAAACCCAGCCAGCACAGTCTAGCCTAAACATCCTAATGGAATTTATCAGAGTTAAAAAGAGGGCAAAAACTCTAGTGTTTAAGTGACCTTGGTATCAATTAGTACAAATAAGTATGCACTGGTACCCTGTGGCAACCTGCCCATTCTAACATTCACATGATGTCCCAGTGAGATGCAACTGCTTTCCAAACTACAGTACAAGTGCTTCTGACAAAACAGACACTACATCTTCATACCAAAACAAAGTTTCTGTGTTCCCCCAAGGCACTGCATTCCCACAGAAGCCTGGAATTTGTGTCCCCTTAGGTATGTGCAATATTCCAAACATTGCACATGTTTAGCTCAAGGCTGATTACTCAATGCACACTACTGCAAGATATATCATATGATTCAGCAAGAAATAAAGCAGGTCCAGTTACACAAGGGCTTTTTTTCTGTAGGCAAAAATAACCACTTGCATTGCTGCTTACACATTCCAGCTCATTATCTAGTGAAATGTGCCCAGCTAAGAAATGAATGCTGCCCCAAGAATCCCAAATCAAATATTTACAAACGTGAAGAATGTTATCTTATGTTGGACCCCAGGTCCCTCTAGCCTAGTAGTCTGTCTCCAGAAATGACCAGTCAGAGAGGAAATACTTCAGAATATTTCTCTGGCATGCTTTCCCAGCTCCAACTTTTTGCAGCTCAGGCCTTCCTGAGCAGCTACACTGTGCTTTTATTGCATTTTCAAATATTATGACAGCGCTCTGATACAGAGAAATAAATGCAACAAATACAAGATGAAAGGTTAGAAGGAGGAATGGAACACGGTAAGTTTGGCTACCAATTCATTTTGATTCAAGTCTCAAATGTACTGTTGCATCCACTGCAGTTTCTTTTGGCTACATTAAGCAGTGTTAATGCTGAATTTAAATATCACTCTGCAATGAGGGTCCCATTTTACAGGCATCCTATGCTTGTAATTCTTGCTAGATTCATTGTTTAGTTATCAGCCCAGACTATAAAACTTGATGTCCTGAGAAGGAAAACTACCAAAAGTAATGGAAAACAAAAAAAACCCAACCAAATCAAACCAAACCCAAAAAAACCCCACCCCAAAACAAAACCAAAACAAAACAAGCAAACAAACACAAAGACCTCTGATCAAATGTAAGTATTTCATGTCAGTGGAGTTAAAGTCAGGGGCAGGCTCTGAAGTGAATCTAGATACCCTTAGCATATTTTGGCGCAGTGTATATTAAGGGAAAAAAATCTTATATTTAACAAAAAGAAAATTGACAAAAAATACTATAAATTTTCTGTGTTCTTAGGGTTGTGGGTTTTATTAAATTCTTTGTTTTGTCCTTTTATATTGAGACCTTTAAAGAAAAATAAGATGGCCATATTTTCAACACTAAGAATGAAAGGAGTAGCCTTCTTTACATTTTTTTCCTGTTTATTTACATGTTTCGTTACATTTCTTTACATGTCCTGTAATTTAGTGGGCACCCTGTACCAACACTTAGAAAACTACCTACCTATTTATGTGGAATAGCAGCTGCTTTCTGTATTAAGAATGCTCTGACAAGTTCTCATCCATGTTTTAACATCCATGTTACAATATCACAAATGATGTACACCTAAGGTCTACACATACTTGTTACAGGGCAAAAAGTCACTTAAGTCACTTAAACCCAAAGATCTAGGCTTACTATGTCACTAAGCATTATTTGGGTACAATATAAGTAAATATACGCTATTTCTTGATGGTCTAAAACTGGGAACCTCATTGCACATTCTGTACAAAAGCAATGTAAAAGCTATAGTAAGGTAACAGTGGTCATGTCTGTAACAAGACTTTATACACAAGTGTGTTGGCAAAGTAATATAAGGCTAAGTCTACTACATTTTAATGAATAGGATTATCCTTTTTCCACTTTCTCATACTTTTTCTGGAAGTGATTATAGTGTATTTTTATTATATTGGTACACAGTTTATTCTCCTCATATACCTTCTAAACAAAGAATGCATTATTTATACCTACACAAACAAAACCACCTTAGACATGAGAAAGGTGTAGAGAAAGATGAAACTATAGATGTAAAGCTGCATCTTGTAATCAGAGTTAAATATTGGAATTAAAGGACCACACTGAGTACAGCATTAGACTCTTCACATATTCCTCTACGCTTAACTCCCCTCCCCCCCCCAAAAAAAAAAAAAAAAGAAAAGAAAAGAAAATCACTTTTCTAACTCAGTTCAGACTTGATAGGAGTCTAGGTCTGGTAAAGGGCCAATGACTGAAAATGTAAGGTGGTGAAGTAGCAGTCTAGAATGCAAAACCCCCCATGTTTTCAAAATTCTGTGTGATTATATGAAAAATCAGGTTTCAAAGACTTCCAAAGACCTTATTTGGACCATACCTCAGTACAAATTTCTGCCAGCATAGCTGCTCAATGAGGAGTCACACCTCTTCTCTTCACAAAAAAAATTCAAGAACAAAATGGTAGTCAACCTCTTCACCACTGAGGAGAAAGGTAAACATAGCTCAGTAGCTTTATTCATTTGGCACTCAAATGGCACAGTGAAAGAGATGAGTGAGCTTACAAAAATATTGGTATATTTGAGTCTATAGAGCTTCCAGTATTTATCAAAGTGCTAGCAAATGAAAGAGTTTCTGGGTTTGTGTCTCTTTCCGTTGCTTTAATTACAGAGATTATTCTTCTTAAGTTGTATTCTGTCTCAGTGCTCAGCTGAGAGGCAATGAGAGAAAGAAGCAACTGGGTGAAGGTATGAGATCAGCCTACTGGGTGGTAGCATTCTCACATGTCACAGTAAAGTTACTACATGACCACAGCCGCTTTCACTGCCAACAAAATTCCTTTATGTTGAGCTTGGGTTGATTTAACTGTATATAACTGTATTGCTTTATAGGGGTAAATATAAAAATACGCATTATGGTACTGATAGGAGAGCCAAGCTCATATATTGAGCCTATTCTTTCTGTGCTAACATATAACTGAGTGAATACATGACATGGTGAGACCCAAGATCTGTGCCTCACGACTGCACTCTCCCAGAAGTCTGTAAATGATACTACATAACAGCTACAAAAAAAGCTCTGACCTAACAAGAGTAACCTAATGACTGAGGGAGTACCCAGCATCCTGGCACAACAAAGTAAGGCAAGTTCTTCTGACATGAAAGTAAATTAACTATTTTGTTCCAAAGTGATGAACATGGCAGTTGCAGGACTGGAGCTGAAGCTTTGCTCTGAGAAGGCAGCACTTGCCTGCCTCCAGCCTGCCCCGCCTCAGAGCCTGGTGTGCTTCCTCACACACCCACCTGAAGCTCTCCCAGAGCCACCAGTCAGGTCTCCAGATGCTGGGCTCAGGATGAGCACCCCAGCTCTTGCCACCTTGTTCAAATACTAATTTTATTGATGTTGGTAAACCCTGTGTCAGGCCTTTGGGAAGTGCTCTCTGGGCATGATTGCATTGGGTTTGCGTGGCAAAGTTTTGCCAGTGGATGGGCTACAGGGCTGGCTTCTGTAAATAGATTCCCCTGCAGCCCGTGGTGAGTCTGGTGGGACAAGCTGTCCCCCTGCAGCCCATGGACGTCCACAGTGGAGCAGAGAGAAGGGGGATGTGCCCAAAGGAGTCTGTGACCCCGTGGGGAGCCTGTGCTGGAACACGTTTGCTGGCAGGATCTGTGACCCCACAGGGGACCCACGCTGGAACAGTCTGTTCCTGAAGGACTGCACCCTACGGATGGGATCCTACACTGGAGCAGTTTGTGAAGACCTACAGCCCGTGGGAAGGACTCATACAGGAGAAGACCAGGGAGGAGTATCTCTGGTCAGGGAGCAGGGGAAGAGTGTGAGGAGCTCTCCCCTGGAGGAAAAAGCGGCAGAGACAACGTGAGAAGAACTGATTGCAGACCCCGTTCCCCAAGCCACTGTGCCGCTGAGGGAGGAGGAAGTAGAAAGATCAGGAGTGAAGCTGATCCCGGGGAGAAGGGAGAGGTGGGGAGGAAGTGTTTTAAGACTTACTTTTTATTTCTCATTATCCTACTTTAATGTCATTGGTAAGTGACATTAAATGAAATTAATTTCCCCAAGCTGAGCCTGCTTTGCCTAAGACGATAACTGGTGAGTGCTCTCTCCCTGTCCTTATCTCAACCCACGAGCGTTTCGTTGTATTTTCTCCCCACTGTCCAGGTGAGGAGGAGCAGTGACGGAGTGACTTTGGGGGGCGCCTGGCGCCCAGCCGGGGTAAAGCCCCCACAACGACGAAGCCCGTCACAGAATCACAGAATTATCTGGGTTGGAAGGGAACCTTGAATATCGTCTAATTCCAACCCTCAATAAGCGCCAATTCTTATTTGCCACCTGACTCGACAAAACAGTGCAAGGCGGCTTTTTCCCTCGCCCCGAGGGCGCCGTCTCGTACCACAAGCTGTCTTCGCCAAAACGCCGGCGCTCCGTTCCTCTCCCGCTTCAGCCAAGCCTCCTCCCCCAGCAGCGAAGCAGGAAGCCGAAGCGGCAGCGGGCAGGCACAGGCAAGGAGGGCTGGAAAGAAACGCCTTCCCGGGGGGAGCCGCGGGCAGCGGATACGATGTCCCACCGCCCAATGAGGTGCTCCAGCGCCGGCCCGGCCCCCGCCCCGCCCCTCGCCCCTGCCCTGTCCGTCACGGGGTGGTAGGCGGGGCCGGCCGCCCGCAGGGAGGACGCTGCGCGCTTCCATTGGTTTGTGCCCCGCCGAGGGTCGCTCGTGGTTGGCTGCAGCGGCTGCCGGTCGCGGCGCGCGGGCGGTGGCGGTGGGCGGCGGCGGGCCGGAGGTCACTCGGCACGGGGGCGCAGCATGGCCGCGGCGGTGGTGCGCAGGGGACCTGCGGGCTGGTGGCGCTGGCGCCGGCGGGTGATGGGTAAGGACCTGCCCCTTCCCTCGGCTGCAGTGGCCCCACTCTGCCGGCCGGGCGGGGAAAGGCCCGGCCTCTCCCGGGGCGCGCAGCTGCCGCGCTGCCCTTGGCGGCCGCGGGCCCTCCGAGCCCGGTGCAGCTCCGTAGCCATCTCCCCGTGAGGCATCCCCGGTGACGGACCCCCCGGGCCGTCACGGCTGGCACGGCACGCTGCCTCTGCCGCCTTATTCGGGGCTCCACCGGAGCTTCGGAGCGGCTTGGCTTAATAAATGTTTTCACTCATTTGCTTAAAATAGCGTGCCTGAAAATCATCAGAGCCCACAAATGCTTCCTGTGGCAGCAGTGACACGTCTGCGGTACCTGTTACCTAGTTTTGGGCTGTTCAGCCCTCTCCGTCATTGAGTCCGATTATTTTCCTTAAACTGAAGGTAGATCCAGCGGCGCTTCCTCCTGTTTCGCCTCTGCGGGCACTGGTGCTCACCTGTGTTTGGTTCGTGGGCAGTGGAAGGAGTAGACACTGCAGATGTCCTGTTGGTGCAAGTGAAGGAGGAATGTATTTGTAGAACTGGACCTAGACATTTTCCCTTTCCAGAGTCCTGAAAAATCACACAGCTGTTTCAAAGTAATATAATTGCTGAAGTAAATGATTAAAAATAAACCTTTAGTAGTCTTTTCAGTGTCATTTTGATTGCGGTCTGTTGGTCGTGTATGTCACTCTGTGGGTAGGCTCTCAACACATAGGTGGAGGTTTTTAACTGGCAAAGTGGAAGAAATAGATTCTTTTAAATGGTATATGGTTCTAAAATCTTGACACTTAACAATGTGTTTCAGGAATTACTAAATTACTTTTAGGTAGGTAACTTTAAAAACTTTGTAATTCCCCTTTAAACCTCACTTAGATGAATGAAATTGACAATTTTGACATTATCTTTAGGTGCTCTTTTTGCTCCACTGTCTCCTTTCCACTAATGCATTATTTTTTTGTAGTTGCAGCTCTGATGTTGTGATAATTAATAGCTCAGGTGCAGCAGGCATATTGGTCTCATGCTAGTAAAGGTATATATGGGGGACCTATTTGTGTGTTTAGTACCTTTTGTGATACCACAATTGAAAGCAGTAGCTTTCAATGATTTTTGAACTTTCTGTGCATAGTAGCTGTCAGGCATTTCTGTAAGAGCTTTGAAATCCACTGTCTTGGTCAATATCCAAATGATATGTTTAATGTAGGGCAGATGGTGGGGATCTTTTTCTTGGTGGTGAGCATAGGCATGAAAAGCAACCCAACACTGGCCCTTAAAGTTGAAAAATACAGTTTGTCTTTGCCTGAAGACTTGAGCAAGAAACTGTAACTAAGTCTAAGGAGAAATTGTGACTCTCCCAAGAAATATCCACAGAACAGAATTTCACCCACAGCATTTAAGCTCTTAGTCAATAGTGACTGTGCTGAAAGTACTCTTGACTCTGAGAAATGTTTATGGGATGAAATTCTAAGCATTAAGCCTTCTTAACTGCTAAGCTCTATTGCTTAGTTATATGTTGAGCTTTCCCCATCTCTAATGAGTTTACTAAGTTTGCCATTCTTTTTTTTTAGTTTTGATTAGTCTGACAGTTGGGTTTTGAGTAGTGATTTCATCATCTGTCCTTCTGAGTGAAATGCCATCCTAGTGAAGGAATTCTGCCAGCTCTCAGAGCTGTCCAACACCACAGTTTGGTTAGCAAGCAGGCTGTCTTCCTTCTCTTAGTGAATGCTCCTTGGTTACTTGGCCAGTTGCTCTTTGCAGCTGGTGCAGACCATGATGGTTTGCTTTTTCTGTATGTTTATACCAGAGATTGTTAAATTGTCTAGGAGGAAAATAAAGAGCTGAGGGCAGATTTTGGAGGAGCGTCTTGGATATGTATGTTTGTGTTTTAGCCAGTTGGACAGGGGCTACGTAGTCTTGTGTTCTGCAGCTGGCAGGCACTGACAAAGGTGCTTGATGGAGAGGGTTTATATCACCTTACTTAAAAATATATTTTTGATGGACATGGAGAAATCCCTCCTAGGGATTGCTAGGGAGAATGAAGAGGGGTTTAATGAGTTATGGTGGCTGAGAAAAGAAGATTTTCTGGTGAGTGAAAATTCATCAGCTGAGGGAGCTGTTCATCAAAGAAGACAGTACCATGCTAGAGAGCAAAAATGTCCTTCCAAGTAGTTTTGTTTGAGTGGTAGGGAGCCATTGAGTTAATAGTTAAATAGTACTTTTGGTGGTTAAATAGTACCTTTGCTGATGCAGGAGCTTTGTTTGAACTGTTGCATGACTCTATGCTCTGGTGCAGAGAAGCATTAATTACTAAGCAAGGATTATGACAGAAGACCTGCTGCTCAGAAGTCCAGCACATTACTCAATTAAGGGATCAAGTGTACACTTGATATTCTTTTTAGATGAAAAGTGCTTACTATATGGTTTTGTCTGTAATGTATTAGCAAACATTCAATGAGGTATAGGTACAGATAAGAAAAATTTTATATAAGCATGTCTGGTTTTGATCGGCAGACCTTTACGGAGGCAAGAAAAAGCAAGTGTAAGTTTCAATGTAAAGCTGGCCAAATTTAGAGTATTGTAATCTTCTTAAATTATTATTTTGGCAGAGTGCACTTCTCAAAATCATTGCGTAACCTTTAAAAGTCAGTGACCCTGGGGCAATTTAAATTCCATTGGCAAAACTTCTAGGAGCAGAAGGAGTCTACCCATGTACAGCTGGCCTCTCTAACTTCTCTATTTCTTCATCTAGTTCCCTCCCAGGATCTAGTCTCAGTAGAGGTTTTATGAGTTCCATAGAGAAGTCTGCACAAAACACAGACGTTCTCTCTGATCCTTTCTTTCAAAGCAGGAAGGAGAAAAAGGGTGATGTCTTCTGTTGTTGTTGTACCAGAACTTCAGATGCTAAACCAGTGGGAAAATCTTTCATTTAGTGGCTCATATTGAATTGTCATCATTGTTTCTTTCTCCTTGTCAAGTGACTTCATATGTATTTTCTCATAAAGCCCCAAGCAAAACCAGCAACTTCAGTAGTTGAGCTTACTCTGGGCATCTTCCGATGATCCTGTTAAATCTCACCTCTTGGAAAAGAGGTGAAGTTTCACTGATCTAGAGAGATCAAGAATATTAATATGATCTGCAACCGCTCTGATTAGGAAATTCTTCTGGGACAGGACTGCGTGGACTCTTACCCCTTGTGCCATTTGGTGAATATGGTTCAAAATACATTTTATAAAGCCAAGAATTAAGTAATATAGCTGAAATTATATTTTGAGAGTTACTTGTTTCTCATTCCTGTTCTTAGCCAGTTAGAGTACAAGAATATTGGACTTTTTCCAGCTCTGCAGTCTGTGGTTCTACCCAGCTATTAGTTCCTTTTTGTTTGAATACAAAGACATGTCCTCAGTTCTGCATATTGTAGTGCTTGTGCACTCGAGTGTTTGCAGTGAAATCAGGGCAGCACTGGAGCTGGAATTAGTTCTTGAAACTGTAAGACTTGTTACTTTGGGAGATAGTATCAAATGAAATGTAAACATCTGAAATTATCTAAATTTTTCATCGTTCAGGTTAAAAAGAAAACTGCTTTTTGTGTCTTTATATAAAGCTTGAAGAGACAAGTTTTGGGTCATTGACAGTTCAGGTATTCTAAGGACAGGATCGCAGTCTGTGCATTTCTGAAGTTACTCTTCTAACAGTTGCATTTTGTTCAAGAAAAGGCATTCAGATATTCATAAACTCTTGCTGATTTTTTTAATTAAATTGTTTCTAAGGTAAAATTCTTGTGAAATTGCAGATTAGGTCAATTTTTTTCTGTTATAGGCTGACTTTTCAAAGCAGAAAATCTGTGTTTTATCTATATTGTCCTTGAGCCCCAAATTTGGTGAGAGTGTTGTAATTGGTTGTCCTCATCAATTGAGTTTTCATAGGCATGAGGATCTGTAAACACATATTCCCTCAGGAGAATAATGAAGAATCTTCTGGGAAAAGGCCAATTTCTTTGGAGTCAGTGTAGCTGTAGCTTATTGTGCTCACAGTTAGCTTGATTTACTGATTAACCTGTATTGCTGGTTCTGTTCCCAGTGAAGGAGAATTGGTTGTGCATGGTATCAGTGATTATTTTAAAAGTAGATTCTGTTGCTCCTATTTTTGGTTGTTCTGCCCTCTCTTAGAAGTTGAGTGTGGACTGGGCATTTTTCCAGCCATGTGATTGCAGCAGGTTACTGTGGATTTTATGGTTGAAGTGAAATGGGCTCAATATCATAGGGACAGTTTCAGCAAATGCTTATACAATTGATGGGATTAGTTAGCATACGTGATGTGGGTTTGCAGAATATCCATCCTTAGATGTTTGAGTTATACAATTATTTCAAATCTGAGTTTGTGCTACATATCAGATTCTAAAAAGTGCCAAGATATGCAGGGTGGACATCACATTCTGTGAAAGAACCTCTGGAGGTTCATCTAATGGGAGAACATGAAAGTTCTTGTCTTTTAAAACATCCTCTTTTTGGCAAATCCCCACTGTCTTAAGTAGTCATTAAATGATGCTATACATCTAAACATAGTTGGTTCAAATTTAATTGAAATCATCTCTATTAGATCTGTGAGCTAATTTAATCAGTCCTCTAAACCAGTTTTCCTGTGTTTGAGTAGCTGGAGATGTGAAGATTTTTCAAAGCTGTTGATCGAATTATTTAATTTTGAAGTGGCTTGTATGGCACTGAGCTGTGAAAAGTTAAACCAAAGTAAAGCCAGAAACTGACTCAGGAATTGGACTACTTCTCTAACAGGTCCCAATTCCCATGGATTTGAATATGTTGTAGATAGCACATAACAGAAAGTGGTCTCTGATTCATGAACTGAGACAAAAAAATCAACAGAGACAGACAAAAGGAGAAATAATAGAATACAACACACAAAACTTAATAGTACTGGTCAGCAAGTTGTCTTGTATTACAGCCTAACTGTTGCCATGCCTTTCTGGGGGTATTGCAAAGTGACAGTTTTTAAGGGAAACCTTATAGTAGAAGAATGTTCATTTCATGGATATTTACCTTGTGAAAAGCTTGCCTTAGAGGCACAACAGGAGTGCATGTTGGCAATAGGCACGTCACTGCAATCTAATTACCAGCTGAAGTCTTAAGATGTCATGAAGACTGTCAAGACAGTCATGAAAAGGCATCAAAGCAAAGCAGTCTTACGTGACATTGTAGAGAAAAAGCAGGCAGACTGCAGAGAAGGAGTGATGGAAAGTAGCATGGGCAAAATGTCCTTTTCAATTCCCAGCATGAAGATCAAGGCAAGATTATGTCTGTTGAGACAGGTGACAAGGTTCTGAAGCAGCTGAGATCTCAGATGTGATGGATGAATCAGTGAGATTTAAGCAGATCATGGATGGGTCTTTGAGGCTGTTGTGAGCGACAGGCATCACTGCTGGTGACAGAACTGATAGCAGAAAAAGGTATCAAGAAAGTTTTCTGAAGGTGTTCAGTTTGAGGTGATGGTTAGATGTCTGTGAGATGGTGTGAGAAAAGAAGAAATCAGGATAAAGGTCAGGAGTCTACAAAAATGAGCCTAGATATGGTAGTCAGAATTATTCTTCTGGTACGGTTACTTGGAATTCACAGAAACAAAGAAAACCGAGGTTTGGAAGCAAGGCTTCCAAAAGACTTAAATCTTTAAGGGAAGATTAGGTTGCTCGTAGTGTTCTAAGGTTGCTACAAAGATGGAGGTTCCACAACTTCTCTACATTGCCTGTTAGCTTGCAGAACCTTTTTTCCACATCAGGGATGCTTTTCTTATTTCCAACCAGAATTTCCTTTCCTGCCGCTTTTGGCCATTGCCCCATGTCCTATTGTTGTGCACATCTGTGAAGAGTTCAGCTTCATTTGCTCTGTAACTCTTCTTCCCTCCCAATCCATAGGTGGTAGAAGACTGCAGCCTTTGCTTCTCCAAGCTCAGCAAAGACAGTTCTCTTAGCCTCTGACATAGACCATATTCTCCTGCTCTGTGGTCATATTACTTGATGTTTGCTGGGCTGTCTGCAGTTTGATCTCTTGTGTATTTGCTCTGTAGAGAATGACTGGTTTCTTTGACTTCTTGGGTCTGCTCTTGCTCATGTAGTTCAGAATGTCATTAACCTCTTACTGCAAGAATGCACTACTGACTCACGCTCAACTTCCAGTCAATGGGAATCCACAGGTTCTGCAGAGCTGCCACCTGTCTAGCCAGTCAGCAGCCTGCAATGACATCCTCTGCCCCAAGTACAGGACATGGTATTTGTCTTTGTTGAACTGCTTGAGGCCCATTTCCATTTCTCCAGTCTTTCTGAATGGTAGCCTTGCCCAGCCCTTTTTCAGCCATTCCCCCCAGTTTGGTGTCACACGTGGTGTTGCTGAGGGTGCTTATGTTCAATCATCAGTCACTGATGAACCTTTTAAACAGCTCTAGTACTGACCCATGAGGAACATCATGTGTAACTAGACTGTTGCAAGTCTTTGAACTACTTATCACTGTTTTTTAAGCTCAATGCTCCAGACAGTATTTCTTCCTTCAGGCAGTTTTGCAGTCCAGTCCAGTCCATACTTTCTTCATTTGGCTACTGGGATACGAGAGGAGGCTGTTCTGAAAGCTTTACTGAAGTCAAAGTAAATAAGATCTACTGGTATTAAGGGCTAGAGAAAGAAAAGATGCTTAAAACCAGGGCCTGAAGCTCCTCAGGAAGTGGGAAGCTTTGGACTAACTAAAGGAGCGATTTTAGATAAGTGCAAGTGAGGGACTGGGGAAGACTGACTCATAGAAACAATGAGAAGAAGACTCCAAGATGATTGTTATGGCTGATGATGCTGGTTTAGGCTCTTTGTTCATTTGTTCCCTAGTTTTGACATGTAGCACTTCTTAAAAAAGCAATGGGCTCTTTTCCTGACTTATCTCAGTTTTCACTAAGCATTTTCCCAGTGCAGATTTATTTTAAATTGTGCTACTTCTCTAGCTATGTAATTGCTGTAGGCATCTGTGGAAACTGTCTCAGACCAAAGTTCTCTCAACAAACCTGATTTATTAAATGTGGCACATCCAAAACAGTGTTGCAGATGAAAGAGCATGACCATTGCTGGCTAAGAAGGAGCTTAAAGTTATAAAGACTTTAAAATGATTAATCAAGTGTTATTGGCCTAGAGAGGATTCTTTGCTAAGCATTGAGACCTCTTAGAGTCTCGATGCAGCTCAGGCACATTTTCTGTATGTGTACTTCAGAGCCACAGTATTTCTGTAGTTAGTTAGCCTTGTTTCTGTCCGCTTAGTTGACATATACTTTAGTGTTTATTCTGCATAACTTTTTCCTTTGTCGTAAAGGAGAAAGTATTTAACGTAATTGGCAAAGAAATCTAGTCACTGTCAAATTGTGCTGCCTTTGGATTAGGAGTGTTCAGAGTGATGAGATAGTGATTGCAGTAGATGAATGCCTGCAATGCTGCTCCTGTCCAGAATTTGATGCTCACTAACTACTGGGAGGAGGTAACTGACTGAAACTGTAGTGTTTTCCACAGGTTGTAGGTTAGGCTTTATAGTTCTGTCTTGGTATTATGGTAAATTGAATACAGAGGTTATTCATGCAAAGACGTCGTAATTATTTTTTTTTAATACTATATTTTGTTCTGGTTTTCAGTATTTGAACTATGATTGCATGGCTCAAAGGATTTGCCATGATTTAGTATGGACACTTTTCATCTTTAGGTTAGTGACTTGTATCTGATTGCAGGATCAGAAGAATCTGTGAGGGGCTGCATGAATTAAAGTGGCAGCCTCAGTCCATTTCTAGAGAACACATGCTATATCCCATGCCTGCAAGCAAAGTTGCCAGTAAAGAGTCTAAAATATATATAAAATTGGACTTTGCATATCTGGTTTAGAATTTAGACACGTAATAAAACATAGACAATCCTGCATATTTTAAATGTGCATTTGAGCTCTTCTCAGATCTTAGTTTTAGTACTGTATTTTTTGAAACAACCACATTTTCCTAATTACAATAATTTTCTTTGACATTTAGAAAAATCATTGTGGGATTGTATTTGTGGCCCAATGTGAGCTATAATTTATGGTTTACATTATGTAAAATAGGATTCACATTTCCACTGTTTTTAAGCATAAAGCTGTTTAAATAATTGACAACAGATTACATGGTAGCTTTTATTACATCATTGTTGTACGTTAGTCTAAAATGCAAATATATTGATCTTTACTGTTTTGAAATTAGTGTGTTCTAGGACTATGGCTTCCAAAACCCCAGTTGGATTCATTGGGCTGGGTAACATGGGAAATCCAATGGCAAAAAACCTGGTAAAACATGGATATCCAGTTATTGCGTATGATGTCTTCCCAGAAGCTTGCAAAGAATTTCAGGACTTGGGTGCTCAGGTATAGTAATAAACTTTCTTTATTCCAAAAATGACTCTGTGTGTTGAATGGTTCCTGCATGCAATGCAAGTAAATCATCTGGGTTTTTTTCTTGGTTAAGATCGCAGTCAGAACTGAAACAGCACAATGAATACAATCTGAATCTGTGAGGTTTCAGTTAGAGCAAAGGTATGCTTCTGTCCCAGGTAATTTTCCTGCTGTTTGCCAGAACTGCTACCTTGTCAAACTTCTCTAGCTGTCTTTTCCCCCCCACTTTTTATGAGAGTAGGTTGATGGCCTGTTCTTTCACCTCCTCCTTTCTCCTGCTTCCTTCTCCCCCAGGTCTAGATGGCCAATGGGCTGCTTTTCACCTGGTTCCTACTTTGACCTTTTCAGGTTAAATGACCCTAGCTAAAAGTTCCTGCTGGCATAGCTGTAAGGGTTATAGGGACATATGAATGCTTTCCTGCTGCTTCAACGTGCAGTCCTCAGGGGCAGGGGAAAAATCTAATTATTTAAGTCCTTATTCTCTTGGAGGTGAGGAAGGATATGGTGAGAGAAGACGAAGGAATGAAAAGGAAAAAGGAGGGAAGGAAATTGATTACATTAAGGAGCTTTACCTTCCTGCAATATACGCTGCAAAATCTTGGCCCTGTTCCAGCCAGTCCCACTGCTTTTCTTAATCTGTTAATACCCCCAGAATCCCATTCAGGCTCTCAGGTGGTTGTGTCATTTCTACATGTCTGTAACACATTTGAATGGTTTTGACATACTTCAAAGCTGTCACAATTTAGACAGTTGTAAGCAATGGATATGTGCTTGAAACACAGAAAAAATGAGTGCAGTGCAAAAATAATCCTCTCATGTAACAAGGTAGGGGATAGAAGGGACTCTTCCAGCAGTGGCAAGGGAATTATAGGTAGATCTAGACAGAGGAACTGTGTGCCTTGAAAGTCTAAACTGTTAGAGCTAATTGCAGCTGTTTTAAATAATGAGGTAACATCAAGATTCCTAGAAGATAAAATGATTCCACACACCTGTTAGTAATTAATTGCAGCTCCCCTTGAATAATTACAGAATCTTGGCCTTAAGTGGGAAAGTAGGCTTTTCAGCTGCTTCTCCTAGCTACTGTTCTTGTTTTGTTAAAGCAGCCAAGACCCTCAGGCATGAACTGGACCTGTCTTAAGTAAGACTCAGCAAATGGGAGAGACTGTTGGTTGTATTTTTAATTTGTGTTCTGCAGTGGGATCTCTTTGCTGTGGCTGCCCACGTTGATAGCTTTTTGTCTTTGTAATAGAATCCTTGGCATTCACTGCAAGACTTAACATGTGATAATAAAAGTGAACTGTAATGCCTTTAAAAATAAAGTCAAAAGTATGTTTTAAGATCATAAATCACTAAGAGAATACATGGGTAGGCTTAGATACAAATAAAACGCACTTAAAGAAAATATGTGAACATAACTTCTCTTCTTGATCTATAGGTGTAAATCCTACTCCAACACTTTCTTCAGGAGTTGAAAACTTGTGGGTCCATGGGGCCTTGTAGAAACTGCTGTAGAAGGAACATTGGGCTCTAAGGGCTGCTTTCTCTTTGGTCTGGCTGTAAGGGTAAAACCATCAGGAGTGTTACAGGGGTGAAATGACCCCAAGAGACAGTAAACCTAGTCAAATGTCCGTTGTTTAAGGCCAGCGCTACTACCAAGGTATATGGCGGATGTGGGATGTTTGGCCATAAATCTGCACAATCTGTGATTCCACTTTCTTCAGCCACTGAAGCAAACAACTGGGAGGTGGTACATGTCAGAAAGCGGCCACCCGCCTGCTAATGGTGAACAGTAAGAGGAAAACTGGCTGAGCATGAGCGTATGGAACCTCTTGGGGTGAAGCTTGGAGAAAGTTGGAAGGCTACCAACAAGGGAGACTATTGAGCAGTGCTGTGAGTGAATAGGCTGCCTCTACACGTTACTTACTGTCTTTACCTTTTGTCATTAATTATCACTTTTTGCTTCACACAGTGGAGTGTCATACATATATGCTTCAGTTTACAGGTCTTTGTATCTAAATCCTATCTCAGATTTAGAAGATTGAGAGTGTTATTGGAGTCATATGGTGCATAAAGCATCATAAAAATAGTGTACAGTAAGAATGGCATTTCAGGCAAACAATAATTAATTTACTTACTGTAAATATAAGTAAAAAAATAGGGAAGCTGTTTGGAACAAATACAAGCAGATGCACACACATATTGAAGGGCAGAACCAACTACCAGCAGTATGAGGAAAAGTCTCTCCTATCCAGTTGCATGCTGCAAAAGTTTGCTTGAACTAAAAAAGTATCAGAACATGTACAGATCTTGGTGGGCTGCTACTCTGAGCTAGTATGGTCTATGTTGGTAATCAACAATTAGTATTTGGTCTGTTTTTTAAAGTTACGCACATATTCTTAATGATTTCAAATGCTTAATGTTTTATAATAGATTTCAAATCATTCAGATTTGTTTCTGAGACACAAAGTCCCAAATAAAAAAGTTTTATATGCTGCTTATTGAACCAGGTAGGTAGATTATTTCAGGCAATATCATTCATATTTGTTAACAGCACCAAAAGGCCAAGAGTGACTATTCCTACTTTTAATTCCCACTTTGTTTTGCTACTTACTTCAAGGTAGCAGAAAGATTTTCCTTTGTATGGTTGTAAAAGTACTGTCCCAGTCTGTGTACATTTTAAATCTCATTTTCTTCATGTAAAAGGCATGTTAGTATTTTGAAAGACACGGATAGAATAAATGAATTTCCGTGTAGATGACTATGGTACTGTGTCTTCTTTGCACCTGTGTTGCTTAAGAATTGTTTAACACTGTAACCAAAACCCAGCTGTCTTCTGTCCATGTAGCCAAGTAGAAATTTGAGGCTGATGTGCTATTTCTGTTGTGTGTCCAGTACAGTATGTTTTTCAGCTTCTGGTTGAAAGATGCAAATGGGCCACTGAGTCTTCAGCTGATACCCTGCAAACCTCTAAGAATAATGGAGATCATAGTTTCAAATAAGAAGACATATATAAATTCAGGTTCCAATTTCATGCTTCCTCTAATAATACACATTGGGACTGAACCAAACCGGAGATACTCTGAACTAAACCAAAGGTGTCATACTTCTTTTTAAAGAGATAGGCTCTCTGGTCTCCAGGGAGGCAAGTCATAAAATTAACTAATCAGATATAGAAGGTTTGCTGCTTATAATTGCCTCATTTATTCCTGCTAACCTTTGTTCTTTAGACTAGAGCATGTTTCCTTTTGTAATTGTGTGGTATGCCAGATGTTTTGTGCAGTGTTAACTTACTCTTTCAAAACAAAATCTGCCATGTTTCTCAGTCCCATCTATGCCAGTTTCTTTACTTTTTTTTCCCCAAAAGCCTTGTTCAGTGACTATATACAGTCTTCCTTTCTTTTGTTCACAAGTCAAATAAAAATCAAGAAGTTTCTCATGCTGTATCCCAGAAGTTCTTCAAGGCAAAATTTAGCATTTATTACAAATGACTGAAATTAGATTTGATCCTTGTGGGCTAATGATAAAAGAATAAGCTGTATTTTTGTTGCAGTTTCCCCTGGGCTATGAATGTGTTAACAATGCAATTTTGAAGAAATTAATTATTTCAGACCAGTACTGGACAGGAGTCTTAGTGGTAAATGCCTTCCAAGTGAAACTCACTACTTAGCTGTCAATATTTCATTTGTTGTGTATATATCTTAAATACTATACTGCCTGCCTCTGAAAGTTACTTGGGAAAAGTAATATACCTTTCAATTTAGGTATGGTTATTTAACAACTAATACCTAATAATATATTTTGAAAATTTTTCAGATTTTTTTTGTGAAGGAGGCTTGAGCTGATAATTTCCCATTTTAAAAATGCCAATTGTAATATTGTGAGAAACATCAGTTAGTTTATCTGATTTCTTTTAAGGTGAGGCTCAGAGGTGCATTAAGTAATTTCTTCCTTTTTTCCTCAGTCTTCCTCTCTTTCAATGCCATATAGAAGACAAGGAAAACAGTGAGATTTTTGTGATCCTTTCATGTTGTCCCTCCTTAGAAACACTGTAGAGAAATATTTTGTTTAGATGCAGGGTTTGTAGTGAATTGAAGATTCATGAATGGGTTGATGGGATGAAAGCATCCCCCTTGGCAGATATTGTGGAGGAACTTCCATGATAGGAGAACGTTTTCGGGTTTTTTTTTTTTTTTCTGTTACTGGATCCAAATAACCAATATTTTCATTAGGAGAGGAGTTTTTCTTGTGTTTTAATTTTTTACCTAGCTTAGTTGTGACCCGTGAATACTAAAACTGAACTCATCAAACATGTCTGACATTTCTTTTTCAGGAATTGTGTAAGCTTATATTGTTTGGGTTTTTTTCTTTAAAAGGTAACAGAATCCCCAGCAGACGTAGCAGAAAGAGCAGACAGAATTATTACCATGCTGCCTTCTAGTCCCAATGCAAAAGAAGTTTACACAGGAGCAAATGGAATTCTAAAGTAAGATTTTTTTGTAGTTTGGAGTATTTCCACTCATACTCAAGGTTTGTCTGATGATTGCTGTTGTTCTAACTCTTGCTGCCTTCAGGGCACTGAATTCAATATTCTCTGTCCTGTCACTATTGATATTTTTAATTATATGAGTTCTCTTATACAGTGCTTGCTTTTGAATGGCTTTTGGCTAAAGTCTTAATTTTATTTTCAGCAGAATAATGATTTTTGTGCATATCAGGCAACTTAACTATTATCTGTCTTTTCAGTTGCATGGTTCTTTTACCATAATGTAATGTACTACACTCAAGTACAACTACAATATTTGCTGGCAACAATTATTTGCTCAAATACTTTTTTCTTTAACTTGAAATCCTATAAATTAAATGTTCTGAAGAGACGCCATTGTGTCTTATGGTATTGAAGTGTATTACCATAGAATGACTGACAAGACTTCCTTGGTTTCTATTCTTATTATCTGTTCATTACACAAAAAAACACCTGAAGAGTTTGTTTAATGTGAAACAGTGGTTTCTAACTTTTGTGGAGGGATTTCCACTGAGCCTTAAATCCATAGTCTGCAGAATTCTAATGCTCAGAGTTTTTGAACTTGCCAAGTCAAATCTAAATATAATTTAAAAGTCTGTTCTGGCTACATGTACACTGCTCCTGGCAGGGTGACTAAGGCTACTGGATACCTCTGAGGATCATGTAGGCTCTTACAGCTATCCAGGTTGGTAGGGTAAAGGAAGAAACACATAGAAGACAAAAGTACAGTAGATTATCCAAAAATGATGATGCCTTTTTAGGTTTTGATTGTCCAATATTAAGATTGCTGGTCAGGTGGACTAGAAATCATGATACAGTTCAATAGAAAGAGGGATAAAAATAAACTTTTTTGTTGTGGAGGGCAATAAAAAAGTTCAAATTTTGTAAATTTCAAAAATTTTATTGAATTTTTTAATCAGATATACAACTTTCTGTGATCTACAGTTTGGAATACAGATCTACCTAAATGTACTGGCTATCGGTGGGAAAACATTTTTCTCTATGCTTCACTTAAAATCTTCAGTTGGCTTCTGTGGTTTTGGTTATGGTCTTTATGTAGAATAAATTGTAGAATGATTAAAAGAATGCAATCAGACCATTCTGATAAGAACTGAAGATACTGTATATATTAAAAGAACATTTTATTGTTATATATTAAATTTTAGGCTGTATCAGCAGTTGCTTAGAATGCATCTTAGGTGATCTTTGTATTATATACTACTCAACTTGTATACTGAAAGGTTTTCCTAGTGCATCCTTTTTGTGTAATTCTTTTGTAATTGTGTTTAAGAAGAACATCATTTTTTGTGTTCAGCTTTTATTGGGCTTTGAATGATTCAAAACTGTAGTATACATACTCAGCAGTATAAATACTGAGCAGATCTTGCTCAAAAGGGTTTAAAACTTCACGTTTACTAGAGTATCACAAAATGTCTGCACATTTACCATGCTGAGGGAAGCCAGTGCCATGGTAATAGTTGCAAATATCTTCTCATAATAATAGTAATTATAAAAATAATAATAATAAATCTTTATTTTAGGAAAGTGAAGAAAGGCTCATTGCTAATAGATTCCAGCACTATAGATCCAGCAGTTTCAAAAGAATTAGCCAAAGCTGTTGAAAAAATGGGAGCAGTTTTCATGGATGCCCCAGTTTCTGGAGGTAAGTCTTCATTAGCAGTTTACCTCATATTGGACAAGTTGTCTCTTTGTTTGCAATTTCAGTCACCAATTTGTACCCTTACTGCTATAAGTTGCTTTTCTTTGCTATGTGTACAGTATTCTGTTTTGTTGTTGTTGTTTAATTGCATTACAGATAAGTATGTTATTACAGGAGTATTCTTAGGACTTAGGAGTATGCTTTTGTGTTAGACTTGGAGAAACAGCTTTTTTGGGATATGGTACTGTGGTCCTTTTAATTTAACTTCTTTCATAAAGTTGCATTTTTATGCAGTTATTCACATTCCTTCAGCCTCCATCTGTTTCTTTCTGTTAGGGAAAAACTGGTTGTCATTAAGCAGTTCTGTTGGGTTTTCATTAATTAAAAAGGAGAGAATGAAGTGAGGAATATAGGATTTCTTTATCAAAAGAAAACAGATTTGTCCGGTTTTATAACAGTTGAAGAATGTGGGTGATAATTGTCTATTCTTAAAAGTTGCTAACTACTGATCTCTGAGTATTTAGTCTCTTGTAAGAAATAATATAGAGCAGGAAAGTATTTTCATTTTGTGGACAAAGGAGAGCAGAAACAAAATTAATGTTTTGAAAACAAAAAAATAACTGATAGTTTCTATTGTTGAATTCTTCTCCAAAACACCTAGAATTAGAAGGTGAGGAAACCTCATTTTATGTGGGAAAATCATGAGGTTTTTACAATCCACTCTAAAAATTAATGTAAGGGGAATTTTGAGAATTCTTTATTTTCCTGATGAGTAAAAACTAACAATCTTTTTAGTTTTCAACTGTGAACTAAGGCAGGATTTGACTACACACTAAAAGCCAAAATTTTCATCCAAATTCTATTGTGAACAGAAAATAGGAAGATCTAGGTAGGTGATACTGAAGGATATAATGCAGAAGACAAGATTCTTACTTCTCAGCCAAAATATTAGCCAGGGAGCTAATCAGCCTGGGAAGAAAAACCACAGAAAAAATGTATTGTGGGCAGATGATGTATTTATCTGATTCTTTTTTTAAACACAGCATGGCTTTCTGCTTATCAGTTGGGCAATTCTGATGTACTTCCATGTTGTTTTCTTCAATCCCTTTCTGCCAAATATACTGTTTTCCTGAGGGAATTATTTACCTTTTAGAAATGTCTGTAATCTATTTTTACCTGTAAGTTTTTGCTGTAAGGCTGACTATAACTACAAAGAAAAAAACGAAAAGATAGAGTCTGAAAGAACTTCAGCCGTTTAGGGGGTTTTGTTCCTTGAGAAAATGGTAAGGGCAAGACAGTTAATATGATAACATATAGTTGACTAGTATGAATACAGATGGCTTTTTTCATGTTAGTGGTTTATCTGAATACAAATAACTTGGTGGTTAGTGCCAGTTACAGATTTAGGGATATCCTGAATAAGGGGGAAAGAATTGAGACTTAACTTTTCTAGTCCTTAATATGTTTGTGAAGACCAAGGAGTGCTCTGTGCAAATCATGTTTGAAGTGGGCACTTGCTAGAAATGTGGAGAAGTTAAGTCTGTTGGAAAAAAACCTTTAATGTTATGCTTTGTTATTTCCATCTTTCAACACCTAGCACATCAAGTCTTTGGGGTATTTTTGTATGTCCTGACTGCATTGTTGGCCTTCTTACAAAACACTAAATGGAGAAGTATGCTTGGCTCTCTAGAAATTGGCAGGCACTATGCTGTTGCTGTGCAATGCAATAGAGTTGGCAGGCGTTTCAAGGAGAGTGTTTGTGGGACATAGGGAGGAGGAAGAGAAAGCAGCATGCCTGAACTGTCCTCTTTAGAGCTGTCTGTTTACTAGCTGTTATTGGCAGACAACTCCACTTGTGTTTTTAGGTATTTGGGTGTTGCCTGATGTTAGCATTCATCTGCACAGTGAACAAGTTCACAAACTGAATAATATTTTGGAAATTGCTTGGTCTGTAAACCCCGGGGAGAGATAGTAGTGATTTTAATCCTGCCCTGACATTGCAAATGAAGAATCTTTGGGCATAGCATTAGGCCCAGATTTTAGTGGCTTGTTTGCAGCCTTGCCCTCAAAAGATGAATTCTCTTGATCTTTTTCAGATGGGCCTGCATGCCAATTTAGTAGTGCTGTCTTCTTCATATGATTGGCCTACAGCATTTACTTGCAGCTTACAGTCAGGACCCATTAGTAGAAGTTGATGAACCAAGTCACGGTAGTATTATTTTGCAGTCAGTGACTTCAGAAAATACTTCTTATCCCAGTAGTTGCATGCAGATTATGCTGCTAATGCTGTCTAGAGATAGCAATCGCTTTAGCCTGGGATTAGGATCTCTTGCAGGTCCACATGAGAAAGTTGTGTCATGGTTCCCAGTGCTGCCCTGGTTTGTGACCTCTTTGTGAGCATGAGACAAATGAGGAAACATCTTCAAAATCCATGTTTTTTGGTTTGTTTTTTTTTTTAATCTAGACAGGAAATTTATCTCTGTGAAGATTGGATTCTTCATCTTTGTATGTATAAAAGTATTTTAAAGCACACATTATCACAGAAGTATATTTAAAACTGACTTCTGTTGGCACAAGATACTACTGGCTAAGTACAGAATCTAAATTTAGCCTTCAAGAATTGTGTCAAATTTGTCCTCCCACTGATTTCAGTAGAAGTATGATACAGATTCTCACCTTGTAATCCAGAGTAAACTTCACTAGTGGCTTCACTGACACTGCTGTAATAGTTCTGTCTCTTTAACTCAGTATACAAAATAATAACTTCCTAAAGAGCATTGACTGATTTTTTTTTTAATTTCTGATGTGATTCTTTCTTTGTTGTAAGCATTGTTAGTGTTCAGATACAACCTTTTCAACTTTTTTCCCCTTCCACTGACTATTGAAATTGTATCAGCTTCATATCTGCTCAAAATACATTGTACAGCATTCTACTGGGACTTCACAAAATGATGTGACAGCTTGATTTGTTTTTCTGGTTTTGGAGGTATGAAAAAAATGTTTTCAACTCTTTTGTAAATCTGGTTCTTTAAGGTCCGATAATGAAACTTTAGAAGATCTTCCCCTTCACTGTGTCCTTTAGACAAGAGAGTAGTCAGTTAAAAAGTCAGACTGCTAATTGTTAGTAAGAGCTGTCATATAGAGAACTGTAGTCATGCTAAAATGGTAATAAAGAGTAGAATAAAAGATTTTGTTTTTAGAAACTGCGTTGGAGGTGGCTAGAAGAGGTTGTAGTTTCTATTCCAGCTGTCATTTCAAACTGTTTCATCTTACAGTACTGCTTCCATAAACTTCAGCTAATCATTAAGTGATGGAAACAGTATTAATAGTAACACTGACAAGTTAAGACTTCAGGTCACTGTTAATGTAAAGTATAATGTGAGTCCTTGAGGGCTGCGTTGCAGACTTATTCCCTTCATGGCCAGATCTCTACTTAATATGGAGCAAAGGAAAAAAAATGATTAGAAACACTCTGGAGATGTTTTATTTTATTTTATTTTATTTTATTTTATTTAGCAATAGATTTCATTATTCCAGCTGGTTTGTTTTTCTTTTTTAAAAGGGGCACCTTCCTGAAACAGGAGAAGCAAATTATGTTTCTCTTACTTGAACGTTGAAGGCACATTGTGCTGTGTCTTTTCCAAGGGAAGCAGAAGAGTTAAGACTTTATGCACACTAATGTTTGCAAAGATGATTTGAAAGGCACTTTCAGACTAGACTAAATAATAGGAATTAGGAACAAGTAGTTCAAACATTGCATCTCTTAGCTTGTAAGTTCTGTTGTAATAAAGATGCATAATCAATATCTTTGCCAGAATTAAACTGATTTAATAGACCTGTCTTTGTTGGGGAGCCTTTGTAGAGCTACTTGAACTGGTTTCATTAAGTTGTGTCTGCTTTGTTTCTTTAGCTTTGTGCACCTTTAGAGAACTGCAGTCTTATGACTTTATGGGAGTGGAAGAGTTGGTGGGTTAATTCAATGTTTCTAATTTGAGACATCTATGTGGTTTTTAATAAACACAAAGAATAAAATAAGGAATCTCCTGAATTCAGTGGCGTAGAGGTTTGGTATAGTTTTGGTTTTCTGGTCTGGTAAGGCAGTGATTGGATCTGTTAGGATCTTTGAAACACTATCAAGATGAAGCAGGTTTGTTGATTTCTGTATTTTGATTTTGCCTCTGATTCACAAGTTCTTTTACTCAGAGGTGGCATTAAAAGGCTGAAGACGCTGAGTTGTTCTTCTAATTTGATGTTTATTAATTCTTATCTGTGGCACAGCTGCACGGAGTGTGCCTTCTAAGTTAACAAGGTGGAAAATGTCCCCGAGTTCTAACTTCCAAGGCCATTTAAAGTCCAGACTATCCAATTATGGAATGCCAACTAATTTATTTTTACTTATAACCCAGTAACTATTCATTTATGATCCGCATTGCGGGTTTTTTGAACCGCTACCAGAACAATATCTGAACACCCAAATTTGTGAAGGAGGAGGAAAGAAGAACAAACCCACACCCAAAATCCTCCATCTTGTTACTAAATCCCATAAACCTAATTTTTCTACATCTCTACATATTCCACCCAGTGACATAACAAATTTCTTTTTAATTACACAGCAACAATCTCAGTGCTATCACATAAAAAGGGAAGCCTTTCCCCAGGCCTCAGGTCAAATGCAGTGTGCTTTTGAGGATCATTGCCTGTCAGCACTGAAAGACTGAAATTCTCTGAACCCAGGGTTCCAACATCGGTTCATGAATTTAGAACTAATAATTCTGACCTATCCCCCTCAATGGCAGGTGTTCTTGTTGGTGAGGAAAAACATCTAAAGGCATAGCAGTATTTGCTCCATTATTGTTTCTGGATTTATGTTTTTATGCTGTATTTTTAAAGCCTAAATGTGTGTGCTCAGAATGGCCACAATGTTCTCTGTGTTCCTGGTACTGAGTATAACACTTTTACCTCACTTCCTTTGCTCTTCCTCAGTCACTACATGTTTCATGTAATTTTTTCTTTCCTGACTTGTTTCTTAATTTCTCTGTTTACATTTTTTGCTGAAGGCATTTAATCATACTAATTTTTTGCAAAGTCTGTGATCTCGGGATGGTAGTAGAAATTACAATGTACAGCCTTAATACTAAAGGTAGTGTGAAAAATATCACTGAGTTATTCTGAAATTTAGATGAGGGAAAATAGTGCAGGAAGTAACTGATGACAAAAAAGGGAAGAATCAGGTGAACTGATTTAAGGAAGCTGAAATGAGGATGAAAAAATATTTTGAAATCTGAGATGCTTAAAAAGCTTCTGATTTCTAATAACTTATGTTTTAAATTATATAACAATACTTTTTTGTCAAAATAAAGCTAGTTTAATAGAGCTCTTTTGTTGGAGAGAAGATGGAAAGGACTGAAGATCTTGAGAATCTTACACATTGGTAAAATGCATATTTTGACACAGAGGGGAGGAAATATAAACCCTGTGCAAATATCACTTTGTTGGTAGCAGCTGCTGTTTCAGAAGAGTTAGGTAGTATATTTACTTACGTGCTGACTTTGCAAGGCTCTTTTCTTCTATAAGTCTATTATGCCTTTTGCATTCTCTATAAAATAAAATAAAAGGTAGCAGAAGGTAAGGAAGAATGAACAGATTGTTGAGAGTATCATCTAAAAATGTTCACTGGGGTGGAGACAATTATCCTACAATGACTAAAAGGGTGGAATAAATGATTTTATTAAAGCATATTGTATATTTTGGCAATAAAATTGTGTGTAGTCTGGCCAAATAGTGACCAATGTGCAGAGAAACATATCTGTCTCCATTTATTCGAAGGTGTAAAGATGAGTTATTCAGGCTGGCTCAATGGGATATAACCAGGAATAATAGGCTGGAAATCATTAAGGAAACAAAAATGCGTGCCGTGTCTACCAGGAAAAATGTCCTAACGACATTCTTCATACACTGTGGAATAATTTCCAAAGGAGACAGTCGAAGCCAAGTATCTCAACACACTTTAAACTGTACTGGGCAAAGTGCTAGGAACTATTCTGTAGGGAAAATTCTACAGCAGGCAGGAGGATGGCTACATGATCTAATCGGTCTTTTCCATCTCTAATGTCTACAATCCTGTTGTGTTCTCACACATGGTGCTCAAAAACACTTAAAGGAAAACTGTCCAGATGGAAGTTAGAAATCCCTGTGGCACTCTTTGAAAAAGAGTAAGGAATAAGTGCAGAGTTAGAGCCAACATTCCTTCTCTCAGTAAAAATGGTTCTAATATTCACGGCTGCATGTGAGCTGTTACCACATTCCTAATAACTTCTCTGTTTGCTTGTGGTTACTTTAATGCTAGTATCAGGGTCTTCCTGTCAAATGTTCTGAGATACTGAGAGTAGGGAAGATCTACAAATGTCAGCCTGTCATAAGTCCTAGGGAATAAAAGTAAATTTTATTTCATTTTTTAATTTTTGATTGCTTCTCCTAGAGAATGTTTAAAGTTAAGGGGTTGCAGGTGGTGTTTGGGAATGTTTCTGGAATGAAGTGATGGCTTTGAAGCTTTCTACAAAGTTTGTTTTGGTTTTAAATATTCATGGACATCTTTTTCTCTCTTTTTGTTCTTTCCATGGAGTGCCTTGTTCAAAGTGTGTATTTTTCATGTAGTCAAAAAAACCTAGCGTGACTCCTGTGCTCTTGGGACAGTGGGGATGATGAGCACCAGACCTTAATAATCCCCTGACTCCATATGAGTCCTAATTCCATACTGTGCTAAATGTGGATGGTGCACATGTCAGTACTGAGCCTAGCACCAGGCACACAGAGCGGAAAGTCTGAACGCGAAGGCACCGTGCAGAGTAGGCTGGGAATGCCCTGTGCCTGTGCAGCGGCCATCAGTGTGGGAACAGTCCTGCCAGCCACGAGCACTGGAGGTGCCACTGGAGAAGATGCAGTTTTCTCTGAATCTTAATACAAAGCAGTTGTACTTGTAATTCAGTGTTGCCTTAAACAGATTTTTTTCAGTCTGTGTGTAGAGTTCTTGATTTTTGGGGGGGAAAAAAAAAATCTAGAGAAACCTTACTAACTGGCTTCAGCTGGGATAGAGTTAATTTTGCTCCTAGTAGCTGGTACAGCGCTGTTTTCTTCAGAATGAGAATTGTGTTGATAACACACTGATGTTTAGTTCTTGCTAAGTAGTGCTTACTTCCAGTCAAGGACTTTCAGTTTCCCATGCTCTGTCAATAACGAGGTGCACAATAAGCCAGGAAGGAGCATTGCCAGGACAGCTGACCTGAACTGGTCAAAGGATTATATTCCATTGCATAGAACGTCATGCTCAGTATATAAACTGGGGGAATTGCCTGGGAGGGGCTCGTTGCTGCTTGAGAATGGGCTGGACATTAGTCAGTGGAGCAACTGTATTGTGCATTACTTGTCTTTGTTGGGTTTTATTTCACTCTCTCTTTTTGTTGCCTCCCTTTTCATCACCATTTATTATTATTATTATTACTAGTATTGATATTATTGTTATAATTATTCTATTTTATTTCAGTTATTAAACTGTTCTTATGTCAACGCATGGATTTTACCTTTTTTTATGTTTCTCCTCTCCATCCCACTGGGAGAGAGTGAGCGGTGAGTGACAGAGTGACTGCATGGTACTACTTCTTTGCCAGCTGGGGTTAAATCACACCACTTATTTAAATGGACTGGGCTACTGAAGATGTGGCCCAACATAGAATTACATGTTTTATTTTGTCTGTTATTCATCAAGAGAGATCTGCAGATCTTACACTAGACATGTGGAAAGAAACATTAACATCCTAAGTGTCTGAACCTTAGGACACATCTTAAGCCTTAGGACACATTTGTGCTAACGGCTCTGTGTTGAAGAATGCTCCTTTGAAGGCCCTTTAAACACTTAAACTAAAGAAGCAAAAAAGAAAAGAAACAAACACACATGGGGTAAATTTTGCAGGCAGGGAGAGCTAACCTTGTCTTGTGGTGCAGGCCTTTGAAAGTAAATCACTTGTTGATCCCCTAAATAGCTGAATCCAGGATGAGTAGGAATGAAAGCTGATCTTCTATTGACCCCCATCTGGATGATGCTAGTATTCTGGGTTCCTTGTGTTTCATTTTTAAAGTCATAGTGATGAGCAGGCCAAGTATTGGATTTATTTGTGACAATATTATCTTATGATCCGGAGCCATTCTAAGTCACTGGATCATTGCAGAATGTTGTCTTGTCGTTCAGAACATTTTTATATTTTGAAAAGTGTCTTGTGTGACTAAACAGGGGGAGAATGTTCTAGCAGAAGTAGTCCCTATGCACTTGAAACAAATACCTAAAAATTATTCCATATTTGCAGTGTTTAGTGTAGTGCTGCCCATTGTGAAACAATTCAGTAGCTTGAGCTTTTGTCCTTAGCAGAACAGCTCCTGATTAATCCACAGGGAGCACATAGAAATACCAAGATTTCCTAATTTTTCTTCCTTCAACCACATTTAAAAAAACCATGATTTGTGTCATGAAATAAAACAGTAAGGGAAAGAGTATTGCCTTTTACCATTAATAAGCATTTAGAATCCAACTGTCAGCATACAAGCTATGTAAATGTTCACCTTTCAGTTTGTCCAACAGTATTTAGTCCTGTTGACTCACCACTTCAGTCTACTGAAAAGCGGAGGACAGAGGAGGGTCTTGCAGCTCCAGAGCTGAAGAAACAGTTTTTAACTACAGTTCTCTTCATGCCAAGTACAACATAGGACTTGAAGTGGGAAAAAAATTTATTTACTGCACTGTATTTGACCTATAATTTTAACCCTTAAAATTTGGTTCTTATTTTAATTCCTGTAGTTTTGCTGGGACACGTTGTGTGGAATTTCCTAAACCTTATACAGCTTTAACCATATCTGTTCGTAAGAAAAATTAAGAGATGGCTTGATGGGAACAGACTAATGCATGGAAATTTTATCCCAATGCCATACCTTCAGTTTCTCTTCCTGGTTCTGTAAGCAGCTGTGTTTTAATTATTCTGTGTTGTGGAAGAATGTTAAATTATTTGTGGCAAAATGGGGGAAGCAGTGTGAAACACTGTCACACTTTATTAAACTCTTTATGTATTTTAAGTAAATCCACATAATGATTTGATAATATCCCGGTATGTTGTTTGACTGCTGGTAAACTAATGGGGTTAGGGTTTCTTTTTAATGTGAAGCTTAGCAAATTGACAGGAATACTAATCTGACATGTAATTATTATCCATTTGCTTTATTTAACGAGTTGCTGCAAACTGTAAGATTCTAGTGACGCAGTGATCGTATAGTTTAACCATACACAGTCAGAAATGTGCATTTTGGCTGTCATTTTGTTTTCGATTCGTGTTTCCATTGCTTTCTGAGAATGTATGGTGGGAATGTGTTGTTTGTGGCTCTTGGTGTATTTGCCACAGGGAGTACAAAGAAAGTAACATTGACTTTTAGCTGTGGCTGAGGAGCATACTACTTGTGTTTCATTTGTGTTAAGATTTCTTGGGTTTGCTTAAAATTGTGGATTTCATTATGAAACTAACATGGAGGTATTCTGTAGAGGCACATGACTATACATAGTTAGCTGTTCAACTTGGTTGATTTCTGAGGTCCAACATTTTTCTGATTAAACTACTTCCCAGAATTGCTACAATTGCTAGTAGTCTGAAAGCAGTATTTGGTAGGAGCTAGATGCTTTTTGTCTTGAGTAAGGCATTTTATGTTGCATGTGCAAGAAGAACAGCAATTTCCTTCCTCTTTTAAAAGCTGAAGGACAGCTGGAGAAAGGAATTTTCAGTAGGTTATCAGCATGTGAAACGTTGTCGTAGTCAAGCCCTATATAGTTAGAATAAACCAGGAGTGTGTCTAACTTTCCTCTTTCTGCAGATACTCATCTTAGGATTTATATTAGCGGGGAGTTAGGGGTGATGCTGGGGCAGTGGTAGAGTTTTGTAGCGGAAGCACGAAATGAGAAACTGATGTGAATTTGGCAAGCAGGAGAGTTTCCTGAGATACAGCATCCTCTTAGCAGCCTCAGCCTGAATCTTGGCTGCCTCAGAGGGTTCCCACCCTGTCCAAGATGGAAGTTCCTGCAGAGAGCCCTAATAGCATCCCTCACTGCCTCAACAACTCGTGTTAAGGCATGGGACTTAACTGCTGTGAAACGATGCAATAAATTCCTCTCAGGACCAAAATGAACATACTTGATCACCTAAATGCATCATTCCAGTTCCAGAACAAGCTGAACTATAGAAAAGCATTTCTATTAGTAACATTACAACAACTGGCACACCTATTAAAGAAGAAGGTGGTTAATCTGTTACTGTTTGGTCACTGACACTTTTTTTCCCACTGTATTAATATGCTTGGCAATTCTTAACACTAAATGTGACTATGTACATTTACTTAGTATGTTGTTTTCTTTAGTAGACAATTACACCAATCTTGAATGGAGCATTTTTTTGGTTACTGGAGTAAAGGAATCTTAGAAGATTGAAACAGTAGGCAGCAAAGCTTGTTAAGGAGGTTTTTATTTTACAAGCCCTCAAGAATTCAGAATATGGCTTGCTTACTACTTTAAAAAGTCCAAATGTCCTTATAGACCCCATTTCAGAGCCAGCATCAAATCTATGCTATACTTGTCTAAAAATCCAAACATGCACTCTTGGCTGTTACTGTTTACTGAATCAGAACCCTACTGTTTCTACTTGCACTGTATCTAATTTAATGTAAGTGACCGCAAAAACTAGAATTATTTATATGTTGGCACCTAACAGCTCCACTATAGTTAAGGGTCTGTTGGCATTTCCATTATAAACCTCCCTTTGAGAGGTTTATAACTTGGCGGTTTTACTTTTGCTTCAGGCTCAAATGTGCCATTTTCATCCAAGCACAAATTCTTCTACAGAATTTCATTTGAATCAGTTTGGCCATTATTTATTTTAGAGTGTGTATGTTGGGGAGTGGAAGGGAACACACTATTTAATTTTGGTTTCAGAAGCTTTTTGGTCAGACTATATAATGAAAGAAAAATGGTGCTTTTTATTTTATTTTGTAGAGACTTAAACCTTCCTTGGATGTTACTAAGCCCATGCTTTTTCAGGTTTCTGCCAATGCTCATATGCAATGCATCCACTTCCACTCATCCACCCACCCATCTTGCCTGCCCCTGCCCAATGACATGCTTTGAGGAAGCATCCCCAGGCTTCTGGCAGAGAAGGGTTTTTGGGGAAGTGGATGAAGTAACATACAATGGGTGTCCTGTTGAGAGGCCTTAGGCCAGCCAGTCCAACCGAGGAAGCAGATGGAGCTTAATTGGAAAAAGATGGGCTGAGTGCAGTTGTCAGTCAAATGTAACCCTATGTGGTTAAGAGTGGCATTTCCTATGGCTCTGCCATTTCTTGTGGGATCTGTGTAAATTACTACTTGGGTGCAGTAATTCTCAGACTCTAAAAGTGGTGTGAGTTTCCGTTTTCCCTTGCTCCTGAATGCTGAACCACAGAGGATTTCAACACTTTTTTTAGTCAGAAATTCTTGCCATAGTACTCTATTATTATGCTAATTAAATTCTTGCCACACAAATAATAGGTATCTATAATGTTTCAGTACTAATCATAGTAACGAAGTACCAGTGTTCTTTTGCACAGTGACTTAAGAGTAAAAAGAAGGGAAATGGTGTATGGAGAGGTAGAAGCTTTTATTAGACCAAATAATACAGCTGAAAATAGAAAACAAGTTTCTGAGTCAGTTCTTTCACCACATTACACAAGAAGCAGTAAAGTACAATAGTGTTTGTTGGTTTTTTCCTTTGCTATTGAATTACAAGAAAAAGCTAGTCAATGGAAAACAAAGTAGGAAGAGAATATGTGGTTTGGCAGCTTCTTGTGTACTCTTTCTTTTGAGATCTTTTATTTCAGGTAATTCATGCAGATTACTGACTGGACAGACAAGTAATGAAAATGCTTTGTTATATTTTGTCATCTGTTTTATTAACAAAAGATAAAAGGGAAGCATGAGTGTAATTAATTATGGCAGCAGACACAAACAGCTTGTTACACCATAAAACATTAGATCCCATTGAAGTATTTGAAGGTCTTCTCCATCTTGCTTTCTTCTGTCTATTTCCAGAGATTAACGAATTCATAGGTCAAACATTCCAAATCTTGAATGTTTTAAGGACAACTCATTTTAAATTTTATGAGTCTATTTTTAGTTTGTTGGTATTAACATTTAAAAGCACTGAAGACTAAAAGTTTGGTATCACTTAAAACCTGCTATTTTCAGCTTTGGACCCTGGAAACAGAAGCCTACAAAAACAGCAAATGTCACAAGACATGATTAGTTGATCGCTATCAAAATATATTTTAATAACGTTTTCCCTGGTATCCCTTTATTGCTAAGGATCAAGAACTATAAGCTATATGCAGTCAGGGCAAACAAAATAATTAGAAATACCTTAATAGAACATATCTATAAAGCTCCAATTGAGCACATAATGCTTAGACATCTGCTTAAGTCTATCCAGTTGAATGGGAATTTAGTGCAAGTTGAAGAGCTGTGTCCTTGGTGTCTGCTAAGTGTCTGCGGGGTAATCTCTGTCTTACACTACTGAGCTGTTGTCTTTCAAACTCCAAGGTTACAAAGCGCTGTGTAGAGCTGACATCCTGGGCATGATTTGACTGGACTTTTCATGCAACTATAAGCTAATTCTTTTATTTATTTGGCAATATCCTTCATCCCCAACTAAACATACAGGATTTTTTTATTTGGTGTCACCTAAGCTCAAGGTTTTATTGTTTGCTATTTCCAGCAGCTAACCTTGTTGATATATTATTTAAACCCTGTTGAAATATAACTTAGTAGAATGACTTTCTGCCTTTCTTGGAAATGAGATCGTATTGAATTAAATTATTTTATGGTTATTTTCAAAGCACATCTGCAAACATGACCTTGAAACAGAACTAAGTATTTAGGCTTTGCAAGTTATGTTTCATTACTGCTCTATTTCTGTATCTTCAGCACAGCAATGGTTGACTCACTTTAAATTGTATCCCTCACTTCCTAACCTTCTAGTTGAAGCAGAAATAATGTCCATTTTTGTTCTCCCTTCATCGCTCTAGGAGGTATATTGCTGTTTCTCACGGGGCCACAGCTGGGAGTGAGCATTCTTGAATCTCTATCACTTTATTCTCGATCAGCTTCCACACTAGTGATGAAATAAGACATATTTTCTAAATTCAAGGTGTTGCTCTGGATTTCCAATGACAAAATATACAGTATTTTGGTGGGAAAGGAGAATTGAGGAGGTTTATTAACTGAAAGGTACTTTTCTCTAAGTACCTTGCATGGATTGCAGTTGGAAAGGAGTGTTTCTTTTATTGATGCATGGCTTTAACACAGAGTTTTAACTGTTCCTAATGCTGGTGTGGGTTATTGAAACACTGAAACTTTGCAACTTTGTCAAGAGTTACTGGAGTATGCCCCTGTACTGGCAGCTCTTACTAAGAAGGTAACTACCTGTGCTTGGTCACCTCTGTGTGTTGCTTCCCGAAGCTGATGTGTTTATGGAGGGCAATACCGCTTGGATACCTTAGAACTCTGGAGCTAATTTGTGCAGACCATCATTACTTTGCCTCTCCAATCAGATACTTCTTAGGGAAGCCAAGAAGTTTAATTGTCACAATGAATATGTACTTACTGTGATGATAGAGCTCCATAGGTTTTATGTATTTAACTAAACATGGAAATTAAGCTTTGGGAGGGAAAAAATAAGCTGTAAAAGTCACAGTTCAGCCATGAACACTAGTGTTGCACATGGGTCAACATTTTTCTTTTCCTTAAAAACAACCAAAAGCAAACAAACTAAAAAATGGCCAGAAAGTTGTAAACATGCTCCCAAAAAAAACCAGCTTCTGGTTTTCTTTTTTGTGTTTTAATTTTCATATATTTGTGAAAACCTCTGAAATTTTCCCCAGTATTTAGAAATTGTCAATATTGGCTCACAACTTAACCTGTGTTTTGTTGTACATGGACACTATACAAGGATTTGCGAAAGTGTACAAGTGTTTCACTTTCAAAAGTGTTCCTGTTAACTTCAGTGGGAGATTATTGCAAAAAATAAAACCTGTGGCTTAAATTTGAAGTTACAGGAAAGACATACAATAAATCTGATGTATTTAATTGATGATAATTAAAATGCTGTCAAAAAATTTAAAGAACTGCTGCTCCTTCCTCCTTAAATTGACTCCACGTACAGCTCAGTCAGCAGCAACTTCTTACTCTGAGCTTCTTAATGAGCAGAAATGTTTCAAAATTAGTTTTGTGGACTTTTTTGTTGCTTTCCCTAGTACTGTGTTACATTTGAGATCTCTTATTCACATAGAAATGTAAATAAGGATCTAATTACAGTTCTTCGCTTAATATTAAGCCCAATACTTGGCATAAGGTTTGTCATAAAGTTTTCTTTTCTCTGCTTTGCCATGACCTTAACTTGACCTAAAATGACTAATTTTTGTAGGGATTGCAGTGTCTCAGGCTCAGAAGGGTCCTTGTCTGTCACTTGGTGGCTGCTTGACGTGTATGTGTTTTGCATGACATCACAGTGCTACCAGTGATGTCTGTGCTACCAGCATCTGTGCTACCAGTTCCTAACAAAGACAGAAGAACTAGTTCCATGTGTTTTAATGCACTTTGCACTTACATGCTTCCATGTACTCAGTGGAGTAGCAGAGACATCTAAGACATGGTGTTCTTCTTTCTAAATTATGTACACTGGAAATACAGTAGGTTTAACATATCTCTGTCTGTTTGATTAGAAATCCCTTTAAAATACTAATCATAATTCACGTTCCCTCATTCTTTCCACATTTGGGGGTATTACCTGGGTTTGGAATAGCCAGCTGTCTCAAACACTATCCGCATTTTTAAAGGAATAAGAAGTCTTGGCAGACACTGGAACAATTAATTGGCTTTTTCAGCCAAGTCAGGTTAGGAAAGTATTTTGTGGGGAGGGGGTTGGGTGGGAGGGGAATACAACGTCCTGGTTTCAAGTCTGAGTTCTATTAACTCTTTAGGAATGGTAGTCAGACTTCTTGCTAAGCACAGTTTTTGCCATCTCTGACTTCTGTGGAATGTATTTAAGTGAAAAGTTTCTAATACACATGACAAATATGCTTTATTAGACGGAGTTGCCTGGCATGAAGTGGAAAGTGCTAAATTTAAATCATGACTGATTTAAAAATCTCTGAGGTGAAATAAACCTTCGAATATGTATTAAAGAAGTCTAACCTCCTCTAGTATATATGTTTAGAAAAGAATGAGAAAGGTGGCGTCTGAGGCACAGGATGATGATACCTTCCTGTTGAGTTAGAGTGAAATATTTCCATGCTGGACTTGCTCACCACATTCAACATCTTGACTTACCCATGGATGCTTGGTTAATATTTAATTTCTAGCTCCATAGCTTTGTTTATTTTCATTCCAAAAACAGAACAAGTACTAAACATCAGATTTTAATTATATGTATGCCCTTGCATTCCTGAAATGTTTTGTTTGAAATATTGGAACTGTCACGCAGTCTGCTTTTTCACAATTCTGTGTACATTTTGGTGCCAGTGGATCAATTTATAGCAAAGAATTTTCAATGCAGTTGCTTTTAACAGTTGGCTGCCCTTGTTCTGAAGACTGTTTGTTTGTTTGTTTCAGTTGTCCTTTATGGAGTAAACTACTAGTAGTTTAGACTGGAAACTGTAAAGTTAAACTTTTTGGAATTGTTACTGCCCCAAGTGGGAATATAAACCATATTGAACAAAATTTATTTAGCCTATTAAAAAGTCAGCCTAAAACTACATTTAATTAGTTTACACTATTACATCACTTCTAGTGGGGAGTAGAACTTAGGCAGAGTAAAAGGAGCTCTATCAGGTGAGCTGACTGTGGCCCATATGGGGCTTTAAGATAATGATGAGTTTAAATTTCCTCTTAGAGCTAAGTGAGAATAAAACTGGAGGCAATAAATACTCTTGGCCAAAGCCATTAAATGAAAAAGCTGGGAATTCTCCAGCTCTTGACTTAAATTGTTTGTTTATCAGCTGGCGCCTAGTCTGGAGTCAAGAGCTGGAGATTTCTATCTGTGACAGAACTTTGAAAATCTTGCAGGACACTTTCATTTTAACTTAAGGTAACTTGAGTTTATAGCTTTGGCTTTAAAGATTACTAATGATTTACTCATTTCCTTACCATTTAACCAGAGAGGACTTTTTCCCAGGAAGGGATCTGTGTTTATTTAGGGCCTTTGTCTGCGGAGGGATTAAAAGGCAGCCCACCAGCATTGTGAACTTGATGGTAATAAAAGGTCACCAACACACACCATAAAAACGTTCTTACTATGGAATTAATTATACAGTGTAATTTTACAAAGCATTTCAGTAACCCTTCTTTTAGACTTCTGCTGTATTTGATTTTTCCCCAAGCAGGGAAAAATTCAATGTTAGGCATAGTGTGAATTAGACCCTGTGTGTATGTGTGCAACCCTTTACAGTGTAATATACTCATCAGCAAGTTCAACTCACAACTGAAATCAATTGTAAAATTCCAGTTGAAGTTGGATCTCGACATGTGAACTTTAAAAATTGAAATACTGTGCACTGGGAGCAACAGAATAAAAAAAAGACTTGTTAGCTAAGAAATGCAAATGATTAACTTAAACTTGTTGCCATGGTTGGCATTTTTATAGAATATTGCATATTTTCCAAGCCATTGAGCACTGTTCAAACTGCATCCTGTTATTTTTTCTAAGCCACCAGGTGGCGTTGCAGCCCAGTCTGCTCAAAATTGGCAATTTATAAAGATTTGTATGGAAGGCATTTCCTCCCTTCACCCCATTAATATGCCGTAAATATTAGGGCTTAATTTAGAATATCTTATCTTGATTTCTAATATTCCTAAAACCCAGACTGATTTAATTCTAGATTTTTTTTTCCAGTGGTAAAAGCGTTAAAGATGTCACGTTAGGGTATCAACAGAACATTTTTTGCTTTGGTAACATGATAGCAATAGAATTATGTTCCTATTTCATGAATTATCTTAAATTCATCCACAGTGAAGGTCACAATAATTTCTGAAAAGCTGTGGAGTGGACAGGCATAGAAGAACACAGAATCCGTGTGGTTTTCTGTATCGAAGGCAAAGATATCTTTCTGTATTCTAGATAGAGATGAAAAAGTACAATTATAAAGTTGGGGTTTTTTTCATCTTTTGCATTATAAAGATATCCTTTCTCCATTTCCCATTACCAATTTTGAATTACCCGTTTAATCATGCCCTCCATACTCTTATAAATGGACAAAAGAAAACATGTACCCATGAAAGTCATATTTTACCAATTAAAGAACTTATTAAATAGCTATTAACGTGTATCATGTAGCCCGTTTGACAAATTTAATGTAACAACATTGTCAACAAAACCATAATAAATCTCTAATTTGATTAAAGGGGATTTTTCCCCTCAATTTTCTATTTTTTGAATATGCTTTCTCCTTAAAGGTATGAATGTAAAGTGCTAATGAAGTAATTTATCCAGAGTTTTACTAAGTGTCACTCCTCTTGAGCTGGTGCCCTTTCACTTCGCCCATTAAATGGGCATCACCCATTTTTAGGAATGTGTATGTTTTCAAAGTAAGTGTCTCTGACCTCCCACCTTGTCGAAATCTGAACGTACATGTTTTGCTATTGTCTGAGTATCTGAGATGCAGCATAACTGTGATACTAAAAATTCAGATACTAAGCGAATAAGCAAAACCCCATGTGGTAATTTAGGTAATGCTTTCAGTAAATCGTACTTTAACACGGATTTCTTCACTAAGAAAAGTAGTAGAATAGGTAATTGAGGCTTTTGACCCTGGATATTAAACTTTTAAACTTGATACAACAGTCTCCCTCTAAGCTTTGTTGTATACTGATATTGCTACTTACTTAACATCAAAAAGCTGTGGTAGTTTGCCTTTATAGATTGCGCCTGTGTTCTGGAATTGCCTCCTGCTGTCCTTGAACTGTTTCTTAGTTTAACGTGTTAGATTTTCTCATCAAAGCTTTTAAGCATGATGTTTAGTTAACACTTGTTCTATCAAATCTGATACAGTAGACTGGTTTGGAATAAAACTGTTATTTTCATTAACAAACACGATAGCTTGACAGGCCTCTTTCCCAGCACATCATGGGTTTTTTGTGTAATGATGTGCACATGCAGATTTTACATCGCATGTAATCTTTGTGTCTGCCCAGTTCACAGTCATTGCTCTAGGACTAGAGTAAATGACTGGTTTTTGCCAAGATTCCTAAAGTAAACTGGCCTCATTAAAAATAATGGTTGCTGAGGAAGGAATCTCTGTAAGTTGAAGCAGTTTGCTTTTAGACCTGTTTCACCATAACAGAGCTTTAATTCCCTGTCTATAGTTCAGTTCAGTGTGACACCACTTCTGCTGAGAGCCGCTATGGGATTCACAGCACAGAAATGAAAAACAAGAATGTCTGGACAAAGGAAAAAAACAGATAGAATAATTAGTATCCATTTAAGATTCTATGCATTGCTTGAGGTAGCTAGATAAAAATTGGGGAATGGGGAAAGAAAGGATAAGAACAAAACAATAAAATGTCTTTTAATGACTTCAGAAAACAAAAATTCTCTTAGACTTTTCATTTGACCTGAGTGTGTGTGTGTGTGTATAACTAGTGTGTCAAAACCATGGGAACGTTGTGTATTGCTTTACCTGTTTTTAAAACAGTTCGAGAAACTTACTCAATAGCAAATTCAATACAAGCATATAATGGGAGTATATAATGTTCAATTACTGTAATCACTTACAGCTACAGTCATTTTAGAGTGGCTAGATTTTATAGTATTTGTGTTCTTACTGCTTTAAACTTTATAAGAGTTATTTCCTACATAGATACTTCTATTTTTTTCATCCTTCTGTTTGTGAACAGCTTTAGCTTCAGTCAGTAAAAATACAAATGCTTAAATATGTAGCACATGGTCTTAAGAAAATTTGAAAAATTTTTGGCTGCTTTCTTGTCAAAAATTGGGGTTTTTTAAGATACATCTACATGTGTAGAAAGCATGTGCATATGTTCCTAGTAATATTTTGGTTTTACTCTACATGACGTTTCAAAAGATACAGAAAGACGTTTTCTTAAGGAGGAAAAATGTCTTTGTATTCCAAAAAAGTCTCAGATTAGTAGCAGATGTACTGGATGTACTACTAAAATAAAGACAAAATCCGATTTTTTATTTTATTTCGTTTTTAAAAACAAACACTAGTTAGTGGCAAAGTAAAGGTACCACACTAATGATAACACATGAAACTTCTAACCTCTGGTTTATACTCCAGCTCATACCTGGTTGGAAGTAAATATAGAGGAAGAAATTTAAACTGCTTCTTCAGAAAAGCATCCTCAAGCTTTAAAGTAGATGCCTTGGACCATTATTTTTAGCATTTTCTGGGACTAGAGAATTATCATTTCATAAATTGGGTGTAAAATAGATAAATAAGGAGATTGCAAGGTATAATGAATCAGGACTGAAAACAGGTAAGAGCAGTATCTTCAAGAAGTGTAAGAACTTCTCAAAGGTCAGTCCTGTTACTCATTTCAAAAGTCTTTGTCCTGTTGTTATACCTGTACCTTTGCTCAGGGCTGTGCCTGTCCGGATGAAGTGTGACAAGATTGCAGAACTTCTCCCTGCCAGGACACTGAGTAACTAATAAGAAAAGCTCTTTTGTGGGAAAGTGGGGTGTAGGCTGAAGTGTTTGTGAAACATGTGGTTGCAATGCTGAACTGTGAGGGAAACATGGCTATTGGAGCATTCAAGAGCAATAGGAAAATAAAATCCTAATTCTTTCATGGTCTTCTTGTGGCCCACCTCATTGGACAAGAAGGAAAAAAGAGAAGGTGTCAGACAAGATCTTTTATGTGTGTGCTTTGTTGTCTGTTTCAGATTATTACTCTATTAATAAAACTGAAAAATAACCAACCAACTTGTTAGAGCAACAGGTGAGGGATTTCCTCTAATGGAGGAATAATACACATCCTGGAAGAGCATGCATTTCTCTGCTGGTTTGCGAACAATGTGGCTGATACAAATGCTTTGGCTATTTTTTTTTTGCGTTCTTAAAAATAAAACACCTATTAAATAAGGTGACAACCAGCAAGCTGAAAACACTCAGTCTTGAAATTTTAAATGCATCTTTGCTTGTTCCTACTTTGACTTTTTTAATGACTTCAGAAATCATGGTTAAAGCAAGTAATAGTGTACATGAATTGTTTAAAGTTCTCACCTGTGGACTATATACTTTTCAGGTGCTAGTAGATAGGACATGCTAAATAGCGTGTGTGTGCACATTTATATCTGTGTTCTTTTCTCTTATCTTACAGTGCCCTACTTTACATATCAGAAATCGCCCAATAAAATGAACAACAAAATTTCCTTACAACAACAAGAACTGAAAATAACCATTTTATAATGCCAATGAGATCGCTGACTCTGTGTGTTATTGGGTAATAAGATATTCTCAAATGTGTTTACTGCATTCAGCCTTCAACACAAATATGTATTGAAGCCATAAAATGAGAATAATTGTAGTAGCATACGCCTTACCTTCTTGCTGAATTATTTCAATTGCATTAATGATTATGTAGGGAAATAATTTTTGTTGCTACTGTAAAACTTTATAGAAAGGAGAATTAATAGATTTTCAGTTTGTCAGTAACTTTGCGATCTCAAATTTTGTGTTTGTGTAAAATCATTTAATGGTTAAAAGTTGAAGTGCTACAAGGTCGCAAAAGAATGAGACAGCTTTGAAATTATTTATATATTAATAATGCTTCTGTTATATTTATAATGTATAGTATTATAGGAAACTCAGATTAATATGGTAGGACAGTGGAAAAAATACTTGTCACCATTCTTTTGCAAAAATGACATTCTTTGTCATTTCCTCAAAGTGTGTTGAATGAGGGTGATCATGTTTTAAATATAGTATAAACACTTCCATGTTTTTTAGTAGTGCCAGGTACATTTTTAGATAAAAAATCATTTCTTTTTAGCTTAAAAAAAATTTTATCTGTATTGCTAGACTGTAGGAAGCTTGTTATTTTGATGGTTTTAAAGAAAAATTAGCCAGCATTTGCATCTTACACATTAGATGAAATCACATGAAATCATCATGCTATGCCACAGAATTAGATTTTATTATTTAATACTTAACAATCTTCCTTATGTTTTTCTAGGCTGTCTCACCTCACTGTAGAATGTGTCTATGTTTGTCTGTTAACCTTATATTTCTTTTGAGTGACACACACGTGTCCTGTATTATGAAAATAACCTGTATCCTTTGAAGACCAATAGAGTAAGAGTAATCTACAGGAGGAGTACCAAAGAGTAGGAGTAACAAGTACTTTCTCTCAGTTGCTGTCTCCTAGTTCCTTCCCATCCATACTTTGGATAGAGCTGTAGATACCAAATGGCACTGAGATACTGAACAGTGTGGTTTTATTCTGACAGCCCAGTTTGAATGTCTGGGGCCGTGGATGTGTATGCTGAAAAAAGTGAGGATAGAAAGCTGTGTGCTTCCCAATAAAACTGAATAGGCAAGTAAGGTGTTGGCGATTGTTCCGGAGGAAGAATATTCTCTGAAGGCAGGAAGTCAAAAAGCAGGGAGAAATAGGAGTGTCCTAGAAAGCTTAGCTTAGCCTAAAACTTTCTCATCAAATTTCTTGAGGAGCGAGGAGTACTCAACTTTTATGGGGGAAATTTTTTCTAGAAGTGAGAGCAGTGGGCTGAAGATGCTGCTTTGCTTCCTATGGTTTTCTTCATGTAGTCTCTGAAGCATGCAGTTCTTCTAGAGAGGTATGCTCTGAAGAAGAATATTTAAGTAGAAAATGCTGTTATGAGTATTGGGGGAAGAGTGTGACACTGCTGGACTGTGGACTGCCAAAAAAACCCCGAATCCTGAAGTGTCTTCCATGCAGGTAAGATGGATCCAGGGTTACTAAATGGAACCAGGAAAGCAGTCACAGGGGAGAGAGGGGACTGTGTGCATATGGGTGCTGGCTTGGACAGCTCTCTACAGATTAACTCCAAGTGCCCAAGGGTTTATGTCTCTCACCAAATGAAGAATGGGACGTTTTTGCATCTTGTTTTTCTGGAAGGAGTTTGTCTGAATGAGTATATTATGCCATAAAGGAATAGCTTCATTAATGCTAAACTTGCTTTGGCTAAGAGAAAAACTACAGACCTATTGGATAAGAATATGATCTCCTCGGGGCTTAGCCATGGGCAGAAACAACCTGAGAAAACATTGCACAAAACCAGAAAATCTAGAAAGCACGATTCATTAGCACATTCCAGACTGCTTCTTGCATGCCAAGGCTGTTCTGAAATCTGGTCTATTTAAGGGGGATGTTTCTGTCACTCATTGGGAAGGAAATAGAGCATACTGTCCTGGTGTCTCATTTTCTGAGAATTCCTGGTTTATAGGGATGTCTGGAGGTCCTCTAGTCCAGCCTCCCCCTTGAAGAAAGACTGTTGCCAAGATTGGATGATGTAGGCTGTCGTTTTCTTACGCCAAGTCTTGAAAATCTTCAGGGATGGAGATTCCACCACCCTTGTCTGGTTAACCAGCTTCAGTGACAAACTCTGTTCCCAGCAAAGAGGTTTTGTAGCCAGCATGCAGAGGTCAGATACAGAAGCCAGAGTCATATCTCAGAATTCTAGGGAAAAGAAGAATGAAAATTCTGTAGATATACTTTTTTAATCAGTCCTGATATTTTTGAGGTGTGACAGGTACGAAAATTCTGTGTCTTGTTTCATAAACACTATACTCTAGATGTATTGTTGGACTTTTAAACATAACAGTTCTGAGAGTCTCAGAATTGGTCTTAAAATATGAAACAGTGCCAGTGATCCAAAGATATATGTAGCTGAACCTAAGATTCTCATTTTCTAAGTAGTTTTGAAAATAGGCTTTCCATGTCAAGTTGTGTTTGGGATCTAGAATTTGGACAAATGGATACTTGATCCTGTAATTTCTTTGATCATGTGCTTTTCACTGCATGGATTCAGTCACAAGTATGGTGGCTTGTCTATTTGGATAGATAGTGCCAAAGCCAGAGAAAAGTGACTAGGCAGTATAATTCTTTTCTAACTCTGCAGTCGACAGTGAACTGTTGACATATTTAGTCAGTCACCTCCTCAGATGCATCTCTGAAAATGAAAAGGGATGATATAATCAGAACATCTATAGCAAACCCATGACAAAACATTTGTTAAGTGGAGCTTTTATTGCTTGGCTATCTGTAATGATTTCTTAGAGATGGGTCATTTTATCACAAGGAAAAAAGCTTCTATTCTTCTTGGATTGTTTTTTTTTTGTGTGTGTGTGCTAGCATTAATAAGTCCTGGGAATTCCTTAGTAGTGGAAGCCTAATAATTATCTCTTTGCTGTCAAAGGGCTAGTCTAGTTGATGCTCGGTTTTTGCGATGTCTAGTGTCAAGGTTCTATACCAGTAATTAGTACCAACACTTCCCACATTCTGAATTTATGGCACTGTGACCACATTTTTACATATGTTGAGGGATACTTCAGTAACCCTCTTAACATGAAGATATTAAGAAATATGCTCTGTTTTCTGTCCCTAGAAATTTAGTTTGCTGCATTTTTGTTTTTTGCTCTCTGGCAGCAAGTGTAATTAGATCAAATTGTGTTATTCTGCAGTGCTTTTCATTATAAGTGATTTTTAAAAGAAGTGTCCTTGACATCCTGCCAATATCATGTGGAAATGCAAAATAACTTCTGTTGAAGATGTTTTTCAGTTTTACAAGATATGAAGTGGGCAGATAAAATGAAATCATTGGCCTGGAGGTCTGCTGGAATGCAAGTACATTATTGATATTAAGCATTTGACCTTACGGTATCCTAGGAATGAATGAACAAAGAAACAACTTTTTTCATGAACTGATTAATCAATGAAAGTTGGATACAAATACTATTTCAGAGGTATCTGTAAGCACTTGTAATAGGGTTTCAGAAATTAGTTTCTGGTAATTTCTGACTGAACTAGAGTGAAATGATTTTAAGAACCTATTTTGAAAAGTGCATAGCAGAAACACTGCAGCACACATGGATGTGTTATCATTCCAGCCAGTACCAATGTATTTTGCTACAGGTCAGATAGTCAAGCCATTTTCTGACTATGAGCAATACATGAAGCATAAGAGCTATAAATCCTTAGGTCTAAATTGTAAATTTCATGTATAAAACTCCTCTATGTGTAACCGAGCTGTTTCTGCTTTGCTTTTAAAGCAAACAGCAAGTACAAGAAATGTCTTTATTTGAACCTTACTTAGTTTATAAGGGATTATTTTTATTTGTATGTGAGGAAAACCACACAATCTATTGTAGCTTGGAATGCATTGTAGTTAGTGAGTGACTTCCTGTTACTTTCTTTAATTTTCTTTTCACCAGATTGAAATCCAGTAACTGCCATACAGTTTCCATAATTTGCATACATATATCTACTTTTGGTCAGTGGTAGATGATACTTGTTGGAGGCTGTATTTATCAATGGAAGGGAATGTCTCTTGGATAGCTAGATCCTCAAGTAGGAATATTTCCAGAAAAAAATTGTATAGATGGTGAAATCACCTTAGGTCAAGAGGGACTAATGCAGTGGGGTAATATTGGGAGAGGAATGGCCTTGTCTGCTGACAGTGTGTTACACTACTACATAATTTTGAGGTGTGTCTGGGTGTTGTTTGGAGTTTCTGCATGGTGCTGTGTGGTGGGGATTTTTTGTCTGTGGCTCTGATGGACCTTGCTCTTTCTTTGTCATCATCTGTCCTCTGTGACATGGGAGTTCTGGCCTGATTTGTGTCTGCAGTGTGTTATTACAGTGCATCCGAAACCCAGCAAACAGGCACTAGTTTCTAGTTTCTGGCTAGCCACACAATGGGTGTATATGTTCTACTTCCAGAGATTTGGAAGGATATGGTAGCTCTGACCGTGTCCTTCACTTGTCTCCTCCTTGGCACTCATGCCATGGATTGCAAGTTCTCCAGATAACTACTTGTTGCTAGTGGCATTCATTTTCAGTCAGGTGTATTTGATTTGAGCACTGGTTTTAGTTTACCTCCTTTTGAGAAAGGTGAGTGATTGTCAAGAATAAATAAAAAGAAAATGTGGTTCTGAGCTTCCCTTTGCATATTTCTGATGCTTCAGCCTGTGCTATTCCATTGGCTTTCCTACAGATCATAAATACTGTTTAAGTGAGAGTTTTAAAGAATGATATTTAACATCTTATTTAAATGATTAGTGCTTCATTATTCACTAAAAGGCCTAAGAGTGTCAGGAGGTAAGGATTAAATTCATGGGTCTTCTCCAACTCCAGAGCTAAAGTACAGATCATAGAGATGGTTTTTCATACCTTGTGATGAAAAGAGTTGATGTCCATCTGGTTTGATGACATTAGTACAGTTTGTTGTCATGGGAAATAATCTCCCCAGCAAATCTGTAGGAAGGAACCTGTATGCCTCTTCAGGTTAATAAAAGTGCTATGCATAGATATGGAGATTACTCTTGGAGTTGCCAGTAAAGAAAACTTTACTTTAAGGGTTTGAAAATGTTTCTGGAGAAGTACTGCTTGGGTAAATGTTGTTACTCACTGGGGTGATGAATCTTAAGGGATATTTCACTTCATTCCATCTGACATAGCCTCCAGTTCTGGTACCTGAGTTTAGCAGTATTTCCAGAATACCAAGAGCTCAAGCACCCTTCTTTACATAATTCATAGTTTTATTGTAAGAGCTAAGGTGACTTTACCAAAGTTCATCTACTCCCTTCTCTGGTGGCTGGGGAGATTTTTATGGAAACACTCCCGAGGGTTCCGTTTTTTGGCATTGACTCTACGTTATCACCAAGAGCAGCACTATCAGCTTTCAGTCTTTAAACATGAGAGAAATAGGTTCCGTATGAAGGAGATTCAGAATGTTGTTCTAAAGAATGAAGGGAAATATGTAATTAATAAAACGTTCATTTCCAATTCCATCTCTGTCCTTGGTTGGAGTGCTGGAGTGTGTTTGTTCTATTATTGTCCTCTTGTACTTGCTGCAATTGCTAGATAGCCAGTGCAGCTTTGGGGGGCTGGCCAGAGCAGCTGTTACTCTGAATAGATCCCTCAGCTAATACAGCTAGGAGAAGAGGTTTGATCAAGATAAACAAGATGACAGAGTGATAGGACAAAAGGGCTGCTCTAGTGAAAGGGGCCATATCAGACCAGCATTATGGGGGCCTGTTGCAGTAGGGGCCTCGGGAGAATTGCAGGAGCATGGCGCATCGTTCATTGTGTGGTTCTGTCCCAAACCTATGACCCACTGTGTGTTCAGCAGAATGTTTTAAGGGAGTGCATTAGGCAGCAAGAAATTCAATACAGTAATTCGTGCTTTGAAGCCTGCTGTAGGATTTCCTTTTGCTTGGAAGCTGATGCAGCAAGCTGTACCACACTAGCAGAGTGGAAGCAGCAAGGAAGGAAAAACTGCTTGTAACCTGTGGTAAAGCAAATTGAGAAGAAGGCATTCAAGGGGCCAGAAGGAAGCATTCTTTATCTAGAATGACTGAAAATTATGATTAAAATGTTCCTGTCTCTCATTCCATAAAATTGAATTCTCTGATGCACCATTCCCCCATCTTTTTTATTTTTTTTCCCTTCTGTGTTATCTTATCTGTGGTATTGCTGTCACTTTGATGGTTTAATTGTACATGTCTCTTGACCTCTTTAATGATAGCCTTCTGTTGGGCCACTCTTCTTTGCCTTGACCAGGTGGCCAAATGGCATCATCTTACCTTCTTCAAGTGAAGTGTTTCAAGGGAAACGGTTCTCTCATGCAAGAAATACTTCCTATTGTATAAATCTCTCTCCTTGGTCTCCTTGGGTCTCCTATTTGTGACATGGGTCTCCTGGGTCTCATTGTAACTGCATTTTCCTCCTCTCAGTCTCCTATTTGCAAGTCTGCTTCCAGCCATCTCTCTAGACTACAATCATCTTTTATTCCTCAGATTGGAGATTTTTTTCCCCCGTATTTGTCTCCTAACTCCTCAGTTTTGTGGCTCATAATCCCTTTTCTACAGTTCATCAAAAGTCTAATCCCTTTTCTACAGGTCATCAAAAGCAGATGCTGGGTTCAATGAAGAAACCAAGTTTCTTTTGCCATAAAGAAGATACCACTTGTTAGGACTGAAAAGTTAGAGTGTACTGGTAGTGACTTCACTTATATCTTCCTATTTAAATGGTTGAAATATAGGTCTCAGATAACAGCTTGTTTGGCCAAAGCAACCTTGAAGAGCAAAGTGTGACTTGTAGGTTTTGTTCAAACAACAAAAATAAATACTAAATCCAAATTTTTTAGGTTTAGTTAGCATAAACTTTTTTTTATATGAAACTTCAGAGACTATGTTTGCAGGAATTTTTGTTCCAGAGAATATGACTGAAATTGAAAAGGTGTGTTTATAATTGGCATCAGCCTCACAACTGGGCGACTTACCATTTGTAATTTTTCATTAAGGGAATAATCATACTTGTGGCTCACAATAATGCTTCCGTGTGTGCAAATGTCTGTGCTTCCATGGTTTCTATCTTGATCAGAATTACAATTTTCTCAAGATAATTATCATAAGAAAACTAAATGCATTTTTAGTTAATTGTATTTTTGGTTGTGTCTGAAGTTGCACTTGCATGTCAGAGTATGTTGTGCTACATAAACAAGTGAGCTAGCTGTAAAAAGGAGCAGGAACTTTATGTTACTCTGGTTGTACAATTAGAGTTTGTGAGTTAATTTCTTTTGTAGTTGGCCCGTTTGTCTGACACAAAGTGCAGATTGTGTTATAGACATGCTCACAGCAGAAATCTAGTGACACTGGCATGAGGTTAAAAACTGGAAAATAATTCAGTATGATTATGAAGTTTCTATTACCCAGTCTTGATAATATATAAGTGTAAAATCAAAGAGCAGAGCCCAAAGCAATGAAAAATATGTGTACTTTTATGTTTCTTGCCGAGACATCCTTTTACAAAGTATTAAAGCAGTGGTAATAGTGCACTATTGCTGTGTCAAATTTATACAAATCAAAGTTTGGCACAGAAGTAAGTCAAGTTCAGTTTTACCAGGCAGATCTACATCAGTAGAGAATGCATTAAATATCCATCATCGTAGTACAGTCTGTATTCACAGAAAATCTGCGGAAACACACCTGTGGTAAATGTTCTTGTACATTTTAGTCTTTTTAAGTGCTCTTTTTATGTTGGTGGAATGACAATAAATGTGAATATCAAATTTTGTGGAGAAAAATGTGGGGAAAAAATTGTTCTGTGGACGTTCACCTAATGATAAAGGATGGAGCAACTTTTGATTCTTTTGCGTGTTAGAGTTTTGTCTGTCTTTTGGAGGGAGGAATTGTAAAATTTGGTTTTGTTTTCCTAATTGCACTGTCCAAGTAATTATTGTCCATTGCCACCATTTTACAGGTATCTCTGTTAGGCCATATCATTGCCTATGTCTGCAATTTTTTTTTCTTTTTCTTTCCAAAGTCTCAAGCCTACAGTGAATCTTTTGGCAAATTCTGTGAAATGTTGGGAAGTGTTTATTATTTATTCTTTTTCTTGGATCACATCTGATAAAGTCTTGTAGATTAACTATATTTGTGGGTTTTAGTGTGACTTGGATGGAAGCTTCCTATATGGAAATAACGGCTCCCATCTGTTTGGGAATAAATTGCTTGTCATAGTGTCTTTACAAGGTGAACACTTGTCACAGACATCCTTCTGTTTCTGCCTTGATTATATTTCTGACTTGACCACTTCAGTTTTCAGAACTGAAAGTTGCTGAAGAATGACCTTACAGTCTCCATTATTAATCTCACGTACATAAATAAATGGTTTTCACAGAAATCATTCAGCACTCTGCTTATAATGAGCTGAGGCAAGGAGAGTGCACATTCCTTCTCTCTTATCTTCTTCCTTTGGCCATGTTTTGATAGAGAAGGATACAATTTTATAAAAGCAGATAAGCTAGGTTTTTGCACCAAATTAAATAATGAATTGCTTTCAGGTCTACACATACATGCTCTTCTTCTGGGCCCACTTGTTGTCTGCTCTTTCTGTTTGTGTATACATTTGGTCTACTCTTCATTCCTTTATAAGAACAGTCTCTGAGAAGAATTATGGTGGTTGCTGGGAATGTGGGAGGGATACAGCAGATACCAAACTGCTGATGTTTAAAAGCATCACAGCATTGCAGAAGCCAACTTTAGTGCAAAGGATCTCTTCTCTCTCAATAATATTCCAGTGAGCCCAGAAAAACCCTGGCTTGCATCAGTAAGCAACCTGATGACCCAGGCTGGGTAGCCAAAGTGAATTACTACAAAAAGGAGAGGACCAAATGTTTTCTGGCAACTTTACTAGACATAAAGGTTGTTTTTTTTAACCCTTTAAAATGCTCTTTAATCAGTGGCAGTGGCCATGGCCCTAAGTGAACCAATTCTGATCTAATGAGTGATTTACTTCTCTTAATCTCTCTGAGACCTGCTTCTGCTTTCAGAACAGGAAAACTACAGCTATCTTGTTCTTCCTTTCTGTTCTGCACCTTTTACTACCTCCTGCCACTGTATGAATCTAGAAATATTATGGGTGGTAAGAGCTCCTTCCCACCTTGACAATTTCATCTCTACATTGGGAACTCATTATCTGGGACAGAAAAAAAAAAAAAAAAAAAAAAAAAAAAAGAGCCAGTTATGTCTTTTACTGGTTCTTAATAATTATTTTGGTCACTCAAGAGTAGAAAATATTATAATACATTGGCTTTTTTTGGGATATGATGGCAAAAGTACATTCAATTTAATTGTAAGGCAACAAATCAAGATGCGTGATTAAACAACATGGAGTCAAATACAGTTCAGTGTTGATAAATATAAAGTAGTACTCACTAAGGAAAAAACACTTGTTTAATTCCTCATTGCTGCCTGATTTTGAATTAGCTGAATGCACTTAAGACTATTTCCTTTCTTTTCCAGCCACTCACGGTATATCCTTGTATGCTAATTAGTGAGAGCCTCTATTCAATATGGATCAGCTTACAAAACAAATAAATGTTAAAGTTTATGAGAAGCAGGTTTGAAAAAATAATACTAAAATGTAAATCCGGTATAGAAATAAATGATTTGGCACACAGCTTTATGGTTAACGTATTCTGGTTTTAATGCTTTCACAAGGATGCAGCTAAAATGGGGAGACTTTCAGACTGTTGAAGTGGAATTTGAAAAATAGTAAAAGGATGAAAATAGTAAGAGTTTCATTTTTAAAATGAATCTCTGAAAGTAGGTAGTAGTGGAAAATACACTGGCATCATGTTTGTCTTTTCTCAAGGTATGATGGTAAAGGGACATTCAGCCAAATTCTAAGGCAACAAGCTAAAAACTAACACCCAGATTTCTTCTCCTGTAGTGCAGTGTTATTCTGTTAAATGAATGCACTGATTTGTCATTGAACTCAAACTTGTTAGGATTAAATTAAAGAACTAAGTCGGTATATACATATACCAAGAACACCCACAGCTTCATTAGACACAATTTAAACAAACATTTAGGAGGCATGTGCATTTTCATACCTCACTGCATCAGGCACCTACGAAATGACAGAGGTTAAAAATAAATAATTTTCATGTTATTGTCATGTATTTCAGCATTTCGGGTTGAAAAAAAGAACTGCTTGACTCTTCTTAACTGGAACTTTTGAGCATATGTGTAGGTGAGACTAAGTTGGTCAATCAGTTTTAATGAGAACCATGTCAGCTTTAAAGGTGATACAAAACATCAGTGCAGAATCCTGAATAACATAGGAATAAAACTTTCTGTGCGAATTGCATGAACAGAGTTTCCCATCTCTTTGGCGTTTTTGAAGGAAAATCACCATGCTTTTATAGCTTGGTGTAGAAATACTTGTGCAGTGCACCTCTTCTTACTTCTGGAGGGGATCAAGATATATGGATAAGAGAATCAACAAAAAGAACTATTTCTCCAATGTCTCCTTGTATTAATTTTCTTGGTGGGAAGTAACTATATTCTTTTTCTTATCAAGAAACAGAACTATTAGGAGCTTGGCTGGCAATTCCACAGCTAAGCAATACAGAAAGTGAAATTACTTGTTGATGTGATTAGGGTGGATCAGTACTGGATAATACCAAGTGGTGAAATCCTATCATCTTGAAAGTTATATCTCAAGTGACCGAGTTAGCTGACATCAGATTGTGTCCATTTTATTGAAATACCTGTCTTTAGATTAGCTGTTCATGTCTTTTTTGCCAATGGAACATGGGATAGTATTGCTTCTTTAACTTCCATTTATATAGTTGTATCTTGATTTGTAATGAAGAAATAAATGTTAACGTCACATAAATAGAGAAGAATAGCCTGCGTCCGTTGTTGTTGAGTCTGACAACAATTGCATTATTGTTTGAGACAGTTTGTAGCAAACTTGTGTCAGATACCAATAGCTTGAGGGTGGTGTCATCAGAACTGTCAATAATATTTTGTTTGGAAAGTGTAGCTCAAGGTTGCTTCAAGGAAAAAGAACTTTCCAAAAGTGCTAATTTAGCCTTGAATAGGGATGCTGTGTTTTTCATAGATAGAAAGTAGAATAAAACTCATTTGAGATTTGGTATTCTCTCAGGCTTCCCTAAGCTTTCCATTTTTTAGAAAATACTTTTTTATGCCACCTTCTTAAGAAGGAAGAATTGGGGAGAGGAATGTGAGTTCCATGCACATCCCTCAGTTGATTTTCACAAGAATATCTCTGGCTTCATTAGGAGTGAGACTTAAAGCTCCTTCAAAAGCCATGCTTTTAAATCAAAACCAGATGTACCGATAGTGTGCATTTTCAGTGTAGTTTTTTTTTGCTCTACCCCTGCCCAATTCAACAAAAAAAAAAATCTTTTGGAATGATTATCTTTCTGACCTTTTCGAGGTTATTTACATCATTTGTTATGATCCTTCAGTAAGGCTGTTAGGTTTTTGCTTAAGTTACCTTGCTTAATTGGATTTGTGTACCTTTATAAAAATTGAAAAATAAACATGAGGCTATTTCAAAATTACTTTTTCTGTTTGTAACATTTTTGTTATGAATTTCAATATCCATTTTCTAATGTGCTTGCATGTAGCTTATTTTCTTTATCATGTGCTCTGTTTTACATAACATCTTTCCATCTCCCTCCCACCAATTTACAATCTTACAATAGTTTTGCTGTTGTACAGTTTAGTCAGCCGTGTCCTTCCCCATCACTAGTACTTTTTTCTTTCACACTCCAGTCCTACTATCATATTTGACTTTTCTTCCTCTTTTCCAAGAAATTAGGTCTGTTCTAAATACTGCAGATGTTTCACTTAGCTTTGTTTGAGAATCTTCCCATAGTATTGGCATGATCATGGTCCATGACTCAGTTATCTCAGGCTTCGGCAAATTGCATATTTAATTTCTCCTTGGCATCTCATGATCCTTTATCTCCCTGCTATTGTCTTTCACCTAAGTCTTTATTTCTTGCAGTCTTCTGTAAATGTGTTCCTGGAATCCTTTTCCTGGTTTCTGATCTCAGTCTGCATCACCTCTCGTCCTCTTCCAGAATTTAACACAACAATACCTCTCTCTCGAATATATCTCTTCCCATCTGCCTCACTCATGCCAAGTGTTCTGCCAGCACGATGTGCTGTGCCATTTTTCCAGTTTGTCCCAAAGTTTGACTCACACCTTCCTTCACAAAAGCTTGGATTCCTGGGCATTAATCAAGCCATTGTCTTATGACTGTATCTTAGTATTTTTCCCCACAGCCTTCCAACACTGATGTTTTATAAATTTGTTTAACAGTCATTTTGGAAGAGAAAACCTTTTATGATATTGAACCTTTTATAAACCTTTAAATGATAAGTTTTTGAAGTAAATCTCCCCCCACTCCTGCTCTCGTTACTGAAACTCACTGTTGAAAGAGGTTGAAAAGATGAATTACCACTTAGAAAGGCAACTTCATTCCTATGAGGGGAAAGAGAAATAGGTTAGTGAGATGTGGCTTGATTTGTTTTCATCTGGCCTGAGACCTGAATTGGTTATAAAACACACTGAATATTGATCTAGCTGGGGAACTGTGCTGTAGCTTTGTACTCACTATAGTTGCATTCTTTAGAGTTTAGAAAACCTGTCCAGTATTCTTCTTCACCAAAAATATTTCAGTTTGAGAAATAGAAATATATTGTCTTAAATGCTAGATACAGATACTTAACACCAGTTTGTTCTAGCTAACAGTGTTTTATCTGCTAATGTTTATGTCAGCTTTTGAATAACTTTTCAGAATGAAGGCATGCAATTTCACAATGATATTTTGAGTAGAAAGTTTGATTTATATGCTGAACAAATCAACAACCTGATGCTTAACGTTTAGTTTCTAAATCTTCACCAGACTTTCCTAGTTTACATTCTTGTGCTTACACAATGACTTCTCTAATAAAATCTTTCATATCTCTGCATCAAGGGAAACTATGAATAGCTCAGAATTACATCTAAATTAAATTCAGTAAATAAATATGTGAAAGAAGCAGGTGGTTATTGCTACAGCAGGCCTGCTAGTTGAACAAATCTAAACACCAGCATGCTAGTTAAAATGAGAAATCTTGCTTTTCGTTACCTGTACCCCTGTGTTAAAGCAAATGCCTCAAAGGCAATTCACTGCTTTCTTGAATATTCTGGGTCATGTTTATTTGTTTGCCTTTTAAAGTACTAGTCAGATGATCTAGCATTATATCAAAGTTTTATAATTCCCATTTCTAGTGGTAAATTATGTAGATAGTGTGGCTTTGACTCATGTTTGATTAGATGCTGTATGTTTTTAAATTAATTTCTCTCTAAGCTCTTTGCAAGGAATAGTAACCCACTGCAGAGAGGTTACAGTACTATGGACTCTGTCTGTTCTGCCTTAATGATACAAGGGAATAGTTGAGCAAGAATAAATGAGGTACTTTTGGTGGGTAAAAATGTGAGCTGACTGTCAGTGTGAGATTGGTTCTAGGAGCAGTTAGCCAGCAGTAATAGGGCACACTTGAGTAATTGAATTTGCATAACAAGGCTTGCTGAAGAGATCTGACAGGCCCAGAGATTTGTCTGGCTGGAGATCTCCAGATGGACGTGACCACACAGCAGCTGGGTGGCACGTTTCTCAGCATGGTCAGCAACACCCAGACTGTCAGCTGGCCTCTGCAATTGCAAAGCCCTGGCAGGCCAGCTGGTGGCTTCTGACAGCCAGTGGCCCCGTTAGAGAATCTTTTCATTCTGCCTGTCAGGGTACAGGACCTGCAGGGACCCGTGGTAAGATGTAACAAGTCACCAGTGAGAGTTGTTAAGATGCTTCAGAAACCTGCTTCTGTTAAATAGCTGCTGCTTTACCACTGAGAGTGAACCTTCTGAAAGCTTTTTCCATCCTTTAACAAGGACGGGACTAACCTGTTCTCCAGCATTTTGTTTGGAAATCTATTACTTGGTGTTAGTTCCTACATGTTTAGTTTCAATACCAATATTTCTGCATCTAACCAAGCATGCCCAGTCAGTAACAGAAATACATTTTATGTGCTTATTACTTTCACAAGAGAAAATAATAGAGCTTTTGTTCCTGTGCCCCTTCCAAGGATACTGATACTAGCGTATTCTAGATTTAGCAGTTCATTTAAACAGAGCAGTTTATGGAAATAGTGTAAAGGAAGGCATTAGAAACAATGGAGGCAACAACTGTTTTAATTGATTAGTGTGCATAAATACTCTGTGTGGGTAGGAAAAGAATATCCACAATACTAGAAAACTCATCCTTTGTCAGCCTGCCAGAAGTGATGTGAAAAATTAGATCTATTGCTTGGTCCTAACATCCTTGAGCCCCAGCCACTAAGCATTAAGCTGCTGGATTTAAACTCTGTACCCTTGCAAACTTGGGGAAGTTCCTGTTCACCAGGAGTTTAAAATCCAGGTTGTTCCACTCTCAAAACGGTAAAAAAAACCCCACTAACGGGAGTTACATATTCTCATCCACTTACTATTTCTGTCCTCAGTGATGTTACTTTGCCCTGTTTACAAGGTGACTAAACAGGTAGGTGCCTGCTGTCTAAAATACAGGCTACTGATGTGGGCATTCAATTTTTTTAAAGTATGCAGACCCCCTCCAAACTGAAGGAACTAAAAGTAGGGTTTTTTACTGGGTATAGTACCCCTAGCCATCCTAATTTCTAAAGGATCTTATTGTTTCACCAAGTCTATTAATTTGGGGAAGGCTGGAGGAGAGACATGTTTAATACTATTCTTCAAGTGTCAGTTTCTGGGTTGTTTGTATGGTTAGTCATCCATAAGCTTCTGTCCAGTCACGGAATCATAGAATCATGGAATGGTTTAGACTGGAGAAATCTTAAAGATCATCTAGATCCAACTAGTCCAGTTCCAAGTCAGTGGCCCTAACTTCTACATTTTTTCTGAAAAATTCTATGTCAAAGCTGAACATTAGACTCATCCTTCTAACTGTGCTTTCTTTCTAGGAAGTAGCATTCAGCATTTGTAAACCCAACCAGTCAATTACGGAATAGTTACAGAATTATGGAATGGTTCGGGCTAGAAGGGACCTTAAAGATCACCACAGGGGGGGCTGGGATTTTCTGCCTGGACTTCTGCAACCTGGCTTTAGTCAGGCTGAAGTCTTCTTTTGATGAAGGGGGATGTTGTACCCAGCTCAGTTCAGATTACTTGGTAGCAGAAGGGATGTTCTTGTGCACAGAGGACTCTATTGGTGAGTGCAGTGTTAAACAGCGTCACGAGGCATCCCATTCATCCAGTCTGTGAGTTTACTCTAGCGCAGTGTTTTAATGCTGGATCCATTTCTCTGTAAACAGACTCATATTCCCGCCTGGACTACTGCACCCTGATTTTAACAGGCTGGTGCCCCTATGGCACTGTTTGGAATCAACTGTATAATGTCCTCTTGTAATACATCTGTTTCATCCATCTTGTTATGCTACAAGATGCGTAAGTTCCCTTTTGTCTCAAGGAGAGGTAGATTAGACTGTTAAAATAAGAAAAAAGCTTCACAGGTTGGAGGGACAGGTATGTTTAGTTTTTTTAATCAAGAGCATTTTGATACCACCTCAGGCACTGTCCAGAAAGGGTTGTTTTTTGAAAAGAGCTCTGCATGAATGGAAAACGAATAAGAGAAATTGTCAAAATAAAGACCACTTTGACTGTTTTACAGGCTTTAGACATTTTTACTTGTATTTTTTCTTGTTGACTGTAATAAATGCTGAGCATGCAAATAAGTATTTTACAGAAGGTTCTACTTTGAAAGAAGTGGAATAAATGCCATTAAACCTTTTAATTAATTTTTATATCTGTTCATCAAAGAAGGCTGAAATAACAGGTTATAAATTTTGTTGAGTCCTGTGATGCTGCAACATAAACCTCACAAGATTTGGCTTGTAGAATGGGAACCTCAAAGCATTTCTGTTCTAACAGCAGTGATGAATGAGAAAGTCATTGGTTTGTGTCCATCAGATTAAAAAAAAAAAAAAGGCACGTAGAGAACATACGCAACAAAAATGTCTTCCCTTGCCACCCTGAGTTTTTGTTACATGTATGGTTTTGGGGTATTGTACTTGAATTCTGATGTGTATATAGACCCTGTAAGTCCATAAGCTAAATGAGCAGGAATCTTTTGAGTGCACTTCTATCTCATTCTAGAAACATCCTTTTTAGGACATCAACTTGTCATTCAACTTTTTTCATTAATTTAAGTGTAATATTACTGAGAAATACCATTGATAGACCGTTCACTCCTGACACAATAGGGCAAATCTTTAATCAAAACACTGAACAGCTACCTCAAGAAGACAGATTTAGCAACCTTTGGAGGTGCTTGCATGATCATTTTACTGTTTCTTATGTTGAGTTCTAGCTAACCCATGACACAAGATGGAAAATAGCCTTTTTAAAAGTAAATGATGTATCTTTGTTTTCTGTAGATGATTGTGAACCCCTTCCTTTCCTTTTTTTTTTTTTTTGTGTGTGTGTATTTTACACAAAGAAAGCAAGGAGTTGTACTAGATACGCATCCGTAGGGACTAAACAGAGACAAGGAATATAGTCTGAAAAACTGTAGTCTGCACACAGCAAAATGAATTGTTGTAATGCCAAAGTGCACCTTATATATTTTGCCAAAAGTGATTAAGGAGCTGGTATTTCAGATGTTGTAGCAGGTATAATTACCTTCCCTGATAAGAGTGTAATGTTAGGCTGTGTCTTGCAGATCTGATTACTGTTGGTGTGTAGTTTGTGCCAATTTTAGTAATTTCTGGTGTGGAGCCTTTACTTTTATGCCAGTTGCTCAGTAGCTGGTTCAGAAGTTTAATTTCTTACGTGATTTTGAATATTAAATTCTAATTTGGAGCAGTTATTTATCTGAAATTACATAGAATTAAATAAACAACTATCTTCTCTCTTCCTTCTTTCCCTGCTCTCCAGGAAAAGGGAGATGCGGTGCCATTAAAGCCACTTCTTTGTGCTTTCTCAGTACAGAAAGCACAGATTGACTTCCTGCTGATACTCTGAATATGTAGCCAAAAAAGTTTATACCAAGTACTGACCTGATCATTTTTCTCTCTTTTCCTTACTAAAGTCCCCATGGAACTGTAGTTTGTTGAATAATGGACACAGAAGGAGCCAGAGATATACTTTGGGTACATGATCCCCCCCATTAATCTCAGAGAATAGGCACAATACAAAAATTAGGAGAACTTTGGTGTTGGAGAATTCATTAGAATTAATTAGAATCAAGTCTGTATTCTGAAATAAACTGCTGCAGTTCACTTATCCTTCCCAGTTTTCCTATCATTCTTTATGAATAAAAGCCCAAATCTCTGACTGAGTTACATTTGGGGACAAAAAAAAGAATGCTTCCTAATTAGCTATTTTAATACCAGAGTTAGCACAGAAAGATTGCAGAATAACCTCTTAAAAACCTTATTTTCTGTTTTTATGTCAAGGAAGTGCTCTTCTTTCTTCATCTACATTCCTGTGTACTTAAAAAGCTAATTTGAAACTGTAATGTTATCTCCCTATGAAGGCACATTTATTTTTTTCTTTTCATTTAAGAGCTTTTAAAAGCATACTTGAAAAAATTATTCTAGCCACTGTTTTATCTTTTGCTAACATTTCAGAATGATCTTGGGCATTTTATAGATCGCTATAAACACAGTAGAAAGCAAGAAAATTGCATTTTTTTATTCTATGTCCTTGCTTCCTCATTATTTTTTTGTGAGTGAGGAAGAAAAACCAGTCTGAATCTATTGAACCAATTATATGCATGCCAAAATATTCTAGAGAATACTTGAAAATGGGAGGGTTTGGACTGTTCTTTGTCTTCTTTCTTCAGTATTAATTGCATTTCCTCAGTGCATATGACTCATTGCATTTCTAATGCAATCTGATTTTTCTAAATCAAAAATTTTAAAAATATGAAATCGATGTGATTCAAGATGAGACTTGGAGCAGCTACTCAGCACAGTCAGGACTGTGGAGGCTTGCAACCTTAGTCTGAAGGGACTGCACAGTTGCTGGGCTTTGGTTGTATCAAGGAGCTGTTTAGAAAGGAGAAGAACAAGTTCCCATGCCTTTGTTCCTATTCTTCTCCAGAAGGCAAAAGGGATGAAATGGGGTTTACTCAAACAGAACAAAAATGTGTATGGCAAACAGAGCCTCTAAAAGGGCTCGTAGAACGAGTGTACAGTGAGGAATCATGGAGTCAAAGCAGCTTTTTGTAGCAGGAGAGGGCTGCATAGCTTTGTGAGAGCAGAAGATGCAATCTAGCTGCAAGACTCAGAAGTGAGCTAATCTGCAATGGACGAAGAGAGCACCAAGATTTTGAAGGTGGTCATTAGTTCCAGGTAACAGAAAATACTTTTGACATCCCAGCAGACAGATTTACAGTTTGTGCTTGATGGAGATCTAAATACAGCCTCTCTGTGTTAACTCTTCTTATTACTGTAATATCTGGAGTTCCTAAGAGTGAGAGCACTATGGCTGTGCTACTGTATGGCAAACCCCTCTTTCCCTTGAAATTCAGAGGAGGGGTGCAGAAGAGGTTTAATAGCTGTCAGATGTTACCCCTTCAGGCACACTGCAGCCAGCAGTATTTGCAGCTACACAGGACAGCCTTTGCAAAACAGGCCAACACTTACTAGTCTACTGGCATACAAGAGCAGTTTGATTTCTGAATGGAAAAGCAAAGCTTAAACATGTGTCTGTGTTGGCAGCATGAATTACTTTCCTGCCTAAGTGTCCAGAATTTCTTTATTCCTTCTTTACATTTCCAGCAGAGCTCACAACTGGGAATTCAGACATCAGGGTTTTGTCCAAGTTTTAGTCAAGTCAGTTTGACATGTTCCTCTTTCCTTGGCTGCTAGTGTTTATAAGTCGATACTTGGAGTGTTCATTCTCGTCCCACCCACGGTCATTCCATTCATATGTGGGCAGTTTTGGGGATTTCACTCAGTTTTCTTCCAGCCCCTTGTCCTGAAAATCCCTTAGCCCTTTCAGTACCAGGTGACAACAATAAAAAGTGAGGGGTGAAACCATTGTGGGTTTCATTTTAAAAGTAACTGTACTATGTTTTAACGATAAACCATACTAGTTACTACGCGTCAGTTAATATAACTTGACAGATAAATGCCATGTAGTCCTACCAGCTTCAGTCTGGATTACTTACATACTGTTATGTAGAGAATCCTGAAAAGCTGGCTGAAAAGTTTTACATCTTTTAATAAGGCTCCTAGCTAAGTTAAATTTAAAAGATATGGAGAGTGTATAGCAAGATTGTACTAACCTCATTGTGACTGGTAAAACGTGTCCTTTTTTCTTGTTTTTCTGGTTTATTCTTCAATGAGAATTGAAAAAAATTATAAAAATTTTACTGAGTAGGGCCCTATCATGGAACTGAATTACAAAAGAAAAATCTTTGCTATAACTGTAAAAAAATGGGGGTGGGGGGAGGGGGATGTTGCCTTATGTTCATGAATGTAACTGGCACAAATTTCTAATCTTCTTGAAGTGTATTCATTTTACAAAGCTAAGGTAGCTTTCTTCTGTGACCTATGCAGCACCACTCATACAAGCTGTTTCCTGTTTACAAATCAGTATTTTTATTGCCTCAGTGACCTTAGAAAAGCAAGAACAATTTCTGATCATTTCCTGATACGAATTGACAGTAGCAAGTCCTATAATAGCATATGCTAATTTTTTTTCTTATTTGTATCAACATGGGGTTTGTATTTGGACAGCCATTTTGAAATGTTTCACTGTATATCAAAATAATAAGTCCTAATGGATTGCTTCCTGCTTGACTAGACAAAAGTTTTTGGTTTTTTTGGTTTTTTTTAATGTATGCCCAAGCAAGTTTAAAAGAAACAGTAGAGCAAAATAAAGTAGATTTGCTGTTAATAGCCTTGCTTGATCAGGTATTTATATTCTGGGTATGGTTTTATTATATATTAAATTCTGACAGTAAGGTAGCTTTTCCTCTCTGAGGTCAGTAGTGTTCAGATTAATCAGGTTGACATTTCATGCCGGTGGGTCATGAACTGTTGATAATAGCATTAAATGGTGATTCACTTGCTGCAGGGAGCACAGCTCATTATCCAGTCACTATATTAAATCATCGCCACAAACAGCTAGAATCCTGTGCGTGTGCATGCACGCATCTGTACACACACACATACACACACGGAAATCCGGGTGGAGATCTCTGTCATGTAGCTATCCATTTCTCTGTTTATAGCAATTGTTAAAGCTGTTTCCAGCATGCAAGGATGATGGACATCTCCCCATTTGGGAGACTGGAATACTTTTCTCTGAAAAATCTGTTTATGTATGAAACAGGACGATGCAGTTTATTTCCTAGCTTCTGTCCAAAAATGGGGGATAATTTTTTTAGCCAGTTCCATGTTAGACAAACACAAAGAAAAATACATGCGCATCATTTCTACAGTGTTAGTGTTGGGAAAAGAGCAAGATGGAAAATGAAAACAATGGAAATTCAAATTGCTTGTGTTCATTGGGTATGAATTTTTATTTAATGCTGTGTTTCAGGGGCTTCTATATTAGTTTCAGATGTGCTACTTCCTGTTAGAAACATTCATACTTAAAAAAAACCAAATTAGATACTGTCCTAGTTCAAGAAAAAGTGTATCTATCATAATGGAAAATTTTAAAATAGAACACTGTCTAAATAGCCTAACAGTGGATTAACTAAGTTGAATGAGGGAAAATTCCACCCTAATGCTTAAAAGATTTTGCAGATAAATGCAAATCTTACTTACTTTTAAGTTTCATTTTTCTTAAATTACATTTGAGTAAAGAGTGTTGCAAGGTATGTGTCCAGCAAATAATAAGAAATGTTGGGATTTTTTTCTCCTACCTGGAGCAGAGAACTGCGGAGTTTTCTCCCTCCCTGTCCTCTGCCTCCCCCAGCTGAGCCAGTGTAATTCATTTTAGTGCAAAACTGACCGTTGTTGAAAGGCAACGCTTAGGGGGACTTCACCTTAAGGTATATGCAGGCTGGCTTGAAGTATAAGCTTCTCAAGGTCTTCATAATTGACACTAAAAAGTATTTTGTTTTAATATATTATATATTTTTCCTAGAAGACATTATGTTTAATTAGTATATAAATATTAATTACCATGAGAACCGTGTTAACCTCAGTATTAACTTTAAAACTGAGAAGTTGTGGGATTTTCATATAGATGCATGTTTTTTTACATTTATATAAATGGTTACAGAACAGGAAACCATTTTGTGAAGAAATTAGCACACTTTATACTTTAAGAGAAGTTTTAAAAAAGGTATCTTGAAGGGAAGCATTTTACATTCATCAAACTGCCCTTTTTTTTTTTTTTTTTTTTTTTTTTTTTTTTTTTTTAAGGTTAAATAGCTTCTAAGAGTGCCAAGAGAACCGGAGTAACATGAAAAAGCTGTAGGCCGCTAGAGGTCACTATTTGGTAATCAACTTCTAATGAACCAGAACTGTCGAGAAGGCCAATAAATTACACTGTGGATTTTTCTAATTATGAATTCCTATTTAATCATTCAATGACAAGTTAACTGTGGCAGCAGTTCTATGTACTTTGCATACACAGTTATGTTAATGTACTATTATATTTCTTAGGATGGAGGTCCTCCATCATTAGAGCAGTTCATTACCAAAGAGTCTCTTATCTAATCATAATTACTGATTATGAGAAATAATTAACTTTGTTACCCTCTTGATTCTGTTCGTTGGCAAAATGCAGTCTTTCTCTTTTCTTGTTTTTTAAATGGAAGGCCAGGCCAAGTACTGACTTTCAATTCCTTTACGTTACAGAAAAAAGGTTAAATTGGTTTTGTGTAAAATTGCCTAAGTTGCAGTGTTGGAATACTTCCAGGCAGTACAGAAAAAAGGGGTTCACAAATATTACAGTGGGTCTCCTTAAGTTGTCGTTCAGCACAGTTAAATATGAAAATGTGTTTTGTTTTGTGAAAGTACAGCATTTGGAGCATGTCAACATTTGTAAATTTAAACCATATGATTGCATATTGGCTCATCCTGAAACAATAAATGTAATAATAAAAATAGTATCTCTTCTTAAAAATATTTCCATATTAAACTCAGAATTAGTTCATATATAAAGAGATATGACTTTTAATTAAATTACAAGGTTTGAACTCATTGTATAAGTGGCATCAAGTACATTTGAGAACACTGAAAAGTACATTGCATTTTAGGCTGAAGGGCAATGCTAAGTCTAGTTCTTTGAAAGAGATGTACTATCTGTTTTGCAGAGAGGTAATAATAGAATTATGTGTAGAGGATCCCTGAACAGGAAATAGAACTGGGAAAGGCCTTGAAACAAAGGGATTCTTTAAATGGAATCTTTCCAATTTAGGCTGTTTTTCTAGCAGTTGTCGTAATCTTGCATTATTGTATTGCTTTGCCTTTCAGTGCCTTAAAGCTTTGAGAATTAACTTTGACTATGCTGAAATTAGGCAGCAGAAAGTGATTTGTTACTTTGTAGGTACAGAGTTAGGCATGCTTTAAAATAAGCATATATTTTAAAGGAGCAGCTGAAAGATAAGACTGTGTGGGCTCTTGACTGTATCCAGAGGCAAGATTCAATGCCAAAGTGCTTGAAAAAAAGAGCAGACATATCTGAAACAATGCACAGGTGATGGTTCAGATTGTAAAAAAAATTCTTGGTCTCATACCACCAATGACACTTGAAGGGACAGAGTTCAAAAGTTCATTCAAAAATGTTCAGTGCAGTCTTCACTCCTATTATTTATGCATTTCTTTCCAATTTCATTTGGTAAACCTCTGTCAGTTGTCCTCTCATAGACTGTACCAAAAACAGGTAAAATTAAAACTTTCAGCTGAGAAGCTCCCTAGGAGAAAATACTGGAGACTGATTTATTTTAAAACTACCTGTCTGACACTTCTTTCCGGCTATACATTTCTATTTTATTTTAAAATTTTGTTAGATTCCTGCTATTAAATACTAGATATTTTTTAAATGTTGTGAATGTAAATATGCCCCCACTGATTTGGATTGGCTTGTGGCATTGCTACATGCTACTTAAGATAAACCAGAAATGCTTAGGAACATATATGCTATGTTATCCACCCCATTCAAATGCTTTTTGTTTTATTTTTCTGTGTTTATTGTCTTTATTTTCTTATATGACATTGAAAACACTAATGAATGCATCGATAGAAATTTACCTGCTTCTGCAGCTGGCTTTTTAAGAAGCAGACCTTTTATCAAGAGGAGCACATGAACCCATACCTGTTGAGTAATGCAGTTTCAATGTACATCTCAGTGTGACTGTGTTTTTCTTTTTTAGCAGTGTGCTTAATGCTTTCATTATTCAGAAAAAAAAAACATGCCATGTTTTGTTGGTTTTCAGGATCTATAGAAAAATAATATGATAAAATAATGAAGTACTAAAGTGTTTCAAGTAATTTGTTTTTGTAAAAGGGGATTGATATCTTGTTAAAGTTGTACTAATACTGGAGAAACAGGTAAACAATAATATTAAATATCCCTGGTTTATTTTTTCTTGAAGGTTTTTGTTTTGCTGTTACAATAAAAGAGTTTCCATCTTTTACATATCTATTCCACAGCACTATGTAAGCACAGCTGCATTTTGCTGTGGAGTTAAGGTAGAATGTGCAAGTATTTTATACTTTCCGGACAGAGACATTCAAGTCCAAGTAGCAAAATCTGCAAACGTGGTGGCTTATAGCTGACTGCTTCTTGTGATTTAAAGAAATCAACAAGACTGGCTGTGCATCTGGTTTTGTTGGCCATACATTTACATGTATGTTGTTCAGTCAGAATGGATGAGATGAAAAGCTGTGATGACAAGGTGGATTGTTGGATCTGTTTGTGGCTTTTGGATATTCCATGCAAACATTAAGCTTCTGCAGGCTTGATGTTCACTTTGGTATTGTCTGTGAACTTGAGTTAGAGCAACTAACTATATGAATATAAGAATAGCTTTTCTGGAATTTTGCCATCTCTTTTTCAAAGGGAACATTATAAATATCTATCCCTTTGAGTTTTTTCTTCCATAGTCACACAAGAGTCTATTTTCTGGTTGCTGATCTTCTGCATAGAGTAGAAGCTTTTCAAGAAAGCGAGGTTGTGATAATATTAGAAATGCAGCTCTTCCCTCTTTCTAACACCAGACAAAAATTATTCTTGATTTTGCACTATGTGATTGGGATAAAGTTTTATTTCTAGGACTTGAAACCTCATCGGTGAAGACAAGAATTATGCCTACTGAATTTCAGTCGCGTGGAGGGTTAACAGTGGCCCACATAGTGGAGGAGCTGCACGCATGTTCATGTTTAATTTTTGGACTTCTCCTAAAAGACCAGAATTTCAAGCAATAGTGCAGGACAAGATTTATTTTCTTTGAAGGACTATTTTCTTTGCTTCTTTTCTATTTGATGTTTCACATGTATTTGATGCTGTGCTTGCTTGCTCAGAACCCAGCAGCAGTTAATCAGACAGCTCGGTGTCATGTGCTTTATTTACATTTGGACTGTCTGAAATCTGCTTTGAAACTTTGGGATCTTGTATATGTGGAATGTATTGCTTCTGTTTGTCACTGGTCATCCAGCCTTCTTGCTAACGTTCAGATAAAAAATTAAATACTTGTTTTGAGCTGTGCTAAGCTCTGTGCAGGTAGTTTCGCTGTCCACAACTGTAGATACATGCAACTGTTGGTTTTAAGTTTTAATATTTCTGTATAGGTCTGCAGATGAGATTTGGACCATATATCTATATGTTAGGGATGTGTAAAGGAGTAGCTAAATCTGGTACTCCAGCAACACCTAAAAGAGTGTTTCTGTTGTGTGGGATTTTATGGTGGAGTATGGATTAAAGGTAGAGAATGGGAAAGATAACTGTCATGAACTACTGTTTTTAAATGTTTTTAATGCAATATTTGGGGTATTAAAAATAAGCAAACAAGTTAATCAAGCGTACTGTATTTCCTTTCTTATTGCAGTGCTGTTAACCTTTTTACTTGCTAACTTTTCAAGTGCTTTGATATTTCTCTTTGACATTACAATGACTTGAACTAAATGTAGTGCTTTTAAAAAAAGGCTGCAGACAGAACAATTTCATCAGGCCTTTCAGCTTGTATTTCTGTTGAAGAAGTTGAAGTATCTTATGTGTGCATTTGCCTTTTGCAACTATTTTCTTTGGCTGATCCTTGGGAGGCATCAGTTGCTACTTAATACCATCTCGTAAAATTTTCCTCGTTCATCCCCCTCATATTAAACTGCCTCAACAACAGCTTCTAGTCAGTTTTTGCATGATTTATTGAGAGGGCATATTCTTTTCTGTGTTTTGGCATCGTTCTATAATACATCTAAATCAAACTGAAGATTTTTGTTCACCATCCATGGCCAAGTTCAAGTACGAATCCCTATACAATTCTACTCAAGCCTTCTTTTGAAAACATAAAGCTTCTCATGACCATTTTGCCTATTTTGTTTAATTGGTTGTTTATCCTTCCTCCTCCACTACTTTCTACCTTCCATTTCTGACTATGTTTACATAATTTTTTCTGTTCCCAAAAGGGATATCCTCTTCTAATATAACACATGTATGTACCTATTGTTTATATGCATGTATCCTTATGATTCATGTAAATCCCCAAATACGTTTTCCTTGAGGCTCCCAAGGATCCTTGCATGTCCAGCAGCACTTCTCAGACTGGCATGTGGGACTGGAGAGTTTGGTACTGGCTTTGTCTTTGGACAGCACCTAGCAAAATTGGGACCCAACTGTGACAGCAAGTGAAGTGCTGAAGAAAGGCTCTTGGAGCAGTCTCTGCCTGCATCTTCTACCTTCATATTATCCTAGGAGGCAAAATCTGTTTAATTATGCCCTCTCATGCTGGGCTGCCCAGAACAGGTAGCATATTGCTCACCTCTCTTGCATCTTTCTTTCAGTGTCTACTACTGCTAGGAAAATAGCTGCATGGAGCATTAATGCTGATGCACACAGTCTGATCCACTCGTCTTCATTCTTGCCAGTGCTTGTGGGAGAGGGGGTGGAGGAGGAGGAGGAGGGAATTATTATTCTGCTGCTGACACAGGGAGAATGAGAGTGGCTTGATGCAACAGAAGATTATGTTCCCTGAGGATAAACAAACAGAAGGAGATAAATTAGGAGAGAGGATAATCCTGTTAATATGTGCATTCCTTAATTCTGATCCAGTTTTTCAAACTGTATAATTTCACAGAGGTTAGAAATTTAATTAATACCTGTAAACCATCTCTTCAAGTTTACCTTTCAGATTGTGAAGTAGTGTTTTGAGTTGGCATTTGAGATGCACGAATTTGCTTATAAACAGGACTTGCAGATAGTAATATGAATATCACGTGAGGGAAAAATAATAATGTGCACATCACCATCCCTTCCTTAATTAAAAAACAAACAAGCAAACAAAAAACTTCGGTTCTCTGGACTTTTTCACAATACTGTTTGTTAGGAAGTCAGAGCAGTTTATTCTTTGCAATCTTCTTGTTGCTTTTTCAGCAGAAGCTGGGCCATTGTGATATTTATCTGAATTCAAACAAGGCTAATTAAAAGAGCTGCTGACAGTTGTTGTGATCTGACTTTGACTGGAGCTTGATGGTCATTATGGGTAAATAATGAACTAGGTCTGCAAATGTAGCAGCTGCCAACTTGGGATAGAAGAACAGCTATTGCGTCCAATTTAAGGATCTATCGACCGCTTCCCTTTTCCCTGCAGATCTTCTTCCTAGCAGAAAACTAATGTTTTATACTGCTTTGTTTTGTGGTTTCAGCTATTTCTGATATAGTCTATAATTTCCTCTTAAATATTTAACCTAGTCCATTATTAGCTTTCAGAGTTAACAACTTTTCCATTGGGCTTTCTTTGCATTTTTATTTTGTTTTGTTTTGTGGGTGGGTTTTTTGCAGTTTGTTTTTATGTACAATGTAACTGCTTATATAATGATGATCATGTGTGTTTAATTTGCCTGTTGCTGCAGAATAAAAATCCACTCGGTTTTTTTCTGTGTACAGCCATAATCTCACAAATTGTATAATTCAATTATGCCGTAAAGGAGATGTTTCTACTTCCTTAAGCGTGCTTTTGTCTGGATTAATATTTGAGTGCTTGTTGTATAAATCTTGAAATCACTGACCTGAACCTCCATTTCCATTTTTGCTCAAAAATCACTAGTTTATGAGGTACGGTGATGCAAAGCTCTATTTGTCAGAAGAGAGAAACAGCAATGACTTTCATTAAGGGGCACTTCCAAGTACATTCTCGCTTCATCATGAGCTTTGCCTTGTCCCATTAGCAAGTAGGAATGGTACCTTAAAGGTAAAATGGCAAATTTTAATAATAGATTAATTCAACTTTCTTCTAGAATCCTTGGCATTATAAATGCAGTACAAACTCAGAATTTGATATACAGAAGAACTTAGTGCATCTACCCAGCGTTTGCTCAGCTGCCATTAGAAAAGGCAGTGTGCATTATGTAAAATGTACGGAGGCACTTGTGCATTAGTGCATAATGCGGCAGAACTAGGGATCTTGCTGGGAAGAAATGATCCCAAGCGTGCCCCTAAAAGACAAGTCTTGCTTTGAGATATAATGATGAAAAATTGCCCATTTATTTGTGTCTTTGCGTTTCAGCAAAAACGAAACTTGGACTCGTTGACTGTCATGCTGCCGCAGGGGTTTTGTGCACGTATGTATGCGTCCGCGGGCACGGGCGTTTCTGTGCCTGCTTGGAAAGGCCAGCGATACGTTAACAAGGGGTTATGTTATGCTGGTTTATGTTAAACCAGATCACCCCCTAACATGTGCAGAGCCATTCATCTGTGTCACCAAAACCCAAGAGAACATCTGACATGGACTTTGAAACAGAAACAGTGATCACTTACAAATCAAACATGGCACGCTCTAAACCGATTGTGCACGGCAATCTTTTCGAGAAAGGACAACTAATTGAACATGATAAAGTGTAAAGTTAATTAACACCCTTAAATTTGTTGATTACTTTCACGGGATTATATTGTTCGTTGAGGAGCAGCTTTCTGTCCCAGCTGTCGCCTTTTTAGCGAATGTCGCTGGTAAACAATAGAGACACCATAACAAGTCGTAAATGGTCCCTGTGACAGCAGCCCCTTGTGAGGCTGCATCTGTAGAAAATGATTAGAACAATTGCATTTTAAAGACGGCTCACATTGCAGCCCGGTCCCATCGGCCCTCTTCTTTATGTCTGCTGATGGCAGACTGGTTAAAACATTTAAGTTCTTTTGAGCAAATTAAGTGATTTACTGTGTTTTAGTTATACGACAGTAGAATAGCTTCATAGCACTAGCTTTGATGCTGATTTTTATAATAGAGAGAAACACAAGCTCTTGGAGTGGTGGTGTGCTGTGGGGTTTTTTTTGAGTCTGTTCCATTTACATGTTTCCTGGAAATAGATTGATGATGGCAGACATTGTCTAAGAAGCAAGTAGAAAAAACTGATACCCTATTTATATTTTATAAAATAACTAGTCTCTTCATGGTTATTTTAAATTTATAGTATGGTTTTAAATATCCTTTTATTTCCAGTAGGGATTTATAGCTGATTTTGCCTATACATGCCTTTTAATTGGTTTTAGATTTATATGTGTAGCAAAACAATAGTAACCTTTTCAGTTAATCTTTCCTTGTGTATCTTGCTTTAACTTTTCATGAGTTGCAAAGACAAAGTATTTGGTGTGAGCTGGCAGGTACTTAAAAAAATATGCTTAGTCCTTAAAAATACACACTCACACAAGGTACACAGATGCAGCCTCTCAAGCTCAGCCTATCTGAAAGAGAGCAAACATGACAAGAAGCTGCTTGTTTGAGGCAGCTGCAGTTGCTTAAACTGCATTTTTTCAAAAAAAAATCAGAATAAAAGACCAGTGTTCCCTTGCACTTCCTAAAGTGTAACAGGCAAAGCCTCAACTCTTGTGCTTGAGGGTGCAACATTGTAAAACAAGATGGAGGATTAAAACTCTAGCAATATTCTTGTTGTTTGGTTGGGTTTTTTTAATCTAGTTTAGATCACAAAATTAGTTGTTAAAATTGCAACTAAATGTTGAGTTGAAAAATAACAAAATAGATTATTTTTTGCTGGAGCTTCTTGATATTACAGCCTTCATCTCCTACTTGTCCTTTAGAGACTCTGAAACAGCTCAGTTCGTGTTGTTTGAGTCTCAACTTTGTCAGCAATAAATTTTTTTATCTGCAGGTGCAGTGCAACAGTGGTTTAAATATGTTGGCACAGGGATATGCTTGGGTGCATTGTGTTTCCATCAGTGTTACTGTTTTCAGCATTGCCACTGTGATGGTGCTGTAATGCATAGCCTTACAATATCACTTCTTTTAAACTCATCTGCCCTCTGTTCTTACAGAAGCATAATAAAGCTGAAACCAAAAGCAGATACTTTCATATAACACCTTAACGTTAACATTTCTTTTCTAGCCAATTGTGTTCTTAATAATAACGAAACTGATAGAAACGAAGCAGTTTTAATGATGTAGCTACAGAACCTTTCTGAGCTTTTTTTGGAACTGGAAACATCAGTGGCAAATTTCAAGACTTTTTGCAGCAACGATAAATACTGTTTAAATAAGCACGGGAAAGTGAATATGGAAGGGCAGCGTGTCTATCAAATGAGGCTGCTTGGCCTGGATGCTAAAACTTGAAGTCACCTTCAGACTGTTCCAGGGTACCTGCAACCAGTTGCTGTTGTCATGTGAGAGCTTCTAAGTCTCCATTCCTATTTTTGTCTAAAATGTTGAACTTAAGAACTGCTCTGCATCAGGTTCACTGAGCAGTCCATTGGCAATTGAATGAGAAGCACCTGGGTTGAACTTGCCCCACCAGTAACAGCCAGATGTGACAGGATGCTTTGAAGTGCAGTTCTTTATATACCTCTTTTGATAAAAAAACTTAGTTTTGCAGATCTTCATCCAAAACCTGCTAGTAGGCAAGTGGGAAACCCATCTCCAAGTGGATATGCCATACTGCAGTGCTACTCTGTAACTGCTCTCCATATTTTTCCCAGTCATTTTCTTGCATGTCCCCTCAACTAGCTAGATCTCTTATATTTTTCTGCAATCCTGTTCCTATCAGTTTATATCGCTGGGACAAACTCTGGTGCTGTTGTGACCAACAGACTTGGAGCTGATCTGCTCTGTGGGATCTGCTCTGTGGGATTCTGCACATAGGTGTGGGTTATCATCCTAGAAAAGCCAAGTATAAGACCGCAGCCATAAACTCCAGCAGTCTTGCTTTGCAGCAGAGGAGGAAATCTTAACACACACTAATCATAGATGCAGTTTCTCTGAAAACCATTCCCCAAGGACATGAAGAGACTTTTTGTATTTTAGAAAGAACAGATAGATTCTAAACGACTTTGACCCTCACAGCAGCGGTACATAAAGCATTATCTTAGGTGGTAAGATTTCTTTAAAAAAATCAAAATATGAAAAATAATAATTAGCTTATTTAAATGGCATTAGTTGCTCTGCATCTCCACTGCTCTCTTTAGCGTTAGAAACTGATAATACTTTACTGGCTTGTGTGATTGGTATGAAATCTGTGATTGTGAAATAATGCTGTGCATTCTTGTATAATGATTTTTTTTAATTTCTAATTTTAGCTGAAGTTACAGTTCTTGTACTCCTAGACTCCGTGCCAATTTTTTTTAAATTTCAAGTCTTATAAATTTGTTGCGTTGCTCGTTTGATTCTGATAAAATAGCAGATAGTTGGCAAGGACCCTAGATGATAAAATCTACCATGAAGTAATAGGTTTTTGTTTTTAAAACAAGAATTTTCCAAGCCTTCTGCATTATACAACAAATTGCTCTTTTTTTCTATTTAACTAATTTATTTTTGCTTCTTGAAATGTTTGAACAAGTGAGAGAGTGCAGCTGTCAGAAGATTAACCAGCTGAAAACTATTGTCAGCATTAATTTTGCTCTAATAAATGAATCTCTGAAGCTATTTAGCAGTCTGTAATCTAGATATAAGGCTATTGACCTGTGATGGATAGTACTGGATTTTGTTTGTAAGCTTTGACTTAAATTGTCTACTTAATTTGCTGCAGGTCAGATCACAGGATTAGTGGTAAAGGCCATTATGTGGTTTGAATAAAAATAGCTAGAGGAATGGAATGAAAACCATTGTGTTTATTAATGTAGCAATCTTTGTGGTCATGTACATAGTGAACTGGTAGCCAAAAAGACAACAATGATCTGTTTGTGCTAGTTAGTTTGGGCTTTGCTCTTAGCCCAGTTCCTGTGAGGTGCCTGGAGAGGAGTTGTTCAAGTGAGATCAAGGACTGGCTGCAAATTGGGTATCTCTCAACCTGGGCAGGAAGATCTTCACCACTGTATGTATTTCAGTACCTTAAAAGTGGTGTGTATATAGACCAATGGTTTTGTTAAAGCTATGGGTCTGAGTTCTTCCGGATGCTCCAGTTCTGGGCTTAACAGCACAAGAAAGACACAGATTTACTGGAGTGAGTCCAGCTAAGGGCCATGAAGATAACAAATGGTCTGGAGCATCTTTCATATTGAGGAGAGACTGCGACTGTTTAGCGTGAAGGGAAGGCTCAGGGCGGATCTTATCAATGTGTATAAAAACCTGATGGAAGAGAATGGAGAAGAGGGAGCTACACTCTTCTCAGTAGTGCCCAGTGACAGAACAGGAGGCACAAATCAAAACCCATGAAATTCCATATGAAGCATAAGAAAACACTTTTACTGTGAGGGTAGGCAGTGGAAGAAGTTGCCTAGAGAGGCTATGCAGTCTCCATCCTTGGAGATACTTGAAAGCTGACTGGACATGGTCCTGGGCAACACGTCTCAGCTGGCCCTCCTTGAGCATGGGTGTTGAATGATCTTGAGAGGTCACTTCTAACCCCAGAAATCCTGTAATTCTAAGTTCTGATATAGGCTGGGCTAATATCACTGGGAGCATCTTTACTGTTGCCTGATTTTGCATAACTGGTAGGTATTTACTCTTTTTGAGACTGATCTGTCAAATTTGTCTGAAATTCTTCAGTGACTTCAAAAGATGGTGTATGTTGAAAGACAGGATGGGAAAAACACTTGGGAGATACAGAAAGGGGCATTTGTAGACATAGCCACACAGAGCAGTTGCACACAGAGAGAGCATCAATTGAAATTTTTATTGAAAAGCAAAAAAATATTCATCAAAATCTTCTGTGTGAGAAGCTTCAGTGTAACTGTCCTTGATGTTGTAAACAAAGTCCAAAACTGACCATTAGCTGTGGTAAAGCACTTCAGAGCACTGTACCTAATTGAGCATGTTTAATTCGAAAGTCAGTTGTTATCTGCAGCTGTACACCCTAACCAGCCAGTGTTTGATGCATAGCACAGAAAATTTATAGTGGCTGTGCTTCTTGCCAGAGTGAAAATTAGTGAGGAAGTTGATTTGTTCATCAGTTTAGGCCAAATTTTCCTAGCAGTTAATACCCATTAAATGCTGGGGATACTGAGGTTAGGGACATAAGAGTAATTCGTAGTAGAATTAGGCTTCTTTTAAGGAATAGAATATTTCATGGAGTGGAGGTAATAAATATCACATGAAAAATTTGCCAATGTTGTGGTTAGGAACTGTATAATCAAAGAACAATGCTGTGTGCTTGCTGAACTGTGGTAAAGACAGGACAGACTACAGGAATAAAACCAGGACTTGTGTATTTATGTGTGTGTATGTGTATGAATAATTTTTACATTGTCTTTACATAGGAATTGCATCATTGTATATGCATTAAGTTTATGTATGGGAAACTAACTTAAAGCTTCTCAGATTAAGGAGAATTTTGCTTCAGATTAGAAACATAATAAACTGCAGAAATTCAGAAGACTTGATTTTATATGCCTGTGTCTTTTAGCTGTTCAATCATGTGAAAATCAGGAAGCATTGATAAAAATTAGCCTAGATTTGGAAAGCCTGATAAAAGAGAGTTAACTTTGAGCAGTGGTTTGTTAATGGTTATATGTGAGGAGTAGTTTGACAAAAGAGAAATTTTATTTAGTAATTCAGATACAGTGAATTTTTTTTGAGTGCAGAGTTGCAGGAAAAGTTGATTGTTTCTTTGTATAAACTACAAAAAGCTACACTGCCAGTTTTATGCAAGTCTTATGACTTATCTGCTAGTGTGCCTGGAAGATAAGGTGGTTTTATCTCCACCAGATGTTTGAGAATTTAGATTACTGATTCTGGGAGTACTGGGAGTATAGGCTTACTTTTACACAGAATTTGAGAGCTTCATTGTAAGTGAAATACTAATTTTGCATCATCAGACCCTTACTGGTAAGAGAAACTGCCTAAGTTTTGAGGTTTTTTAATAGTGTTATTAAATCCAGTGTTATCTTGATTCAGGTGTTGGAGCTGCTCGAGCTGGGAACCTTACTTTCATGGTTGGTGGAGTGGAACAAGAATTTAATGCTGCCAAAGAGTTGCTGACATGCATGGGTTCTAATGTGGTTTACTGTGGAGAGGTTGGAACCGGACAGGTAACGCTTTCTGAAGGGCTAATAGTTATCTCAGTCTTTCCTTTTTCTGGCTTTTTATTTATTGATGCCTACTCTTTTACTCCAGAACTAAATGCATGATTTTATATCTTCATACTTGTTTGCTTGTTTCTAACCTTGTGTTTATAAAGTAACTTCATGGCACTTTTTTCCAGTATGTTGTGTCACTGAGCACCAGAATCTGACTGGTGTTTCTCCACATTGGCTTGTTGAGATTATACTTTTTAGGACACAGACATTTTAATTTTGTTTCATCTGAATTTAGATTTACTGTATGTTCTGAAGGACAAAGAACCCCTGCATGCCATGTGTACTAACTGTGCTACTGTACTAAGAAGTACTTCTTAATCTCTGAAGGAGCCATAGAGCGGCTTTGATGAACTTCGTACTATCACAGATCTCTGTTAACTGTAGAAGAGAGCTGCCAGAACATACTTGATCATATTGGCCTGGGCCTAGTTGATTTTTACATGTTCGTTCTATGAAATGCATAAACTAATTGATGGTTTTATGTGTTTCCAGGCTGCAAAGATCTGCAACAACATGCTCTTGGCCATCAGTATGATTGGAACTGCTGAGGCTATGAATCTTGGAATCAGGTTTGTTTGATTTTTGTGGTGGATTGAAGCATTTTTTTCCATGTTTACAGTTTTTATGTATTATGGTTGACTTCTGCTGAGATGATGATTGAAAGACATAGGTAAACTTTTTGCCAGGAGTTGTCTTATAAAGCCATTAACAGGTTAAAGGGATTATTTAACTAAAGGAGGTGTTTTCAGCATGGGAATATTCTCTTGTATTGGCTGCATAGGTTGTTACATTCTGCATCTGCAGTTAAGAGTTTATTTGTTCTGCTGTCGTGCAGCGTACAATAATGTTTGTCTTTCATTATAAACATCCAGAGCTAATACAGAGGTAAGTTTTCGTTTGTATCCTAAACTGATGTATTATATTCCCATATGGCTTTGATTGGCTTTGTTTACTTTCTTAAATTGTTCCAAGATATTTTGTAAAGTGAAACTTCTACTACAGTATGTATATCAAATTAAGATCAAAGCATAAAACAGAACATCTACCTTTCTTTGACTTTATGAGAGCACTTTGTCCTAATTGCCAAAACTCCTAGTTCGTCAAAAAGCTGCAGTATGCTCCACTACACTCTTGCCAATGCTGAGACTACCATTCCTTTTCTAGCATGTGGTACATCTAACTTTTAAGTGACATCATATTAAAGCAAAATTGTTTTTACTTTCCAATTGTAATGTATTTATTTTGCTGTGGTCTTTGTCATTTTGTTTTATTTTCCAATAGAGTGCATGCAAGTACCAGTTCAGTATCAAGGTATTTGAACTTCTAATAAATTGTTTTAGCCAGATCAAAATCATTTGCAAATTTATAGACAGAGAAGTCCCATGTTTGAAGAGATTATCTTGCAATTGTGTATCTTTTAGGGGCTTTTCATGAATTATTTATCTGCACAGTTGCATCCTTAAAATTTGCCTGCTAAAACTACAGATATTGTAGGTGAGTATCAACTGGGTTCAACCGTGTTCATGTGGATTTGATACACTATAAAAACAGCAAGAGGGCATCAAATGCTTAAATAAATAAAAAAGAACACCTACATACGCACACATACACAAGACAATGTAATGGATTCACATTTCCTCTTAATTACCATATCAAGATGCAGTTGTTTTATTGAATTGCCCTTGTCTCAGATGTTAGACTATCTTGACCTATTAAGTTGTCATGTTGTAATTGAGATAAAAGAGGAATTTGCTTTGCATCAGTGCTAATTGGTTTATCAATATCCTGTACCATTTACATTTTAAAATTGAGAGTCTGTAATATACTGAAGCATGTCTGCATCAAGCCATAATAAAACCAGTAGCATTGTTTACAACTTTTGTAATCCAGTGTAATCCAGAAAGCTTGCACTGGGTTCTGCTTTAAGTCATGATTCACTTAATAAAGCATATGCAACTGATTTTTTGTTAGAGTTTTATCTACATTTGTAGGAATGATTAAAAAAAAATCAAGAGGTTTAGAAGAGGGATATTCTGAGCATGTAAGCCCTGTGAAGAGCAAGTTGATGTCTGTGGTCACTGTAGCTTGAAGGTGTTTAGAATTTTTTCTTTTTCCAGTTTAAATTTCGGCTGACTCTATATTCAGCATTTGTGAGCAAAAATCCTATGAGAAGGTAACAATATATAAACTTCCTAAGGTTATCAAGAAGGAACTGTATTTATTGTAGAAGAAAGCTGCTGATTTTTATTATAGAAAAAGCAGAATCTCATTTAGTCAAAAACTGCATAAAGTTTAAGGCAGAGGAGGTTATTTAAAGCCTTATGAAGTAATTTAGAACCCTTGCATTGATTTTCATTTGATGTGATTTAAATCTTAAGAAGATGACTTCTGCTTATAACTGGAGTAAGAGCTTTCCACTTGGAGTGTGTAAAAATCTCTAATGTAGAAGTTTACAGTTGTCATTCTAAATACTAGAAGTTTTGCTATATTAATAAATTTAGGATTTTTTTTTTCAAGTCTAAAGCTCAAAGGATAGTGTGGCTGCCTACTCTGAAGAGAGTAGGAAACTGAACTTGATTTATTAGATTGATGTTTATTTGGTGAAGAAAGTCTGACTTCGACTTAATAATAGTAAAGGATACTGAAAGTCTAAAAATTCAGAATAGGAATTGTGAAACTTAGATGTGTTCTTAACTTTTAGAAAGAATATAAAATGTCTTTATGTCATGCATTGTGTATATATGCTACATCATTTAAATTGAGTTCTAGGGACTTTGAATAATTAATTATTCAAAATACTCCTGTCTGAAGTAGATGTAACTACAAAATCATATTACAACACCTTCCATAAACCAATATGGTTTGGTATGACTCTGAACTTAAGTCTTCAAAACAGTGTGATACTAATTCTATTAATAAGCCAACTTCTTCTCTAATGTTTTCATAAACCATGCAGTCTAAATTTTCATTTTCTGAAGCAGTTAGAGTGACTGTTTTACTAATTTCAGATTTTTAAATTACATCTGCTATTGTTTTATTTATTTTATATTTGAAATTATAGTTTTCCAGACTTCAACATAAGTAGCAAATAGCATGTGGTGAGGAGGAAAGAAAACTAACATTAGTTAACAAAAATTCCACAATAAGCTCCCAGAAAAATAGGCTATATTGCCATGTAATTTGTGCATTTATATTTCACTTGCTTTACTCTATCATCTTTATTTACTGATGAAGATGCCCATTTTCACTGGAAGTTATTTGGATTAAAATGCATAAATAATTTTTTAATAATTCCCATCCTTAGTTCTGACCAATGAAATGCTTGTTCTGTTCAGTTTTTCCATAACTTTCCTGATTATTTATGAATGTTACTAGTAAAAGTTAAAAGGTGCAGCAGACACTGCGGAAATTAATTCACATTGTCATTTATATTTTCTTTTCTTTCTAGCATGTTAGTGCAACTTGTCAGTAAAAGAATTGAGCACATTTTGCTGTACAGTTCTGTAGCGTGCATATTGCAAAATACTGAGTTACTGTGTCAAACCAACACACAGAGTACACGTAAACTGCACAAATAAGAAATAGAAACATTAAGTGATACTGTCCACAGAAGATATTTTTCTTTTTCATTTTGCTGATCATCTCAGTGCCAGTAGCTTTGTTCTACTGAGCCCTGAGTTCCAGTGAAACAATTTCTAGCAAAATAAAGCTCAGAAATGAAATATTGCTGATACCTGGTTTGTGTTTAGGTCAGATGGAAGTTGTTGCTTGACAGACAGTTTGCAGTCCAGTCAGAAACTGCCTGCAAAAACTCAGGGAAGGGCTTATGTGGTGACACAAGACAGGACAAGGTTGCTTAATGTGGTTGGGATATAAGGGACCAGGAGAGCAGTATGGGCTCTGTGGCAATAACCTTGCTGCAAAATCACTTTTGTAGTTCCAGTAGCAGAGAAAATCATTTCTATGAGGAGGGAATGCACCCAAATTTATGCTAAAAGCTCCAAATACATCTCCTTCCTAAGTAATTTTACTGTATGGATTTGTGCCTGCTTGCTTTTTTACATTACATAAAGTGACAAGACGGTAAAATAACTTTTTCTTCTCATGCTGAGTTTAAACGTAGTCTCAGTCTCTAGGTCTGCTTTCTGTGAGCACCCCTGAACTGTGGATGTAAGACAGGAACAGAAATGAGAGTTGACAGTGTAGAGAGGTGCATGTGTGATAGGATGAGGAATTAGCCTTGGACACATCCCCATTGCAAAGTTTAGAAAGAGTACCTTGAAAATGGACTCCAAGGAACTGTAGTTCTGCTGTCCTTGGCACAGGGCTATAGCTAAGTCTCATGAAGGTTAATAATGGCACTGGAGAGCACTTACCTTGTTTAAAACACCAATGGCAAAGTCATTTTTAACTGTGGTAGAAGGGCTGTAAAGTTCTGCTTGAATATTTGTACTTTTATATAGTGTTTACCCAAAGCACCTTGAGATGGGAAACTCTCAAGAGTTCAGCTACTTCAGCTGTTCCACCTTAAAATGAGACCAGGATGTATCTTTCTTGTGAGACACTATTTTAATTTTTCTGTCTCTTCCACACTGAACTTTTGGAGGAGTGTGTGAAAAATTCAGTCTGAGGCTTTATCAGAGCTCAGCAAAACTTGAGTTTTGAGCAGTGGTGTGAAGGGATTCTATTTTAACCTTTTTTTTTTTTTGGTATGTGTATCTATTGCTTAGTTTCTGCTGTTCATTAGGAATGTTATTGAAGAAGCATTGATTTGAGGGAGCAATTGTTTTTGTTCTAAGTACAGTTAATACATGGGCTTCTTTTCTGCTTATAAGGGAGAAGAACATTTTGGTAATTGTAAATTCACACGCACAGGCACAAGCTCTTGCCACGTCCAATGGCAAGTTGTTATGGGGACTGGCAGACTGTCATCATTTTGATAGCTTGAGCAGTATATCTCCTGAACAGCAATGGAGCTCTTATGCAGAGAGTATCGTATGTTCCCAGCCAATTTACAGGGAAACAGCAATAACATTTTATCATGGTTGAGAGCCCAGTAGCTGCTTCCTATTAAACTTGCCCTTTCAGATACCTGTCTTGGATTAATTTGTTGATTTCAAATGGAAACTCAGTCTTCTCCACTGAAGCATGACTTTCTAGGATAGACTCTTGCTGAATGACAATTACTTTATATTCTGGCTGGTTTCAGACCATTACAAGCTTTGGGCACAGTGGAAGACAGAGGACTTCTTCAGTAACTGATTTTAATATATGTCTAATTTTAACTGTCAGTTATATATGCACCAGTGGATGAATCTTCAGAAAGATGAAATGCAAAGCACTTCTAACTTGCTCTTATTAATGATACACTTGCTGCAAAGGAGAAAAAAAATAGGTCCAGGTCTCCTGAAGAGAAGCTGCATGGTGTTTAAGAGCAGTGAATTTTGAAGAAGCAGGGATACAAACTGACACTATCTTCCTTTTTCTTTTCCAGGAGCAAAAATATGTCAGACCTTGTGCAAGACAGTATTTTACATATCTGTATAGTACATGCATATCTTTTAAAGTAGACTTTCACAGAGAGGTGTTTGGAACACTGTAAGAAGAGCATTCTTTGGGAGGGTTATATGTGTTTTAAAATAATAAGTTCTATGTCTTGCAGTATACTCACAGCTGTAATTGCAGGCCTCTACATGCAGCTGGATATGGCAAAAGCAGGCACTACATTGGTAAAAATATTGACCTGGATGTAATAATAAGGAAACAGACAAGTCAAGAGATTTGTTTGGGAAAAAAACCCAAATCTCTGTGTATTTGAAAGCTCAGGCTTTGAATGCTCCCAGTGCGGGTTTTTTTTATTACAACAATTAAAGCCGTTATTCGGAGTGGCTCTTGATGAAGACTTTTATGGTGAAGATTTTAATGCACTATGCACAATAAAAATACAATTCAAATATGGTGAAAACATACTGGTGCTGAAAAGTACAGTTTATATTTTTAAATACATGGTCATTATAAGCATTCAGTTGAATCAGAGGATTGGAAAAAAAATGGGGAGGAGCATAATGCTTGATCCCATTTAGGCCAGCGGAGACTTTCTACTGAATTCCAGGGGCTGCTGCAGCTAATCATAAATAAGAGTGCACAGCAGTACTGCTAAAAAATATCTGAGATACAGGAAATGTTCTTGCTTTGCATTAGGAAGGCAGACTTGCAGGACACAGTGACAGTGTGGGAGTAGGAGCCATGTTGTAGGGCCTACTGTCTTAAACATAGTTTTTCAAATCCAAAATGCCTACTGGAATAGATAGACATGCATTTTAGCAACTGTTCCATTGGTAATGAGCTTTTCTCATCTACAAATTAAAACCTTGAGTGCTATAGTGCCTGAAAGCAGTGTTAGGCTATGAAGATCTCTAAAAGTCTGTGATGTGAGAACTAACATAAAGAGCATTGAAATCTATTTAAATAAACTTTGTAGAAAGTTGTGATATATACCTTTTAAAATGTCCTTTTCTCATCTTGAATTGTTACTGGAGGTAGTTCCCTTGCTTTCTCTTTTTTCCTGAGTGTGGCTGAATATCTGTACAGTGCCAGATAAACTGCTGCTGGTTGTCCTTGGTATTAATGCAATTGATGTAAAATTACACTTACAACTTATTAGCAGCATAAATCTGAATTCATAAGAGGGTTAATTTCTTATAATATTGAAGAATTTTCAGGGTCTGCACTGAGCAGCAGTTTATGCCATCATCTCCATGGTAGAACAAATGACGTTTCTACTTGGACAAGCTTTGTTTTATCAGGATCAGTAACCTTATCAGCAGCTGACCCAGAACTATAATATATGTTTGCAAATAGATAACGTATGTCACAGTGAAATGCAGACTTGCCTCATAAGCAGGAGCATATAATGAAGATTTAATAATAGCAAAGACAAGAATTCACGGATGTATACAACAGTAGTGGGTTTTTTTGAGAAGAGCAGCATTTTTCACATTATTAGAGCAGAATCGTGTTATCTTGTTTACTTCAGAAATGCACTAATGTTCCCATATAAATGCACCACACAACAACTTTCACATTGCCACACTTGCTTGTGAATTTTTTGCTTTGTTCAGAGAATACGATTTTGATATGAAGAACAAGTATGTGGCCTAGTAGATAGCAGAACAGAGAATGCCTCTTAGTAATTGAAATACAAGGTAACTGGTGTTCTCAGAGGACCTTTATTTTGCTTGTGCTTTTAAAATTGCTAGGTGGAGAGGATTTGCTTAGTGCAAAAGGAAAAAAGATCTGAAAACCTACTGCTTAAATGGTGGATTGATGCTCTTTAATTTAAGATACAGCATCCCTGCCCCCAATATCAATACTCTGTCATTTTTCATGACTTATAATAAAGGGAGAGGAATGATGGTAGGGTCCTAAGATATAAAACAAGTCACCCATGTCTTGTGCATTTTGACATTAACACTTCTCTTCTTTGACCTTTGACAGATTAGGCCTTGACCCAAAGCTGCTGGCCAAAATCCTAAATATGAGCTCAGGTCGCTGTTGGTCAAGCGATACATACAACCCCGTTCCTGGAGTGATGGAAGGAGTACCATCAGCTAACAATTATCAAGGTGGCTTTGGAACAACACTCATGGCTAAGGTACATAACACTTGCATGTCAAGTATGTGCAGTTGCTTCTCTCTGGGCTTCTAGCAAACGGTCTTCTCAGTGAAAATTTGTGATTACAGGATAATATATAGGCATGAATAGAGGGGAACTGAGCTCCCCCTGTAGCTCTGAATTAATGAGTTGTTCAGGGGGCTTTTCCTTGGTCTTCAGCTTCTTTCTAGCCACTATTACTGCTGAGCCACTCAATGAGATTATATGCATGGTCTTTTTGAGTTCTGCCTTAATAAAGGAATCCCAATGGACTTGCGTCTATTGTGAGCATTCAGCAAGCCATTTAGGTGCCTCTTGCATGACTGCTCTAGAATTTAGGAGCCTAAGTTCAAGAGAGAATTCAGGGAAATCCAGGTGCCTTAATTAGGTGCTGATAGTGGCATAAGCATCTCAGATTTTAGGCCCACTCTCTTCCAGATACCTTTAACTGTGCTACTGGACATGCTCTCTAGCAACCCCCTCCTTGCTAAGCTAGTTGCTTGTGTGCTTGTCCTTCTGCCTAAGGCCATCTGGAATGCAGAAAGCAACCCACACCACAGGCTGATCTCCTGCAGGTTTCTGCACCATTCTATGAGCTCTCCTGAATTGTCTTAGCTGGTGATAGAATAAGGGCTTCTCATGAGTAATTATGTAGTAATCCAAATTGCTTGTCCACAAAGTGGGAGATCGGGGGTTTAGGTCCTTCTCAGTATTAGGAAGTTGAAAACCTACTGTTACCCTGTCCCAGGAGAATGCACTTACTGCCATGTTCTTGGCTTTTCCAGGAAAAGCACTGGCCTGAGTCACTCTGTGGTCAGGAGAGCAAAGCTCTTGGAGGCCACAGGAAAGTAGGCAAGGAGGTCAGGGCTCTGCATCCCACCGATAGGACACACAGTTGGAGGAAGGAGATATGGAACTCTGACTCTTGAACTACTTCTGCCCTGAGCACAATGATTGCCTAAGGCAAATTATAAAACTAGCTCTGGGAGAGATGTCTCATCTAAGTGCAGGAGATAATTTCACACTGAATATCCATTTCATGGAGATACTATCCTGAGGGAGGCATTTGAGTTCATACAGGATAGGTGTTATGCATACCAGTTTTTTGAGTGCTCCCAACTGGTTAGGCATTCTGTCCACTTTCAGCTCTTCCATGTACAGTGGAAATGTAGCATTTAAAACTAAAACAGCATTCTCAAAGCTGGTGAACAAACTCAGATGTTACCATGCAAATCTCCACAGTGCTGGAGCTCCTGTATATAATAGCTGCTTACTAATACTGTTCATTTCATTTTGCAGTTGGTTTAGGGCAATTGGTGCATTTGCACACTCAATGAAATTAGCCAAATTCTCTTCAGAGTGGGTCCAGAGTATTTTGCATGTGGTGGCACCAAAATACTTTGCGAATGCCGCATGGCTCAAAACCCCTCAACAGCTGCTACATTTTATGTTTATGGACCAATGACCAGGAACTTTAATTTCTTTGAGGGATGTGTTAAAATATTGAAAAGTAGCAGTTTTTACATTGTGTTTGTGTCATTGAACATCAGGGACAATAAATTGTTGTTTAAATTACAGATTTATAAAACATGATAGGTTATTGCTTAGAGTTTGCCAGGGCTATTGATTAGAGATAAGCAACCTGATCGTGGCCCTGCCTCAAAGCTTGTTTCCATCTTGTGTGCTGTTTTCAGAATCTGTTCTGCCTGTTGGGCCATGTTTCACGCTGCAATCTCTATTCTCATGATTTATAGTTCTTAATCTTGTCCAGAATAACCTCATAGTATAAGTGTGATAGGGGTACACATTTTCTTCCCTCACTTTTAAGTGTCTTTCTAAAGGGTTGGTTTTTTCCTTTGATCTTTCCTTCTGAGAGGGACCTTCATCTCCCCTGGAAACTGCCCTGGAAGATCTTCCTTTAATTGGAGGAATAGCACCCTGCCTTGTGCCTGTTGAAACTGCCAACTTTTGGTTATAAAGCATCAATGATAACCAAGAGAGAGTTCCTCAGAGAGATTTGTAATTGCTGTTCACCTCTTCTGACTTGCCTCTCCTGACAGTCCTGAAGACTGCCTTCTTTAGGCTAGAATCTTCAGTATGAAGGAAAGACATTAAATCTCTCCCATGCCTGTTGAACTATGCTATGTTACTCTATATAGATGGAAGATTTCTTGAATAAGTAGCCAAGACAGCTGATCATCTTCAGGCTATTCTTTGGTACAGTGGTGACCCCTTCTAAGACACTGCTTTTTAGTTTGCGGAAAGATGTTTGCTACTATCTGTTTCATCCTGGTGTGTGACATACTATGCAGTTTGTGAATGTTTGAGATGGAGACTTTTTTTAAGGGAAATGCAGAGCACAATTTTGCCACTTAAGAAATAAAAAAGGATGTATCCAAAGGAGAAAGAGGTAGGTAAAATCCTGAGGTTGAGGAGAAAATATTCCACTGTGAAAATATCTAGGAGCGCATCAGTAACAGTCACTAAAGACAGTTACTGAACTTCAAGTTCTTGCTCACATATCAGAGATGGTGGAAGTCAAAGGCTTTCTTAAAATATTTTGTCAGCAATGGATCTCTCAAACGTAGCCAGAGGATCCTTATTTTAAGTGTCTAGGTCAGAAAAGTTTGCCAGACACCTCTAAAAAGCTCTTTGGTCTTGAAATTTGATACTGAAACATAGAATTTAGTCAACTTAATGTGAACCTACTCTAAAGATTTTGCATTTTAAAAAATCTAGTTTAGTTTACCACACCATGTTTGTGTTCAAGGCATTGGCAGGCCAGAAGTTTCATCTTTCATTGACAGCACAGTTGCTAATTAAATGTCAACTTTGGATCCTGAGAAGAGCTAGATTTATATCATACTCCTCTCGAGTCATGTCAAGACAGCCTTTGAGCTTTATTCCAAATGGCAGTTTCATTTACGTCAACTGCAAAATAAATGTAAGGAACCAGGTAATTCCAAAGTGGAAGCAAATTGTGAAAGAGAATTTGTTTCCCTGTTCCAAGCTGAGGAAAAGTGTTAGAATATTCAGTGCACTGAGACATCTGGAAGATGTTGTCAGTTCCAAAGAGTATGAGAGAAGCCATAAACTATGCTCTCATTTTTCCTTTTCCAAGTAAGTCAGCAAAGGGAAATTTCTTTCAGAGGTGTTTTGTACTATTTCACTTGCGGAATCTCCAACCTCAAGTGAAAAGGTGCACAATACTTCACGATCTGAAGCTGAAGATAAGCTTTACTTACATTTTCTTGGGTTTTTTCTGTCAAAGCTCTGATTTATAGAATGGAGTTTTTAAAAAGCGAAACAACCTTCCTGCACTTCACTCAGAAGTCCTTGTCCATTTAACTATTGAAATGTTATTGAATGTTTCAGCCATCTTGGAGCCAGACGTTCATTACTGAAGTGAACAGAGCTACTTTATTGCCCTGGTTTAGGAATGCTATTCCCCAATTTAGTACTCCCACAAAAAAACCCCTGCCAGCCGCTTGCTTCCACTCCAGTCACAGACACAAGAAGCAGAGATCATGGGTTGAGATAAGAACAATTTATGGGAAGCAGCCATGAGAAAAGAACACAAACAGTAACAGCGACAGTGCTAATAACAAAAGTGTATGAAGAGAGGGTGATTTATATGCAAAATTCTCACCAAGCCCAGGACAAAGAAAAACAATGGTGAACAGACCCACCCACCACACTTTTCCACAACCAGAAAGGAGCCCCCTTTCTCCCAGGAAGCCAGAGAGTCCCTTTCCCCACCCCATCAATGACATAGGATGGTATCAAATAACCTTGAGGTCTTGACCATGCCCACATGGTGCAAAGCTCCACCCCCTCACGGCTACTGTGAAAAATTAACCCTGTCCTTGGCAAAATGCAAGACATCTATGAAAATTGTATTTGTGCTAGCAGTCCATTCAGAATTTTCAGGGATTGTTTCTGTGAATGTCCCTTCAGAGAGAAATAGATCACAGTCACCACTACTAATACCAAGTACTTTTCACTAGTTTGGAGTTAGATGATTTTGTCATTCTTATATTCCATTACATGAGTTAAGCTTTCTTGAATAAAATTAATAATATGGATACAGATTTCTCAAAGAGGGTTTATATATGTCATGAAATGTCTTACTGTATGTAAGGATAAAGTAAATGTTCCTAGATTTGTCAGCTCATCAGTCTTTCAACAGAGTTGCTAGACAAGAAGGAATTATCTGCCCTGATGCAGATGAAAACTATTTTGGATCCTGTGACATCTGATATGTGTGTTTTTCCCATTTTCCTAGAGCTTGAAGTCATTCGAGGGTAATAGGAAAAGTAACTATAATTCTGATTTGTATCAGAATGACCTTTATAGAGCCGATTTACAGATCGAAGTGACATTTAGAGAGTAGAGTAAGATCTTGAATTTCCTTGTGCTAATTCAAATCCAGACACACAGAAAGTAAAGACCTGTCTTGTAAGTCATCCCTGAGAAGTCAAAGGTGCTCTCAGCAGTACTACAGTCTCTCAGTTCTTCTGTATCAAAGGTGGGGACCATCTGTCAGAGTAGGGGAAGAGCCTCTTCGTTTACAGGCTTGCAGAGCTGCAGTGAAGAGAGCTTTAAGCTGAAGTTACTGAGGGAGGGGGAACCTGCATTCATCCCACTCCTACCAGTTTGATGCTAGTCACAACAATAACTGTCCAGAGCCTGGAGAAGGACTGCAGGTCCAGCAGGAGAGCACCTGAAGAGCAGCACAAAGGAGTAACAGCTATTCCAGCCAGTAAGTCGGCTTCCTCAGGGCCCAGTTTAAGTGGCCTGTGCAAATGCTGCATGTGCATGCCTGCAGGGCTGTGATCTTACTGACATCACAGAGACATGGTGGGATGACTCCTCTGACTGGGGTATTGGAGTGGAAGGATTCAGGCTCTGTCAGTGACCAGCTGGAGTGCATGGAGCTTCGCCTGGGGATGGATGAGGAGCTGACTGAGATCTTATGGGTCAGGATTAAAGGGAGGGCAGGGACAGGTGACGTTATAGTGGAGACCTTCTACAGGCCATCTGACCTGAAGACTGAGCAGATGAGACAAATACAGACAAACAGGATCCATGTCACATCCACAAGCCTTGGTCCTCATGGGGGACTTCAACCACACTGGTATCAGCTGGAGGGGCAACACAGCAGGGCATAAGCAATCTAGGAAATTCTTGGAATGTGTTGGTGAGAACCTCCTTCTCCAAATGATAGAGGAGCCAACAAGGAGAGATTGTTATGTTGGACCTTGTTCACATCAGCAAGGAGGGGCTGGTGGGGAATGTGAATCTCAAGAGCAGCCTGGGCTGCAGTGACCATGAAGTGATGTAGTTTGAGATCCTTTGGGCAGCAAGGAGGCTGCACAGCAAGCTCACTATCCTGGACTTCAGGAGAGCCAACTTTGGCCTCTTCAAGAATCTGCTTGGTACAGTACCATGGTAAGGCCCTGGAGGGAAGAGGGGAACAAGAGAGCAGGTTAATATTCAAGGATCACCTCCTCAAAGCTCAGGAGCAATGCATCCCAACAAGGAGGAAGTCAGGCAAAACCATCAGGAGGCCAGTGCTGATGAACAAGGAGTTCCTGGACAAATTCAGTCACAAAAAGGAAGCCTACAGAGGTTGGAAGGAAGGACAGGTAGGCTGGAAGGAATACAGACAAATTGTCAAGCAGACAGGAATCAGGTTAGGAAAGCTAAAGCCCTGATAAAATTAAACTTGACCAGATACTTCAAGGGTAACAAGAAAAGCTTCTATAGGTACAGGGCCTTATATAGGGTTAGGACTTGGTTGCCCAGGATTTGGAGAAGGTTGAGATACTCAAAGACTTTGACAGGTGTGAGAGGTGGGTCCTTGCAAACCTCCTGAGTTTCAACAAGGCCAAGTGCAAGGTGCTGCTCTTGGGTTGGAGCAATCCCAAGCACAAATACAGGCTGGGCAAAGAATGGATTGAGAGCAGCCCTGGGGAAAAAGGCTTGGGGATGTGGGAAGACCAGAAGCTCAGTGTGACCTGGCAATGTGTGCTTGTAGCCCAGAAATCCAGTCACATCCTGGGATGCATCAAAAGCAGCATGACCATCAGGTTGAGGAAGGTGATTCTCCACCTCTGCCCTGCTCTTGTGAGACCCCACATGGAGTGCTGTGTCCTGCTCTGGAGCCCCCACATAAGAAGGCCATGGACTTGCTGGAGTGAGTGCAGAGGAGGGTGATGAAGATTGTCAGAGGGCTGGGTCATCTCTCCTGTGAAGACAGGCTGAGAGAGTTGGGGTTGTTCATCCTGGAGAAGAGAAGGCTCTGGGAAGATCTTATAGCACCTTCCAAGACTAATAGGAAACCTACAAGAGACCTGGAGAGGGACTTCTGGCAAGGACATGTAGTGATAGGATAAGAGGTAACAGCTTCAAACTGAAAAAGGGTAGATTTAGATTAGATATTAGGAAGAAACTCTTTACTGTGAGGGTGGTGAGGCACTGGAAGAGGTTGCCCAAAGAAGTTGTGGATGCTCCATCCCTGGAAGTGTTCAAGGCTAGGTTGGATAGAGTTTGGAGCAACCTGGTCAAGTGGAAGATGTCCCTGCCCATGGTCAGGGGCTTGGAACTAGGTGATGTTTAAGGCCCCTTCTGACCCAAACCACTAAAACAGGAAAAAATCAATCACGCAGCAGATTCTATAAACCACCATAGTTCTGAATGCACAGGAAATCTAGGCATTTCCTAGTAACACTTGAGAGGTTCTTTTGCAATTTTCTTGAAATATGGACCCCAGACATTGATTTCATTAACATGATCTTAAAGGCAATCTTGAGTGCAGGCATTACTTTCCTACTGTAGTCAAGAGATCTTTTTATATATGTCCAGGCCCTTGTTAGTGCTTCCTTCTCTGGGTTGTTTCATGTCTGGTTCAGCTTAGAGTTCAAGATGTCCTTCAGCCTGGCTGGCAGATGACTATGTCTGGCTAACTATGGTTAGTCATAGTACTTGGTACTCACCTTTGGGTTCTGTCCTATTTATTTCAGATAAGAACTGTAGTTGAACAAGGACTCTTGGAGGGCATGTTTCAAATTTATCCTCTTTGAACCTTCCCTCCCTTTTGTTGACCCAAATATAGTATTTAAAAACACAGCGGAACTATTCTCTATATGCCTCTGTTAAAGAAAGTCATTAAAGAAAAAGTCAGTGAAGAAGAATTTTGAGTTGTAGCAGACCCAGGACTGCCCCCTAAGCAATTCTCTGATGCATCCTTCCAATTAGGCAGCTAATCAGTTATTTTCACAAAGTGGTCTATGCCTCTCATTTTGCTATTAACTGTTTACATTATAGTAAATGTATGTTTGCTAAGTGGCTTCCATTTTCTTGTTCTTGAAATTCCTTCTGCTTGATTTTTAACCTGTTTATAGTAATAAAGAATTCCTCTTGCCAAAAGAACTAAATTATACTCCTAGAGTCTACATGAAATGCTGCAGCAAATAGCCTGGGAGATTTTCTTACTAGAGATGACATACTCAATCAGGAAAAAGAGAAAGAGTCTGAGTCTTGCTACCAGGTTATATAGTGATCTAGAATCTTAAAATTCCTCCTGTTCTTAAGGTGGTGTCTGCCTGGCAAAGTTTGAGGTTTTTCTGTTGAATAACATTGAATTACTGTCTTAAAAAATAAAAACTACACAAAACCTACTTCTTTCAGGTCTGAAATTTTAAGACTGGAGTATTGTCCTTGTTGGCAGTAGAGATCTTGTTTCAGTGGAAGCCAAATAGCCTCTATGTACATGGCTTGTACATATCCTTGTTGTTTCTCCCCTGACTTTTTCTCTTTCTCTTTCTCTTTCTTTCCATTCTTCCTCTCTGCCCTCTTACTCTCTGTTCTCGCCTCCCACAGGATCTTGGCTTGGCCCAGATTTCTGCCACCAACACGAAGACACCAGTTCCTTTGGGCTCCCAGGCACATCAGATCTACAGGATGATGTGTGCCAAAGGCTATGCCCTGAAAGACTTCTCAGCAGTGTTCCAGTTTTTACGTGAGGAGGAAAGCTTGTGAGCTGTGCTTTGGAAATGGACACAATAACAAATCACTTTTTTTTATCCATATAGCTCATTTGAGAAGTTTGTGGGTTTAATCAAGTACTGTGTGCATCCTGCTCCCATACAGACTAATCATCTTTGGCTGTCTAGATCACAACGAACTCCAGAGTTTCTTTATAATTCTTGAAAAAGCAAGCCACAGGGGAAGAGATTTTTTGGCAATTAGCCAACAGCAAGTCGTTTGTTTTGTTTTTTTTTTTAAGAACCATCAAAGTTTTTTTCACTAGATGCAATAAATAAATATTTTTTTTATTAAACAACTGCATATGAAATAACTTATGTTATGGCCATAAACATAGTTGAATCATGAATAATAAGAGAATGTTTTATTGCAATTTTATCATATATAGTGATCTATTAAAATTTTAAATTAATACCTTATGGAAAAAGGGAATATATGTTCAATGAAGAAACAAAACACATTTTGAGATGGATTTTTTTTTTTTTTTTTTTTTTTTTTGAACCTACTAGCCTTGAGTTGATCAGAAGTGAATTTTTCCTGGGATTCAGGTTGCAGCTTAAGTTTATAGGCACGCATTCTAAGTGGAAAGCTGTTACAGCATGTTTACCTGATAGACTTAGTTCAAATAATATAGAATGTGTGTCCCTCTTGTAAAGCTCCGTTACTGTATTTTACAATTTTATATTTTCTTGTATTCTGTCACGCATTTTCGGAACTCACGATCAGCACTTACCAGAAGTTCTGACAAAGAGTACATTTGTTTTAGGTAATTACTAAAGTATTTTAAATCTAAACAAGCCCCATTATTTTGAAAAGAAATAAACTCTATACTGGTAAATACCTGCTGTATGATTATTTCCTTTTTGTTTTGGTGCAGTTTTGTATTAACAAAACAGTATTAACCAAAACTTGTATTAAGTGGTCTTATTTTTTAATTTGCTGGGTTTTCTACAGATTATCAGATCATCTTGCAAACCCAAGCCTTTCAAAAGCTCTTGTGAAATGCAGACAGTAATACATTTGCATATGTATTACCTTAACCATTCATATCTCATTGGTCTTGCCAAAGTGCAGGTACATATTTGGCTTTATAAATACTCATGCTGATTTTGTTAGAACTACTCACATTCAAACTCTAGGCTTAATGATCAATTAATTATGCATCTACATTCCTGTTTTGGTTGTGTGATGGATCCTTTTATATATGCACATTAGGTTATCAAAATTGTGTGCTTGAATTAGCTCAATTCTGTGAATAATCAGAGAACTTGGACACTATATTCCAACAAATGAGTAACATCATGCCAAAATTATTAAACCGTACTAGTTGATCTCTTCTCCTTTCAGCTTTCTTTGAAAACTGTTTGATATTCCAGGTGATTCAGGGATTTGGGATTCATTATTGTCATATATGTTTACAGGACTACTGAGAGCAACTGTACTTTTGAAAAATTGTTTCTCTCTTTTGGTAACAGTGTTGTGTCTACAGGATTGCATTCATTCAGAAGTTAGACACAAAACTACGTGCGGCAAAAACAGCCGCTCGGGTGCAACATGGCACTGTAGTTGGAAATGTGGTTTGACCTTTGGCAACAAGATCACATGCTACAACGTTTGTTTCCTGTGGGACTCCTGCCCCACATAATACAAAGGGTGGATCTAGTCTTGTTATGAGTTTGGGGTCAAATAGTGAAGGCTGTTTTCGCCATTGGGATCCTTTTTCGTTTGGAGGTTTTATAATGGATGAGGTAAGGAATTGTAGGAGTGTCCTGGTTAAGTTTGTATCCTCTGTATTTGGCTTGGAGATCCGTCTGGCATCGCAGGACTGCGGAGAGACGCTTCCTTCTGCTCTTCACCCCAGCCTGTAGCAGCATTTGCTATGAAAGTGTTGCTGGTAACCCTGGGTTTACCTGTAGGCCTGGCTTGCAGGAAGCGTGATCATTTCTTTTCTGAAGACATTATATGCACATGTAATTGTTGGAAGTCATGAGGGAAAACAGTATGCTCAGTGAGACACAGTTTTTGAAGTTTTCAGCCTATGAAATCATAAAGCTTCTATTAAATATGTGGAAACCTCATTGTTATTTTTATGTTCCTCTCAAAGGCTTGTAGCTTAGGCTTCCTGGGGTTCATTTCTCCTCCCTCACAACCTCTCATCAAATTTTTAATTCTCACTCCAAAGCACAGGGTACTCAAGTTGGAGGAAAGGCTGCCAGAATGCCATTTTGGCAAACCAGTAAAGTGTTCTGTGGTCTCCTTCTTGGAGGAGAACTGTGGCTGAAATTAAAAACAAACAAACAAAAGAAAACAACAACAAAACAAAACAAAACAAAAACCAAACAAATAAACAAAACCCCAGCTTCAGGGCAGACAGCCAGCATGTAAAGTTTTAGAACAAGCAGTTAGTTTGGCAAAGTCAGAAACAACTTTTTAAATAAATATTATTATAGAAAGTGCCTTGCAAACTTCAATGATGTCCAATACCTGAAGCCAGTAATATGATTTATATTAGAACACACTTTTTTTTTACTAATTCTGCAGGGGAATTTGTATGACTGTTTACATATAGTGATGATAGTACATGCTATGGCTATTTTGCATGTGCATATGTTTATAATGTATCTTTTGCTTGGGGTGTACCTCTGCTCTGTGGAAATTAGGCAAATACTAAAATGATTGTCACTGCCAGAGACAGGTGTTGAAAACTGTAATTTGTTGAGTTGAACAGAAAGATGGTAAAATTGGTTTCATTTCTACGCTAATTACCATCCAGTACATACACACAAATTGGGTGCAACAAATTAATGGCATATTTTGTAAATGTCCCAAAGGGAAACTTGAGGTGACTTCTTTTTAAATTAGTTTGAATCTCAAACTAGCCCTCCCATCATGCTTACTTTGGAAACTCACCTAGATCAAATGCATTTACTGACTAATAGAAAAACATTGACAACCAATAAAAGTAGTGATGTTTTTTTAAAAAAGTCCTCAACAGCCTTCTCTCATTTATGATCCAGTATAACCCATCTTAAGCAACTATTTTTGGTGGTTGTTTAACAGAGGAGGCCTTCTGTTAAAACCACTGAGTACTATATTGCTTTAACCTTATTTATGGCTCTTACAAGCCTCAGGAGGAGGAGGAGGTGTTCTGACCAAGTAAAAGTATTATATGTGATAGTCTGGCTCTGCTTTAATCAATGGGAATTTGGCCATTAAATACAATACTGCCAAAATTTCACAGTGTGTGTTGAAGGCCCACGTGATTACATTGCAGTAATGCATCTGTGGAGAAGCTCAAGCACATCTCTCTGGCTGGGACTGTTCCACATTACTGGCATTAGGATTATGAGAAGTTGTGGTGGTGGTTGTGAGAGGAAGGAGCCAGCACAAGCTGCTGAAGTTTGTATTGCCAGTCTCCATCTCAGCCTTGTCCCACACAGGATGAGAGAGAGAGATACTGAGGAGTATAAAATAGCTGCTGTCCCTGCCTGCATGAGCACAGAGCTGCCTGTCTTTTCAGTTGTTTAAATCTTATAGCTCTTTACCACAAGGAGATTTTATCAAATGGCTTACTGAACTGAAGGACTGGGGCCACCCCTGCAGCAGGCAGAGAAGGTCTGCCATCATATAAGCATTATTGTATTTGTGCAGTAGATGTCTTTCTATACTTTTAGTCTGCCAGCTTGCTTTGTAAGATCAAATCTATCCAGGCACAAGTCTGAAGGTACCAACTTCATCAGTAGATATACCTGTTGCTTTTGATTTGTTTTTACATCATCATAATCTTCTCCTTTTTTCCACACCTAGTAGGCTGTGGAAACTTTGAAGCGGTCTGGAAACTTCTGTTGTGTTTCATTGGTGCAGTGATGTAACATGTGGAGTTAGAATTCTCTGTGCTATTTTAGACTTCAGGTTTACTAAGGTCCTCTAAAAGTTTGGGGGACTTGCAGACATCATTGACTTCAGTATCAAGTTCTTAGAACTCTTACTGCAAGCCTTGCAAAAGTGACACTTCAAAAATTACACTCAGGAGTGGAAGAAGTTTAGTTCAACATCTAAGTTAGAATAAATGGTGCTTTCGAAAAACTGGAGCTCTCAGTAGCAAGAAAGTCTTTGTCATTCTGTGCAACACCATAATGGATGTGCGGTCTTTAAAGGCTGCTGGTATTTTTAAGATTTGTTGCTTTCTATATATGCTTTGTCACAACCTGTCCAGCCTGCTGGCACAGTTACACATTAAATTTTTTCCAATAAGAATAATAGCAATGGTTACAAAGTTTTCTTGGGTAGACAGAAAATTAATATTTTTATGGCTGGTATGTTCAATAGTTGTATGACATGGAACTAGGCATCCATATGGCAGTGATTTTTTTTGGCTTTGGCATTCATCATGGATTGTGAGCACTTGGGTAAATTGGAACAGGTGGATAAACCTTTCTGAAGTACTAAATGTCTCGTAACAACTATTGTTTAATTAAAAGCCGTCTGGCTCTGTCTGCATTTATACCTAGCTCTTCCTTTTGACCTTGACCCTAAGATGAGGGATTTTCATTTGAAGTAAGAAATAACTCAGTCTGTTTCTTCATCTAGTTTTACTGAGCCTCCATTAGTGATCACAGAGTTTGGTTTGTTAGAGTAAATGCTGTATATGGAGATAATAAATGTGCTGACATATGTTTTATGAAGTTCATTGATTTCAAAAAGACTTGGAACACTGGCCAAAACTGACTGAAATCCAACTGATAAAAAGATGTTTGCCTGTACCTGAAATGCAGCTACTCTGGAAAGAAATGCAAATATTGTTACAATACATTTCAGTCCTTACAGCATTTTTAGAAAATAAATTGGTTGTATTTTTGTCTTGTTGAAATTCAAAGGAGAAACCAGACACGTAAAACAAAAGTTGTAGCCTTCAAATGTGGCCAGCTGTAAGCTTTATGTGGCCAGAATCAAGTGTTGCTGCTGTCTGTCTCCAATTTGAGAGCATGACAAAAATTTATGCAGGCAACTTAGGGCACCAACAGCAGTAGGGAAGTAACTTAAAGAATAGTTCTTAGATTCTCTGAGCTGCTTGCTTTGCTCTGAGTCTCCTTCCAACTGATTTAACTGCATCACCTGGGCTGTAACCCCTGGTTGCAGACATACCTGAGCCAGCTGTAGGCTAGCTGGTTTGGGTATCTGCAGCTCCCTAATCCCAGAGGCTTTCCTGGGTAAGTACTGGGCCAGCAGTGCTGTTTCCAGTACCCAAACTGTCTAGTTTGTGGCTAGCAATAGTGGGCCCTTTTTGCTTTTTAGTCATGTTATTCCATGGCTGTAGAACCTGGAAGCTTTCACTGACCAGTATTTAGTAGGTTAATGCATTGGGTGTGGTAGCTGTTACCTGTTTTACAGCATCCTTCTGGCAGTCTGTGCCCTGTTGCTCATTCCTCTGCTTGTACAATGCCTAGAGGTCCCTTTGGTGTTGTGTAATTGTGTCAGGCATCAGCCGGGCTGCAGTCCACAAAAAAGACTGACGTTAGTCACTCACTGGTGATTGAAGCTGAAGCTTCAGCACTGGGTTTTAAGATGTGCTTGGATTCCTCTCCATTTCTACTTACAAGGTTTTCATACAAGCTCTACTTTATTTGAACCTTTGCAAAGTTCAAATACAAGCAAGAGCTTGTGTGATTGCAAGGCATCAAGAGCCTGCAGTATGTCAGTTGGTTGGATATTTTTCCTGTGTTTGACTGCGTTAAATCTACATTTGCTATTCATGCTCAAGAAAAACTGATTTCTGGTCCTTGTCAAGAGATGGGGAAAAAAAACACCACTAAGCAAATGGAGATTGGTAGGTCACAGGACCTGATGCCAACACGTTACTCTCACTGGAAAGCCACTGGATCCTGTCCCCACCTCCTGTTGCTATGACTTTTTTCCTCTGCTTGTCCCTGGGTAGATAACTGTGTTAGTTTATGTGGATGCAAGCAGAGTCTGTGTTTTATAAAAGAAGAGAAGTAAGCAGAATCCTGTGCTGTGTGACCTACTGGGTCTGTCAGGGGAAGGTGGTTCCTTGTAAAACAGATAAGGGGACTGCAATCTGCTCCCTCCGGCACCATGATAAAGATGGAGACAGTGAGTCTGCAGACATCTATAGATACTACCACTGAAGTCACGGCCTGCAGAATGCAGTTCCTGTCCCGCATTGCACCACCCAGCTCTGCTCTCTGAGCAATAAACATCACACCAGCCTCTCCAAACTCTCCCTGGGCCACTTGTGGCTCTAGTTTTGGCAGCTTTGTCTGCCTTGGCCCTGGCTGCCTGGAATCTACTTCTGCACTTCCTACCAAAAATTCCTTTTCCAGTTCTGTGCCCGAGCTGACTGTAGGCCTTCAGTGTGCCTACAAATAAGATGCTAGGTCTTAACTTGCTCTCCATGTGCTCCCAATAGTGCCAGAAAGCACATAATGAATGTGTCTCCCTTGTTTCTTCCAGACTTAATAAGTAAACGAAGCCATAAACAGTAAGCCAAAAGGATGGGGATGGCAGGCATTTATGGGGTAGTAGGAATTTGTTCATTGAACTGATCATTGTTCTACTTCGTGTCTGTGGTATCTCTGCTTTTTTTCTGAGAGCAGGAGCAATGTGGGTTTCTTTTCATGTGAAGAGGAGCCAAAAACTGGCTCTGTCCACTGACCTGTGGCTGTCACTTTGAAACAGACTCATTGTTTAAATGTACAGTAAAAACGAAAAATAGCCTCTTTTTTTTTGTATTAAAATACGGCTAGTTTGCTTTGTTGGATTTTTTTTAATCACTTTTCTACAAATGGATGCTCTAATCTGTTTGCTAGTATTTTACTTCCTTCTCCATCTGTGTAACAGCCTGGGTATTATAGGCTACATATAACATCTAAAATCACATTCAGGGATCTGTGAGAAACTCAAGTCTTAAGGTAACCCTGCCATGGTGCTGTTAATAACACATTGCAAACAAGAAAGTAGTAAGTGGAAATAATGCACTCATTTAGAAGTAATAAATCCTTTGATCTTTCTTTGAAGCAAGGGTATATGCTTAAACTACCAATTCAGGGACAACCAGATGCCCATAAAGAATGGTTCTTTGCTTTGATAGAAAATCGCTGAGGCCTGCCCAGCAGCTCTGGTCTGTAAACAGATTAGTTAAGTGCTCATCAACTCCGATTTGCATAGGACAGTCTTTGCACACAAACCCTACTTCCAGCCTTAACGAGCTATTTACTTGCAGGAAGGCTACTGGTTTCCTTTTAGTTAGAAATCTCAGTAGAAAATTGCTTTCTGAGAAGGGGCAGGATCCCGATTTGGGAATAGCACTGTTCCTCTGCATGGATGTTAATAGGCACATGGTGACTGGCAGTTTGGTGTGCTTGCTGAGCCCCTTTAGTGAACAGCTGTGGGAATTAGTAAAATAGCTCATAGTTGGAAATTTGGAGAACGGTTACTTCTCTCCGCTCATTGGTGGCTTTCAGCTGTGGCTGGATAAAGAGCGTACATGGGAGAGGATTGGGAAGCAGACGTTTGTCTCTGCGGGAGAAGGATCCCAGAGCTGAAGTGTTCACTCAAGAGGATTTCGCTAGGCTGTAAAATTCTCATCACCTTTGAATAAAAATAAATGCCTTGTGGATGCTTGTTGGTTTGTGTGCAGAGACTGTGTGCAGCCTGCAGATTTGTCACTCACATTTTTCCCTGTTTAAACTTCATTTGATCCCCACAATTACTTTTGTCTGATACAAAGGGAGGTCAGTCTCAGTCACAAATGCAGCAGATGGTGAGATTCACCCTAGAGTATAGCAAAGCTACAACTACCTTCAGTGTCTTTTGCATTTTAAAGTGCGTTACTTCTCAATTGATTGCAGCCTGGCTAGCAGTTTGCTTTTCTTTGAATCAAGAAAGTTGTGAAACTGCTATTTTTTCTCATGGGGAGACAAATCTATGAAAAGTGGGAAGGAAAACACAAAGTATTCCTGAAACCAACTGTAAGCAGTTTCAGTGCAAACCTGCTGCAGCTGTAAAGGTCTTAAAAATTATAGACTAGATTCTTTTTGTATTAATGATCTCACAAACTTTGGGGTGACAGGTCTACAAATAAGGACATAATGTAGGGGTGTGTGTGTTTTAAAACAGAATACTGGCATTAGACAGAGAAAAGTAAGTTGTGTAGTTCTACCTTGCCCTAATAACAGTGAAAAATGTTACAGATCTGTTTTTTCACTGATTACATTATTTCCGTTTTGTTTCCCCTTTGGATTGGAAAGTAAACATAGATCAGTGCCTTTGTGCCTGACAACACAGGGTGAAGGGCTGGACTGAGGAAACTACTTATCATTTTCACAGGCAAGCTAAATATAGTTATAAATTCTTCCCTGTAGTTTGGTTTTCATCATTTATTTCATCAGCCAGATGATAGATTTCATGTAGGCTATGATAGGAACATTACCCAAAGACTTCCTCAGAAAAATAAAATCTGAATTATTACAGGGCACTCTGCATTAGCCCATCAACCGTCTGCCTTTGAAGGCTTGTGTTCAGCCCCTCAGTTTATAGTGCCAAGATTCAAATATGGGATTGCTAGAGGAAATTAATTACTAGTAAATTTAGAACAAAGGAAGGAACCTGCAATTTCACAGCATGTAAAACACCTTTTGGAATTCTTTGCTCTCTTCTTGGAAACCAGTGTGTCAAATTCTTGGAATTATTTTAAAGGTCTTGGTAAAATAGTTAGCTATCCAAAAGGCATAATAAAACATTATGCTTAAGGATATAAATAGCTGGCAGAAAATTATTTTGTCTCTAGCCACTTTAGACCATGTCTATTCAACATTCATTGCAAATCCCTGTAGGTCTTGCTTTTCTGATGTCCTGAGTGCTGAGTATGGCTGCGGGCAAAGAGTGGAACCTGAAGGGACAAAGTTGTGATCCAAGGTGAGACATCCTCACCCTGGAGATCTACAGCTACTGCTGCCTTCCCTTCAACTCCTGTCAGCCCCCTGTGTCCAACCAGGGGCAGCAATGGGCTCAGGGACCCACATGGCTTCATACCTCAGGTGTCCCACAAATCCAACAGTACCTGCATTTTTCTGAACTTTCTGGAACTGTCTCCTGCCTTCAGCCACTTCTTAGATGCCTGCATCTGCTCATACTGCTTCATGTCACCTCCAAGGTGGACGAAGGAATGCCTGCAGTTTTAGTCTCTATAAACCCGACCTTTCTGTTGATGCTCTTGCTGCTGGTTCTCAGTTCTCCCTCTCTGACAGTTCTCTTTTACTGTTGCCTCCAGATGACAGTCTGTAAAACATGTCTGTCACCTGCCTCCTCCCACAGCCCCTCTGTCATGTGGTCTTGTCCTCACTTATTCCGTCACATCTGAATGTGCATGTCTTTGTCCCAAGACAACATCCACGAAGATCGCCATTCTCATCCCTAAAGACAGCGTATGAATCCACCCTAGCCAGTTTTTCTTTCTTTTTTTTTCTTTTTTAAGTAGTGTGGCTTGTGTACCATGGCTCTCATGCTCCATTTGAACAGCACATTATTTCTCTTGTAGCTTTGCAACCTTAATGCTCACAGAGGTGTTATGCAGACTGTACAGTCCATCTGAAGAGTGATTCCCGAATCGCTCTTCAAGTCATTAAGGAGGTTGGATTTTATGTCACCACGTTCACTGTTGTTTTCACATCTGGTATCTTACTCCTGCTCCCTCAATTGGCTTTTCGACTAAATTAGCATCAAGTGTCCTCTCAACTCTCCTTCAAGAGCAGCTGCATCAATAGCAGTCTCTAAGGCTGTGCCTAAAGCAGTGATGTAGTCCAGAGCAGGAACTTGCTTTACAGCATATTTTCTGCCCATACCCATTTCCCATCCTTATATGCACATTGCAGAGAGATCCCAGAGTACATGAGTGGGTTTCCTTTCGAATGAGGCAAAAGAGCAGGAGGGTGCTCCAGGTCTGTCTCAGGCACTTTGACTTGCTCATGGGCCTTCTGAGTACCAGACTGGACTGCAGCTGGGGGAAAGCTCCAGATGTAGAACACATACAGTGTGAGCACTGGCTCCTCAAAAACAACTGTAGTTTTCCAGATTTTCTCCTACTGTGCTGCTGGGGTAGGCAGATCCTGTGCATCCTTTCAGCAGATGTGATTTTTCACTGAAGCTGTAAACCTCAGTTTATTATTTTAACATTTGAGAAGTATATGTCCCTCACCAGATCAATGTACGTTTGCAAGCCTTAGTCTTCCAGCAGTATGGAGCTGATCCTATTTTACTGACATTGATTTTGTACCCAAGCACATTTATGGGCTTCTGCAGGGATTCCCTTTATGTCATCCAAAGTGAGATCCACATGGAAATGTATCTTCTGCTTGGTGAAATGTCATGTCTGTGACCATATTCTGCATTTTTTTAAATAAATACTCAGTCTGGGAAGCATTCTGGCCTCAACAATTGTTTTTCTAATACAAGAGTGGCAACACTCAGCTGTGTATTCTTATGGAGCTAGCCAGGTTATTATTGTGGAAACAAGATATATTAACTGCATTTTATAACTGTTCTCTGTGGGGGATTGTTTTTATGACCCTGGATTTTAAAAGATTTCAAAATACATTTGCATTCGTGAAAAATGTATTTTAACAACATAAAGGCTGACAATCCTGCTAGTTGTAAGGAATTCCTTTGATGGTGAGCTACAAAGTCTTTGGTAGCCCTGATAGTAATACAGGGTTTCCAACACATTATTCTCCACCTTTATTTATTTTATATGAAACCTTTTCTTTCCAGAAATCACAAAGGAAGAATAGGAAACAGTCATCAACGTGGAGGTGACTTTTCCACTTCCTTCTCTCTCGTGTAGTTGTTAACAGTAATTTACAGTTGCTCAATTACATTGCGATGGCTGGGGTATTTCTACATAAAGTAATAAAAATCAGTGTGTAGGCCTTATTAATTTACTGCATATCATAAGACCAAACTGTACTGTACTAAAAGAATATTACAGAACTATTTACTAAAAAGCATATGATATTGAAAGTAATTCTGCTTCCTGTGGACTTCCTTACCTCTCTGGGAAAAATGATAGTATTAGGCATGTTCATCAGCTGCATTGTATGGCAAACCTGAGAACTGTTGTGCTCTTCTGAAAAAAATGTAACAGATACTTTTGATGCATGCACACATTTTTATTTCCTTCTTCTGTTGTGCCACGTGGATGTGATTCTGCCTTAAGCAAGTACAAAACTCTGAGTGTTTCTGAAGTCAACGGAAATTTTACCACATATTTCAGTAGGACAGGACTTTTTCTCACATATTAATTTGGGGGGGCACAATTAAAATATAATTGTGGATCTTCAAGTTTTAAAAAGTGTCAGGTATTTTATAAAGATCAAATTGTATAATTTAATCAAATAATTTTGCAAGAAATTATGTATATGAAGAGTGAATCTGACTCCTGATTTATATTACTGTATGACAGGTTCTCTCAAAAATGGGGAAAATTATCTGGACTTGAAAGTTAATATCAACAAATTTGTTGGTGAAAGGTAGCCAAATATTAAATATCTAGAAGTCAGGGGGTCAGAATTAGGAACATGGGCTATTTAACATTTTCATAGATCAAGTGGTAAACAAGGACTACCCATTGTTCAAAGTTGCAGCCACTGCTATGCTCAGTAGCTGTCTGTCATCCCTGTGGCTTCAGGCTTGTGTTGAATCACAGAATTCCGGGATGGCTGAGGTTGAAAGGAACCTCTACAGGTCATCTTGTCCTACCCCCCTACTCAGTTAGAGCCATCTACAGCAAGTTGCCCAGGACCATGTCAGGTGGCTTTTGATTATCTGCAAGGAGAGACACTCCACCTCCTGTGCCAGTTATCAGTAAAAACATGTTTCCTGATTTCAAACAGCCTCCTGTATTTCAGTTTGTGTCCTTGCCTCTGGTCCTGTCACTGGGCACCACTGAAAAGAGCCAAGAAGCTCCATCCTCTTTGCACCCTCTCTTCAGGTACCTGTATACATTATAAGACCCTCACTTAGCCCCACTCCAGGCTGAACCATCTTGCTCAGCCTTTCTCACTGAGGTCTCTTCATCATCTTCATGGCTCTTTGTTGGATTATTTTCAGTATGTTTTTTGTCGTGTACAAAAGTACACATTAGCATAATTTCCAAGGGCAGAGCTTCTCTGGGGAGGAAGAGGGACCAAGCTCTGGTGCTCTGCACATGCTCTGCCAAGGTGTTTCCCACAGACATCCAAGCACATTAGTCTGCAGTGAGATGGCTTTGTGCTCCTCTACGCCATGGTAGGTTAGAAACCTCGTAGTGGCTTCGCTGTAGCATTCTGCCCACAAAGTGACCACTTCACAACTTTATAGATCTCCAAAGCCTCAATGACAGAGTAAACTATCCCTTCTGAAATAAAACTAACTTGTTCTATTCATGCTATAATAACCAGCAAAAAACAGGCTCTAGGTGAAAGAACTGTGCTAGTTCCCGACCCAGCTGTGTAAAAGAAGATGGAGGTCTAAGGCAGAAATTTTTCCTCATGTGCAGTAGCTTTAACTGTGAAGTAAATGCTTATTACTGAGGGAAAGACTTTATGCCTGATCCTCTACTGGGTGCTGTAATTTCATCTTTTCCTTTTGTTGGCCCTGTGACTTGTGAAAGTCTTAATTAAGGTGAAAGGCAAACTTTGCCAGGCCACACTGAATGTAGTGGTAATATCCTATCTGAAAACTTTTCTGCTCATGGCAGAAGAATGTACTTAGAACTTAACTGTCAATAATTTCATTTGCTGTAATTTGATGAAGTACGATGATTTTGCGTGTGACAGCCTAAATCTTCCATTAGTGTAGGCTGAAATAGTATCCCTAAATTGAGATAACAAATAGCAAACTGATCATAAACAAATAACGAACAGAGGGAAAATTTGAATTGACTGGATAGCTATTTACTGTGAAATATTCACTCAGCTCTATAAATAATGTTTTGTTTCTCTCCAGAGGAAGAATGACTTACTTCACCAAACAGGTAAAATAGAAAAAAATAACAAGACCCTAATACACTGAATCAAATGAGAAAATAAAAACTGTGATAGATGTGACCTTTGGAGAAATGTTCAATTTTGGTTGTCATTGCTTGGAAACAATGCAGTGTACCTACAGGAGGTAAGAGCCAGGCAGCAGAAATGTTACTGTTTTCTTTTATTTTCTTAATGTGGAATGCAATTTTTTTAATAGATCCAATATACTTTAATAGATTGCTTGTTTTCTTTCACTCATAGGGGGGTTTTATGTGGGATCACAAATGGGTGTATTCCTCCACCCCCTGCTTTATAGCTCATCACTGTCACACATGACATCAGTATTGCTGTAACGTGTGAATGTATCTATAGTTTTTTTCCACAGGATTCCAGAGCCTTTAGTGTGCTGATGAGCTGCTTTTTCACTTTGTTTCTTCTGATTTAGATCAAAAGAACTTGCTTACGGGAAAGCCCCTTGCAATAGACTTGATCCACTTCCAAAACAGTGCCAGGTGACAATCTCATTTTTATTCCACAGTTAGTTTGCATGTTCAATGTGTAGGCATTTTCCAGACACTATACCCCCCAAAAATTAAGTCTCTATTCTCATAAAGACCCTCCTCAAAGAGCCCCTGGCTACCTTATGTTCCCCCTTCAGTTACCATCTACCTTTAAGGAGGGAGCATGCTGTGTATTGACATGCAAAACCAAGCTCCAAAGAAGTGACCTGCTGTGTCTGATAATTTCTCTACCAAGTAGCTCTTAAATTAGAGTTAACCTGAGATTTCGGAGAGTCTGCTCATTTACACATCAATATCTTAGTGCTCCTCCTTAGCACTGGTGATGTCCCAGTGTTACTTTTAGGATAAGGTGGTTAGCTTTGATATTTAGAGATATGCGCACATTAGAAAGCTGGATGTGATCCTGGGTAAAGTTCCAGGAGTGTTTTGGCCAAATGCACAAGGGCATATGTTAGTGATACAGTAAGAACAACAACATGCATGCACTATGATAGGCAAAGATGTGCTTTGAGCAGCTGCAGACAGATTACACCAGCAGATGTGTAATTTTACTGCTGGAGCATCACCTATTCTGGAGCTTCTGCCAGTGCTGCTACAATGGCCAAGGACACCTCTTTCCCTGACCCTGCCTAGAGAAACCATGCCAGTGGCATTCTGCTGCACAAACATGGTCTTGGTGTGTGGAAAAAGGTCCTGAAGAGCAGTGCTGAGGAGTGTGAGTCTGCTGGCTTTCAAAAGATGAGGTGAAGAACTGACCTGTTATAACAAGTTTAAGACTGGCAGTCCTGTAGTGCCACAGAGATGCAACCTCCAGTTCCCCTCCAGCTTTCAACATTGAAGCCTGAAAAATTCAAGTGAGGGAAATAAAAGTGCTGTTTGCTGAGAGCAACAGTAATTTATCATCAAACAGTTCACAAGAAAAAGTGACAAATTCATCCTTGAGAATGCTAGCTCAGTCACCCAGCTACTGCGTTTCACAGTCAGGATTGCTGCAGGCTGCATGACAGCACCTTTGGATCTTTGTCTTCTTCTTTGCATTCAATATTAAACAGAGGCTCTGGCCTTGTTAAGATGCAGTAATTACTGTTCAATACATTTGTCCTTTAGGATTTGGGGTGGCTTTTTCAGCTTTTGTACTAATGATCTGTGGTACTAACACCCAGTGATAGCTAAATGTGGGATACAAGTGCATTTCTGGTGAATTTTGGCACTTACTGCTGTGTCATAGCAATAGAAATTATTTCTGGGTCTATCTTCTTAATGATATCAAGAACTGAAGTTCTTAGTGACATTAATTATGTTCTCAGCTGTGTCTCCAGTTCTTCCTTCCTCGCTGATCAGACTCAAGAGTGCTTATGGAATTGCTTGGAGAAGAAATCTGTAAAAGTTTGAAGCTTGCACCTCGTGGAAATAAATGCTGTGATTTATTTCCTATGTTAATGTCTGCTCATATAATTAGAGTGAAACAATTCCTATGAAATTGTTCTCTTTGAAGAGTGTAAGAATTGAAAAGTACCGGGTCAGGTGCACCAGGTAGCTCTGCTTCCTGTCATACACAGGAATAAGTGATGGATGTGGACAGAAGAGTATGACAAGAAAAGCAAGCCAAGAAATTACTGCAGTCTCCTCTCATACTCTCTCACTGTTTTGTACACATTTTTCCCATTCTCTGCTGGCCTGGTCCAGTGAGTGGAGGGTGCTCAGCACCTCTCACAACCTGCTTTGCCTGGCTTCATGATAGATGCATGAATCTAGTCAGGTCCCTGGCATTTGACCTGAAAGCTGCAGAGAAAGGTGGGCCTCACAGGCAACACTGGGTTAAGATGGGCTTCTCTTGGGGTCAAAAGCTACAAAAGAAGTGCTATGTAAGTTGTAGAGGAGTGTAACGTGAGTATGACTATTTCAGTGTTTGCTATCAGGGAAACTGTTCTTAATCCCACCTGTGTTCCATGTACAGCAATAATGTCTTCAGACTCTGGAAATGTTACATTTCCTTTTAAAAGCCCAGGGGTGTAACTCAGGCGCACAATCAATGCTTGTACTCTACTGGTCTAGATTTCCAGACTGTTTCCAACATTTGAAAGGCTGCTTCATTTATTTTTCTCGTATACCTGCTATGCAAGAAGTAACCAACACCTGAGTGGAGAAAATGTTAACAAATTCCACTGGTGTCCCTCTTTCATCAGTTCTAGAATTGTGGTTGCTGGATAACGTTAAAGTAAATTAACCCTTTAAAGACAAACAAAAAATCCCAAGAAAATCCCCAAAGGTTCTGAAATTCAAATAATATACTGATACTGTTGAAGCATTGTGGAATTGTAATGAACCCTGTTGTTGCCATTAAAAAGCCTTGTCCTCAGTCAGGAACCATTCCTAACAACCCAACAGACGTCCTTTGAGCAGCAAATGTGTGTTACATTGTTTTCCTCTGTAATTGCTCCAATTTTATTTAGAGAGGCGGTATTAGGGAACACCTTCAAAGCAAGTAAAAAAGATTAGTTGTGGGATAGGTAGAAGGCTGTTTCCTCACTGGGATCTTCTAAAAGCAAAGATTTGTAAAGCTTTCAAGATGACTGGGGACAGGATTGACTTCTTGTTAAATCAGATAGGGACCTAATTAGAGATTTATGAAAGCAACAAAGCACCCTGCAGCAGGCAGTTTCCCTGCTGGGAGAAAACTCACTGAAACATGAGGGTAAGGCTAATAGCAGCTACTAAGAAGGAAAAAAAAAAAAAAGGAATAAAAATCCCATGTCCCTTTTAACTGTTTTAAACCCTCAAGCAATTGGACTTCACTTGTCAGGGTTGAGAGGAGATAGCCTACCTTGTCTGATATGAAGACAAGAGACTCAAATCTGTTGCCAAGGGCCACAGGGAAGGGTTGAAAAAAAGACTAAAGTGGTCAGAAGATGAGCAGATACCTCCCCTCCAAGGAGAGGGATGAATTAGCCTTACAGTTGCTAAACTCTGGATAACAAGTCTAAAAGCCTAAAAAAAAGCCTAAAGCTTTGCTTCCTCATTGGGAAAATAACCTTTGAATGGATCTCTGGAGCAACAGAAAGAGATCAAGGAAAATGTGTCAATTTGGGATAATAAAGGAAGCAGAAGGGCCATAAACAGAGCAGATATGCATCCCTAGGCAGCATCCACCTTTTTTTCTTTTAGCAATTGACAGTGGCCCTCAAGGTGTTGTTACACACGATGGGTTCTCAGACTTGATACTGCATTTCTTCTTATTGCCATTTGCATAATAGATGACCCTTCACTTTTGTGTATATGAAACAATCTTGTGATAGAAATGTGAGCACATGGGGGGAAATTATCCAGATTCCATCTGTTTTGGTGCATTCAGATTCGAAATGAGTATTTTTCTGAATGCATTTTTGCAAATTAAATACAAAGACTGACCCAAAATTTTAATTTTGCATTTCCTTTTTCTATTGCAACCTATAGAGGCTGAAGTCTGAAAACTGAGAAAGCTTCAGGGCAGCAACCTGAATAACTTCACTTACAGAAACATTCTGTCATAGAAAAAGGCATTCATAGCTCAGAAACAACATTTCTGTGTTCAGCCCAAATTAGTCAGTCTGGCCGGGGTGGGCCTTCTTTTGCACTTTCCAAGTGAGTGAAAAAAATGCTTGTCATTGTTCGCATGGGTAAAAATTATGATTATTTTAATACAATGCAGCACCAGAAATAATGTCCTGAAAGTTTGGGGGCTCTTAAATGGGAAATAGTCAACAATGAAAATTAATGAAAGGTCATTTACTACTCAGCATGATAAGCTCACTTGTTTAGCTCTGAAGAGGTGACAAGGGTCATGCCTGTGTATGATACCATTCTAGATGAAAACAAAACTTCCACTATTTTCCCTAATAAATGTTGAATGCTTTAGTAACGCTTGCATGCTTAAGTAATATATGCAGGCTCTGCTAGTTTAATTTTCATAAACTTGATTGATTCAAATGTTGATTTTACTACCACAGCTTTTATATCCCTGTCTAATCAAACTACATGTTTATTATTTCAATTTTACATATTTTAGTAATTGGGCTGCGTACCTTAATGGTACAGTAAGGTTTTGCATAGTTTACTAAGGAAAAAGCTGACTTGATACTCTTTCTCCCATTTTAGTGCTGTATTTTTAATTTTTCTGGATCAAGCTAAGCTCTTAAGAAATTACTTTACAGGAGAAGTGAATGACAAGTTGAAGGGAATTAAATGAGACTCAATGGACTCAATTCATTAGCTCTTGCATTCCAGCATTGCTGCTGCTTATCACTTGGGATTCCTGCTCTGCAGCTGCCTTAGGCTGATACAGTGTTCATGGCTTTCCAGGTTCATGCAAGTGGACCCAGTTCCTGTATTGTTCTTACAGCCTCCTCCATGGAAAAGGAAAATGGCTGAGTCTCAAACTTGCAACAAATACTCCGTTTTGTCTGCTGCTTTTCCATCACAGATACAATGCACAAAAAAAATTCATTCTGTCTTTCCTTGGATTTCACTTTTCAGACAAAATATTCAAGTAACATATGCAATGTGAAGTGCCAAATTCAAGACTTCTTGTGAAAACTAGAGGTGCATCTAGTTGGACATATAAGAGGTGAGGCTTCCCATCTTGATAGTTAGCCTTGTTAAAGCCTCCAGCTTTGGCAGTTGCAAGACTTGTCCTTTAAAACATGTTCTGGTTTTGTTTGCTGGTCTTTTCATCTGCCCTTATAACAATTTTTTTTTGACTTTCTGCTCCTACATTATTTGACTTCCATACACATATACCATACAAATATTTGAAGGAATGCTTTTCATCTCTGCATATTTTTAAAAGGTTGGTAACTGAAAAAGTTAAGGTTCTAAGTCTGAGTTTTAGCACAGTCCAAAGATATTTTTTAGATAATTTGTTATGAAAATATTCTGGTCGATTCAGGAATTTATTTTTGCTGATGCACTCCATTAAAAAATAGACAGCCTCTGTGAATTGCCAATGTTATTGGATGAGCCTAGGATTTCTGGGGAAAGGGATAACTCAGGTATCATTTGAAATGTACGTTTGTTCATGTTTTATATTGCCAGAGGGGCTGTTACGCTTATTTTTAAAATAGATTATGTGATCAATACATGAATTAATGTAATTTATTGATTGAGCTTTATGTATTAACAGCTTGACTTCTATGCCTCAGTAGTATTATGTTTTAAGCAAGTCCCTTTGTGTGTGTTTTATAAACAGGATGATGACTGAAAGTAGAGATGACAGGTAGATTGTATGTTGGCAAGAAGAAAGTGTAGATTGGTGGCAAGTATCTTTTCTCTGATGTTCTTCTCCCCTTTACCACCCTTTTGTACACTTTCCAGCACAGGCATATTGCACCTCATGGGTTGGAGTGGATTTGTGACTGACAAGGGCTTGAGGAGAAGGGCTCTGAGGAATGTGTTGGTGCTGCTGTGAGTGGCAGCTGTGATTTAGTAGATGGCAGTCTCTCTTTGGAGTTAGAACTGAACTGCCAGCTCAATCTGGAGTTTAGGACACTGGTGGAGCTGTTGTGTTTTGGGTGAAACTTAAAACCCAGGTCTTGTTTGTTTGTTTGTTTGTTTGTTGTCATTAAAGACTGTGAACATCCTCTACTAAGCTGTTGTACCATAGTGCATTAGTTTTTCAGAAGTGGATTAAGAGATCATTTTGTCTGGTTTCCTAAGCACTTAAGAAATTGGGTGATAAAAAATACCATATAAATGTAAGGTACTATAATAATAATAAAATGAAAACACTCTCTTCTTAACTTTAGAATCAGGAGCACATCAGCAATAAAAGGAAAAAAATACAGCTCAAGGCTTCTTTAATACATAAATTTGGAAGTTGTTGACCAGATGTGAGTCAAGGTCACCTTTAAGTCAAGGTTTGGGCTTTAAGTTAAGGGCTGAACCTTGTCTAAGATTCAGATTCTGGCTTAGTGGCAATGAAATTCCATAAGGATTTCCAGTGAGATTTCATCTCAACACTGTAAAAAATTTCATAAAATCACCTGTTTTCCTGAGGTTCTCATATTTTCCTTCATTTTGAAATACATTTCTTCTCCCCAGCTTGTGAAAGACGAGGGAGCAGAGGGGTTGGATTTAAGTTTTCCAATATGACTTAATGGTAAGCCCTGCACAGCAGGGGTTTATGCCTGGTAGTCTCTCTGGGGCTTTGTTTTAATACCAGACATAGAAATCGGTTTGGAAGGAGAAAGAGAGAGGAAAGTGATATATACCCTGTAGCTTTACTGAGCCATATTTAGCATAACTCTGCAAGTCCTCACTGGTGATTTTTAAGACTCACTTGGTAAGCAAAACTGTGGAGGTACTTAGGCAGCACTTAGGCCTAGACCTAAACTATCCACGCATCATTTACCATTACTCACAGTTAGCAGGGTAACACATGCCTTCAACCCATCACTTTCTAGCTCTGGGTTAATCCATTTTGCTGAGTACTTTACTTATCTTTGCACAGGTCAGCACATTTCAGGCTGGTGGCACTTGTCTGGGCAATATAGTAGTTGATCAATACTCTCTGTAATCATGGCATGGACCAGTCTGCATTCCTCAAGTCTTGTCTTTGCCTCATCTCTTCCATTTACTGTAGGATCTGTCGGGGGACAGAATGGAAGTACTTTCTAACTGGCAATTGTAAAAGGGGCTCTGTCCAGGTGGGCATGTCAAAGGAAATTCCCCTCCAGAGATTAAAGTGGTGGAAAAAGCTAATTTGGGGATAACTCAGATGGCTGTATCACAGTTTGTGATACATAGATTTGTGATAAGCAACTGCTGGCAGAAATATTTAACTCTTTGAAAACACGGTTGACTAGTAATCATGACCAATGGGAATCAACTCAGGAAGAAATGCTGTCCATCAAAATTATGTGCATAACATCAGAAAGTTCGTGCAAATGAAAGATGATGAGTTTTACTCATACAGGGTTGGGTGGCTGAGAAAGAACAATTCTGTTCTGGAAAAAAATTCCGGTGTTTGTCATTTGCTTTTGTCTTGCAATGCAATGAGGCCTCAAGCCAGCTCAGAAGGTCCCGCATTTTAACAGCTGAGGCAAACCCAGGAAATGTGGTTGTTTGGGAATTTCATCCTGTGTGTTCGCAATTTACCCTATTCCCTCTGACCAACCGCTCCATTCTAGATCCCTCAAACCTTTCTAAAATTTACGTAAATAACATCTTCTCATAAAATGTTCCAGTGGATGGATCTGCATTTTCCCATTAAAAGTGATTTAAAGCATTCTTTACCCCATCTTACTTTCATTCTTATGAGTAGGTGAGGAGATGTAAAGGAATGGTACTGTTTGAATAGTAGGACTATATTCTGTAGGAAAAGCTGTCAGACCCAAAATTATATAGCTCATTAAACATGCAACCTAATCTGTGTCTGCCTGCTGCCAAAATCATGAACCCAGTGAAGACAGTAACAAAAACTTCCTCAAAGATGCATTCAAGCTCTTGGTAGAGTGCTAAATAACTTCAATTTTTGTTAAAGCTACAACTTGCAACATTGCCTCCCATGTATAATGGGCATAAATGTGGAATATTTGCATGACTTTTTCTGTGTCTCTGGAGACAAGCAGAGTATTTGGGCTGAGAAAAATCAGAAGACTGCAACCAGGAACATCAGACTATATGCATACACTCTAAGTTGTTCCAGCAAAGGAAACTCACTTTCATTGAAGTACTGTAAGTTGATCTAAGTGCGTTTTCTGGTGTAATGAACTTTATCACTTTGATCCCCATGAAGAATCCATCTGAGTCAGAGCCAGAAAAACATGTAAATCTGACACTACAATAGGAACATTTGTTTAAAATGAGTAACACATCTCGATAAGTTTTTTTGATAGCTAAAACAAACTTTATGCAATACAGTTTTGAAAGCCTGTTGAAAAATGAATGGATAAAACATGTTTCAGCTCAAGAGTCAGCCATACAGTCAGATTGCTTCTTTTGTTTTGATTCACTGTAATAAAAAGCTAAATCCTCTGAAGAGTCATTGTACCAAACTGACTAGGTCTGTTATGGTGGAGCACACATTACTGTAATGAACCAGTTTCACACAGATAATTGTCATAGCAATAGAAACCAAAGCAGAGACACAGATGCTTGTTGTGTTCTGCTAGTCCTGCCAATGGTTATTTGAAAGTCTGAAATCAGAGAAATGAGTGTGTCTGCGTTAGGTCACTGCACAGGGTTTTTTGGTTTCGTACCAGGGTTTATGCAAACAATTAAAAACATGCATTATCAAATAAAGCTTATGCTGCTTCTTTCCATCTATACCTTCTATGAATATGCAAAAAAGAAGGCCCTGGAAACTGCAGATTTTGGTAGTAAAATCTGATAGTCAGGAATGTGTTTAACATATTTATTTCAGAATATTTAAATGTCTATCAGCTTATCAGAGTTCTTTATAAACATACAAAATTTAAAGCTTAATACACTCATAATGGTCATCACAACCCTCAAGGAGAGACATCTGCAGCCAGTTCCCCTGCAGACTGTCAGCTGATACATTATCAATTAGCCTGCAGATTGGCCAAACACATCTGTGCTATGTTTTGCCTGAAGGTTGCTGAATCACATTGCTTGGTACTCTAAAACAGTGATGACTAATTGTATTAGAAAGGGCAAGGTGATGATCAAGCAAATATAGAGGAAAAATTTGGTCCCTGTTGTGGAAAATATCTGTTTTCAAACCGTTGTTTGTTGTACACAGTTATGTTTATAACCCTTTCTGTATGGCTCACATTGAACTTCCCATGCAGTGAATGTAAGTAGCCCTCGAGCAACACCACCAAATTGCTGCAGTATCACTTCTTACATGGGAGCTATTTAGAGAAACCTGATTTGTAAATACAGTTTAGAAGATAAAGAATCACGATACTATGGTTTCTGGGATAATCTGTGTTAATAATTTCTGAAATAACTCAGTGAACTGAGTTAGCTCCATAGCTCACGTTTAATAAAAGTATGAGACTTGAATGAGAACGATTGGAAGGAAAATGTAAAAACTTAAATTAGAAACATCCATTTTTACAAGATGCTGTGAGGGAAATGTCAGCAACAAAATTCTGAGTGATTTTTTTGGCTCAGTAGTATATGAACCTCGCTACATGCCATAATTTATTGTTTCTTCTGGTGACTGTAATGCTGGCATAGCAAGAAACATCAGCTGAGGTGAGTGGCTGGCTGACAAACCAATTTAAGAGGATGATAAGCACAGCAATGATGAGAGGATGTGCAGGGGTGAGATTTCCCCTCATCTTAACTTCAGAAACTCTGATTAATGAATTCAGTGTAAGCCTCTTGCTTTTGGATGAGATAAAGTACGAGCAGATGAGTAACAGAAGAGGGCAGTGAGGGAAGACAGTAAAGAGACTAATCTTTCCCAGCTGAGATGGGAAGGCTTTGTGGAAGGACTAATTTCAGGCCAAAAATATTATGAATAATAGAGATTATTTCTGTAAAGAGAACATCAGTTCTAAGTCTACAGGGAGGATTTCTAATAATAACACAGAAAGAAATCTAACAGAAAGCATCCTATATTATTTTTTTTCATCCATAGGATCAAAACCATCAATGTGTATAGGCAAGAAGCTGATGAAATGTTATCTTCCATAATATGAATTTACTTCTTGATCCAAAGTGAAAACAAAACTCTGAAAAATATGTTTTACTGTTTCCTCTCTCTCTTCTGTATGCAATATAATCTAGCTGTGGTCCTGTCCTTTTGGTGTTTGAGGAATTCAGGTTTTTCAAGTCCTTGGTCTGCACCATAACCACTGAGCCTTCTACAGAAGGGAGCACGTGGGCAGACATGGGAAGTTCCCCCCACAGTGTCACTGTGGGAACATCAGTTGGCATTGGTTTTTGCAGAACCTGTTTGCTGCAGATGGTGCTGAGACACTTTACTAGGCACTGTCTCTTGGAGTGTGCATGCACATGTGCACACCCTCTGTCTGTGTGTGTGTGTGTGTGTGCGTGCACATGTATGTGCATACACTTGGGGATCCTATTTGCAAATGTAATCAAGCTGGTAATGGATCCTACCTTCTCTTTACATTACTTTTTTGACTTGACTGACAGTGGTGCCCTCCATGATCTTGTTGAAGACTTTCAGAGCAGAAAGGTGAACATCTTGGGTCTCCACAACCAAAGCGACTGGATACATTCACAGATGCAGAATGTTACCCACCAGGTTCAGCTTGCTGCTAGAGGTTGAAATGCCAATAGGTTTAGATGAGAGTTTCAAGGATCATATTCATGGACTTGAATGCTGGGGTTCTGCCAGATCCTTTAAGGGGCCATAAAAGGACACACAGCTCCTTTTGCTGTGCCTGCCCTGGCAGGCAGAGCAGGGCAGCAGCAGAAGGCCAGCAGTTGTCCATGCTCTGTAATTCCCGCATGCTCCCAAGCACAGGGATTGCTGTGCTGATTGCCCTTCCTCCAAACAACACACAGACACGCTTCAGGGGAGAGCATGTGCCAGGGTCCATTCCCATCAGGCAATTTCAACTCAAACGCCCAAAGTCTGGGGGGTGGGGAAGGGAAAAAAGAGAGTGTGGTATGTAGAGCTGAGCCATGCTGTGCTCCCTGGCCTCAGGGGCAGAGCATGGTCCCTGGTTATTTTACTCACTAGACATTTCCTGTGTGTCTCAATTCTCTGTCTCTTCAAGAGCAAAAGAAGAACTTCCCTGCTTTGCAAAAAATAAGTGCCTTTTTAATGTGCTACAGGAATAGGTGCTATTTTAAGTATTCACCAGAGATGAAGCCAATATTTTTTCAGTCTGCTGGGAGAGTGGATCCATGGTAAGAAATCTTTGTCCTGCAATCCAGATTCTGTCTGAGTTTCAATCTGCAGAGATCTCCAAGTATGCTGAGTTGTTTGAGTTTGCTGCTCAAGTCTGGCCCACTCTTGATTGCATTTGTGCAAAGCTGAAGCTTGAAATTGAACCAGACTGGAAGGCAAGACGGGTTCTTCTGCGTTGCTGTGCCTGTTGGGTTGCTTCCTCTCTGGGCAATGTAAAAAAGTCAACTGTATTATTTTTCCTTTTCCATGGCCAGGGCCAAAGAATGCAGGAAAATTCGCCAAGAGTGAAAAAAAAAAAATTGAGTTCTGCTATAGCTTCAGGGGTCCAGGATACTTGCCTTTCTCATCAGAGAGAGAGCAACCAGACTGATATACTATTTTCCATCAATCAAGTCAGCAAAGCCAGGCAGAGCACTTCCTTTGACATCAATGCAGTGGTGACAGTTGTAGAGTTAATGCATTCCTTCTTAATGGAATACCATAAATCTAGGTTCAATGCTGCCAAAATAATGGCTGCAGTTCTCACTGGTGAAGTCAGCTCTCTCCCTGTATTCCCATGGGCCTAAAACAGTTTGGATATAGAACTAATAGTATTATTTACTGGTATTAATAAAAATTTCTAAGGTAGTTTACAGGGATGGTTTACCTCTTCAAAGTGATGCTATTGCCTCTTGGTTGAGCACACGTCTGCCTTTTAACAATGGCATCATATTTAACATCTTCAAAAGAATTATATTTCTTGTTTGAAACCACAGGACAAATTTAGGAAGGAACAATTTATTTTTTTTTCCAGGAAGATGTTTGGATTGTGTCAGAGACTCCCTAAAGCACACACAGGTTCCTCAGGCTTAGTGTCTTATTTCTAAGGAAATATGTAAAACAGAATGCAAATGTGACAGTAGGGTACAGTGCTGATATGGAAAGAAAAAGTTCATTGATTAATTGACTAGCTGTATTATATTTGGGTACCAAGGCGGGAAAAAACCCAGGTATACCTGCTCAGGAAGTCATCAGATCAGAGTTAGACGGACACTGAAGGTTCAAATGAAAGTCAGAAGACCTCTTTGCAATCTCAGAGAACAGCTTTGCCAGTGGGGTGTGTAACCAAGAGGCCTGCAGAAGGAGGAACAATGGATGCACGGTCTGCGTCACAGGGACAAGCCCTGACACCACAGGCAGAAGACCATCTACCATGCATTTCCCTCACAGTATCTTGATCCTCCTCCTCCTCTCCCACAAGAATTTACTCAGCCCCCAAGGGGATGTTATGTGGGATTGTATAACTTGCTGGAGTTAAACAGCTTTATAGCACTATTCAGGCACAAGGCTTTACCTCTCACTTACAAGTTTATTTCACTCTGCAGGGACCATAAAGCAACTTTCAAATTACCAGCCAGTACTGCTGGGGCACAGAAGAAACCATTGTGGTACGAAGTCCACTGAGCATAGGCTGTAAGTGTAGCAATGCTTTTAACCCCTTTCTGCATGGGAATCTGGAAACAGATGGTAAATGCCCAAAGGATAGGTGGTGCTAAGGGGGAGGGAAGGAGGTGGACTGTGAGCATTTTGGTTCAGGTAATCTGTATTTTGGTTCAGTGCACTTCCAAAGTGCAAGAATGTGACCAGGGCTTCCTCAGAGTGCCCCCCCCAGTGAGAGCAACAACACCCCTGCCTTCCTACCCACAGGAGGGGACCTTACCAACATACAGGTGGTGACGAGGGTAATGCCCTAATGCTGCCCACCCTCTAAAGGAAATGAAAATTATTGCCCATATTTAACAGCAGTCTATTAAATCTGATGTTTGACTTAAACATCTACAAGTAATCATACAAAATCTCAGCTTTGGTTGTCCTTGCAGACCTAGACACTCACCTACAAAGCAAATGTGCAGGATGCAAATAAAACATAAGCAGAAGGTAGCCTAGGGGGTCCAAGCCCTGAAGGCATGTAACGCGTTGATTCAATTTCTGGAAGGGATTTCTTGTTTATTAAACCAACCACTTGAAATTAATTGGAAAGTAAAGTCTCGATCTTGGCACATCTAAATCATAAATATTCAACTTTCATTTAGCTCCTAAATAAAGCCAACAGTGAAGGTCAGACTTGGAGAGGGATAACAAGGCTCTCATGCTCAGTCACCTGACTGAGAAAGCTTTTGGTGCTAGCTCAGATCACAGGACACGAGTGGAGGAGGAGTGTCGCTGGCTTCAGCTGCAGGTCCGGGTGTGCGGAGGTTGGCCTTTGGTCCAGACCTATGAAGACATAACAGCAGAGAAGCAACACACATGAGGTTCCTCCTGGTACTGTGCTGATGTGCGTGTTTTAACTTCTGGGCCAGACAGGCTTGCATCTGTCCAACTAAGTGCATGGGCTCATCCAGACAGGCATGCACTAAATCTGATCCAAAACAAAATAAACACATGCGCATTCACTGCTTTCTAGAGCATACCGGATGTTAATAAGCAGAATAATTTGTAGTGGCTTGACTACTGCCTTTTTTTTTTTAGTTTGTGGCTAATGTATGAAGGCATTTCTGATCATAACTATGCCAATAACCTATTGTCACGTCAGCTATTGCTAACTGCATTTACTCAAACAAAATATTGATGGAGTTCTTTTTTATTGCACAGAAAAAAACTAAGTGGGCATGCTTTCAAGAATCACAGTCAGAGTACAGTATGTCTGCATTTAATTATGGGGTGGGAGCAATTAACACTTGGGCTCTGCTTTGTTCTGTATTCCATGGCTGGTTGTTGAGAAAATACAATTCTCAAAAGCTTGCCATTTAAAATGTATTTAGCCTATTTTTAGTTAGCGTGAAGGGGTTTACCTACAATTGCTTAGGGCTGTGAAGGTTGGGCTAAGACTCAGGAGACCCTAGTTCAATCCAAAGTGTTCCCTATGACAGTGGAAAAGTCTTAATTTGTGTAGAAATCTCACTGGCCTGCTGGAGAGTAATTCCTTGCTGTAAGGCAGGGATTCCATTAGCTGTAAAGTGCTCAAAATCTGAGCTACTTAAAAAACATTGGTGTTTTCTCAGGTTTTATTATTAATGTATGTCACTAATAACAATTTACATCAGACATTCACTGATAACTAGAGACCCTTAAACCAAAACATTACACAATGTGCAATGTATATAGCTTTCCCCCTCTTTCATGAATTCTCTTAAACATCTAAGTCTGACCTAATTCAAAACTATATATCTCAAGTATGTCTCTTAGCTTAAAACGTATGTTTCAGACCCACTGAAAAAAAAAATTATGATACTAAAGACCTCCTTTTTATTATTTCCCCTCACAACTTCACCTTGCAACACTTTCTTAATTGCAAAACAATTTTGGCTTGAACTTCTGTGTCTCAGTCTGCTGTACTGTGACCTAAAGAACAGTACATACTCATGCAGAAATTAACTGGTCCCTTAGGAGTGCTCTTGTGCTGGAGAGTGAAGGAGGAGAAGGCAGATTTGCAAATAGCTATATTTTCTTTCACCAACTTAATTGCTTCTGTTTGGAACTTTTAAAATCTCACCTTACGATGCAGTCATTTTCAAAGCGAGCACAGCATGACTGACCCAAAAAAAAATCTGTTTGCTTTTTTATTATAATTTTGGTTGTGATATTTTATTAGTGGAGGCTGCGACACCTCAGAGGAATAACAGTCGACTGGTTGTGGCACTTCTGGCATTTCCTAGATTATACTCTGATTAACTCTGCTATATTAATAAAGACCTTTTAATATGCTTTTGTGAGAGTAATTTCCTAGGGATTTCAGGAAAGCATATGGAAAAACAAACTGCATCACACGGCATCACACTGACACTTCTGTGAGTCATCAGCAGAGTTGGACCTTTGGACCTCTAGTAGGTGAGTTAATCAACTAACCAATAGTAATACTAAGCCATCATCAATTTTGAAGATTATTACTAGAAATATTTACCAGTTTTCATAGTTATCTGTTGACAGAGGAACAGTGAAATTCAGGTTGGGGTTTTCAGTTACCATTTATGGCTCTGAAAGTATCTTCCCATTCTCAAGTGCAAGCCTTTGCTAGACCACAGGAAATGAATGCCTTTTATGGAAAATTGTCCATTTATTTTTCTTTCTATAATCCTTGATATTTCAGTTCAAAATAAAGGTTAAATGATGACAGTGGTGGTACAAATCAGTCGAAAGGGACTCTATTTTTTTTTTTTTTGCAGCCATGCTCACAGCATTTCTTATCCAGCAGAGTGCATAAACTGCACACAGATTCCCACATGCACACAACCCTTTGCACAGTGCTTTGATCTTTGACAGGAATCTTCAGACACCCTTTGGAATGGGAGACACTCTTGACACTCTTGTAGTCTGTTACAGTTGTGGGTATATTTTTGGTTTGGAGTAAATGATCTAGTTAGAGGAATTTTTCTTATTCTTAAAATGACATGAATTCCTCAGAAGGAGATGAAAGTACATCATTGTATCTTTGTACTTGTAGGAATATTAGCCATTTATAACTATCTGGAATAAGATAAAAATGGAAATACTGAGAACATGATGCATAGTAAACAATCACAGACCTGTAAGACATGTATTACTCATGAATGCAGGATCAAACAGCTGCTTTTCCTGCCTTTTACAATGTGTTCCTGACATACAATTAACTGTATTTACTGCACTAGTATCTCACTTGATGTCGATTCCCCCCTTCTGTCTGTAATTCCTTCTGTTGAAAGTCAAGGATTGATCAGGGCATTTTGTCCTATAACATCTTACCACTCTTTCACAATCTCTGGGGGTCTAACTCTCCAGCAATTCCTACCCTTGTCCATGTCTATCTTCCAGGTGATAATGTGTTTTTGTCTAGTTCTCTAAAACAGACTTTTACTCCGAGCACAGGAGGCATGACACCCTGCTCAAGTTAAGGATTGCAGCATCAGGAACCAGACTTTGCAAATTGTCACCTGATTCTTTTCATCGTGCACCAGAACGTGACCACAGCTGTCTCCTCTTGGACCCAAAAGGGACAGAACTAAAAGGCAGCAGAGAAACAAACCTCTGCTGCCTTCTCTGATTACAGCTGCAGAATGATTTTGAGAAATTGCTATTGAGAAATACATCAACATATTGTTGATGACTTTGGCTTAGTGAGTGATGATCTAATTTCTGTTCAATTGACCAGCAGCCAATTTACGTTTGGATCAAAGTTTGAAACGTAGCTTGTTTCTTGTTAGGGTGAGCCAGTCATTATAAATGTGAATCATAACAACCCGTAGTAAGGGATTAATCCTGCAAGATGCTGAACACTCTGTGAGGGAGGGCAGGTGCTCAATATACCTCCTACCTTGTTCTTCACTTTACCAAGTCACACCATTTCTCTGAATCTGATCTGCCAAATTATTCATGAAGCCCTATCCTGTAGATACAGACATTCATACAGACAAATATGTTGTACCGTTCACTGAGGAAGGAAAAATTAATTATACGTAATGATCCTCATTCACACCTGCATTATTGAAGATTTAGGTCAATCTAAACCCATTGCTAACTCAAAACTGTGGGAAATGGTCTTTCAGTGATCTATTTTACCCTGGTTTCTGTCAGAGATCACCAGAATAAACCAAATGCCTTGGCCAGTCACAAACAGATCTATCCTACTTTTTTCTAAGAATAAAAAGCTGCTTTAATCAGTAGTAGCAGTTGCATGACACAAATTAGAAAATTACTGGAATTAGTTAAGATAATAAAAATAGTCTGTGTCCCTCATTAAAAGTCTTAACAAGAGTAACTAAAATTGAAAGGAACAGTTGAAAGATCAGGGTCAACATCTGTTTAATTTTTAGCTATTTTAATTCTAGTTCATTATTATTTTAGAAGCTATCCTAAAGAGTCAAAGCAGAAAGAGCAATGGGAAAAAAGCAGAGTTCTTCAGGGGACAATTCATCAGTGGATTCAACATATGGTGTATGAGAAAAAAAGCAAATAGAACAGAATTCTCTTAGTCATAAGCTAATAATAAAGTCTCTAGCCACTGTCCAGGGTAGGGTCAGGCCTTCAGCACTTTGAGCTTCTCACTGCTAGAAATCCAGCACACATGGGGAACAGGTTACTGTCTCTGGTGAAAGTGGCACTGACAAGAGCCACTCACAGTATCCCAAAAGTTCCCATTTGGTCACTCAGTGTCCCCAGGTTCACAGCACCTTAGTTCAGCACATAGCTAAGGGACTTCCATGAGGAAGAATAGCTGATGAAGGCTCTTGTGCCATCAACAGAAGCATAGATGGGGAACCTTTCAGAGGATCAGACATATTTCTTGTGGACTAAGAATTTGCTTTCTTTAGCCCATAACCAGTCCAAGGTAATTTGGCTTACAGTAGTGGACAGTCAAAAAGCTTTAAGAGACATCAAATTACCTCATCATTATGGCCAGACCAAAAAGAAGAAAGTCTGTCCTCTCCTTAGTTTAACTTCTGCCTTAGATGTTGTCTGGGGCCTGAGATCTCTGAATTCAAAGATGAAAAATGGAGCACGCTAAAAGAGATGAGTTCCTTCTTTCTCTCTGCGGACTCCTCAGGCTTTCCTTCACTATGTAAAGTAGAGCAATCCAGCTACCCTTTTTGCATTACAAACTTTGCTAATAAAAACCAAAATCAGACAATAAAAGCACACTTTCTCCTGATGCTCTGTTTTCTCTTTCTTTCCCTCTCCCTGGCCCCACCTGTACTAACACAGTCACACTTTCAGTAGCCCTTACAGAAAGCAATGCAAGCTTTCAGTTTTTATTAAGAAGGCTAAATCAGGAGTTTATAATAGTCCTTTTATACTTTTAATGTTGCCCATTTTACTGCTGCTTTAACATTCACTGCCCAGACCTGGCTTGTATTCCATGTTCCCAGATCTGAACAACAGAACACCCCTATTAATTTAACCATGTCCTTTCTATTGCTACATTTCTTAAGTAGTACAGCTGTGATTTTGTCTTAATTTCCCTAAGGTCCTTAAACATCTTTCACATCCATACCTGCAGTCACTGCCAGTCAAAGCGGAGTTTGCAGTTCCCTGTGCCTTCGAGAAATCTGCAGTCATACATTGACTTTGCATTGTCAGTTGGGAAAACATGTCCTGTAGAAAAGGGGAATAGCTAATGGGTGCACTTGATGCTTTGACAAGCCCAAGACAAGGCTCATCCGGTTATACCGGTGCTTGAAGGAGGGTCATGGCTTTTTGTACTTGACTCTCACCAAAGAACAGGGTTTGACTGTTTTCCTTCCTGATTTTGGTATCTGATTTCAAACTGCAGGCCATGCAAGGACCAGCCTTCTTTCATGCACTCATCTCTCAGGTTTGGATGCCATTCAGCAGCCTAGTGAAGATGTCAGAGACAAGGAGATGGGGAGGAAGAACAACAGAAAATCTTGTTCGTGTCGACTGCCTGCGCTTTGGTGATGGGCTCTAAGATCCTTCTTTATGCGGTTGATTATGGAGCCAGATTTCCAAAAATATTTAAGGCCTCTAAAATGAGAAGTGGTTGGGATATTTTCCAGAGCTACCTTGCTGCTGAGCTGTAACCAGTAGTACAGCTAGTGGATGTACCAACACCCAAACTTCAACTCAAACAGGAATTCAGGCCAAAAGCTATATCCAGAAAGCTCCTGTTCAGACGCTGTTCCCTGAGGTGCCTAAACTTTCACTGGGGCTGCCACTCTTTCTTGAATTTAACTCTAGACATCTACCTGTGTTTGCTGATATTCACAACCTTAGATAACTTGCCTGTCTGGACTACAATGCCTGAAACAAATATTGATCGAGTTTGGGATGCAGGCCACACCTTAGGCACACTATTGCTTAAGGTGAGTCAAAGATTCATCATGTTCTTTGTAAAGTTAGAAACGTCCGAGAGAAAGGCATTTGCGCAGCACTGCTCCTGAATGGAGATTGTTCCTGCTCTGGGGTTGTGCACCAATGTACCTCTTCACCCTCAACACACTAATCAAAAAAAACAGTGTGGTACAGTGTGACCTCCCTGCAAGCAAACACCAAGCACCATCGTGTACCTAAATGACAATACATTAAGATCATTATCGTATGTAATATGGTCAAACTTATCATTAATCAGTAAAACCAGCAGCAGTATTATGTTCTTCCTTAAGTGACAGATTTGTCAATAGAATAAAAAAGCCTTTCTATTGAGACATGGTGACATAAATGCAGACACCTTAATGGAATATCAAAAATAACAACAGGCAGAAAGGAGATCTCTTTTACCAATAAAGAAGAAGAAAGTTCAGGTATCAACTAATTTGCTGTAAATCTGTCTTTTGCTTTTCTAATCAATTGTTAACAATCAAAGGCCACCTGGCTTAATTGAGGCTAATTTTCAGGAAGCCTGATCTGGCATTCCTTGTGACTGCTTGGCTGAAGTGAATGTAGGAATAGGAGAACCGTAGCTCTAGTAAAGGAATGAAGAAAACCTGTCATTAAAGTATTTTTACACATCCATAAAACCTTTTTTTTTTTCCAGTAGCAGATACAAAATATGACAATTGATGATCATTTAACAAACTAGCAAGGAAATAATGTTTTTCTTCTCCTACAGACTTTTGAAAAGTGCATGGACACATACAAAATCACAGCTGTATTCATTTTTGAAAGCTGAATGGCATCAGGCTAGAGAAGTCAATGGTTTTGTGCAACCACCATCATAAAGATATCTTCTGGCATGTGGGTCATATAAAGATTTTAGAAGATTTCAGCCTGATAGGGTAAATGAATATCCTAGACAAACACACTTCCTCTTTGGTATTGGGAAATGTTTTAATGGAAGGCTAATTAGAGCCCTAGCAACTCTGTTCTCTGCAGGAGGATCTCCTCCTGTTTGAACTCTTTACCTGGCTCGGTCTTCCTTGCAGAACCAGATGAGCAGCTCCAACACTTGCTTCTGACGGGACATGACACCATTTACAAGGGTTGAAGGTTTTGGGGGCTTAGTCTTGGGGTCATAGCAATGGTCTGACTGCACTCTACTGATGGATAAAGCCTATGTTTTACATTCTGCCTGAGTAATTGTAATAAATATTGATAGGTGTGCTTTGTTATTAATTTATTTCAGGCAGAGCATGTCTCTGAAGCTGTGGAACGACCTTGACAGAGCAAGCAGTGCTTACCAGGCATAAGTATCTCTGCTGAGGGCATGGCAAAGGCCAGGGGATCCTGTCAACACAGCTGAAAGATACTGCTACTCAACAGGAGCTTCCTTGGTGCTACAGAAAGGTAAGATATTGCTTAAAGGCAGAAATTTAAAAGTATTACTTCAGTATTTTTCAGGATTTCTCTCAAACAAGGTCGTTGAAAGATTAAATAGTACTGGGGCATTGGAACTGTGAAATGAGGCGTTTCATTCCGTTACAGGGAGAGGATGTGTCATTCCTAGCCTGGTCTTCTTCATGAGGTTTGATCCTTAGATCTGGGTTTATCACCGAGCTGTTTGGGGCCATGCTGTCCATGCCGGCGCAGCACTGTGCTTACGTGGTGTGCCACAGACAGATCCTGTCTCTGTAGGTACTGTAGTACCCTGGTTGGTCTCGTCTTTTTATAAGATTAAGGCTTTAATCTCAATTTCAATTTCCCCCATAAAATTTGTATGCAAATATTTTCCTAGCTCACAGACCTATTATGAAATGGATTGCCCTCTGGGTGGTTGCCATTCAGCTTGGCTGCCTTTACTATAGATTTTACTGGTTGACATCAAGAGTCACTTTTCATGTACACACCCATCTGCAGTTGTAGCAGCAATTTTCCCCCCAACTTTGCCAGGTATTTTTGCATTTCATTAGTAGCAACCTATTTGTAGCACTTGGTTCACTGGATTCTTAGAGTAACTACATAGCTCATTTACTCGTAGTGTCACTGAGCCTGAGCTGAAACTCAGGAACACTATTTCCTCCTCCTCTGCACCAAAGAGGAAACACTTGGAGAACAGTCTTTTCAGCTCCTAGCTGTTTCTTTGTTGATTAATATTTGACCATGAAATTAGCTCAGTTGATTAGAACATGTTGCTAATAATGCCTAGGTCACAGGTTCACGCAGGTTTGATCCCTGTATGGGCCATTCACTTAAGGGCTGGACTTGATGATTCGTGTGGGTCCCTTCGAACCCAGAATATTGTGTGATTCTGAATATAGTGTGGGTTTTGGTTTTTTGTTCTAGCTGACAAGATCAGCCCCTCTGTCTTGAAATACGGGACTCATAACTCATGCACCATCTCCCCAAACTGACTGTTAATCTAAATAGCCAAAATGATCATGCTTTACATTACGGTCCTATCTGTGAGTAACCGATAAAGGACTAATAAATTTTTAATAGATGTTGTAATAATTTGTTAATTGAATATTCTAGAGTACAACAGGCTAAATGGCTTCAAATAACCATAGCATACTTTCTACTAATGTCCTTAGCAGGCACGTTTAATTTAAGCCATAATACATCACCTTGGTGGCAATGATATGTGTGTCTGTGTAGCTACACCTCTAAGTGCTTCAAATATGGAACTTTGCAACCCCAAATGTCTTAAAACAACAACACACACAAAAATCAAACACAAAAATCAAAATATGGTAGAGTTTCATGGAAGCCTTCCTCCATATCTTGTAGGTCAGCTTCTTGATGGTAGTGAGACATTTTGAAAATGGACGACTTGTGGCTTCTCACACCAAATACAACAAGAGCATTTTCTATGTGTGTTAGAGTCTTTGCAACTCCTAAGTGTTTCTCTGAGGTACATGCCACTCTTTCAGTGACAAGCTTCTGAATGCTGCAGAGAATCGTGTCAGCTGCACCCTCTTTATCTGCTAGACTTCTAAGTGTACTTTTGGCTGATAAATATAAAAAATAAAATAGTAATGCTAACAAATATCTCACTCCTCTCCAACTTCCCCCCCTATATCAGTTTTACTATAGGAATCTTCTGCATGACTATCAAGGGAGACCAAGTTGGCAATGGGTCAGAATAATATATTTCCTCAACAGAACCTGTGCCAATAGACATCTGATCACACAGAAGTCTTGTATATTCCAGCCCCAGTGCACTGTCAGAGATACTTCTGCTGCTCTGCATTTCCTGTGTCTGGGTTTTTATCATGCTGCCCCATTTCACCCGAACAATGCAAATGAGCAATAAAATAGTGAAAAATCTTATCTGCACTTTTTCACCTTTAGGAAAGAGCTGGGATAAATTCTGATCCTCACTCTGAGTAGCAACTACCTCCACTTAAGCCAGCAGGATGCCACTACTTTCATGGGTGTAAAACTGGGATGATTTTGGCAGAGACAGAGCAGGGGAGACCATGTTATGCAGTAACACCTCTGTTCTGGAAAATTATCCACCATTGATAAGCAAGAAACAACTAGCCCTCACTCACTGTTGCAGACTTCCAGTGAGATTTTTGCTGATCCTGCTATTGAAGTGGTTCATTAAAAGTGACAGTGATGGTGGAACACGGGGGCAATCATGGTAGTGTTCTGCAAAAACACCTCGGAGAGCACCTCAGCATGCGCACTTCAGCATAACCAATGGAAGGGTTTTTCTGTGATGAAAAAAGACAACTGCTGCATTTTCAGTCCATTCCAATAATGTGCTTCATTCTAATCAGAAGAAGTTTATACTAAACAAATGCTCACTTTCTTCACTTCCCTTTTCGCATCAGTCACTGTCAGCTTGATATAGAAAATATGGCTGTTAATAGCTTGCAGTGGAGCAAACATTTGCATAACTGTTACCTCAGAGCCCATAACTCCGAGCTAATTGGCTGATGGTGATTAAAATGATTAAGTGACTGTAATTTATATGATTAACCAATTAAGCCATTCTCCTGTGATTGGCCCAGGGTAGGGTCTGGGATGTGAGCTTGTTTCCCAGCATGCATGCCGGCAGTGCACGATATTAAACATTCTTTTAAATACTTGCTGTTGTTCCTGCCAACAGCACTCAAGGTGCTTTAAAGGTATTTTAATTACTCCATATCATTTGTGTAGCACAGAGAGTCATAAGTTGAAGGCAACCCATGAATTATTAACAAAATAAATCTAGCACTGACTAGGATAACACAGAATTACCGAAGGCAGTAAATAGGGCAGCGAATTTGATCATCCAGAACTGATGGATGACTGACTGGTGTAAATACAAGCAATATCACTGCCTTGAACAGAAGTTATGCTGATTTATCCCAGCATGACATTCAGGTTCTGATCCTTGGAAATTGAAAGTTCACCAGCCGGTCTGAAAAAAAAGGTGGACAGAATTAACTGCAAATCCTTCTAGGTAAAAGAAGCAACTGACTTGGTTAATTTGTAACCAAGTCCATTAGGAGTGCATTTGCCAAGGGAGTGAATGTTGTTTGAGTGCGCTCTGGTTCTTGAAAGAACAAGGCAGGTGGGCAGGAAGCAATAATTAAGCATATTCTCTGTTAATCTCCTGCTAGGTACACTGAAGGGAAATCTTGCTGTGGTTTCATCCCCCTTTCCTTCCCCCTACCACTTTCCTGTGGGTTGCTGTTACAAAACAAGGGACTGCTCCATTTCCAGTTTTTTCTCCTCTCACCTCCTACCAGCAGACAATTTAATTCCATGCTTCCTGAGGCGAAACACATCACCTTCATTCGCTTTACTTTCAATTTCAGCTGCTGTGTGTCCAGAAACTTTGAATCAGTTGCCAGTCAGCATGGGCTCTCAGTTCTGATTCTACAGCATAGTAGTCTTGTAAGAGATGAGAGCAATATGCTTTTCTTTTCAACCTACCAGTGATTTGCTTTGTGTTTTCTGATCTTTCTTGACTGATAATTAAATGTCAACATAATATAGATGGCTAGTATTTTACTGTCATGTGGGTTAACTACTTCCACGTGCAGTTTTGTCCAAAACAGTGGCCTTGACATACAGGAAAATACTACACTTAACTGTATTAAGCATCTTCGTGTTGCTGACTGGGTATTCCCAGTGCTTCAGAGGATGGTTTCATCATTGAATTCCTAGGGTAACCACACCTTGAAAAGTCAATTTTTTCATGGAGGATACAAATATCTGAACAACCTCTTTTGATCTAAGTGTTTTGTTCAAAACTTCGTGAGGAAGCCTCTAGCATCGGGATGTCTGTTTTACAGTACCCCGCAAAAAAATTAAATACATTGCCAATACTCCCATGCTGAGCCTACAGTGCTCAGCCTATGGTGCAAAGCCAGAAATTCATCCTCTGGCTTTTTGTCTATTGGATGACATTTTCTCAATATTGCTCACAGAAAGTTCCAAGCAGTGCTCTGGGGAGATCTGTGAAACAGCTCATGAAGCTTCAGTCCTGAAGTTTGTGGACATGTGTACCTGTCAGTCTATCCCATTACTGATATGCCAGTAACATTTTAGACTTAACCCTGAGAGAGTCGTGAAAACTTCAGGTCCCACCGAAGTAAATAGCTACAACTTATCCAAAAATGAGAGCAGCAGTTAAAGCTGAGGCTGGGGGACAAGAGACACTGTGTGTGACCTTGGCCCATCACCTCGCCCCTCCTTGCATCCCTGTTCCCTGTTGTCAGAGCAAGGGATTGCTCTTTCATCACTCCTAGCAAAGCTTGAGGACAAGGCCATTAATATACATAATGCACTCACACAGTAACAAGATGACGTCCATAGAAAAGCTTATAAATAAACATAAATAAGGACCTGATGAGTAAAAGGCTGGGTCCTGCCCAGGCTTCAGTGAGACTTATAAAGGCCACACAGAAAATGCATCTTAAAATAGACTATTTGAAGGTCATAGCCTCCTGCCCTTACCTGTCAAGACCTGAGCGGAGGCTTTGCCTGTGAAGTGATGGCACTGCTGATGACATCAGCACTCTCCATGCAGGTTTTGGCAGGTGTTAGCCATTTGTTTCACCTTTGCTACTGTTCACCCAGGAATTTCTTCAGAGTCATGACTCGCCATGTGCTTTCATGGCAACTACCATTTAGTTGTATGAAAAAACACATTTCTGCTGAAGATCTGCTGCCATGATATCAGAACTTGAGAGAAGGCAAAGCCTCTAACTGATTCTTTTGACAGGTTATAAAATATTATAAGAGGGTAAAGTTTTAAAACTCATTTTTACATATCTCTTTACAGCCAAGTGCTGCTGGCCTAAGAGATCAATGAATGAAACATTACATAGAAATGCTGAATTCATGTTATCCTTGATAATCTATATTTCAAAAATGAGACTGAGCTCTTAAATGACCCACACATGGATTTGATCTGCTCCTCCCTTTTAACTTGCTCTTCAGTAGCCTGGCTTTAAAAAAATTAACTGTTTCAGTAATGTGGGAGTCCTTTCATTCCTACAGTCTTCTGATTAGTTCCAATAAAACTGAATAGTAATAAAGTTAAAATCCATTAGTGGGTACAAGACACATAACAGAACCTGTTCTGGTATTTAAAAAAATGTAAAGCCATTATAGCCTCCTATGCAACTTTGAATTTGGCACAATTATTTTTCACTTTTTGCTGTCTTGCTTTTTTGTTGTTGTTGTAATTTCAAGCCTCAGCAACACAAGCGTCATTTCCCCATGTAATGCTATAAAAACTATTCTGTCAGAGTACTGCAGTAGTGGCTCAACATGACTTAAAAAAAAGTATTAAAAAAGACCAAGCTACCTTAGTAAGAATTATACTGATTTGGAACATTTAAGACTTCATCTACATGTAAAGAGATACAAAAGGAGAGGATCAGTAGAGGAAAATTTTTGCTACTGAAGACCCATGTCCACATTGTCTGTGTCAGGGCTGGGGGGCAACTTGAAGAGTTTTCAGACCAGCACAGGTAGGTTTCTGTGAGTTACTGGAGCATTCTGTGCTCTCCCAAAGAAGATCTTGCAGTTCAGTTTTACCCAAAACAGTCCAGCTTTTGCTGTGAGGCAACATCCCAATGCAGCTCCAACAGGCTGTGCAGGAGCTCAACCTTACATCTAATGCTGCTGCACAAAATGGTGGGAACACAGCCTTTCAGCTCCTGGTTCCTCATGGTGCTTCCTAATCATCAAATTCCAAATCTCCTCAGAAATGCAGTGCATCTCTGAGGGTAGCTCTGGCCCGGTGTGATGTTTGCACCAACTCCACTCCCTAAGGCAGCTGAGCAATTCCAGAGCCCCAGCACTCAGCAGCAGGGTCAGGTCCCCCACAAAATGTTTTTTTTAAAAGGAACTGTGTGGAGGAATCTCCCCTTTTCTGGGCTAGTCCCCAGGAAGGATGCCCAGCCCAAGGGGCCCAAAATCCCAGCTTCTCTCATTGATGGACAGCCAGCAGAGCTTCAGGGTACATTTCCTTGGACTTTTAGCACCCCCAGCTGAGGAGGAAACTAGCCCTGGCTTTATCTTTCCCTGGTTAAATACCTTAACCACTAAACACCTATACAAAAGGACAGGCTACCCCAAAACCTCCACCAGCAGCCAGGTTTTAAAAGGAAATACAGATTAACGCAGTGCATAGATGAGGTAAAAACCTCCAACAAGTGCTTGGATCAGAGGGTTTCCTCACAGGAAAAACAGTAGACTTTCTCCTCCTGAGGAATAATTGGGGGCCTGGCAGGTGTGCCTGGTGCTTAAAATAAAATAAAAAAATTCCATGACTGCACTTTTCAGTGAAGTCCTCTTTTCCTGGATGAAAATCAATTAACTCTTCACTGTGCCTTGAGGCTAACAGACAGGAAAGAGATTAACAACAGGAAAGGAGACTTCAGCTTTATTGTACAGCAGCATAGGGCTCCCCGTGCTTGATCCACTCCATGAGTCCTCTAATCCAGGGTCCTGTCTCAGCCATGAAAGTCCAACGCATTTAAGCACATGCTTAACTTCAGGCATGGGAAGATTTTCAACAGCCTGGTGGAAGTCTGGCATTCGCCTCTCCTCCTCCCCCAGCTTTGGATGGGAGTTGCACACCTAATTGTTTTCTACCCCTTTGAACATTTCCACTCAACATGCCTTCCTAGGCAGCGAAGAACTGCTGAGCTGGGGCCTTCTGGAATAACTGCTCTGTTAGGGAAGCTGCTCGTTAGCCCTCTGTCGTCTTGTGGCTGGCTTTTGTCCTGGGGCATGAGGGTTTATTTGCATGCTAGGAAAAAAAATCTTTTTAAAATTTAATTTAGGATGATGCCAGCCCTTCTAGCTAAACGGTCTGTCCTTTTTCAGTCACATTAAGTACCTGGTTAAAAGAAGGGTCTGTGTCACACTGGCTAGGCACCGTTAAAAAAAATTGAACTAAAAAGTCAAGTTGCCCTTTAATTATATTGACTGCCTTTCATTTTTCAATTAGGATAGAGGGTAACCAAAAGTGCATGGTCTATCTTTACACTAGACATGATGCTGTATCTTGTTATAAGCTGTTTAATTCGTCTTCTTAACGCAAATCCTCTCAAAATAAGAAGCATTTACATACTCCTTATCATTCCTAGCCATTTCCAAGCTCTCCAATATCTGTTATGTCATCTTTGTGATAGAAAAACAAAAGAATTCTGGCAAGATTTATACTGTGACATTATAATAGTCCCTGGACTAGTCCCTGTTCTCTTCTTTTTTTTTTTCCCTTTTTCCTATTTCAGATGGTGCTAACAGGTGATTGCAGAACAGCTATAGTGAGATTAGAACCAGGTATGATTAGATAGTTCTCACGCATTCTTTCATTTATAATTATGTTTTGAGACGTAGCAGATTGTTCGTTTTTAACAGTAAGATATTGTTCTTACTGACCTGTGTGCATGAAATGTCAGTGGTCTGCATCTGGGTGTTAAAAAATACCTTAGGACAGAAAATCTGGTATTTTAATTAATCCTTTCAAAAATATGACAAACCTAGGAAAAAGTGGTTGTTGTCCTCAAAGTTTTCTGCTAAAGAGTCTTCTTTTTCACACAAAAAACCCTTCAGCAGAACTGAAAATTTACACTTCAAGAAAAATTAAACAAGAACACTGCAAAGGTGCCTTCTAGGTTGAAATGCTTTCATTTTTCTTCTTAACTCCCTAACTGGTACACATATTTGACCTTACACCAGGATCTCGCTCTGAGGAATGATGGCACGTTTTGAGACTCCTTGCTTTACTATGTTACAAACAAAACTGGTGAATCAACATTGAAAGAAAGGAATTCAGGTTATGAATATCATGTCTGCATACACACATTTGGGGTCTGAAAGGAAAATTTACAGTTTTTCTGTGTTTGAATTTTTTGAAGGAAGGACTACTTTCTCTGTGGAAACTCTTTGAAGTCTTAGTTTTTGTAACATGCACCACTTTCCTTTGTAGAAATACATTTAAATGTTGCCTATTTTCTTCTTTTTCAATAGAACACTTAAGCCCATTCACTTAAAATTGAGCACCCATTTCTGTGTTGCTTTGTGTGTCCCACAGATTTCTAGTCTTGAGCACTGCATTGCTTTATATTGATTTGGGTTTTTTTCTCCACTTATTCCCCGTATCAGTTCAAACCTTTCAAGTTTTCGTTGATTCAATTGATTTTCTTTAGTGTCACCAAGTAGATTTCTTATTCCTGCTTATCTCAAACTCTCTCTGTCCTCTGAGTAATTCTCTTCTCTCAGAGCACACCCACGCCATCCTCTTTCTCTTCTGGTCTCTCTCTGCTGTTCCACTCATGATATAATTCTTTAGAAACTATCGTTGAATGCATTTTCTGTAAGTTTGTCAAATGGCCTAAATGGGGCAACCTTTTCTCAGTTTCTTGGTGGTATACAAAAACATAAAGCCACAAGTGTTTTATTATGCTGCAAAATTGGGTCAAATGCACCTTCTGAAAATGTTGGCCTCTATCAAAAATAGGATACTTAGCAAACACATCTGTGTCAGTCAAACTATTTCTTCCTTCTTTAAGAAATATTAGACCTCAATCTCTGTGATTGCCTGTAACGACTGTAAGAGAGGATTCAGATGGTTTCCCACTCTGCAACTGGCATTTTATGGGATGTTTAACAGGCAAAACATCTCATTGAAAAGGCAAATATACCTTCTTGGTATGCACAAGAAAATTCAAACCCTGATATCATCTTATGTGAAACTAGTTTTACAACCACCACTATTGAGCTGATTGCATATCTCTTTAGTGGTTTCCTTCCTCTTAACAGAGACAGGACACAGGCTTAACTAATGAGAAAGGATAATTGATTCAGGCAAAATAATTTATTGGCATAAATCAAGAGAACACTGGTGGTACTGGAACGGTACTGGTGGCTGGAGCAACTGGAATGGTAAGGGTGCACCCTCAACTGTGCTGGAGGAGTCTGCAGGTCTGTATGAGTAACACAAGTGCCTAAGCTGTGCCCTTTCTGCTTCATCTGGACATCACCTGTCTCTTCACTTGCAGGGTATGTAATTTATACAAGATACTGCTTAGCTCTACAGTATTTTCTCATTCAAGAGAAAGGTTATATTCAAAATACTGGTGTGAGTGTGAAGCGAAGTGCTCAGTGAATTAAAGTAAGTGGAAAGTGGCAAGGAAGAAAAACAGATACTTGGCATGTTTTGTAAGCTATGGACAGGCAAAGGGACAAGGTACAAGCTTCCAGGCAAAATAACATTAAACATCATCGATCTTTGACCCAGAAATAGGGAAGGACAAGAGACAGAATATCCAAAATTAGACCATCTCAATGGCACAATGTGGTGGTAACTCTACACTTGGCTCCTAATTTGATTGCACAGTTGCATTTTACCTGCTGGGAAAAGGCTTTTTCCTAAGCTCTTGTGAAATATTCTCCTAAATGAGCATCCATGTCTTACCTAATATTACAGATGTGCTACTCTTTAAATGATTTTTAAATGATCACTGCTTAATTTTGAATTTTTAGGCCACACCAAAGAGAAATACAAATAATATATAAAACCCCTTATAATCAACTTGCCCCTAAATGTTTATACAGTATACCAGCTTAATTAAACTTATTCCAAAAGCCTTTAATATGGGGGGACGTATAAATGCAAATCCTTTATAAATGCAGATCTTCCTGCTCTGAAATTGGAGCTGCCTGTGATCTTTATAGCTGTTTCCTGTACTGTGGGAGACTTGGGCCTGAGATCAGCTCAGCTAGCCTGGATGGTTCAGAGTTTACATCTATATTCTGGGCTCTTAAATACACAGCTAATAGAATAGAACAGAATAATGAGATGATGTTACACCTTAGTGCTTGGGGGTTTTTTTGGCATTTACTACCTAGAACAAGAGAGGCCAGATATTGCTCTCCTCCCTCCAGGTCCCTTATAACCTTTGATTGCATGGGCTACTCACTGTGGCAGGTGAAGATCAATTAAACTGCCACAACCAAATGGTCAGAGAAGAGCTCTGTGAAGAATAATGGAAAAAAGAATTTCTCAAAGACTTGCAGCATCTTATAAAAGCAGCAATACCCCCACTATGACCAATCTACGCTTCATTAAGGGAGAGAGTCAAGATTAATATCTGAAAGGCAATCTCTGCTGTGTCTATTCCAGCAATTATTTGTATATGCATACACATAGGAGATGGAGCAGAAATAGTGGAGAAATGGCACACAATGCCTTTTTTGCTTCCCTAGCAATGTCACACTTGAAATATGAAGCACTCTGAGCTGATGACTTCCTTGTGCTGCTTATACATTATCCTGCCTGGGCAACAACCAAGTTCTGTGCAACAGTACTTCATTATTTTAATTAAGCTTATTGCAAGAGTAATCATCATTGCCATCAGTATCAATCACCAGTAATATTTCCAGTGATGTCTGTAAGCGATGAAGGTCCTAACTGACAATAAATAATAATGTTCCTGGCTTGAGTTGACACTTCATTGGACTTTGCTGGGTTGCTCTAAGTACTCCAGGGCTCGCTACAAAAAGAACTATTTATCTATGACAAAAACCAGATCTAAATCATACTTGTTTTGACTTTCCAAATGGATATGTTCATAATGTTGGCAAAATTTATCCTTTCAATTATGGCAGATACCAAGTTTGAAACACATTTTGAAAGAAATTAGAAAGGTCTCAATACTCTGCTGCAGACATACTTTCCCATATATCTTTAATTAGTATTAATTTGAGTAAGTTCTTTATTTTATTGGAAGAAGACAATATAACATTGTTTGAATTACAAAAATGCTTTTGCCTTTAGTAAGGAAAAGTCCAAAGGGACATATTTGCACTCACATCTAAATGACCCCATGGTGTCAAGATTTGATTGAAATGTATTACTTACGCATTTAGTCCAAAATATCAGTGCACTTGCATATTCCTGTCATTATCCTGCTACAGATTAAACACTCTGCCTGTTTTGTTTTGTGCTGCAATTTTTCTTAGCTGGACCAAAACATTTCTGGCAGTTTAGAAATGTCTTTCCTATTTTTATTTCTTTGTGTGCTTGTTAATGCTCTGAGGATGTTCATTTGGAGTTCAGCAAAAGGATATATATACAATTGTTCCGGACGCATAGAACTTAAAATACGAACATAACATTTGAAGAAGTTTTGAAATATTAATATAATGGACAGTAATCCTAAACTAACATTTTATTATCTCTCATAAAAAAAAGAAAAATCAGGGACTATTCACAAACAGTCATCCACCTCAGCAATACCCAGGCTCAGCTGTAAGATAATAGCTGAGCTGACAGTCCACCCCTCTTTTTTCTCTCTGTCCTTCTTTCACCTCTCTCTCTTCCCTACGAAAGGCAGGCACTGAGCAGATGTCGCTGGGGTCTTTGGTGGGTGATAGCAGAGAGGACCATTTATTGCAGCAAACATTAGACAAGACTGACATTTCCCAAACCAGATTTTCAGGAAACAGCAGATTTTATATTTTGTACTTATTGATAGGCAACACAATATAAAAACTGTCTCTGGTGGCACAAAACAGCAAAAAATACAGCACACGGCAAATTGCAGGACAAGAGTTGCTGTAAATACCCACCTCAGACTGTGTGTATGCAATTACTCAGTAAGCTCCAAAATAATACCTGCCAGAAATAGTCACCCACAGGATCATCCTATATAGCCCTTCCAGCAGAGTGCACAGCCACCCCCCCAGAGCTCCTCTGGAGCTATAGGATTGACAAACAGCTCAGCTCTCTGCAGCAGGGAAGAGGTGGGTCTGAGGGGGTCTCCAGCCTCCTGCCCAGTTCTGGCTCTCCCCAGACAGGGACTGAAGGCAAAGGAGTGCACAGGATGGCCTTCAGGGCCTCTGCATCATAATGGTATGAATTTAGTTCTAATGGTCTGTATTAGAAGAAGATGAAGATTTCACTGAATTTCAGTGTTCTGCATGTTAAGTAGTTCAGGCAACAGAGTTTCATATCCAAAGCATCGCAAAGAAAGGCTTCCAAAGTGGACTGCAGAGAAACTGGAGACAGAGCAATTAAAAGAAATTGTACAGTTCCCCTGGATGAAGCAATTCCTTCTTTTTCCATCCCACATGGTGCAAAGGAACATGTCTGCATGAGCATTGACCACACCGAACATTTCCCCATTTATTTCTTGTCCCCAACATTCATTTCATGCATGCTGCCGTTTTCCTCATGCATTTTTTCTAATGCCAGTATTTTATTCTAGTGCCAGTATGTTTAGTTTAGGAAACACATTCCTGTTTGCCTGTTTATCTATCTATCTACCTACCTATCTATCTGTCTATTTATCTATCTATCTATCTGGCTACCTACATACCTGCCTGTATCTCTCTTCTTACTAAGTCATTCCGAAATCCAACACAAAAAGAAGTGTTTATTTTCACTTTCAAGGGCATAAACCAACAAAGTATCTTCCTAAGGTAAGGCAATTTGGTGCTCTTGGGTCCCTCTTTGTGGCTGTTTGCTGCTGAAAAGATGCAGCCTGGTCCATCCTGGGTGCTTATGGAAAGGAAAACCCTCAGAGGTAAATCTCCTGTGTTGCATCAGGAGCTCATCACACCCTCTGTTTTCTGAACATAAATGCAATGCAATTTTGCTATGAGACCCAGGCAGTTCCTGGCCAATCCATCCCTCTGAGAACTGTGGACACAGAAACAGAAACATAACCAGTATTATTTTGAAGCCTTGCTCAAGGCTTCAAAAAGCATAAAGCTATCATTGCTTCTCTGAATGAGAGTTGCTCTTTCTATTTTTTCCACTTCAGGGCTGCATCCCACTTTCACAAAGATGTCTCACTTCCCCAGCTTCATCTCCTTACAGGTGTTAGATATGCCACGTATCTCTTCCTATAGATCATGTTACAGCAAGTCACACTCCTGGTGCTTTGGGCTCTTTTTAAAATTACATTTTACACATCAGTAAACTTGTAATGTAGGAACTGCTTTCTTAGTGTTATTTATATCCCCGTGTAGCAAAAGAATTTGTCAGAGAGTAATATGAATGTTATTTATCTGACGGCTCAGCTTTATTGGCTGCTACATTTCATATCCCTCAGTACTTTCTGGCAGAGGAGTAAATAACAGTGCTATTAACCTCTAACACCAGTATAAAAATAGGCATTTATTAAGGAGTAAATGTTACTTTAATTATTATTACCCTAGTTTCCTTCCTCTGTAAAAAATTAGATCCCTTTGTGGATCTAAAAAATCCCCAAATTTTATTTAAGTTGTAGACAGTCATTTGGCCGCTTGCTCTGGATAGTTTCTGGTATCTTCACCAGTAATTAGGGAACATATCATGCTTTAGCCACCTGATTGGATAACATTAAAATAAGCATATGAAAATAGTAAGTTAAACCAAGGTGTGCAGGGCTGCATTGCCATCTGTCTGTGCCACATTAGTGGCTGCCTTCTGTGACCTGTTCTAACCTCAGATAAACACCAAGCAGACTTATGAAGAGACCAGACCTATCACTGTTTAAACAGCAGAAGTCCCAGACAGTAGCAAGAGGAAATGAATTAAGTCCTAAACCCTCAGCCTTTTCAGCAAGAATTAAAAAGCTCACATCCTCAGAAGACTTTTTACTTCAAGCTTTCTTTGGACTTGAAATCAATAGATGTGATATATGTAAATACCTTGGGAACCAGGGTTCCAGCACCTCACCAGGGATGTTCAGCACCCTGCAGGATCAAAGCCTTTGCATGCAACCTTCTAAATCCCCTCAAGTGGCAATATTTCATTACAAAGCAGGGAGAGGAGTATAAGTGGCATTTCTGTTTCTATGGCAGCAGCAGGAACCACGGGGGTTTGTTACTTCAGAGAACTCTATCTTCTGCTGCTGGAACTTTCCTCTTCAAAATCTCATCTACTTCACCTAGAGGAAAAAAATTAATGATGGTTAACATGGAGAGATTATCAAACATCTAATAAATAAAGCAGATTTTTGTATAATGTGCAAATGTACATATTGGGTTACATTAAAATAATGTAAAGAACTAGTATACCTGGTAACCCTCTGATGTCTAGTCCCTCCCATCTCAGATGTAGCCCTTCTATGTAAGAGATCAACACCAGTTGAAAGTACCATTACTTCAGACTACAGAACATGCTGGATTTGTCTCTGAGTGCTATCTTTGTTCTGGTAGGTCTTTTCACCCTTTTTATTTCATTCCTCAGGTGGCTTAAGACAAATGTTTTAGTGATGACTAAAGTCAGCACCTATGAGCTGTTGTGAGCTTTACATGGGGTTAGCAGCACCTGTGCTAATGACAGTATGGGAGCTTTTAACCACAGTCCTCCCTGTGGCTCAGCATATGTGTTCAAGCTTTTATATTTGAGAATAGCATCACTATGTAGCATTGGGGCTTAGCCTAAAAGAAAGCAAAACAAGAACTTCTTTGTCTGACAGGCATGACAAGGTGAGACATTTTCTCCAGTAAGCCTCTGGCACCCAACAGGCCACAGGAGTCCTCTTTTTGATGTCAGCAAGGACTGAAATTGGCTGGCAGACAGACCACAGGCTTACTCCACGACCACAGTGGCTCTGGTGAATGGTCTTGTGCTTCAGTTTGCAGCTAGCCCTCCCATCCCATTAACAAATAGGTCATGGCAGGAACATGCTTCAAATGGCATGTGGAAAGAAAGGCTTGTTAATCCTGGCCAGAGGAGCATCAATATGCACATGACCATTAAGGTGGAATATTAATGGAGTCACTCCAGTGGGAAATACATGAGACTATGTTTTGAATGTCTTGACACATGTTGTGAACAAAACTTCATTTGTTCTTGCTAAACAGAATCACCTCTGTTTAAAAGGAACATATAAAAGTCTATGGAAACATTTGTTGGGATTTTAAGAAAGAAGAATCAAAATTATTTGGTGGATCTGTTGAAGATTGCAATAACTTAGAGACAAAATCAATTTCATAGTGTGATCAGAATGTAAAAACTTAGAGCTGTGACACTCAAAAAAACCCAATTTAGTAAAGAAGAATGGTTAATAGAAGATAGAATTTAGAACTGGTGATTTTGAAAGTAACAATGTAGAATGATAAAAACTTGTATAGTAAGCCCTTAACACTTGGCCCAGTTTACTGTGTCTTTTCACTGGGGTAGAGGAACTTTTGCTACATGCCTTTCACACAGATTCACACAATGGGTAAGGTTGGAAGGAACCTCTGGAGGTCATGTAGTCCAAGCTTTTCACTCCCGCAGGGCCCCCTAGAGCACACTACTCTGGAGTGTGTCCAGATGGCTTTTGAGTATCTCCAGTGAGGAAGACTCCACAATGTCTGGGCAGCTTGTTCCAGAGCAGGTTAACCCTCACAGTAAAGCTTTCACATATGTTCAGGTGGAACTTCCTGTGTTACAGTTTCTGCCCATTGCCTCTCGTCCTATTGCTCAGCACAACCAAAATGAACCTGACTCCTTCCTCTTGGCACCCTGCCTTCAGAAAGCTTTCATACAGCCAGTTTCATTATATTCTTGCTGATCAGATAAGAAGCAAATGGAAAACAAAATTAACTTTAAGAAAGCAACAGCTAAAGCACAGTGTTCTTTGTGCACAAACTTGCTTAATGAGGTATACCTGTTATGAGTTCCATTGCTGCAAATCTGATCTTCATCCATTCCAAAAAAATAAGTCACTACTAAAAAGAACTGTACAAAGTTTGCAGTCTAACTGCACATGTCTTCAGAGAGATTCTTGCAAATTTGTTGTTATCTGTAATTATAAGTTTGCAAGCTTATTTTGAGAGGTGGTTTCGTTCATACACACTGCTTTAAAATCACACATGGGAAAAAAAATTCTGTATTGAAAATTTTTATTTTCCTTCTTTCTCTTATGAAGAAGGCAGGAAGTTAACATGTATTCAACAGGATTTACAATTAAAATCACAATGAAGCGTGCTATATCTTAAAATCTAATTTAATATTTTTAAACAGGCAGGGAACAATAACCCAAAAACTATCTAAAAAGAAACTGACATCTGTTTCCCAAGTAATTTAGCCCTTACCCAAATGAATTGTAGCACTGATCCAGATAACTGGATTGGGTTGTAAAGTGGCCCATGTATGATATATTACATTTCTAGATTGGTATATGTCATAATACAATATTTTTGTTGTAAGTAAGGTAATGAATTCATATTGAGAGAGGAGATTCTGAAAGCTCTGGAGGACATTTATTCTTGTAGTCTTAGACAAATGCCTCCTCCCTCCCTCTCTCCCTTTTCCTCCCTCATTTGCAGTGAGACTTGAATCCCAGTTCCTAGAAACTCGTTAAGTATTTTTTTCCTTTCCTGGTTATCCATTGTGATTTTTAGCTTAACCCTCTGCACATTGACTTTTTCAGAAATAATAGGTCATGCAGGATGTGTTGCTGTGTATGCTTTCACCTGCTGCACAACTGCAGGGCACTGCAGAAGGTCGTGTCCAAGGACAGGTCCAGCTCAGGAGATTGCTATGCTCCAACCTCAGGAAGAAGTTAAATGCTTTCAAAGTTCTGGAAGTCACAGTTTACTCAAAAGGTTTTTGGCCCACATGAAATGGTTAGTGTCCAATGTCTCATGGATGAATGGATGAATGAATGGATGAGTACTGTGCACCCATCAAGTTTGAATTTGTCTTCACTCACAGAGCAAACAGCACTGTTGTAGGTATCCCCTTTGCTCAGCTCCTGTTCTTGGACATGACTCATTTTTCCAGTAAGGCAAAGCCAAAGAAAACCAGCCTCAAAACAGAGAGAGGTCTCATGGTGCAGGAGCTCAGGAGAAAGGAATATATGACCAGCAGAAAGTGAAAGTTCAGAAGGAATTACATGGAAACTTGTGCAAATCTTGTGGCTTCATTTCTAAGCATGAGAGATCTTTACAAGAACATGGAGTTATAATCTCATGCATTTTAATGCTCCCCAATAGTACTCTTAGTCGCCTGATGCCCCGGACAGTTTGTGCCTCCTTAGAATCTGATTACCCAGTTTTGCTCTTCAAGGAAGGTACATTTACAGGGAATGTTTCAAAGGAAAGAGCAAGATGGTTACGTGTACAAGGGACTCAGCTCTTTGTAGAAATTATTTGTCTGCAGGAAGTGAGCATAGCTTTGTTTCTCAATTCTTTGTGGGCATGGCAGGAAAAAAGAGATACAAGAAAAGAAACCTGGAAGGGAAAGGCAGTAAAAGGGAGAAAATGGACAAACTAAGGCTCATGGTAGGAATTTGAAAAGGTAAGACGTTTTTGCATATTCTATTATTTGTTTAGGTTTATGTGTGGTATTAAGATTTCAAGTTCAAAAGGGTCATAGACCAAGTGCAATAGAAAAATGTTGAAAGACTTCACAGAGGTAAGCAGCTATGCATTAAGTGACCATAGCTTTACCTATCAAGACTGGGGACAATTGCATAAAAATTTATCCTATCAGCAAATTAGCCATCAGAAAAGCAAACAAATTTCATAATCACCGATTTTCCTGCCATTGCCTAATATGTCTCACAATATGCATAATTTCTCTTTTAAACTCCCAAAGCATTATTTCTAAGAAATGTTCATTTTATTTATTTAAAAAATTTAAAAAAGAACCAACAATAAACAAACAAAAAAACCCCAAACAAAACCAAAATGAAACAAACCAAAAAAGAAAAACAACCACCCAGCAGCTACACCTTTCTCAAGTGCTAAAAGCCCTTTAGAGTGATCTCGTGTTTTCAGAGTCCTGACTTTAGGAATAACCACAGTATATTGACACAGGAAACCCATCTAATAAAGAATGGCATAAAGGAATATTACACAGACTTGTGTACATTGACATCCAGTCTTTTCTTCTGTGCAGTTTTATCACTGCATTTTTATAATACAAACAGAGCTAGACAATCAGGCCAGGCATGCAGGAAATACAGTACTGATTATATTTGTAGAGTTGACTTAATCTTCGGAGCCTTCCATAACAGCATGGTCAACCAGCTTTATTTGTGAAGAACAGACAAATCTTTTTAGGCAGTTCCTTGTAAATTTAAACTTCTGCATTTAGTTGGATTGATACAGAGAGGTAACCAGCAATGCAATAAAAATACATCATTTACATCTTCCTACATTTAAATATATTATCCACACAGAAAGTTGTTAAGAGCAAGTTATTTATTTCATGCTCAGGGTTTCTGAAGTCTGCAAAATCAGCAGTATGGAAATGAGTAATTTTTGCTCATCTCACATTGTTTAATAGGTTAAACTGAGCATAAACTCAATGGCAGCCTTGTGATTCACATCTAAACTAAGCTTTGTTTCTTTTATATATATATATATATATAGATATACTCTTCTACTCATTAAGGGCCTCTCCAATTCCCATTGAAGTCAAAGACAGTGCTTCCTTTGATGCAAAATTGCTGCATAAGATTCTAAACATGCATTGTGTGCAATAGCTATTGTAGATGCACGTGTCACAGCCCACAGAACTAGGATATACTACGGTGTGTATTCATTTCAGGGTCTTCAAAATCACTTCAGGCAAAATCTTCTTACAGTAGAAACCATGTCATTTTATTGGACGAATTTTTGTTATCTTAATGTCATGGGGTAATTTTACATCTTTTTCTAAAATAAAAATTCAGCAATTATTTCTTTAAAAGAAAATATTCATTAATTACTTCCTTACCTCCAAGATTTTTGAACTGTTAAAAAAATCAATCACTTCAGAAAATATTTTATGTGACTTTTTTTTGTCACATTTTTTCTGTAAGTTACATTAATTGTTTTATTTGTTTTCCCTTTGGAAGCTGTAAACATATGTATAAATACTGTACATGGGTGTGGTTTTCAGCTAGCAGGCAATTACAGCTGGTTCTGCTAGAGGACTTCGGTGCCACTGTCACATTTAGTGCCTTTGCTGCCTTAAGCCCAAGGGGACCTGAACAGTTACTGCACAAGGGCATGCCTGCTCTCACAGAGCTCTGGGGTGGGAAAGCCTTTCTTTCTTCTGTGAAGCTTAATCACTGTATGTTAGAATTAAATATTCTTTAGATTAAATGTTGTTACTCCCCGTAGAGATCTTGGAATGGAGAGGCCACCCAAGGCAAAAATAAAGGGCTTGGAGCAGCTGGAGACTCTTCTTCCTCCCAGCTCCACCCACCTGTCTGCAGCACATCCTGCACCTCTCTCCAGTGATGCCCTGGAGATCCCAGCATCAATTATCACTCAGTGTCAGAGCACAGACAAGGACCTCCAGGAAGAGGAGAACATGGTGACCTTGTGAGGAGCAGGTAACAGTACTTTTGCTTGGCCCCAACCACCCATAGGCTGTTCTTTCTCCTTTCTTCCTCAGCATAAGTATTTAACTACCCTACATGTAGCAGAGCAGCTTCAGCAGAAGTGGTTGAATCTAATTTCCCACATTGCCTGGGGCAATGGGGCTTTTCAAAGAGGATGTGAATTCATGTCCCAGCAGGCAGAAGAATGGTTTGGTCTCAGGTCTTTCATATCTCAGAGGAAAGCCCTAATCTCTGGATTCCCAAGCAGAAGTACAGCATTGGCAACCTTTGCCAGCCACACAAGATGTGCTCAGGTGCTGCAGGTATGTGCCTAAACATTAGGCATTATAATACCCACCTATTTGGAGACAGTGCACTGGATTCACATGGAAAATTAAAAGTTCTCCAAGAACTTTCAAGTAATCATTACTTTGGGACCCTTAGTAGCCTCAAGGATTTTGGGCTGGGTCCCAGCTGAGCTCACCTAATTCAAGGTTCAAAAACTGATGGAGCCAACATGGTCTCACTGCATTTTGTTTTCTGCTGGTCCTGGATTCAATCAGAGAGCCAAGTTGGTCTACATATCAAGAAAGGATCAGGTCTTCTCCCAGTAGTGCCATTTGGAAGGATTATTACGAGCATGAATGGATTGCCAAAATATTTTTGCTACAAATTTCCACCACATACCTTATGATTAGCACAGAGAGACACTTTGCTCACGTGTTCAGTTCAATGAGATTTGATAATTCCTGGAACACTCAGAGCAAATAGGTCTGCTGTCACCATGCAGGACCTGCTTAACATGCACACTAGCAGTGGCTTGAGAGCAGATAGAAGCTTTTACTCACTGAAAAGTGTGGCAGGGAGTTGAAACTCCTCTCTGCAGCAACATTTTCTCAGCATGTTCAAGAAAGATGGTAGTGTGGAGGTTCAGGATGCCTGGTACTGCTCTTGGCTTTCTAGCTCTGTAAGGATCAGCACCCTCAGCAGAATGCTCCCTAGTCCAGGAGAGCTAAGTGAGATGGTTTTGGTTTGTGAACATAGTATGTATTCCTTGCAACTGCATTCGTGTTGGAAATGCAACCTAAATACCTCCTTCTCTTCAGAGCTGACAAAGCAGTGTATGAGTAACGACAACAGAGACATGCTGCTTGACTGGATTAAAAAAAAAGGACAGACAAAGTCTATTAGGGTCTTATGACTTTTTAATAGTTGTTATTCAAGTATAAGTGAGGTTCTTTATACACTTCTCCTTCTCCTCCAATACAAGCATTTTTTTGCTTCAAACTGTCTTCAAATTGCTTCCACATTCTATTTCTCCTGGCAGATAAAGCTTTCTGTATTTAATGAATTGTCAGAAATATGCTTACTGAAAGTGCAGTCAGTTGCTTCAGAGTTTACCTTTTTATGTATGAATTTTACCACCAGAAGAATGGCTTATTTTACTACAAAAAGGAAAGAAAAAAACATGAAAAAAAAGAGCATTTTTAGTTGTCTGAATAATCTTTTAAAATTGCATCTAAGAAGTGAATAACATCAGGAGTTATTTTCCCCTGCCTTCTCCATTTTCTTCGTGTGGAGAGCTCAATTATAGAAAAGCTTTCTTTTCTTTACGTGGGAAAGATATTTGGTGTGCAAGGTAAATCAGGTCCTTGGTGCTGCTGTACTTAATATTAGGCCATGAGTTTTCAGGGAAAATGTAATGCATGAACAGAAATTGCAAATTAGAATTTTTTAATTTTTTTTTCTTAAATGAGCCACTTGGGCTGGTTTCTCTCTTCGTCTCTTTACTTTGCTCTTATCTTTCTGACAACTAATAATTTAGTTTAGTACAAGTAAGGTAAAAAATCACACAATGAGAGTTTGTCATTGAGTTTATTTAGTATTTAGAGAGCTGATGTATGTAGTTAGGAATCAAAAAACAGCTCATCAAAATTTAACCTTGCCCACAGCATTTATTTTTATCAAATAAAGTTGATTGAAGTAAACCTAATTTCTCCTTACTCACCTGCCTTATGTGAAATGGCATGACAGAAAACCATCCCAGCACATCCCAAATGCACCACCATCATTTTAATATATCTGTTCACCTGTGTGTCTTGTTTCAATGACAGAATATGAAGTTACAATGAGGGCTGACATACTGCAAACACATGGGATATACCAGGGAAGGAGAAGATGGCAAAGAAAATAGATGGACACTTGTCAGAAGAGTCATATTTTACTCTTAGCAGTGAGGTTGCTGGTTTGGAGAAGAGAATCAGAAATCAGCCAGTCACCCGCGTTCCTCACAGCAGGGCCATAAATCTGTCTGTTGGGCAGAAGATCCTAGATGGTGCAATACCAACAGATGTAAGCCTACACCACAAAATAGCTAAAAGCTGGGTCTTCCCAGCTTGTGGTAATAGACCTGTCTCTCAGAAGAGTCTAATTTTCTGGGGCATTACCCTCCCTAAGGCTGTGTGGCTGGTAGTCAGATCAGAAGTTGGTTGCAGCAAGCTGGCAGTGGCTCACAACAAAACAGCAAATGTGTAGGTTCTCCCTGTAGATGATCCAACAACTGTTGGCCAACAGACCGGTTAGAGATAAACATAAAGGCTTTGTCTCACAGGTGGCTCCCTTTCTTCTCCTACGTGATCATCAGTAGGATCATCAGAAGTTCAGTGAAGAACTTCCAGACTATCTTGTACTCTGGGGGGAGTTTTCTGCAGGCCTGGTGATGTTTACAACTGAAGAGAAAATAACCAAGCTCCCGTGGCTCATTTGCAGAGCATGAACAATGTATTTTTTCTTGTGAGTAGTCAAATGTTGAATAAATGAGCTGAAAATGAATACCTGGAACCATGCTAATTCACCCAGTCACCTTGCAAGGCCTCTGCCTTGTTTGCAAGGAATGTTAGGCTCAGCGCCTTGCCCCAGGCTCCACATATTGTTCCTATTTTTATAATAGTCCAAATCTGAACCTCTAAAATCTCAGAAAGTCAAATCTGGATTCAGATTTTATGCTACAGCCATAAAATTAATAATAACAAATTTATCAGAAACAGAGTGCCTTCCAAAGACCAGGCATGGTGGAAATATTAACAAAATCTAAAAGGAACTGTTAGGAAAGATAAAACTGTTACTGGTAATCTAAATCAATCTTTTGCATTTATGCTCACCAGGAAGACTTCATCTTACATAGAGCTGTTCTTTAATGAAATGAATCTACAGAGAGGTTGCAGTTGCCCCCTCCCTGGCAACATTCAAGGCCAGGTTGGATGGGATTCTGAGCAACCTTACCTAATTGAAGATGTCCCTGGTCATTGCACGGGGTTGGACAAGATGACCTTTAAAAGTCCCTTCCAACCCAAACCATTCTGTGACTCTGATTTTATGATTCTAGGAATCCAAGGATCATTTTCATATTTTACTCGTAATAATGCAAGCTGCAGGGTAACTCAGTAAATGGAACAATAAGAAATTTCCAAAATCAGATCATGTTTACACATGACATCTAAACAAACTGAAGTACAAAAGCGTTTTATTAATTGTGGTACAGGTAAATTACTGATCAAATATACTCTGACACCAGATGAATATAAAGTAACAAAGATGATATCAAAAAGGGCTCTTGGGAGGAGTATGGGAATTACAGAAGTAAATCTGACTTGTCTGCCATGCACCCTGGTAGAGGTTATAGGAGAGAAGAATGTTAGTAGCTGTTCACAGAAATGTGTATAATAAGAGGGAAGACTTAACAAGGTTTTTGCCAACGAGTCACATCTCACAAATCTTTTAGAGTTCTTTGATTTGCCAAAGTGTAGAAGAAAGGCACATTGTGTGGTCACTTGCCAAGGAGGCTCAGGAAGCAGCATGTCAGGGCAGGATACCACCGCAGCTCTGAGGGCTCTTGGTGGGGTTTCTCCCACTGCACAGATTTGATACCTGATTCTCCCCTGATTTACCAGTGCAACTTCATAACCACAGCAACCAGGACCACTCTCAGGCATTTGTTACTTTTTCTGTTTAAGAACTCTAACATACACTGGGCGTGGATAAATAAATATAGGATTTCCAACTTCATGTCTGTTTTTATAGCCGCCTTGTTTTGAAGGTTTAGGATATCTTAATATTCTAGTAATTTTCCTTCTTCTTTCCTTAAAGCTCAATTTATAAACAAGTATGAAGAAATAAGATGGATATTGAAAGATAAAAGGGGGGGGGTGTGGATCATTTAAGTTTCTGATGAAGTAATAACGTACTGGTGTATGCTTGGTGATCAGAGAAGTCAGACAAAAGTGATCAGTTAAGATGACCATATGTAAAAATGTATGGGAAAAAAATGTATGGGAAAAAAAGAAGAAAATTTAGTAATCTCTACAGAAGATAGTCTTGAAACAATGGATTTTTAATAAGTTCCTCATGCCCCACAACAATTTTCCATTAAAAGTAATTTGCACTTCTGATCATCTGCAGTAAAGAAAGTGTTCATATAACATAGAATTGGGGGATTTTACCTGACTTTTTTTTTTGTTAAAGCTGTATTGAAGATTGCATTTGCTTCATTTAGTGAAACAATGCAGTGTGCACTATTTACTCTTGAATTACAGTGACACCAGGATCAAGTTTTATACCAGTGTGGGCATCTTACCATAACACGTTCTTATGCCTATGCATTTGATGGTCTTTCTCCAGTGCCAGTCTGGAATGCAAGAGACTTTGGAGAGGAAGGAGGGTGTTTGGGAGATGAGGGCTCGCTAGCCAGATGCTGTATGGGAATAAAACTCCATGGTTATTATTCCAGCCCGGGAGTGCTGCATGTGTTCTGCGCTGAAGGATTTGGTCAATAATCACAGACCCATGTGTCCTGTCCTGGCACAATTACCCCACTCTCAGTAGTACAAGCAGTCCCCAACAGAGACGTATTCTGTGGTTATGGGGATACACTGCACATGTTTTTCTCTCATGGTTGGCTTGTCCTTCCTTAAGTCTCTTAGCTCGACCAGGAATTTACCCCTGCATGCCAGTTCTAAGATCCTGTGTGGAATCTGTGGCTCTCATAAACATGCGGTGTGCTTCCTCCCTCTGAGGTGACTGCTTTTCAGTAAGGAGAGAAGTGATCTGTTTATATTTACAGCCCATTTCCTTGCCAAAAATATCACAGAAGTGAAGGGCAGTTTTAACAGACACCAAGCCCGTTGATTTCGCACGCTAATAGTCCCACGACTGAACTCAGTGTTTTCACACAATTCTTTTTTGACTTTAGGCTGTTTTGCTGCCACTGACAGACAGCAAATACACATACTCTGACTGTCAGGCAGTGGCCAGATTTTTTGGCTGAGGTTAGGAAGTTGGCAGGTTACCCGCCCTGTGGCTGTACTTGCGGTGTGCACAACACACATCTCCCCCCTCCCTCCATGAAACTCAAGCTGGGGTCTTTATGGTTTGTAAGCAGTAATTCTAGGAGCTGAGCAGCTATCAGCAAGCTAGCCCGAGCTGTGTTAAGCTTTCCTCAGTTGGAAGTTGTTCTATGTTATATATCACTCAACAGATCTATACGCTGTGGTGTTTTAAAGAACAGAGCTCTGCCTTAACTTGTAATCATTTTCTTTGAACTCAGATACTGTGAGAAATGCCAATAAACCCAGCAGAGACTATTTCTTACCGAGAAAGTGGGACTCTACAGGAATGTGGATTTGAGCAACAGGCGCACAGATCTCATAAGCAGTAGGGTTGCTGGAGGAGGTAAAGGGGCGCAATCAGACTAATTTCTCTGGTGAGAAACAGACTAATTGCCCTTATCCAGATCACTGGCACTATGTAAAACAAATGTGTAAAAATGGAAGGGTGTAACTGTTGTGTTGTTGTGCTAGCCTACATTTGAATTCTTGGCATGGGAGCATCTACTTGGGAGACAGAGAGCGCTATTATACCTGTTCTGGGTCTGTTGATGCATTTCATCAACAGCCTAAGAACACAGGAGGTTACAAGAAAGCAATAGCAAAACGACTTAGAGAAGTCTAGACCAAACTGATTTGCAAATTTACATGGAACTGCACACAGGCAAAGCCATACAACTTGGAGAACAGGGAGAGAAAAACCCTGACCCCTGGCTTAACTTCCCTGCTGTATCTCTCTAATGGATCCCAGCCAGAAGCATTACATCTGATCCTTCTTCAGTTTTGGTCGGGCTTTCTAATTGAACTCACATCCAAATGTTGCTTTTCAGGCCTATGTTAATACATGGTTGTGTGTATTTACAGTAAAGCTGCAGAGCTGTTCATATTCACATAAGCAATGCCTCATAGCTGGCTGACAATTTAATGAGACATTCTGAATTTTACCTAAGGCATTCTCACCAGTAGGAAATCCTGTTAGATTTACAAGTGTCCATCTGTTAAAATCCTCCAGAGTCATTTTAGATGCTACGCTGTTTGTTGGGTTTTGACCTCCTTTGCTGTGATTGTTCAATTAGTTCTGTTGTGTTCAGACCACATTTGCGTTGTGCATCTTGGAAAGCACAGTAGGGAAAGAGCTCTGCTTTGATGAGATTAAAATGCCAGCCAGGATGTGGCATGCATTCCTGCTCACTTATTTTCCAGGGAAATGGAAGCTAATGCTTCCTTATTTTTGCTTATGTGGCTACCCTTGTAAGTAGAAGAGTTACAGTGCCTAAACTGAGTTTGATGCACTTCAATTAAACTTCTTTTTGTCCTGTTAATGCATCTTGAAGGCATTAAGTGGGATCAAGTGGATTAAGATTTCAAGGGTCTTTGAATCTATTCATAGACCTGCAAATGGCACTCTATTTACTCTTTCTGAATCAGTTTGCTTACCCATAAAATGGGCATAATATATATGAACTGGGTGGAAAAAAATGTACAGCATTTGGAAATCTTTGGGTGAAACAAATGTCAAATTCCAAAGCTGCCTTGATTAAGGGGGAAAAAATCCTATTCTGGTTTCCCTTGTGTGTTAATGACACCTACTCCTTCCCTTAGTTTTCCTCCCCTCTTAAAGTGCAAGAACCAACTTCAACCCCTGCTGCCAGAGAAAGCAGGGGGTGGCAGGTCAGTGAGGCTTACACCTACAATTCACGAACTCTTTTGGCAGAGACACTCAGCCCCTGTCAATACCAAACAGCCAAAATGGCTCCACTTGGTCCTGCACGGAGACCTCTCTACAGCTCTCTTATCTGCACAGCTCAAGCAAACACTACAGCCATAAAATACACCCCCTCTGTATGTTCAGCATGCTCTGCCTCAAAAGTATATTGAGCAAGGGTTACAACAGTTGCATCATAAGGTCATAAACTTATAATTAACTGTAACTAAATACACAGAGCTAGTTCTTCTCCTCCTGCTGCCGTACTGAGGAGTCCTGTATATACCCTTTTCCCCCGCTCCTTGACAGCTGCTGTGTGATGGCTCAGTAGCATGGGAGGACCCTTGGGCTAGCATGTAATTTCGAATCTTATGGAAGATGGCCGTGGCTTTTGGGGAAGATACTGTTACATGTATTTGTATGGCTAGAGCAATGACGTCAGTCCCACTGTGCAAGGAGCTGTACAAACAGTAAAAACATTGTTTTTCCCTCTCTTTTAAAAGACAGGAAACACCGGATGGGTAGGTGCTAATGAGTGAGCAGGGGTGCCCATTGTAGGCACTGGGTCCAGTGGCCTTTTTGGGGCCACAGAAGGTCAAGACAGCATTTCAGTGCAGATAATGAGGTTGTTTGGAAAGGATTTAGGGATGTACCTTCCATAGCTGAAGAAAAATAGATGAGACAGCACGAAATATTTTTTCAGGATGTATTCTGATGAAAAGCGGGACATGGAGGTACTAGAAAGGGATGTGAGAGAGAGCAAGCAAATGCAGACATTCCACAAGTGGGAGGTGACACGGAAAAGCATGATGGGCACCAAGTGATGGGCTGAGAAAAGAAGTCTGACAGGAGCATTCTCAGTAGCAAACAACTAGCCACAAGTCTGCTAGCCAAGGCCAGAAAACTAAACAGTACACTCCCCCAACATCCATGCCCATGCTGTGCATGGGCAGTGTTTGGGGTTGAGCCAGTGCCACTATCATTGAGCTCATTGCCACCAAGATGAGCTGAGTGAGGAAGACTGATTCTTAGTTATTTTCCCACATGTAGCCAGAGAAACGCCCAGTAAAAAAACTAGTGTCTGAATTATGGAATAGAGTGCAGACAGGGTGGTGACTTGCTTCAGGGTACTTAAATAAGGAAATAGAGGGTAGAGGTTTGATCACGGAAATATACTGAATATCGGGTGTCCTTTTCATGTTGAGGACAGGTTTACTGTTGGGATTATTCATGGAAAGCTTCATCTAAGGCTATCATCATGTTGTTTTGTCTGTGAACTTTATATTAGTGCAGAGTTAAGTTGTTATACTATCAAGTTCTATAAAGATAGCACAAAGGATTCTTGAGTGCTAGGAGCCCACAAGCAATTCTTGACTCCGAGTCAAAATCCTTTTTCACTGAGAGACTACTCAGTTTCAGAAATAATTTTCAGGGAACAGGAATCTTATCTACCATGATCCTTTCATTCATTACAGCTCTCTCCCTAGTCTTTCTTAAATTTACTACTTTCAATCCACACTAGTCTGCCAGTTGTGAACTCTATGTAGATCTCTTGATATGTGATCTCTGAATTTGGTCCAGTGAATTTAAAAGAACCTAAGCAGTTACCCAGGTGCCAAAATAGAAGAGTTAAGCAATAAAAGACATTAGTAAGTGAACATTAATGCCAATAAGTAACAGGCTACATTTTTATTTCAGATGCAATCCCCCAGGGGGCATATTACATAGTTGTGCCATTGCAGCAGGAACCCCCTGAGGCACTGTAACTCAGCGACACACCTTCTCCTCTACTATTCCCTCAGGCAGTCATTTACCTCTGGCCTAAATCAGAAATAAAATAACCTTGCACCCTTCCTCCCTCAACCCCCCCAGGCACTCACCATCTCAGCTGAGCTGGCCAGAGAGAAAGGACCCCAGGCTCTGTTCATTTCCCACCCTCCAACTTCTAATCCCCAGGGAGGAAGTAAGCAGATGTGTGGCCCTGCTTGTTTCATGCACCTGGACAAAGCCTGGGCAATCCATGTGGGGTTGTAAGTGGGCTCTTACTCCCTCAGGCAGCAGCGTCCTGCACACATGTAAAGCAAAGCACTGAGCTGTTCTTCCTTCTGGCTCCCTAGAATGCAAGTTCAACCACTGTGTACCCTTTCTCCTACAGCCAAGAGGCTTTTTTATGTCTGAATTGTACCCTTTTTAAAAAACATAACCATCCCACCCTGTCACCATCCAAAGAATACAGGACTTTCCCCTCAATCCCAAAATATTTTACTCTGAATCTAGGTCTGGGCTCCAAAATGGTCATGTGGCTGCTAAGCAAAGTGGTGTCAATCTGACCCATGGCACAGGGTCCCAGCTGGAAGGGGGTGACATTCCTCAGAAAACAATGGAAATATTTTGAGAAAAAATAACTCCCATTTGAAAGGAAGTTATTGGAGAGGGCAGGTGGAAAGCAGAATTAGAAGGGAATCTCTGTGTGCCTGTAACAATAGCAAAGCTGATGGCCATGACCCAGAGCAGCTGGAGCAAAGCTGTCCCTTTGCTTACCCCAAATTTTCTGCACTCCCTCTGGATTTACTTCTTTACTTCTGTGTTTCTCACCTGGGGTCTGGTATATGAGTTGGCGTGGTAAGGGATGTGTTTCATCATGCCATTTGATCTTGGAAAAAATCCCTCACAGAGAAGCAGTAATGCCTGCAAGTACTCTGGCACTCTACCTTGTATCTCCTGGGAAACTTGTACAGACTATACTAGCAAAATACCTCTGCTGCATGCGCTTCCATTGGAATTGGAATTCCAAGGATGTCTGTGTGAGGAAGCACCACTGCTGCCTGTCTAAGAGCATAATTCTTTGCACAGTAGGTTGCTGTAGATGACTAAAGATGAGAATGAACCATAAAAGAGCAAGAGGAATTTGAACTCCCCCTTTCTATGAAAACAGGCTGAGACAGTTGGGGTTGTTCAGCCCAGAGAAGAGAAGGCTTCAGGAACACCTTATTATGACCTTTTGGTACTTAAAGGCTACTTATGGGACAGATGGGGACAAACTTTTTTAGTTCCTTATAGCAACAGGACCAGGGGTAATGGTTTGAAACTAAAAAAGTATAGAGTCAGACTAGACATAAGGAAGAAACTTTTTTGCAATGAGAGTGGTGAAGCACTGGAACAGATTGCTCAGAGAGGTGGTAGATGCCCCATCCCTGGAAACATTCAAGGTCAGGTTGGACAGGGCTCTGAGCAACCTGATCTAGTTGAAGATGTCCCTGCTCATTTCAGGGATTGAACTACATGATGTTTAAATGCCCCTTACAACCCAAACTGTTCTATCATGGAATCCCACCATGGGCCACTAGATCAGGTTGCCCAGATTCTATGAATCTATGATTCATCTAAAAAGAAGTTGCAATTTTTAACCAGTAAAAGCCACTGCACAGTGATCCCACAGTATCCCTAACAGGGTAAATAAAGGAACGTTTTTTTCCTCTCACTGCTGCAGCAGAGACATGGAGAGTCCACATGAGCAGCAAAGGGATATCAGCATGCACAGTAACACCACAGCCACCCAAGGAAATGGCAATAGCTGGGGAGATGGATGAAAGCCCCCACTTCTCTTCATTGGGTCACAGGAAAAGGTGGGGAGAGCGCACCATGGAGGTCTGGTTTCAGAATAGAAATCTAACAAAAAGCAAGTGTGATGTTTTAAAAATAAAATCTTACACCTTTAGCAGGTTTAATTGGGGTGCTTTGAAGGGCAGGGTCAATCAAGACCTTATATGTAATCTCACACCAGGTTTTCAATATGTGTGGATGGAAAAACCCCTTTAAGGCCAAAATTCATTGGCCTCACTGCAGCTATCCCGAGTTACACTGGCCAGTGAGGTGGTCACAAGAATTTTTATAAACTTACATAAAGCTGCCAATCCCACTCTTACTATGATCACTGGAATACCCATTAACTCTGTCTGCTTTACAGTGGAAATGGATTTAACTAACATTCAAAGTTAGCCTGATCATTGAGGTGATTTTATTTTAATCTTAAGAAAAACACCAGCTGAGCTGTGCCCAGAAAAGGCATTTGATTCATTGTCACTTTTAAACAAACAAATGAAAATGCCAAAAAGAATGTAATTGACTGATGAAACGAAGATGGAAACAGGCTATGCACGCAGAAATATAGTGACTTGTGAACATCCACTGAAGTTCGAAAAAAATACACATGGGAAACATTTCAGTATGTGAAAATTTTTTAAAAAATGCAAAATAGGAAACTGTCAAGAACATGAGAGAGTGGCTGGTCAATTAAGTACTGTGTAAAGATTTCCAATTTTCTTGTAGTAAATTATTTATTTAGCCCTTGCATGCCATCAATATATTTTACAAGTTTAATACCCAAATTATAGCTACCCACCCATTTATGGCCCTGTAAATGAGTCCTGACTTATCAATGTGAATTCTTGTTCTAGGCAATGTCAAATTTAGATTGGATTTGGATGTATTGCTCTTACCCTTATCAAGAAGTTTTGCTAGTGTGGTATTTTATTGCTATATTTAAAATGGAAAGTGCTTTTAAATAGACTTGCCTGGACAGCACAACTGATCACAGCTCAGATATGTCATTTCCCAGCTTAAAAACCCATCCTAATCCAGGCAGGAGGTCTTGGAGATGTAGCAGAACTCATTTATACCCATTGAGATTGCGTTTGGCTGCAATCTCAATCCTTTGCGATGAAGTGGAAGAGCTATTGTGACAACAATGACTTTAATCTAAAGTAAGGGTAGCTGGAACTCTTAAGTAATAAAACCAAATGGTAATCTGCATGTTTCCTGATACTTCATAAGAAAAGCAAGCAGTAAAGAATTCAAATGAACAAGTGTAATGACTTCCTGAAGTACATTGCATTACATTTGGTCATGCTTGTGTCTCTTATCCATGTTTCACTTTTTAGTAAAGGTAGGCAGCTATACCTAGGAGCAAAGGTGAAGAATTATCAGTGGAGGAGAATAATATGTAAGAGACCTACTAATCAAAAAGGAATGTAAAAATAAGAACATTGTTGTGTAAAATTATATCAAAGCAACACAAGTATCTGGAAAACAGAAAAGAAATCAAGCAGAAACATTACTTTCATTTGACTAACTAAAAGCAGGATGTGCCCAGTACAGGAGTCATTTGGAAGGTTAATAAAAACAACATTTGTATTCATGAGATCAAAGCTAGCTGAGATTTGCATCTCTGTACCAAAGGGCGTATCTAGTAAGAGGACAAAACAGAGAGGGAGCAAGTATTGGATAGGTTTGTAAGAGCTGAAAATGATGGCCTTCTTATTGTTGGCTGCAGTCTGCAACCAATGTTTCTGGGCCACAACTCTGTAGAGCATAAAGTGAAGACCCTGCGGCAGAAAGAAGGCTGGACTGAAGACTGCCAGGAAGGCAGAGGAATGTGGGAGGAAAGCCCAGAGGAAGAAAGGGAGTTCTGATCTGAGAGGCATGCTCAGGGGAGATGGAGACCTGGAAACTACCAATAGCATGTAGGGCTGTCCACCAAGTTTTTGCATTCTGATGTCCCAGTGCTTATTCTAAGTGCAGTCTCGGGGCTCAGCAAAGACATACAGCTGCAGCAAGGCTTGCTACATCCTGCTATGGGGCAATGATGGGGAAAGAGTCTATCCGACTACAGCACGAACAAAGCTTTGGTGATGGACCCGTCTGCTATAGACAATCAGAGGAAATGAGAATTGCAACAGAACAGCACGGGTTTGGCACAGTAGGACAAGCATAAGGGGTTGATGCAGCCTGTTAAGAGGGCATGAAGACAGTACAACTGGCAAAGCAGGCAGAGCAGGGATCTGGGGATGCAAGTACAGATCCAGCTCTCTAGATATTCAGGCTCAAGTTACCCACTAACAATACAAGGCTGCATGAGAATTGACAAGCATGCATAGTGGGGAAGAAGGGAGCTTCCAGGCAGGCATTTTGCAGCCATTGTCATTAGATGCGCCTCACGCACCAGGAGCAGTCCAAAAGTTTGGCATTTCAGCTGTCAAGACTCCTACAGTTGTCCCTGGAAGGCGACAAGCTCCTCCAGAGTAGATTTCATCACCCCTCTTCTCACACTTGTTTTACAATGGCATGACGTTTTCTCAGTTGCTGGCATAGACTAGAAACCTCATTTCTTTTTTAGATGGGCAACAATATAGAATTTGAATCCCACCCTTAGTACGTGTAACTGACCTGTCAAGGAGGTCAGGATCACTGATATCAGCAGCCTGATACAAACCGCTCTCCTGGACCTGTGGCTGATATCTCTGTCATGTATTTCTCACCTTGCATTCACCCAGATGACTTACTTCAAAAGCCCTAGTTGGGAAAACTACAGTGCTTCTACAGCTCCATAAAGTACAATACCTCTTCTTGAAATCACAGCTGTTCCTTTTGCTGTTTGCATGTGCACTTGCTATCTATCTCAGCCCAATACAACTGTTGATTGTTGGAAGGTACAGCTAACATTAATCAGCATAGATGACCCCCTGTATATTGCAGTAATTTCTCGTTAGAGCTGTTTGCTGCCTCTCTGCCTCTGCTGCGTTGTTTTGAGGGGGTCCACAACATAGCTGAAAACAGGCTAAATCCATTTTTTTCTGTCCCTATTTGAAGATTTACAAATGTTAAGATTTTTAAGATAAATACTAAAATATCTAATTTTTTTTAATTTATTTTTTGCTTCTGAATTTAGTGGGCACACAATTGTTCCAGCATTCAGTCCTTTTAATAACTTCATCCTAAATCAAGTTTATATACAAGCCACTTAAAATACCCTTCCAACTAATTTGTTATGGGTGCTATGTTATGTCACACTGATCTCTCCTAGGAATTTACAAATTCATCATAGATTACTATTTTCCAGACTTGCTCCTGCTCCCACTGAATTCAGCTGTAAAACTCCCATTGCATTCAGGGCCAAAATGATTGGGTCACTGAGTCCTACTATTATTTCAAGTTCTGGTTTATTCTACAGTTTCTATCCCATGTAACTTTAGTCTGTTTTGGAACTGCTAAACAGCATAGTCCACTTGAAGGAGGCATGTTAGTTGTGACAGCATCATACAAAGTCTTGTCAGGATCTGCTTCTCCTCTGTTGCATAAATGCAGTACATTGTTCATACATTTCTAGTTAGTCCTCTGTATTTCATAATCAGCTCTCCTCTTTCTAATTACTTAACATGACTGTGTAACTGTGGTCACATGCTAAGACTAAAATCATGCTATTGATGAACTGTAGGAGTGGGAAGGGATGGGAGGAAATCTCCTCTTGAGCTATAAATAGTCCTTACAAAGTGAAAACACCCTAACCTTGTTAATCACAAATTAGGAAGGAGTGTGCCAAAAATAGCACGACGATTGGGTGTCAAATCAAACGCCTCTGAGCAGGTAGTTTGTACAATACCAGGTGACTATAGCTGTTGTGGGAATATCCTTGCTCAGGAAAACAGTCTAACTCAGTGCCAACTAGCCATCAATGACTGGCTTTCTCAGGGACCCTGTTTAAAAGGCATCTGAGCAACAGAAATGAGTGATATACTCTGTTCCTCCTGCATTACTTGGTCTCACTGCCAGTACAGTATAGTTGTTGTAATCTAAAACCAGACAGTTGTTTGTACAGTAGTGTAAGAATCTAACAATGGCTGTGCCAAATAACTCTCCCACACAACTTCTGAGATAACTAAATATAAGTTTGCATTAACAATTCACCCTGCAGAGTTTGCTAAACTGCTTTCTCCCAGCAAGCTGAAGGTCTCCTGGATTTTCAGGCTTCATGACAAAGCCTTCTGGCTCATACAGTTTGATCAATTTCTAGTCCTGACTATGTTCAAATATTTTATAATAAGAAAATGCATTTTTTCCACTCCTAGACTCCCATCAGAGTGTTTATTATATTAGATACATTACATAAGCTGGCACTTTAGGTGCTTTATGGGTTTTCCATACACCCTTATTTGCTAATGGCTAGCCTGACTTTGTGAGTCTACTGCAATTTTTGACCTTTCCTAGTAATGGGAACCTGTTTTGAATAATGTTTGTAGTACCTTTAAAAAGAGACATCATAGAAATGAAAAAAATTCATAATAATTATGATAAAAATATTTCCTTTATATGATACTTCAGCCAACTTTCTTTCACAGGCTGAGTAGTGTCTTTCCAAAAACTTTCAGCATGTACCTTTATTTTTCTCAGCTGTGGATTCCAGGTTGAAAAACAAACCACTTGTATTAAAAGCAGAAATAGACTAAATATGGCAATCTCTGATGAAAGGTAAGACTCTTTGCTAAAAGTTCCATGCCCAGTGACCAGGCTCAGTAACTTCATCCAACTTACTGACTTTCTGCTTTTTCATGGTTTAAGAATTTCAAACATGCAAAATCTCTCATTATATTTATAAGCTAATGGCCCTGATTTTGAAAGATGCCAACACCGTCAGGCCCTGAGATTTTAGTTTGAAGGTAACGCTCACCAGCTGGATAGGAAGGTCTGGATTGGTGATCCCACTCTGAGCCATTTTCAGCCCCACTAGAAGTTGTATCAGCCTTGCTCAGGTGAGTGAGAAGAGATGGTAGGATTAAGCGTGCTATATGATATGATACCATCCCCGGATCTGACACTTTGGTGGGAAGGAATTTAAAGTAATTGTGGTGATAGCCAACTGGAAGAACTTTTACTGGTATACATAAGAGAGTCATAGAACCATAGAATGGTTTTGGTTGAATGGTACCTTACATATCATCTAGTTCTAACCCTCCTGGCATGGGCAGGGACACCTCCCACTAGGCCAGGTTGCTCAAAGCCTCATCCAGCCTGGCCTGGAACAGTTCTCCGGGCTGAAAAACCCCAGCTCTTTCAGTCTGTCTTCACAGGAGAGATGACCCAGCCCTCTGATCATCTTTGTGGCCCTCCTCTGGACCCACCCCAGCAGGTCCACATTTTTTTTATGCTGGGGAGCCCAGAGCTGGACACAGCACTCCAGGTGGGGTCTCATGAGAGCAGAGGGGGAGAATCACCTCCCCTGACCTGTTGGTCATGCTGCTCTTGATGCAGCCCAGGATACAATTGGCATGCTGGGTCATGTTGCACTTCTCGTCAATCAACAACCCCAGGTCCTTCTCCATAGGGTTGCTCTTGAACCATTCCCTGCCCAGCCTGTATTTGTGCTTGGGATTGCCCCAGCCCAGGTGCAGGACCTTGCACTTGGCCTTGTTGGACTTCATGAGGTTCACAAAGGCCCACCTCTCATGCCTGTCAGGGTCCCTCTGGATGCCATCCCTTCTCTCCAATGCCACAACCACACCACTTGGTATTGTTGACAAGCTTGCTGAGGGTGCATGAAATCCCACTGTCCATGTCAACAACAAAGGTGTTAAACAGTGCCAATCCCGATGTCAACCCCTGAGGAACCCCCCTTGTCACTGGCCTTCACCTGACAGTGAACAAGAATTTACAAAACATTTGGGAAAAGCTTTCCCACCTCATAAACAAGTATGAATATTTACCAGGTAGGCCTGCTCCTTAATACACTTGCAGTTACTTTACAAAGATGCAGTACAGGGAGATCTGCTCTTAATTATCTTAAAATACAGCCACAGGAAATAGCATAAGGCTGTCATAGGCTTTGCAACCTAGAATTCCTACTTTTAATCAGCAATAGTCATTTTAAATTCAGCTTCTTAAAAGTCTTAGTAAAATTTACCTTAGGGAACAATAAAATGGCAATTAGGTATGACAAAGTTATGTAGCAGAAACAATTAGTTATCGCCTCAATAAAAAAAGGAAAGATGGGACTGTGAACTTATCAGCCCAGTTCCAGGAAACAGGATAGCCTTCTTGACCTTAATGCAAAAAGCCCAAATATTTGGAGATGGTAATTTTGGTATCTCTCTAAAGAAACCAGGGCTTTTTTCTCTTTTTGATTGCCCAACCTACTACTGATACTTCACTATATTAATTTAACGGCATTGATCAGTCACTCTGATAAATCATCGTATATTTGCTTGCATTACAAGTCTCCTAATACATTTCCACATTGTGAAGAAAGTGCTGCAATGTACCCCAAATAGTCACTAGGTGGTAACATATGCAGACTTGAGCATACCTGCAAATCCTGCACATTCTCATCTAATGTTTGTCCACATTAGAGAAATTTAGTCAATCTTCTGAAGGAACAACATCAAGTTTGTAGTGTCTCATAATGTTTGATAGAGACAAAACCCTGAGAGCTCATTAGTTGATTAAAGCCAGCCGGGAGCTTAGCTGTCCTTCATGCTGCTCTGGAGAGTCCTGTAGCCGTGTTCACCTCCATGCTTGCCTGTGAAGCCTGGTCTGTAAGAATCCCTGTGAAACTTGATATGAGAGTTTGGAAAGGTATGTGTTTTCTATTAAATGCTATCAGCCTTTCCCAAAAGGATAAAGAAGTTGCGGTTTGCAAGTTTCTGCCTTGGTGCTTTTGATATATTTGCCGAGTGTTTCCTGCTAATACAGGGCAAGGTTGCCCCACGCACCCATGCCAGGGAATAAGGAATTTACTCTCTGGGTGGCCCCTGCACATTGACTGTCTGTGCCTGACGGGCAGAGCAGGCTGCCAGGGAGCCTGTGGAGCCCCAGCCCGCCTCTCGCCTAGCCCAGCACCCCAGTGGGAAGTAATTTACTGGTGATCTGGGCCAGGAGCAGTCTGCTTTGCTGATTAATGGGAGAACCACAGACGAAAGCATCATTCCCTGACTCCCAGAGCTAGGCAGTGGAGACCAGCTCTCATCTGTGTTTTAGGAGGAGCTTGCTGTCTGGCAAGCCCCAGGGTAGACCCAAACCCACCCAGGTGAAGCTGTGCAGCACTTCCAAGGCTCAAAATCTGTTTGCCCCGTTTGTGGGGGGCTTAGAGGGGATGGCAAACTGTAGGCCAGATTTATTGCTCCTTTCTAAAAACATGTAACAGTTTTCCTGCAAAATAGCAAAGAAGAGAGAGGAAGGAAGACGTGAGGTTAGCTAAGAAGCTACATACAAGATGGTCCAGGTAAAGACATCAAGAGGGAGAGAGGCTGATTCTCAAATTTTCATCTGCATGGAGCTGGAAAGTTTTCTGCCTCTAAGCAAGTAGCACTATTTTAAACCGTGGTCTCCTATTTCTGAGTTAATAGTGTGCCCCGAGGAAAGGGAGGTGACTGAAACAGAAGCATGTGGGGTTTATTTGGATTGTCCCAGCTACTGAGTCTGCCCTGCAGCTTACTAAATGATTGGCACATTAATTTTAAAAATCCCCAGACATTTTTAAAACAAACATGTTTTGTCCATTCTGCCCCTCCTTTTAGATATTTACAATAGGCTTAGCCAGAAAGAGTAACAAAGTGAATGAGCTGTAGAAATGCTAATTCTGAAGGCCTGTTTCCTTACCTCAATTATGTGCATGTTATGTTGCCTAATACAGCAATTTAAGAATGACATTTTCTAAACCATCTGATGCAATACATGACACCTGGCACGCTGAAAAGGAATTTGAGAGTCTGTAGGGGTTTAATCAGTATTTTATCATCTGCTAGCTATATCTATAAGAACATGGCAAACGCTCATTCACTTATCATCTTGGTCTGCACATGGAGCATTTTCTCTGCAATGCAAATGGAATAATGGAAGATTGAATCAAGAATAGCAAATAGATCCATGTGGTCATTGTATGGAACTATGACTTCATGACACCCAGAGAGGTTGTGGAATCTCCTTTCCCAGAGATATTAAAAACCCACCTGGACATGATCCTGTGCAACCTGCTCTAGGTGAACCTGCTTTATCCAGGGGGTTGGACTAGATGATACCCAGAGCTTCCTTCCAGCTCCAGTCATTCTCTGTGACTCACATTGATTGAGTCAAAGGACTTTTGCCAGACTTTTTTATTCATGTTGGTTTCCTCTGGCATCCATTTATGTAAGAGTGATCAGATTGTTATTGTAATCCTTTATCGTAAATATGGTGATTCAGTAACACATACAGTGATTTAAGAAAGTAAATACTTATAGCTAGTTCATGATGGTTGATACGATTTAGAGAGATAGAAAAGAAAATGCAGTACCTGAAATACTCACATTTAAAAATTCAAACCTAATCGAAATTTAAGTAAGTTAGAAACTGTCTGACCACCCACATGGAAAACAAAACAAAACAAAAACAAAAACAAAAACAAACAATAAAACCCCCACAACAAACAAACAAGTTTACACTAGTGTAAACTTCTGAAGCGGAAGGAGAATCTTAGAAATCATTTTTTAAAAGGGGGCTAAACCAGACTGAAAATTATCTAGCTCTTCTCCTGACAGTTTAAAACAACTTTCAGACACAATGTTTCCACAACTTCCCTACATGGCCACCATTAATCCCTGGCTACCTGTGTTGTTAGCCATCTATATTGCTTTTTTCTTGATGTCTAGTCTAAACCTCCTTTGCCACAATTTAAACCCAACGCTCGCTGTTTTGTCACCAGTGGACACAGAAAAGTTTATTTCCTTTCTGTCTAAAGTGCCTTTTACATCTTTGAAAACTGCTGACTGTGCTTTAGAGCAAAAAAAAAAGCAAAAAATAATGCATCCGTTGGCACTGCAAGGTCAAATTTAATCCTTAGTAGTACAAATCCTGACATCTTTTTTCAGGATCTGAAAGAGGCATGACATGGCCAAGAAGCTGTTGCCAGACAAGGAGATGAAGGTGCTGTAGACTTGGCTACTGCCATACCAGGAACACACCTAGCAAAGCAGGATGGAAGGAGGAAGGACATGGTGAGCTCTGAAGATACCCTGCCAATTCTCCTAGAATAGGAGTTCCCATCTCTAGTAACACTTGAGGACAAGCAGCAGTGACTGGGATAAGCATCCTGCTAGCACCTCCAGGGATCTGGCTAGCCTAAGCCCTGTTGGTCTGCTGGTCAGGGATAGCCCACAGGGCAGAATGAGGCTAAGAAGTAGGATGCATCTGAAGTGCTCCTCGGATTTTCAGAACCCAAAGGATTCATTCATTCAGTATGATTTAGATAAATCTCTGTGGCTCTAATCTAAACCTTTTATAGTTCATAATGCTCTTGATTTGCAAGGGGAAGTTGGCACTCTTGAGAGAGAGCTACATGTGATTACTAAAATATTCCATTTTAAATGTAAACAAACTTATGGCATCATTTTTATTTCGTAGTGTTTAGATTGTATCTGTGGCCTCACAAGGAAAAGGATTCTTTTAACAAGCTTTAAACAAGAGCCAAAAAAAAAAAAAAAGGTGGTCTAGTGCATTCTTGTTAACATTAAAATTAATTACCATAGACTTACATTTTTAAAAACAGTTCTTAAAAAGTGCTATAATAATTCTCCCTCAGAAAGCAAAGATAATTACACAGTATTGTTGCGCCAGCTTTGTTTATGCTGTTCATATTCTAGGTGATATGAAGAGTTATTCTAATTGTGAGTGTTCATACATGCTTAAGTCTATGTGAAAAGCTCCATCACTAGGAAGGAAGACCTAGCCTAGAGTGATAACTTAAGGCTAGACACTTATGTGGCTACTAGAGAGGAAAGCAGATTCGTTTCTTTTGCCATATGATTCTCCTCCCCCTCCTTTTTTCCTTTCCTTTTTAGTTCCTTGACTCTTTTTGATTTACGCTCTTGCTGGTCCACTGTTTTGAGAACCTGATGTTGTGGAATCTTTAAGTCATCTGTGACCTAGGTCACTACAGACAGGAGCAATTTAGTAAAAGTATTAATTGAAACTCTCTGGCAAGCCCTACTTCTGCAGATGAAGTTACACATCAAACCTACGCAGACTGCAACTACACTTCCGAACAGACTAAGATTTTCAATATCTCATAAACAGGCTCCTCAATCACCAGAATCTAATAAGACTATAATCATCATTGACACTATAATGATTAAAATGAATAAAACCCATTAAGAAAAGTCATGTTGAGTTATTAAAAGTTTCGCTCTGTGTGATATGTAATCTTTTATCCATTTTTTATGATGAAATCTGTAACCATCTATCCACAAAAGACCATTAATTTACTGCTCTGTGGATGTTACCATGCTCTTTAGTTTAACAGCTTATCATTGATTTCTTGAGGGAGATATTATATTTGGAGAAATACACATGGAACTAAAGCCAGTACGTTGCTGTAAATTTGCCACTGACAGGATGATCAAAGTATTTTGGTCTAGTCAGAGCAGAGGGCTGGTGTACAAGTTCAGAAGAGCCTATGGTCATATCCCTGCTCTTGTAAGCAGACCCCGAGGCAAGGCAGCAGATACATGTTTTCAAGAAATCACAAACTCTTGTAAGAAAAGGTCATGTGCACTGCAGGGGGAAACACAATAAAATTTCCATTAACTAGAGCCTAGTTAACCGGCTTATTGGCATCTATTAGAAACAAATTGCAAACAAAACTGATCCTATTATAAACTTCCCCTTGTTCCCTCAGTAAAACAAAGTCACTGAATGACCCACAAAAGAGGAGGAACACAGTTTGTCAGATGACTTGCTTTATTTTCGAGGGAAGTATTATGTTTCACCCACTGAAGGGTCTACAATCATGACTGGCAGAAAATTACATAATTATGGGAAATACATGAATCAGTGCATCAAAAGTAACCTGGAGAGGGGAGGCAATGCACTTCTGCTCACATTCTTTTACTAGGGACTTCTTTTCCTCCTAGGCAAACAGCAATAAAAAAATGTGAATGGAAGGATGTGTACACAAACTTTCTGTCTAAGTGGTGGGAGAGCACTCTTTCTGAAGTGTACATTTTCTCATAATAAACCCAGCTCCAATATCTTTATTGCTCATCTCCTTTTTAATCTTATTAACAATAAAGCCTAAAAATGTTTTGAAGAAGTCAAATAAATGGTGTCCTCCTTTTTTTCTGAACATTCTTTCCATTTACCTGGATAACTAATAAACTGTCTTTCCCAACATTTTTAATCTTCAGATGGTGAAAAGTCACTCAAAAGCAGTGAGGATATGACCATTATTAATTGCTGAGAATCTGACCCATTCTCTGTATTTTCCATCTTCCTGTTTTTCCCTTCAGGCACCTCTTAGCACTTCAGATATAGCTATGAATCAAATAAAATTCTTCTTGGTTTATCTGTACCACATGCCACAAGCCAGTACCACAGAAATGTAAGTCCCTTTGCAAAGGGAATAAAACAAAAAATATTTGCTTTCCAAACAAATATAGGCATGACAATTATAAAAGTCAAATGTCACCTTCCTCTTAGCAAAAGAAAGTAGGGGATGGAGGATGCAGGAGCATGGAATATACAATAATGACTGTGGATGTTACTTTGACATAGAATACAGCTATAGGGAAAATGCTGTGATTTTAGCACTCCATTCAGAGGCAAAGGTGTGCCAAGGAATTCACAGAGGAGCTTGCTCTGGCCAGCCCTGCCCTTTCAAATGCTCTGCCAATGCAGGATGTTGCTTATCTGAAAAAAACAATTTTCTCAGCAATGCTTTTGAAAAAGGAATAGAAAGGCTTGAAGTAATTGTTGTAGGAGCAGCTTGGGAAACAATTCTAAAAGTTACATCTTTCTTTCAGAGTAAAAACTGAGCCTTACTTCGAAGATCCTGGCAAATACCTGTCATGATCATCTATTTTTATACAACAGCTACATGCTCTACTGAAAAAAAAAAAACACAACATGAAGGAGACCACCTACTCTGACCTACTCGGGAGTCCTTCCTGTAGTCTGGATCCTGGATTTACTGAGTGATCCATGCTGAGTTCTACTGCAGCATTTGTGGGTCCCTGTGATGCTATTTTTCTTCCCTTGCAAGTGTAAGCCAGAGATTAAAATTCTATTGCGCAAATCCTCCAGAGTCACAGAGCCTCTTGCCATGGGGGATCCTTCACATTGATCAGCCTGACACTTTGCAGAGCACAAGCCAGGCAGCTCAGTACAGCTGTCAACAGATTGATACCTATGACTTAGGTGAATCTGAAGCATTTCAGTTCCTTGGCCATATGTTGATTGAAAGCCATTAGTAGAAAATGGGTAGTCTGAGATATTTATGGTGAACTCTGCAATCATCTATCCTTTGAAGAGCATTAATTTACTGCTCTGCACATGTGACCACGCTCTTTAATTTAACAGCTCATCTTGCTGGGGGGCAGGGAATTTGTTAGTAACAGATTATTCTGATAGGTGACCCATATTCCATGTTGCAAAAAATGGGGTTCCTGCCCGACCTTCCTTCACTCCAACTCTGGAGAGTGGTTTGATTCCGTGTAAGTCATAACACCCCGTATTGGGAAACGCTTGAGAAAGGAGGCTCAGACTGCTGTGCCTTTCTGCCTACTATCCCCAACCCAGCCATTGCCAGAGCACATGCCTAATCAGGAGGAAAAAACCCAAATTCAAGTTCAAATTCCAGTTGCATACCAAAGTGCTGGTATTTCTTCATGATCCTTGCAACTAATTCACTAAAACCCTGAAGCATGACTTGACTACAGTCATGTACTAATACAGAGCTTCAGGTACTATGAAAGCAAAGTTTTCTCCCCTACTCCTGGACTGAGAGAGAGGGAATAAATGGGAAAAATTGTGGCTTAACAGACGTTTGATTCTTTAATAAATACTGCAAACCACAGTGAATGGTGTTTGTTATCAAAAGATTTAAAGGTGAACGTTATTAGGTAGATGAAAGCTTGTTAAGGAGTATTCTATGGTAGTGAATGAGGTAAAACAGAGGAAACTGTCTCCATCCTGGAAGGAATATTTACTTTAATACATCATAGAAAAAAGGTAAACCGATTGCTAAGATGTGCATAATTTTTAGGATATTCATTAATTTCATTTTTTCTTTATATTACTAAAAACACACATCTTTCAGCAAGGCAGTGAAGAGTTTGTTGCATGAATGTTTCCCTGTTATTAATCTGAACTGTGGTTAATTATAATCTTTTGAGACGACTCTTATACTGATCAGAAAAGTGAGGGAATTGTGAGGGAGTGGCGGTGCTTACAGGAAGGATGAGAAAACAAGTCACTTTGAGAGTTTTAGCAAATCTGTTCAATGGTAAGGGATGATTACGGACTGACGAGTCAGCTGTTCCACAATTACAGGTAGAGAGAGCAATAAAATCTTGCTGAGTTTGGCTATTGAAATTATATGGTTTCATAAATAGTATAATATTGTTCTCAGCAGGTAAAAGGTGTATTTTTAAGGATGACCACTTTAGCACACCTAGAACTATCCGGTGGCTGAAGGTCACCAGGCCACCTGCTAAATGATAATATAAATCCACAGAATTACTTGATAGGAAAGTAATTGCTGAAGCTTTGCTCTTGTTGTGAAATTACAGTTTACTGAGTAGGCAATATTTTCATTGTAAATATTTTCCTACAAGTATATCAAGGGAGAGAGGGCAGAAGAAATTTTTTGCTAGTGTGTGTCTCAAGAAGGAGTACTACATTTTATCATAAAAAACTTGTAATGGTTGGTCTATTTTTCCTTCCAGCTGGTGCAGAAAAAGAGCTATTTTCTTTTTCCTTTCTTGCTCAAACTTTATGTCTAGCACTGTAACGTCAGCACTGTCTTTAAGTTGGTGATAAGGGCATGCAGCTACAGATTGCCAGATGTGACTGCATCAGGAGAGTGGGGTGTTGAATGACACCTTTTGTTTCCTAAACAAGGAATGTCTGCCCTCGGCAAAACACGATATATGAGGAATATGAGCTAGCTTGTCCTGCTTTAGCCCCCAGTTATGTCTTGCAATTGTTCCTGACCCTAGTCTGGCAGGAAGCTCTTTCCTCCCTGCTCTCTGACTGTATATTTATAGGCAGAGGCAGATGAGGAATTTCATAAACAGCGCAGTGAAGCTGGAGAAGCCACTCAGAGTACTGGCAACCCTGTATGGAGAATTGGCATGCCGAAGTCCTGCCCAAGGTGGTCAAAAAATTACTTACTTCGCAAAATATTAAGCAGATCTTTGGATACCCCCTTAAGTGATAATCCCTTAGCAGCCGGGCCCCAGACTTCATCCCTTTCAATCTAAAAATCAGCTAAAGTTTTCTGAGGATTGGCCTGTAAGATTGCTATTATTTCATAGTCTGAAAAGTTATCCACAGCTTTCATCAATCATCATGCAAGTGAACTTTGCTCTGCAAGTCCAATGACATCTTGATGTTCTTTTTTATAAAATGTTCTTTTTCTGGAATATTTTTTGCTAAAGGACTTATAACTGATACTCAGGAATATTCACCATGCAGCAAGCTTATAATACTAAGTCTTATAGTAATCAAATTGCAAATGTCTTGCTCTCAAAGTGGATGCAAACAAGGTCCAAAGAGTTCTCAAATGAACCCAGACATTGCAAAATTTAATGCAAATTACTGACATGAAAAACTCTGCCAGTATTTAAAATGATTAAACATACGGGTCTATAGAAAGTCATCTTTGAAGGCTCATTTCCTCAGGAGTAAAGTGCATGGGCTTTCAAAGGAACTATTAGGAATTGTCTAGGTATAATTAAAATTACATAATTCATAAATAATAAATCCCTTTTTTTCAATTACTCTTCTAAGTAATTATACATCAGTGCTTAATTGATATTTAGCTCTGTGAGTACCTAGGTCTTTATGTAAAAGCAGGAAAAATACTTTGGGTTGGAGTCCACTTAACTAGCATCTTACTTGCATTCAAATATTTTTCTCACACACAAAAAAATACAGATAATCTAAAATGAGAGTGTAAATTGTCTAGATCAAGATCACTGTGTCAACAGTGAGAAGCAGATATGTTTTGAGGGAAAACAAGGTTTCATCCATTTCAGCTGTTAGGTATGGAAAGACCTTAAATTATGAGTCTAAGGGGTGTAAGGAGAAGGAGTACCTCGAGAGTGACTATTGGTGTAGTCTAAGGCACTGCATAATAGAATAGTTTCCTGTATAGCCCTTCTGGAGATCAGTGTTAATTAGTTTTAAGTGGGTAAGTAACCAAAAATAATTTCTTAATGTGAAGACTTCTCTTGCATGGACAGCCATGCTTAGAGGCAGTATTTGCCTCAGATCTCCGTGGATAATTTGCAATAGCATTTTGCTGTTCGGAAGTTGTTACTGATTTCTTTGCTGTCTTCTAATATTTGCCATTAGTCTATATTTTAGCATAACATCAATGTATCTGCCGGCACATATATTATGTTGCCATGCTAAATTACTATTGCAATGGCTGGATTCCTCCTGGACTCTTAAACTGAAAGGTAATATTTCTCAGGTTTTCCATAAAGTCTTGAATTTGACCTCTGAACTCTGCATGACTACTCATAGAGTCAATCAGATGGGAAAGTTACATCACTGACTGAATCTTCCATTATAGCTATTGAAAGGTCTCAACAATCTCTGCAATAGATAACCCACAGGCAAATCAAATACCGCTTTGGTAGCAATGCTAGAATTGTACTCATTTACAAAGCTGTCACTGAATTTGCAGTAGTGCCTTGTACTTAGAAGATAATTTGTTTTAATTTATCTGATGCTGTCTCTCTGCACATACTTTACTGATGTGAGCATACACATGCTTTATATTCACTGTGTTTAATATAGAAGATTCTCTCTCTTTAGCACCTGTTTTACCGGCTACCCAGGTTAGGAAAAGAATGCCAAATATTCAGAAGGGCTATGTTTTCATCTGATTTGTTCTATATCATGATGTTTTCATCTGATTTTGTCTACATCATGATGTAATACTTTCCCATTTGTATCTAAACTTCAAAGTCCCACAACAATAAAACTTCTTTCCATGCTAATTCAGCTGTCACATACTATTCTCTACAGAGTAAAGTGTGCATCATCCCACTGAATCTTCAACACATTTGAATGGAAATGGCCAAATGAATTTACCATTACTCTAGGTCTGCAAAGACAGGTTCTCTGTGTTAAGGAAGTAACATGTTTTTTACCTTTCTTTCCATATAGTAAGGGGGAAAACATTCAGCAGCAACACATGAAGGTTTAACGTCTACACCTTTGTTTCAGTTTATCAACATTTTTAATTTCATCTTTCAGTAAAAAAATGACAGAGGTATTACACAAGAAATCCTAGATAATATCTTTGTAGCACATTTGAGACAGACCACTGTTTTCAACTGTTTAAACAAAATCTAACGTGAACATACTTCAGCCAGCTTGGCTGGCTTTGAAGCATGAGTTTAAAATAACCATTGAGATAGAAACACCATTATTCATAAAAACAGCAAGTTAATAATAAAAGTGTGCTTGCTAGAACTTGCAGCACTATTATTGTATATAATCCCAAAAATAAGGACATTTTTTTAGAAATCAGGGTATTTAAAAACAACTTAAAGACTTAAGCTCCATTCCTCATGTCTGCCTTTCAGTTGCAATTTCAAGTTTTCCTTCACAAAGAAGACATTTGGAAAGTACTTTTTTTTTTAAAGGAAAGCCAGGTCCTGTTGGTGCTAGGACTCACAGCTTCAAAGAAAAAACAAAACATTACAGAGTCATGGAATAGTCAGGAAATTTGTCAGCCCTATGACACAACACCACAGTTACATTTTAGAATACAACTTGCTAGCCCAGGCTTCACAAGGCCAAAGAGTTTTCCCCCAGAATGGGCCTGGTTATCAAGAAGAGCTACAGGCATTCACACAGCCTCATGCCAAAGCCTTCTCCTGCCATCCCTTGCATATGGAAAGTGTTAGAGAACCCAAACAACTAAATCAGGCAAGAGGAACAAACAGAGAATAACAATGACTTTCACATGTCCCATAAATATACCTTGGCAGTGAATCCATCTGCAAGCACAGCACACTAGACAATTAAGGGCAATTTTTCAAGTGTGTTCTCTGAAATTTCAATGCAGTGTTGCTTGCCTGTTTTTCATAGGAAAACTCATGTTTTCACATTGAGTTGCATGTGAAAGCTGGCATTCAACCATTCCTTGTGTAGTTTCAGAGTCTGTGAAGAGGGGCCTTTGAAAGTTGAACCTGCTAGTTACAATTCTAATGCAGAGATAAAATATTTTTCTTTCCCTTGATCTTGCATGGTTTTCACAAGCTTTGAGTGAAAATAAGTGTTAACTCCCCTTAGTAATTTTTGCAAGATGTCTGTGGTAAATTACCCACAAGATGTAAGTAGGTTCATCTGATAGCTGGAGACCCTTAAAGTGTCTATTAGAAAACTATACTCATGAAAGACTTTCTTATTGATTGCAATCATTATTAGCTCAACTGGCCTGAGACAGAGAATAAATATGCATTATACCTCTTGAGAAAACAAGTTTCACAATTATACGGATTTTATTGACAAACAAGATTTTTGAAAGCTTGTATGGTCAGTTCCTCTTTGGAGAGGCTTGTCCAGCTTGGAATCACTACAAGAGCTACCAGTAGCTCTCTGTATTGTATGATTCATCTGTCCCTATAGATAACCCTATATATCACTGCAGAGTGTGCTGATTAGAAGGGGTGTTACTAGGACCCGGAGGCCTAAATTGCTGCTTGATACTGCATTAACATTTCACATTTATTAACTCAACACACAAACTATTGATCTGAAAATAAAATTAGTGGTTTCTCTGGCATAGTAGTGAAGAATAGCTCTTTGTAATGGAAGAAATTCTCATTCTTGATTGCATAACAGTAACCATTAAATTTCCTTATTATGAAGGCATCTAATTAGCAAAGATTTTCATTTTTTTCCCAATACCACAGGGGGCCAATCACTATTCTGAGCACATATCACTTAGGTGCATAAAAATTTGCATTGTGCTGTTGGTTTTCCTTTTGAGAGAATGCCTGGGAATATAACAGAATATAGATATGGCGCTAGCATTTTCTATATAAAATTAAAATTCAATTCAGCAGAAAGTGTGCAGTAAGGAAATGTATTTGAAGATTCTGTTTCCTCTCTGTCTTCTTGTTCTTCACCACTCCCTGAAAACTTTGCAATGGATATTGTCAGCACAAAAAAAAAAATGGTTTTGTTGTTCAATATAAAATTCCCCTGCAAAATACACAGAAGTTTTTAATGGGGCCCTGCTTCTTCTGAACAACCTCTTGCCTCACATAAACTACAGCTGCAATTTAAAACCATAACTTGCTTTTCAAGGATGCCTGCAATTGGGTTTACTTAATCCTCTCTCCTCCATGAAGTCCTGCGCTGTGAAAGAGAAATTGAAACTCAGAAATGTATCGGTGTGCACAAACATCGAATGAATGACTTTGAAGTTCGTGTCCCGAGCGCTTCCTTGCACCGTGCCTGTGTTGACACTGTAGCTGTGAGGCTTGGCAGGCTGATCATTACGGCTGTCTCGTCAATCTGATTCGCAGAGGCCGCAATCAGCATCTCACCGCCCCGTCATGCTTAGGCCAGCAGGTTCAGTGAGTGCAGCAGATGCACTGAAAGGGAGCAAACTCTTTTGAAACATAATAATGCAGTGTTCTCTCAGAGTTCCTGCACCAAACTTAGAGTTATTTTGAGCGATGTAAAAGTACATGCGATGTATGGTGAGCATTAATGCACATGCCCAGTCCCTCTGTGTGGGAGAGTGATAGGAAATATTGGTATCCTGAGTGGGTCCTAACCATTTTTATCTGAATGCAAATCAGTGGCAATCCACAGAAGAGAGGCTTTGTGACGTTGACAATGCCTATGATGCAACATCTGCAATTTTGAAAGCATGGTACCACTTGGGGTGTTAGGATTATTTGGTTGGGTGTAGGGGCTCCTGGTAATATACACCTTTCTATCTTTATAACTATATTAAATTTGTATATAACAAGTGAGATTGAATTTGTAATGCTTATATGTGGATGGACTATGCATTATAGTCAGAAGATACGAATTTTAGCTCTGAACTCCAAGTAGCTCAGCTATCTATGCCTGCTTTATGGAATGGCTGAATGAAACGAAACAGCATTGTGAACACAAGCAAATATTCTTAATTATTTTGATGGGAGAAAAGGGGAAAGAGAAGATGGGAAAATACAATTTAGCCTGTACATTTTTCTTTCAGTCATGGTTTTCAAAGGCTGAAATAGATGCACAGAGCCACAATCCTGCCAGTTGCTCCCTGCAACTGCATTGATCTCAAGTAAGAGTTCAGCACTATTTGGAATTAGGAAAAATAAAATTAAAATCATCATGATGAAATATTTCCTTTCCCAGCTAGAACTGCTGATTCGACTGCAACACTAACATAGCTACTGTAGACAGGGTTTGAAACTTGGTTTCATCTCCTTACAGGCAGCCTCTGGATCATCTCTTGCTACTTGTGTATTTCTCACTGTTTCTGGCCTCTGTTTGGAGAGCTGGGGAAATGCAAGTTTTCTCTCCATGTTTTTATGTAGTAAACCCATACCCAACATGAAGAAAGGGTCAAACTGGTGGTTACATATATTGTCTTTCATTTCAGGGCTTCTTATAAAAGTGCGGCTAAAACAGCTGTGGTGGAATCAGGCTGCCAAGAACGCCTTACAACACAAGAGTATACCCAACTGGTTTATATAGCCTTAATTCAAGCAGCACAACTAATGATAATGATATGTTACAGTATTATTATGCCAGGAATGTATGAAATCAAGAGAGAACATTTCATTTTAAACTTTGCTGATTTTTCACATTTGCTTAGCATTTTCTCTAATGATTTCTTGCACTGTTTTTATGCCACCTCAGATAAAATGCCATCATACATGGTATTTGCACCATTAGGCACAAAGTAAGCATTAGTTATGATTAGAGGCAATGCTGTGAAGCATTAAAAAATGTAAAGGAAATGGTTTTCAAGCATACTCTCAAAGGCTCTGGAGCTTGAGTGTCATTTGCTTTCACCATGCCAGCTGGGTGATGTTCTGCATTTCAACAAAGCTAGCTACCATTTCCAAACAGATCCATGCAAGATTTTCAGCATTCATATTTGAGTGAGAAGTCCAGTAAAAAATACATTCACACAGAAATGCAGAGAGCAGAAATCCAATGAACCTATCTAGTGGGGATTAAGTGAAACAAAACACAGTGGTTACAATTAATCATCAGTGAACATGGTCACAATGACATTCTTTTCAAGGAAAGGAAACCGCTTTCTGTCATAAGCTGCATCTTGTCAAACAACGCCTCTAATATTTGGGTTTTATTATGACCCTTGTCTTTGTGGAGCATAACAGTGATTTTGACTTGCTGCATAGATAAAGGGTGAATAATGTAATTAGGTTGAATTAATAAAACTCATGGTCTTGAACTATTAACATGTCAGTATGGAAATTTTTCTCAGCTATTTCCTAATGCTGAAATGTAATGGAGTACAGTTCCACAGGATTAAGCCTCTACAATTATTCAGTTTGTCCTCTGGCTTGTGAAGAAGAAAGAACAAGACCATTTTTGAGCTGTGTGAACTTTCTTTCAGCATTTGGCTAGGTCAATTAGAGTGCAGGAAGTAAAACACCTGAAAGAAAGGATGGAACAAGCTAAGAGCAGCTGAAATCAAGTCCCTTGGTGTACATGTAGTCCAGACTTTTTCATGTTCTAGTCCCACATAAATGATTAAATTTTTTTCTTTGAGTTTTCTTAATTTATTTACCCAGAAAACTGACCTAAGATCCAGAATCTGATTTTCTGTGAGTTCACTGTTTGGAACACTACAGTGACTCTTTTTGAACCGTCAGAGACATAAAACCATTCAGATGATTTATTGGAGTGGATCTTGCTGCCAACATCTACCCTGGTGTGAATGATATGCATGATTCCATTGCATTTCATGAGCATTAACCCAATAGCACTCAAAGATGGAAGACAAAGTCATTGCTTGTGTAAAATTTTTAAGGTCCCATGCATCCATTCTCTCTGTGTAGGAGAGATTTGCCGTAACTTCATATTCGTTCTTTAATTTTGATATTGATCATTTAAACAAGAAAAAAGTCTTATCATCTAGTTTAGAAAATAACATAACTTTCTGATGAAAACTATTGTTTATCCTCAAAATTAAGGTGATTTCATAAGACAGGATTGAAATACTGACTTAGACCAACACTAAATAAGTACACCTGAGCCAAAATCTTCTCAGATAATTGGTTCGAAGGCACCTCAGGAGTTCATCTGGCCCAGCCCCTGCTCAAGCAGGGCCATGCACAGCCACTTGCCCAGATCCATGTCCAGACAGCTTTCTAAAATCTCCAAGGAGGGGGGATGCCACAACCTTCCTGGGCAAACTGTGCCAGTGGTCAATCACCCTCACAGTGGAAAGGTGTTTCCTAATGTTAGCCAGAACCTTTCCTCCCTTTCTTTGTTTCCACTGGACACAAGGAAGTGTAAAGTTCACGAGAGCTGTGCCCTTCTGTGCTGCTGAAAGAAGACAGTATGAAGACAGGTCTACTTTGTTTCCTTGCAAGTGAGCTCAGATATCCTTCTCTTTCTAACACTTGCATTTCAATAATAGAAACTTCTGGAGACATCAGAAAAAGAATGCTACAGGCTGTCGGCGCAGTAGAGACCTCACCAAAAATATCAACATGATACTTACATGATACTTGATACAACATGATACTCCCTCTGCTTTGAGTTTCCTGACACAAAAAATGAATTAAAAAAACCTCTTTACTCTGTGAAGAAGTGACATTTCCCTGCTATACAACAAGGCTTAAGAGAATGAGGAAAAATATCCCCACAGTCTGGAGTAGTTACTGCCTTCAGTAAGGCAGGATGCAGCTGTATCATCCAAAAAAATCTACTCACTCAGGTTCACAGTGAAGCTCAGATGTTGACCTCCCTCCATTTGTAGTACCATCAGACTACCAAGGGGATGTTTTTGTTGTCATTTTCTACAGATCTTTTAATCAGTTGCTAATTAGTGAAATAGATCAGAAAATGCTGGAACACTTGTACGGTTTTTCTAGACTCAAAGGTGATAATAACAGAATAATGAAGAAACCTTAAATCTTAAACTTCTAATACAATTCAAATTAATATAAATCACCAGAACAGGCTGCATTTGGAGGAAACTTGTTGTTACCAATGATTACATCACCTAACTGTTATAAATCCAGAAGGAACAATAGCATCAGATTAATATTTTATGTCATTCTTGTGAATGTGGCTGTTAAATACCAAAACCTGTCATTCATCTCTTAACAAGAAGAGAGGTGTCTGAAAAAATGTCATCGCAAATCAGTTTAATCTATCTCACGCTGAAAACACAAATCTGTCTTCCTCCTAACTCTTCTTTCCATCGTGCTACTGGTAGGAAAGGGCAAAGCTGCTATTACTTAGACCTGTATTTCCGCACCTTTATGTGTTTGCATTGCTTTGAAGCACAATTTAACCACGAATTTCCCGTGCTTGTAATGATCAGGGGGTTGTGTGATTACAGCACAACAGCGATGCTCTTCTATTATCAATGCATGTTTTTAAATGTCACTGAATTCTGACATTTTTTGGCCCTGAAGGTCTAATCACAGATAGGAAGTGTGGAATAAACAGAGATGGAGGCCTTTGTATACATAACATATTAGCCTCAGGCTTTTGTCACTTCCATAGCATATTCAATTATCTGAACCCATATATTATTTAATGGGATTTGCTACTATGACATGCTTTTGTCCTTCAACCTAGCCTATACTGGTGCTCAACAGGAAAAACCAAAATGCCCACGTTTTCCTTGAGTCAGGCAGATAACTGATGGCACAGGAACACTGGTTTATCTTCAGGTTGCCGGAAACACTGGCCTTTATAAAACCTCTGGTCATTAATGTACTAATCCTTTAGGGTGGTCTCCTGAGAGGAAGGAGGCTGTGGAGGCACCACCCACAGCCTTTCCAAGGTGAAGATGAGCCATAAACATCAAACCCGAAACGGCTACTCTGGATTTCAGTGCAGATTAGGGGTTAAGCAGTGGGGTGTTGTTTTACATGTGAATAGGCTGACTGACAGCAATACAAAGAGAAATCAGAGAGCTTGGTGTTAGCCACTTGGTTTTGAAGCACAAATGTAACATCTAAGGGGAAAACATGGACAGTTGCCAGTAGAATGGGTTCAGCTAAGTCACACGAGGAATTTATTTTTGCGGAAACAAATTCTTACACGTTATTTTATTTGAAACACTGATACTTGAATTACTTGTAAAGTCTTGAAATTTATTTAACTTCTCTAGGCTTATCAGAATTCATTACAATATATTTCATTTTGACCCAGGAAATGTGTTTTCTTTTTTAAAAGAGAAGATAAAAACATACCAACCCTCAATATTCTAAACATGGAATTAGTGTCAGATAAGTGTAGTCAAAATCATCCCCTATTTGAGACTCTGGAATGAGATGTTCTTCAGGCTTTAAGAAGGCCACAGAACCCCATGGCAAACAGATAGCTGTGCATTGATTTTTTTCCTTCTGAAGAGCTCAGAAAAACGTTGTCATACACAGAAGTAGCAGCTGTGCCATATATCTTTCAAATCTACAAAACATTTGTGTTAAATCACAAGTGGACCTCTAAGAAATAACTTTGGAAAAGCCTGAATTCATCCCTTTCAGGATATGCAATCTAATCAGCACCAAGGGAGAGGAGGAATGGATTAGAAATAGCAGGCTCTGTTTATTTTTGTCTGGGAACTATGGAATGCACATTTATGGCTTTGTTTGAGAGCTCAGAATTTATAAATACAGTCCATAACCCTGTACTCCCCAAATAACTTACCAAAAGAGACATTTAAAAGAAACTGGATGAAGCCAAATCTTCAACCCTTAATTTGTCTGTGTTTTAGGGAGCAAAGACATTTCTTCTGCAAATATTCAGACATGCATCAACTGGTGCTGGACAGTTCTGAATTTTATTTTCTGGTTCAGATTTAACTTCCTCTAATGTCCTTCAGTAAAAACAGACCTTGTGAGATTTCTGCTGTTGTAAGCAAAACTCTCACAAGTATGGTGCAAAACTGAAATCCCACTTTAAACTTTGAATATGCCAAGCTGCACAGTCTGTTTTCAAAGCTGTCCTAATAGAAGAGTTCATTTAGTTGAACTACTAGTAATGCAGCTGGTTGATCTCAACACCTTGGCCTACCTGAATAAATCAAGTGTATGAAATAGTTTCCTCTTCTCTGGTGTGAAGGAGAGCGAATACACCTGTTTTCTCATAAATCTTAGCAATTTTGGTGATGAACACCTAAAAGAATAGGGAGGTTTGTCAATGCCATGCAGACGTGGCCAGAGGATGGGACTGAAGGCTGGCATCACTTCTTGTTTGTGCAGCTGTTCTTAATCCCGTATGAGAACAGATCTTCCCAATCCAAAGATAGCTTTCCCTTTTTCACCTCCCTGCACTTTTTCTTCCTTTTCTTACATTACTTACAGTCACACTCCCTCTGTCTTGTTGCCCATCTTTGTTTCTTTGCCTCTCAGGAAGTTCTTTCCATCATTTTTTTCCTACACTATTTGCTGCCACCACCTTTCTAGCTCTGTTCCTAATATAACCCAAAGCATACAGTCCTTTCCCAAAGTCTCCCAGAAAATCCTACCCATTCTACCACACTGTCATATGGCCCCATCTGGCAATGCACTGCCCCACTCTCAGAGGGTGGGGGAAACACCATCCTTCCCTCACCCGCTCATCCTCCCTGTGCTTCCTGCCATTGTCCTCTGAGGGAGAGTGCAAGAGACAAAGTCATGCTACCGAAGGGGAAACATGTAAATGGAGGATTTTACTTGCACTTTTTATGGGTAACTTTTTGGTTGAGTGGGGATAAACATCTTAACTAGATTTGTCTCCAGACACCAGGAAAGGCGGACAGCAAATAGCAGAGACCAATGCAACAGCCCTACTGTCTGTGATTAATGCCAGAGCCCAGGCTGAATGCTGCCCATGGGACAGGAGTGAGACTGAGACTACTGAGAAACACAGCACCTCTGCCTTGAGGGCTGCAAGCTTTGTCCTCGTGCCTTCTCAGCCCTCAGGCAGGCTCTTCCTCCTTCTCTGTTTTCTCTACTAGCACAGGCTGAGCCTTGGTCCTGTGGTTACAGATCAGCTCCATCCCTGCCTAACAAACTGCCTCTGCCCTGCTCATTATGCCATGCATGGATCATGTGAAAGGATGGTACCCCCAAGCACATACGGCAAGAAGAGAAGATCACTCTCAAGGAGACTTCTGCACATGATTTGCACTTTGGTTTGGGGAAAAAAATGCACTTTACTATGCACTGTACATTTCCATTCACGTGCAGGATTGGGAGAAGAATGATTTTTGAATGGTAAAGTTCTGTAACTAGGGCCAAGATTGTCTGTCAAAGAGATCATGATAAAATGGCTGACTGTTCTTGACCTCACAACTCCTTCCAGCAGAAGTGCTCCTCTTCCCACACAGCTTACCAGTGGAAAGTGTATTATTTTTGTACATCTCATGCAAAAATGCAGCCTTTATTTTGCTTACAGAAAATTAGCCAAGGCTAAAATCAGGCTTAAAATAGAAATTATCCCACAAATTGGATTAGATATACATTTAACTGACAAACTCTTGAATGCTCCTTTTATATTTTTTAAAAATTCTCCAGAGATAACATTCAGCCCTACAGTGGCTGAAACAAATGATGGGAAAAGTCTGATCAGATGTTGCTGGTCTACCAATCTCCATGAAACGTGAGTCGTCTTTATCACTATAGAGAGCATTCTGGGGAGATTAACAATTTGACATGGATGCCATTCATCCATGTGCATGGAGCCAGCACCCGGCCAATGCACGGTATGAATTCCAAATAATACATCTTCTATAGGCTTCAGGGGTACATAGGCTTTATCCAGACCATAGAGAACCAAGAATTTTACCCATGGGAAGTAAAATAAAAACAATTCAAGACAAACTGTGAGGAAAATATCACTGATAAAGTATTGCAAGAGCGTGTTTGAAGAATGCCCCTACTTTGTTGAACACTGGGGAGTTGAAATGTCAGTACAGGGAAGACCTGAACCACTTAACAAATGTTGGGTCTGAGCCTGTAAACAATTACTTGTGTGAGTGATTATCAGCACAAGTAATTCCATGAAATTCATGTCTAAACATTTGCAAAAATGTCCAAAACTGGTTTTTTACTCAGCAAATACAAGCATGTTCCCAGCACCATCTGAGGGCAGTAGGCGATATACACAGTCTGCGTAGGTATTTTTTAGTTTGTTCTGCTTAAAAGGTATTTTAAAATGTGATGCTTTGGCAACAGTAGAGGAAATAATAGGAGAGAAGGCAGAGTGTATGAGAGGGTTCATGTTCAGAGAAATCTTTCATATAAATTTGCTGCTAATTGCTTCCTTCTTCTTAAGACACCAAATGATGTCATTGATCATCCACAAGTGCTGAGGACAGCACAAGGATGGTTAAATGTATCAGTAAAGAAACATTCTTAATGAGACAAAAAGCAGGGTAAATCTTGACCAGCAAACTTCACCACTTTCCAATTTAAAGGAATATTGACCTTATCATTAGTTTTACTTATTTTTTACCTCAAAATTTGAAGGAAGAGTGAAAATCAGGTAATCATAGGGAGCTGTGAGTTGCGGTCATTCATATATTTCAGTGATCCTTAATATAATAGTTAAAATCCCAACCAGAAAAAGGATGATCTAGTTTTTCTTGCTGTTTCACTATCTCACACTGTCAAAGTTTAGTGAGATCATCACACAGTTACAGTTTTAATAAATGATCATAATAACGAAAACAGATTTACTCCAAAAGTGTTGATTCAAATTTTTTAATTCCTGTTTTGTCAAGCTGCTTTAAACAGCCAACCCTTGTTGTAAGAATATGCTAATGTGTAATTAAACTGCACTCACGTCATGCCATATGGTACATTTGAAACATAAACCACTGTTCTATTATTTGGGGAGGGTCATTTGAAAAGGAAAGGGAAAGAAAAAGAGACAACCCAGGGGAAAAGACAGTTTATCTGTCCTCCCACATTTTATAAGCCAGCTTTAGCATTAGGCGCTGTTATTCTGGATGCAATTTGAGAGTTTGGGGGTTAATGGGTCCTTAATCTTTTATTAAAGAGAAGAGAATGTGCTGATATGCAACAAAGACCATTTTGTGGATTGTGGGATTTATCCTTTAAATTAGACATAATCAAGTTTTTAGGGAAAATATTTATCTATACTATGAAGCCATGAGCAGGTAAACATGCACACATGGGGGAAGTAAGCTTTGGAGCCAGTGTGAGTTTTGCTGTTGGCTTCTGTGGGAGCAGACCCTGGTTCTCTGCCATTTTCCAATCTGATATTAACATGCAAGTCAGGATGGGTGAGAGGGAAATATAAAGAGAGAAATACTGGGCTCAGAAAGAGAGTTTGGCGGTTAGGTGCTTAATTATATAGTGGCATGTGGACAGCGTGCAAGCAGGAGTGCAGACACAGGCAAAAATTATTAAATTCTTGTTTTAATTATAGTTGATCATTTGATTGTGTGGTCATTATTGAAAATGACCTGGTATTTCATTTGGGAACCTCAGAGTAGCAGGAAGGTAAGGAGATGCTCTAGTCTAAAGCATTAGCTTCTTACTAGTAGATGTTTGTATTTTAATGTGCCTGACAGGTCACAAGTGAGATGAGTGATGGGCTCAACCTAACCTTTGCCAGATGATCACCTACATTAAAAAACCCTGCATAATTTATTAAAATAATTCAAACACATTTCTCAGTAGAGCATTCATTGTCTACTTTTCTTTTTAATGATAACCGTCCATAATGCTACCATCTGATGGCTATTCAAAGAGATGTACATTAAATTAGTTGGCCAGTGTTTTCAGCTTAGTTCCCACAATCAAAGGCACAGGTCCTCAGAGGTATTTTAGTTTCTAAAATAAAAATAACTCCTCCTCAGCACTCATCAGGACTTGCATGCGTCCACTCCCAAAATCCAACCTGTTTTGACTTTGGTAGGTACAAGCAAAGAGGCCAAAAGCTCAACAGTGTTCTACTCAATGATGTGGTGAAAAACAAACACCTCTTGAAGTGAACACTTCAAGGCGAGATTGTGGCAAGAAGCCTGGGCTGCTATGTAGAGAATTTTAGTTTTCAGAGTTGGCAGGTGGGAGCCTTTCAATGCAGGGTTATTGCACTCACAAATATGTTTCTGGCCTCGTGGGAAGAAACACACTACATAAAATTCTGCTGCAGCATGAAAGAGTTGAAAGGTTTCTTTCACATGATGTAACCTCTCAGGAAATCTAACCTGACAAACAAAATAAAAATACCCTCTCCTCTCCTTCATTAACAAGAAAATAACCACCTTGTTAACCAACTGAGAGTGTAATATGTTTTACCTCAGCTCTGCAAAGTACCTGCTTATCTTAAAACATGTTTCAAACCCCATTCCTATTCTGCAAGGCAAGAAAATAGGGTGTGCAACTTAAAACATTTACAGCCATCGTTTCACTTGATAAATCAGTTCTAGTGAGAACCATGTGAAACTGTTAATGGCATTGAGGCCTCCACCACAAGCCCACGAGAACTGAAGGGCAGCAGGAGGTCTGGGTGTTGTCTGCCCACCACTCGTCCTGTTTTTCATACATGCCCAGGTTAAACTCTTGGCCCCACTGAAACAAAGGATGTTTTTGATTACTTGGATGGGAGCAGTCCTTTCCCCATAGACTTTAAGGATGACAGTCATCTTGACTGGTCTATTATGACCCATCCAGGAAACCCTGTGTTAAACTCAGAACTTGTGTCTGAACTAGGTACTTTAGGAACATATGCAATGTTGGTTTAGAGGTTTTAAATAGAGGAGCATTCATTGTATACCTATTAAAGTTATTCCAAAGGCTAATTACTCTCACTCTTTAAAGACTGAATCTTACTTCCTGTCTTAATTTGTATATATTCAGCTTCCAGATGTTGGATACCGCCATGGTCTAAAGAACTCACTTCTATTAAAATACCCATACCCATTTATAGATCACAATCAAAACAGCTCTTAATATTTTCTCCAATAAACTGAGGAAACTGAAATTTACACAATTTTTGACAGGAGAAAAAGTTTATTGGCCAGCTATCACAGAAAAATATTTTTAAATGGAAAAGGAATAAGTAGCAAATTTGGATCAAATTTGAATATAGTCATGGCAAAATGGATTTATTTTAACATGTGTGTTAATATAATTGCATTATATATTTAAACAGGTACCACTGTATTGTCCTGACAGTAAGATGGCACAGAGTCTTGCACTGTTGAAAGAATTATAGCACTATTTTCAAGATGTAATAAAATGGAGAAAAAATATCTAAGACAATTGCCCAGGGAAGACAGAATCCATAGGCTGCTGGCCCAGAAGAAATAAATGATCCTTCAAAGAAAAAAAAAAAACTTGAAGGAGAATAGAGAATGAGAAGTCTGGCAAGAGGAAGGTGTTCCCTTGCATTAGAAAATGTGTCGTAATACTTGCATTCACAAAGAAAGAAAAATAAAGAAGTCTTTGTCAAGTCCTCCTCTGCTAACAGGAACTGCAATGGGAGAAGTTGAGAAAAGAAGAGTGTGAAATGAAACATGACTGAAGATGGGGATAGGGTCTCTAAACTTGAATGAGGAGTTTGACATGTACTTGGGGTTTGAAAGGAAGACAATAGACAACAGAAAGAAGAAATTACTTGCCTGCTGCAGATTACCAGAAGAAGATTATTGCATTGTATTGCAATATTTTAGACAGAATGGAGAAAAGAAAAACGAAAAGACTAGTAAGGCTGAATACAAAATTAACTAGGACAGGAGAGGGTGAAAAACAGGTAGCTTTGGAAACAGTAAGAAAGGAAGACTTCAGAATAAGCAAGGGTTTAAAGACATGGAGTGGTCATAAGGCTGCTTAGAAGAAGGGGAACTTCTGGAGTAGAAATCATCCACACAGACAGCTGCAGCTATAGTTTCAGGAATAGTACTGTCCCTGAGCATGCTTATGTCCTCAGGGAAAGGGAAATGGGAAAATGAGAACTGATCAAAGGAGATAACAAAAGGACAATAAGATAAAATCCAAGAAAGATGGGTGCTCTTGAAGTTAGTAAGTTGAAAGGGAAAGGGTGGCAAGAAAAAAATCAAGAAGTCAAAGAAGTCCCCATTACATGGGAAAAGAAAAACTTGGATTAGATTACTTCCTTGCAGAAAAGCAGGTTACAGTGTTGGTTGGAGGGGATTAACAGGACAGAAGAAGTTTATGCAATTGGCAGACTAAGGCTAACTCTATTCATTAAAATTGCCAACTTCTTAGCCAGAAAAAAATTTTCAGAGATAAAGGAAGTTTAGTTATCCCATTTCCCCACCACATTCCTCTGTTTCACTGTCCAAAATGCAAGTCTATTAGGAAAGAGGACTGGTGTGAACTAACATATCTACAAGACAATATTCCTTATTCTGCCAAGATTTCTGGAAATTTCAGACCCTGTGAAGATAAGGATAATGACACTTATATTTCTTTCAGGGTGGTAAAAAGCTTTGAAGCTTCTAAAAACTGAAATAAAAAACTGGAAGCGGGAAGAAATGAATCTATTTAGTGATGAACAGGTTCAACTCTCCTATGGATTATGTTACCAATCAATCTTATCTGAAGATATGGTATGACCTACCAATATGGATTAAATTAACAACAGCAGGTAAGAATATTCTTGATGTTCTCTATAAATGCATGATATTTACAAATTATTAGATAGATCTATAGGCAATATACTTACTCAATATGAACAATACAAATGTTTTTACTTGGACATAACTTGAAGTAATAAGCTGTAGAGATTTGTCACCAGGGCTGTTCTTCTGTATCCTTTTTAATGAATTCCCAGCCCATTGTCCAAATTTACCTTAAAAAAACCCAAGCATTTAGAATGTACAACAAAATGATTGACAAAGAGAAGTTGCTTCTTTGCTATAAGTGCTAAAAAAGATCTCTTCCCTGCTTTTTTAACTGTGAAGTGTGATTAAGTCACAACAGTCTTATGTGTATGATGCAGTAGTTTCCATTTATTGTTATCCAAAACAGAATCACAGAGAATCACAGAAGTGGTAAGGTTGGAAGGGACCACTGTGGGTCATCGGGTCCAAGCACCCTGCTTAAGCAGGGTCATCCTAGCCTTGCTGAAGTCAAGGTAGACAGTATCCACTGCTCTCCCTTCATCCATCCATGGACTGGCTTCATCATAGAAGGTAATCAGGTTGATCAAGCATGATTTACCTTCTTCAGTGAATCCATGCTGACTACTCCTGATCATCCTCTTGTCATTCATGTGGATAGAGATGGACTCCAGGCTGAGGCACTCCACCACCTTTCCAGGGATTGAGGTGAGGCTGACTGGACAGTAGTTTCCTGAGTCCTCATTCTTGCCCTTTTGGAAGACTGGGGTAACATTTGCTTTCTTCCAGTCCTCAGGCACCTCTCCAGATCATCATGACCTTCCAAAGATGACCGTGAGCAGCCTAGCTGTGGTGTCTGTCAGCTCTCTTGGCACTCTTGGATGCATCCCATCAGGGCCCATGGACTTGTGGATGTCAGGTTCACCTGGGTGTTCTCTAACCCAATCCTTCTTGGCCAAGGGAAGCAGAATACCAGACTCAAGAACAAGCAAATCCAAAACTGATTTGGAAGGAGTGAATTAAGCTATCTTGAAAGAAGACTGAAATGTGAATAAAGTGCAACAGATGTATTGTTCTTCAAATAGTTTTCTTGATTTGAAGGATATATTTCTAGTGTAGTATTGTTTGGAAAGTTAGGTCACAGTTTCGGATTTGTATTGACTTTGTATGAATGGTGTGTTTTACTTTTGTTCTTCCTTTGCATCTCCATATTCTATCTTGATTTCAGCTTCATTCTGAAATGCAGTTAATTCATACCATAGTGCAGGTAAATGGGAACACATTGCGCTTAGCAGCCTGTGGAAGAATCAAGCTGTATCTTGTAAAACGCTGATGGTGAAACATTGTCGATGGCCTCTCTCAGTGAGCTATCTGTTCTCAAGTATTCAAAGAAAGAAGCAATTTCAGTTATAGAGATACATTATGTCCTTATTTAAGGGGAAGGAATCAGTTCCTGATTACTCAAACACATCTGAAAAATGTGAACTTAAATACTATCAAATTACCTTTGTATGGTGGGGGGGGAGGGGGAAAGTGATTTTTGTGTACTGTGAAGCAAATTTTCTGTGTCTGTCTAGGTGCTTTTATTGAAACGTGTAATGACCCACTACAAATTATTCTCCTGAGTAGATTGTGTGGGCTTGAGAGCCTGTAGGTCATCCTAAAAGTCCTAACCAACGCAGGAATGTCTTCTGCAAAGGGTTACTAAACGCTTTGTCTCATCTAGTTTTTAGTTGATTGGGCAATGACAGCCTTACAGTTTCCCCTGAGAGATCTTTTCATGTAACATCAATTCCACATTAAGTCATTTCTGTTTCTCATTCTGTTGCCCTATAAAACTTTCTGTGGGGCAAGGGAAAAATAATCAACATGAATGGAAAAGGCCCACGTCACATTTAATTAAAAATATTTCCACCCTTGGAATGAAAAGGTATGGTGATAACTGGAGTCACTGGGGAGTCCTGCCTAAAAAGTGTTGGCACCATATCACCTTATTTCAGTACAGATAGAAAATTGAACAAAATGTGCAATTATGTCTTAAACAAAAGTGTGGTGCTAGACATCAAATGCATGTAGCTGAAGCAACATATGAACACATGGCATCTTTGCTAAGTAATTTGCTCTTAATTGTCAGCACATTTAGTACTGGCATTTTTAGATACATTTTTGGTTCATTCTCTAACAAATGACTCTACACTAATTGTTCCTCCCAGCAATTTATTGCACAGCTGGGAGACCAAGTTGCAGAATTGCACACACACGATCTTGTATTGAATTCATTTCTTGAAAATGTTTAAAATTCCATGAGGTAGTCAAGAATTATTTTAATTGCAGTGTCTACAGTGAAAATATGGAAATAATTAAATGTCTTGCGGGTCAGGTAAGGTACAGCTTCCAGAACCTATTGCTTAGGAATGTTTCAACAACTGTAATAGTGTAAATCAAGATATCTTTTAGTAATGGGGATAACTGTGACATTTCAGAGGATCTCTTAAATGCTTATTTTTATTTAAAAGGTGAACATCTGCTAAGGTAGCAAACTCATCTGTATGCAAAAGAATTATCTTTCTGAGGATCTTTCCATTATGAAATACCTGTCATGATTCTCTTGTACAAATCTGTTAGGTCTCACAAATCTTTCTCTCATGTCTTTCCTAAGGGGCACTTATCTTCTCTGATGAGAGATAAATGTTCATAATTTTAAAAAAAAGAAAGTTTTAATTTTAAGCAGAGCAAAGTCTAAAGGCTTACTAAAGAGTATTAGCTGGAACAATATAAATGGAGATGGATCTTTAGAAAATGGGTTGCCTACTGTATGTGGGATTAGCTTTCAAGAAGTGCTGATGTCACATTATAAGTTGGGAACAAATTGCTAACAAGTCTTTCCCTCTTAGCTCATGAATCACACTGCTCTGATATGTCAAATCACATCAAGAGCAATCAGTCAAATTAACTGACATCATGAAGTGCTTAGTGAATTTTTCTTTTTCTTTAGGAAAATGATCTCATATCTCTCCAACTTTACACTGAAAGCAAGATCTTGAGAAACGGAGGGGAAGTGGTTGTATGAAGTTGGAATATATCTTTTCATCTGAAGTGAGAAAATTCCTGATAAATTCTTCAGGGCCTCGTGGTTTTTAAATTTTTTTTTTTAAGGCTTTATCATTGTAAGAGTATTTTCATAATTAAAAGTACTTTGTGCTTTTAGTAGTCTGTGAAATGTAAGTAGCATGCATTACTGCAGAGAGTTAACATCACCTGTATACCTTTGCATAGAGTGAGCCCTTTGAAATACTGACCTCATTCTGAATACCTATTTTGCAAGCTGTAACTTTTCCGTTAGCAGGAGGACTTGGTGATAACAGGATGAATTCACCTGGTCAGAAGACTTGGACCTGTGAATTGCTTGGACTGGAAAGCCCTGTTACTGCTAGCACAAGCCAATGCCTGCTGTAGAGCCACAGCAAACACAAGGTCACAGAAGCTGAAGTTGGACTTGGAAAGATCCATATGGCTTCACAGCAATGACTGAGATGATGGAAAAGAAGCCTTCAGTACAGGTATAGTTCAACACTGAAGTGACCCTGGTGATAATCAACATCATAAAACAGACCTGCAAGAATGTTAAGTCCTATTCACACACATAAAAAGAAATAGCTGGTTTGGGGCAGAGGGGGTTAGCGGTTTGTTTGTTTGGGTTTGGGGTTTTTGGGGGGGTTGGTTTAGAGTTTGCTTTGGTTCGGTTTATTTTGCTGGGTTTTTTCCCATGTACCTAAATCTTTCCTACAGCTTCCAAGATGGTTGTGTGCAAAAAGTATACATGCAAAAATCATAGCTAATCAAATATTTGCACATGCCCTCTCTAATTGTAAAATTAGAGTAAAAATGTATGCAAATTCAGCATTATTTTAAATTTTATATCATGTTCAATAATATAAAACTTTTTTTTAATCTTGCTTTCATCAGCTAACTGGGTTTTTAAACTATTCAAAACTCTGGTTATACCATTTCTTCCATTTTAAACCACCTAAGAAAGTGATTAGCTAGTGTATTTTTACTGTTGGCTGTCTTCTCTGTGTAATCCCTTTTTTTTTTTTTAACACAGCACATAAACATCCCTTTTGGTTTTAGCTATGAAGGGCAATCTAAGAGAATAAATGCAGCCCAAGCTAAATTGGCATTGCTCTGTCAGTGTTACTGAGTGGTGTCTGCTTAACCTAGAGTTGAATTTCCATTGATTTCAATTGAAGAAGGGCTAAGGTCCTTAATGAAAAAGGAGTAGAACCAAATAGTTCTTAACTGAACAGTTTTGGATTTGTATTGTTCCCTCATAAATTTGCAGGCTGAAATCCTAAATCGTGTAGATCACTTATCAGATTGTATTATCTGCTGATGTTCAGCATCTGTTACCTAAATCAACAACTCTGAACAGCAAGACTGCAACTTTCTATAAATCACAGTTTAGTTAAAATAGCCTGTTACCTGCATGATACAGGGAGAGGCACAGCTCCTGAGTGAGTGGAACGGGAAGTGGAAGGGCTGGGAAGCCCAAGATGGTGATTGTGTCATATGATGGAGTACCTGCTACTAGGGAGGGACTAAATAGCCTTCCTCTACCCTGCTGTTCTGTCCCTTATGGTCAGAGAACATAAAAACACCTAAAACACCTGATTTAATTTTTTGTAAATAGATTTTTGCAAATTATTTCAGCTGACCAAACAAAGGTTTTGCTGCTCTGATGAAAATTCAGGTTTTTTCCATCCATATCAGCTGTTACAGTTGAAAGATAATCTATTCCTATAAAACTTATCCTCAGGCCAGCACTGCTACCTAAACTAATAAAGGCAATGCTGTAGTTGGCAAGTAGTGGCCAAATGCTTTATTAACTCAGTTCATTTCAGCAGGCTAAAAGTGACCAGCCTTATCACCTGAAGAGGTAATGTCTATGCTGAAGACCTTCACTCTCCTAGCATCCTGGCAGGAAAAATCCCACCGTTTATACACCTGACATAATGAAATGGGGAACATGAGTAACTAAGGGCTTTTGTCTGCAACAAGATGCTGAGGGAAGCAAAAACTAGAAGAATTCGTTCTGATCTGCCCCTTGAAAAAAAAAAACGGCTTAGAGTGGTTGCATTGTGAATGGTCATAGTAATGGTTGCTGAGGGAGAGGACCAGCCTTGGAGGTCCCTTTGGTTATGTGTTCTGGGCCAGCCAGAGAGGTGCTGCCCACAGCCACGGTGAGTGCCTGAGTTGAGTTTTGCCCTGAGAGGTGTTTGGACTCTCACTCAAGCAGTCCTTCCCTAGGCTGCCATGAAGATTATGTCCTCTGTGCACACGGGATGGAGACTGCTCCTGCTCACCCAGCAGGATCAGAGATTTTGTTTTCCTCATCATCAAAACTCAAGCCAACTGGAGCCCAGCTAAAAAAGCTGCAGCTGCAGCAGGGCCAGGACTTAACTCAGAGAATCTTATTAAATATATTTTCTTCTGGAAATTAGAGTACACTAGCCGATATTTTAGTTAACCTTTGTGATGACATATTTATTCTGGTGCACACAATAATTTCTTATCACAAATTTTTTCCATATGGAAACTTTAGACATTTCTATTTCCAGAAAAGGCCTCAAAAGGATTCTGTTCCCACTTTTCTGTAGAAGTGTGATTATATTTGTAACAATTAAAAATGCAGTTCCCCTTGGGAAAATGTCAGTGGTAATTATCACACTGATGATTCAGAGAATGCTTGCTTCTACAACTGTCTCTTGATAAATTGCTGGTACTTGTTTGACACTCTCAGTTCTCTTGTTTGATTAAATAATCGTAAGATAAAAGATCATCACTTCATAGTCAGATGTCAGTCTCCTTTCATGCTGAAGTGCATTACTCTTGCTGTTAAAAATGACGATCACATCACTATGTGAAAGCCAAAAAAGCTTCCAAGAGCTCATCTGTGTGGTTCATAGTGTGTGTCAGCAATAACTAGAAGAGCTATACACCTAAACTCATCTCTACATGCATGGAAAGTGCGGGGATAAAATCCTTGCCTTATTTAGCAGCAGTACATACCAATAACGAAACCTTCCATGGAGCTGCTAGTATTTCCTCAACTCTTGTTCACTCTTCTCTGGGTTTGATTATGCACTAGGCTTGCAACTCCTGCTGACCACCTTTATTATACCACTGACTTCAGTGGGTGCTAGGTCAAACTTATCATTTCTTTTCAAAAATAGATCTTACTTCCCCTGTAGTCCCAAACCCTACATGTCCCACATCTTCACTTCTCTCCTTGAAATCCTGCTCACTCAGTCATTCCTCAGTTGTTGTTCTTTGTCTTGACCTTCATAGCAGACACCACATGTAAATACTAATGCTTACCAGCATCTTATTAGCATATCTTGAAGTGGTAGACCACTGTAAACCTTACTGCACCTTTTCTTCTTCCTTTCATTACCAACATGTTTTCCAATGTTGTCTAACCGAGACCAAAAGCATTTCAGAACACATTCTCAAAATAATACATGTTGTAAAATAGTGCTACTTTGTCTCAAATTTCAATCTTTCAGTAGCTGATTGTGGCTCTGGTTTTTTCTCTTCTTCGGCATTATTTTTGAGTTTGCCTATTGCTAAAGATGCAGTTTCTAACAAACATGTAAGAAATTCTCACATCCCAGGCCAGAGCCTTCACAGTTGTTTCTCCCAGGAAATTTTGTTTGTTCGTTTTCTCAGCCACAGGCCTATTGGTATACTTAATTCACTCTGACAAGCAGTGAAGCATGTTGGTAGTTTTCTTATACTGCACTTCATTTTCACTACCTTTCTGTCAATATGAGACACAATATACTGGTTCCTCTTTTTTTTCTTTTTTTTTCTTTTCCCTGATCTCTCCCAGTAAACAAACTTACTATCTCTTTAACCTCTGACAAGGAACAGTCTTTCATGGAGCAATGAATGGATCAGCTTTCCAAAAGTGGTTCAGCAGCAGTGATTCTGGGTTATGGCCTTCTTTGAACTCTTGATCCATCATATCTGATGTGCTGTCTAGCCCCTTGACTGATTTTCAAATCAGTCTGTAACTGCACGGGAACCACCTACACATTTGGCCAGACAAATCACATGAGCAGATGTGAGGTGACCCAAACAAGGTACATAAATGATGTGTTTGGGATCAGATTCAGTTGCCCACTGTGCTAAATGCCACACAGACGCTAATTGAAAAGACAGCACACACTCCAAGAAGCTTCAGTACAGCAATTGAGGACGGAAATCAGAACCTAGGAAGTGGGAACAACAGAAGACAAAAGAAGCATAAAGCAGTGTTTGGAAACTAAGAGAACTAAAGAATATTAAAGAAACACCTTAGAAGTTGCAAGGCTAAATAACCAAAGTCAGGAAACACAAAATATTACACTGTTTCACTCTACCCTTTCTTATGTGACTGTGTGCTGGTTTTCTCAGCAGAAATATTTTGTCATTCAGGTAAGAGGTTGTTGACCTAAGGCAAGTACTTACTATTTTGTTTCTTTGCACTGCTCACTGTGTGCTCTCAGAGTGCACTTACTGCATGTCATTCAAATATTTGCCATGAAGAAGGAATTATTCATGAACTTTGCCGTCATATTTCTCACTTCAGGATCCACAGTTTCACAACAGCTGCAGCAGCCCATTATGATAACCAAGCAATGACCTCATCTAGCCAAGTTCTTGGTAGCCCTTCTTGTAGAGCTTACAAAAAAGTCTGTCACTTTTTGATCTGATGGTAGAAATCCATCATAGATATTAAGAAGACCCTGGGATGGTTCTTGCTAACATCTGGGATAGATCCCTGGTCATGAAGCAGATGCCCTGTGAGAGCTTGCTTCAGCCTACTGGTGAGGCAGGGGAATGGTCATGACCTTGGGAACACATTCCTGCAATATGAAAGACTGCCAGTCTTCTTCTGAAGATGGCTTTGGTGGAAGAGTGGAGTTGGTGTTTTGTGTCACAGAAGACTGAGCAGTAGAAAGGCCTACAAGATGGGAAAGCGGTCTGGCATCAACTCCATGCAAGAACAATCTTCAGGAAATTTACAGCCACATCCAAAGACTGTTTCTTGAAGTAAAAGTTAGGCAGAAGCCAAGCACAACCTCTAAACTCCGTATGTTCTTTCCTTTTTTTATTGTACAGTTTCCCAAGTGCCAAGAGTTGCATCTTCCATCCCAGAACTGTCACAAGTCAGCAGTTCTGAAAATTCATCACACGTGACTCCTACAGTAGAACAGGACCTGCTGTCTGTCCCCACATCCTCTAAGAGGCTCAGTCAGGAAAGTGTTGTAGTTGTATTCTGCCATCACCAAGAGGATCTGTCTCAATCTAAAATGCCATAGTTCATTTCAAAATTTATCTGAGAAATAAGTGCCTGTTTTCATATATATATATATGTGTGTGTGTGTGTGTGTGTGTGTGTGCCTGTGCTTTACTCTCCTAAGTAGATTTACACCCCCCATCTCATTCTTCTCAGGCTAGTGCCTTTGTTCCCAAGCTGTGGAATGTTCTGAGGTAGAGGGACTTTCTTGTGTCACAGCCCAAGGAAGAAGTCATGATTCAATGGGTCAAAGACTGAGAAAACAAGAGATGATGGCTTTGTAGCCCACTCAGCCTTAAAATACTCCTACAGACCTCTTGAGAGCCATAATTTTTCAATGACTTGCAGGATGGCAAGTTTGGGGAGCATCTCAAAGGGATGATAAAAGGTGCAACCTTGAATAAAGGCCACAAATTAATAAAGGCTGTCAGATTTCAAGATAGGGGAGAGATGACCTATGTTTTTCCAAATAAAAGGTCAGCTGAAATTTTTAGCATGGGAAGAACACCATGTTTTTCTCCATATTCCTTCTTGGAAGTGACAGTTATTTTCTGCATAAATATGTGTGTATATATAAATTCACCATGCACTGTACACCCAACATAGAAAATTTCTATGGTGTTTGGCAAAGTTGAAAGTTACTCTAAGGAAGTTCATATCATGGGAAATATTGGGCAACCACAGTAACAGGCAGGGTGACCCATCCAGCCTACAATAAAACACATGGCTAGAGAGCATCATGCACTCATAGATTTTCTGTTTCACATCAGTGACCACATATTTCAGCAAGGAGCTAGTGAGAAAAAGTAAGTGTGGGAAAGGGGAATATGTAGCATATATCTGTTCCTTAGAAAATATATTGTACTGCTACCTGCAAGAATATATGATCTGTGGGCCAGCAACTTGATTTCCAAAAAAGAGAGGAGCATTTTTTCCTGAGCTTAAGCTGTGAGCTGGGACGGGATGTCAAAAGTGGGAACAAATAATGTGGAATGGTTAGGTTTACCCCTGTGGTGACCCTTATGCCTTTCTCAGCTATGACACAACAGGTGAAAGACCCCTTATAGTAAGTGGGAGGGGAGCAGAAAACGCTTAAATTCTGGTGCTTGCAAGATGATAAGATCAAGCTGAAATCCTATATAAAAGGTATGCAGAGACACCATTAAGTAAAATGCTGGCAGTTGTGAAAGTTGCTTGCAAGGAAAACCACTGTTTGCACCATGCTAGTTCAAGGAGGCAGGGTTGGTCTTTCAGGGACATGTTACAGCTAATGGCTGCTTGCAAATCCTGCAGTCGCTTAACTGCTCACAGTTTAGAGGAAAACATATTTAGGGTTTTATTGACATACACAGAGATGGCAACTGATTCAGTTATGAGCAACAGAACAGCTCTTGCTCCAAAACTGCAGGTAAGTGTTACATTGCTTAAGTGTCTCCAGGCTGGGCTGCATCATTTCCATACAGAATTTCCCCAGATGGGAGTACCACAAGCAAATGTTGTTACAGAAATTCTTTCTGGTGTAATTTGTGGTTTGGGTGAGATTTTTGAGAACTGAAAGTGTTCTTCCTCAACATTTGAAAGGTGAGGTTTATTTATTTCACCAAAGCTATATAGTAGCTTTAAAACAGCTTGTCTGAACTTTTAAGTCCTTGTGAATTCTGAAAAAAAAAAAAAAATCAGACTCTTCTACACATAGACAATTTGGCTTCTGCTCTTGGAGATGTGCTGTGTATGCACACACAACAGTCCTTGAATAAGTAAAATCTGTAGTGTTGCATTTACTCTGATTAATGAAGAGAAAAGCATTAGATCTCCTGAGTCCTTAAATGCTGTTCTGTAATTATGCTACAACTGATCTGTATTGTTTCAGCTGATTATTTATCTCATTTCCTCATGATTGTCTGAAGTTGCTTCTTTAAAAATTAGGTCTTGCTATTAACAACTATTACTAATTACCATGATAGAAGACCTGTGTCTGCAGCAGAAAATGGTGCACTTACAAGTTCTGTTTTATCCACCTCTGGTTTAAATTCTTTGTTGCTGCTATTCTCTGCAAGCTCCAGGGATGATCTGAAAGGTAGTGCACTTATTAATAGTACTTCAGACCTTGTTTTGTGCAATGTTGAGGTTTACAGATAGATGAATAAAAGCATACCATTTAAAATGAAAATGTCAGAAACAGGAAGAAAGTTGTACTAGACCCAAATGTTTGGACTAAAAACTCAAGGCTTCCTTAAGGGAAATGAATGAGTATTGCAGAGAACTGAATCTGATTAGGATGAAAAAATCATTGCTAAATTCTAAAGTATGTATCTACTGAGAAGGGCATAAGAGTGATTTCAAGGTGTGTACCTCCTCACTACACTTTTGAAAAAACTACCTCAAGCATCTGACAGAACAGGGAGATCTAGTATCATAGGCTTTGTTACAAATACTAACGGCATACCAAAGCTGCTGTAAAAAAAGGTAGCGGGAGATTTAGAAGTACCTCAGGTCCCAGCAGTGAATCCAGAAGCTGGCATTAGGTACCACAACTTCCTCTCCAAGGGCACAGAGGAGAAGGCACAAGCACAGAGAGACATCCCTTCCTGAAGTGGAACCTGCATCCTGGGAGCGGACTGCTGTGCAGTCATGTCTTCCATTGGGGAGCAACTGGATTACACCATATACTCTTTCTGCCTGTGTGTGAGGGTTTCCTTTAGGAAAAAAAATAGTTATTTTTGTACAGCCTAGTCTCTCAAACTGTTTGGATCCTTAATTCCTAGTCTTTGTTGCCTTGATTCTCTTTGTGTTAATGTTTGGGGTCTGGCAGCAGCCGAATAAAGTGTTTCTGGGATTAGGCAATTGCTGGACAGAGCTTCTTTGGGGGATAGATACACTGGCTCCGCTAGAGTTAAGCCTGAGATACCTTTACTGATATGTAGATAGGCCTAGCATGAGGGGCAGAAGGGATTTTAAAATTACACCACTGGAAATACAACAGGAGAGAGAAGAAGTAGTGTTCTCTTACCTATAAAGTCCTACTGCAAAGAGAAGAAAGAAGGATGCAGAACTAGTGAATGATTAGGAGCACAGAAAAGTTTAATGTAGGTATTTTAAGTGAAGCAGATAAATGCAAGAGGAATTAGATGTGTTATACAAAGCATCAAAAATAAAACCCATGAACAAAACAGCTCTTTCAAGGAAATAAATTATGTTTAGCAGAAACTACCTCCTTGTTGAAATGTCTGTCCCATTAAGTCGTCAGTCTGTGTGGTAAAGCCAAAACACTTGAATGTTAACAGACTAACAGACTAAACAAAACTATCTGTGACAAAATAAAGGATAACTAGGCCACCACAACTTTAATGCAAGAGACAAATTCAAAGTTGCAAAGGTATTTGAAACACAGCAGAAAGCATGTTTTCTTAATCCAAGTATCTAATAAGCGCTGAAGGAATGAAGCATACAATTGGAAACACATGCCCAAACGATGTGTGACTGCAAGGGGAAGCATGGTGTAAAGACCGGCTGTGTTTCCAATACCCCTGGAGAGAATTGACGCCATGCAAAGGTGTTGGCACCAGTCTCTGATAGGAAAATGCAGCTGGAGGATGAAGCTGTGTTAATGAAACAAAGGTTTTACGAAGTCTTTTAATTGAATCTGCTCTGGTATATTCTATAGCAGGTTGGCTTCTAACACTGCACAGAAATGGATAAAAAGTGAATTCCAAATAGACAGTGGAGCTGAATGCAACATTATCACAGCAAACGCTGTGCCCAAAGTTAAAATTCAAAGCTCTGCACATTTCAAATAGCAAGATCAAAATTAGTCCATTTGGCAAAGCTGTTCTGGCCTGCCTGCTAACAGATAGAAGTGTTTGAAATTGTGGAATAGAAAGTCCCAAGTGTGCTTGATTGAAGAGCAGTCTGCAAACACAGATGATCAAATTGAGTAGATAACCTATCTATGGAATTGAATTCTAGACTTCCTTTCAAAGAATGCCATGGGACATGGAAGAATACAGGGTGCAATAAAAGCGTGTAGCAAATCTCATAAGTCTGAGGCAATTTCAAAGAGGGTGGGGAAAAAAAATCAGCATATCAAAGTCAAAATTAATAGTTGCTCCCAGGCAAAGCCATAGAAAAAGTAATGTAAGATGCAATCAACAGAGAATGACAAGACAGCAAGACAATTAATTGTCACAAAAAGTATGTTTGTCTGTTTTATTAAGGAGGAATCTTCTTAATAGGGTTTGCCATTTTTTTTCTTTTTATAATATATTTTGCTGGCAATGATGTCTGCGTTTTTCTAGCAGACTCTGAATGCCTTTTGATTTAATCCAGATTCTGATATAAAAAGTAAACTATTTGAGTGTAACACTCATTTAATAAGTTGAAAGCCAGATAACTAATAGATCAACAGAAGAGACAGTCCTCACCTAAGGGAGAACTATCACAGATCCTCCAGCAGTTCTCCTATGAGTCACCACTGCTCATTAATTTTATCAATGTTTTCAGGGGAGGAATTGCTGGAAAAGAATGTGGGTTTCTTTGGACATAAATATATTTTAAGGACTTTTCACTTTAACTAAATTACCTGGATCACGTGGTAAATGATCCCATGTTTGCTTCCACATGTGACTTTATCACAGGATGTGGATCTGGAGTAGCATGTGGTTGAAACAGCTGAAATCTCTGAAAGATTGAGAATAACTGAACATGAATTCCCAAGGAGATGTGGTAGCTCATAGTGGTAATTCAAATGAACGTAACAAGCAGTGAGGTTTTTTAACCATATGTAGCATAAATCCATCATTAGAATTCAATCTTCACTTTGAAAACATTGCAGACTTATTGGGAAAATATTCAGAAAAGTGCTGGAATAACTATCCAGATTCAAAGATACAACTTAAGATTTATTTTAGCACATCCATGTACCTTCACTTCTAATTTGTCACCACTGAATGTTACATTGAAGATCTCCATGGTGGCATAAAATCACATGAGATTACTGAAATCTTTAGGGAACGTAAAGTTGCCAGAAAAGGACTGACATGAAATATCGTGATATCAACAAATCCCTAAGCTATTGACTAAGGGCTATGAGATGTAGCTATCCTTTGCTAAATCAAATGCTTAATGTCATAGGCTTTCCAAAGCATGGTATCAAACTGGATGTAGAGGTAAAAATGCCACAATTGGTTATCTGTCAAGTTGCAAACAACCAAAAAGACATTGAAGTGACCAAGATGATCATGTTAAAAAATGAGAATCAATGCACTACATAAGCAGAAATTTTGTGAAATCATCCTGTGAGTATCATCCTCTGTTACTCACTGCAACTGGTGATAGAGGGTTAAAGAAAGGCTTAGGGGATTTGAGAAGAAAGAAAGAGGCATGGCTAGATGAATATCCATACCAACCTTTTAGAGACTCTTCCACACTTAAAAGTTACAAAGATTGTTCTCAGGACTTACCTTCTGGTCTGAAGCTGAACTTTTGCTTCAGCGGAAGAATGGAACATGTAGTAATAGGAGAGAAGTTGCATGAATAGTGTGTCTTGTTCATGGGTGAGGGAGTGTCTGGGAATTAGCTAGAACAGCAAAGGGGTTATAGTACAGTGACTCCAGGGTAGACAGCTGCAAGATACAATCATGTTTCCGGTTGCAAATATACAAAAAACAACAAAGTTTAAATCAATGTAACAAAGAATATGAAGAAAATTAATTCATTGGATTCTTTTACAAAAGTGGTAAGGTGTATGGATAGCACAGTCAGGGAACAGGAAAGTCTTATTGGTGAGAGGATAGTCATCAGCACATGGAAATAGTCATGTGAACAGTGAAAGGAAGGAGGGAATACCAACTTGGTAATTCTAACTCACAACCAACTGGTCTCAAAAGCATATGGATTGATGTACTAACTAACAAAGACAGGGATGCTGACAGGTGTGTGTCAAAAACTGCCAAATCAAACCCAAGAATGGGATGCATTACCTCTTAAACATTTGTCTGCAATATCTAGGCATAAAAATAGTAGCATCTGGACAAACTTAGTTCAGCATGTGTGCTGTTTTATCTCTTGCAGCTAGCAATAAACCACAGCTGATAATTTCTAAAAATCATGGGTAAGTCCACATCTTGAAAGGCATGATGTCCAGCATGGAAAAAAAATTATTTTTTGGATCTTGCTATGGTGTATCAATTTTTAGACTGGAAACTGGTGGGCGGCTGGAGGCCGGAAATACATTGCATATGAGAAATATCTACATGGAGGGCAAGTTTCTGACTCCAAACAGTCCTCAGAGAGAGTGAAATGAAGGCAAATATCTGAAGTAAAAAATTGCCATACAACATGCAGAGGGAACTGTATTACATAGCAGCCTACATTACATGTTATAAAACACAGGAAGATGGCAAGGGAATCTACGGACAACAGGAAAAATACAGGAGTAATATGCAGTAAAAGGGGTAAAAAGCAGTGAAAATTCTGAAGTATAGCAAAACCAAAAGAAATCCTCTCAACAGTGTGAATCTAATATTAGCTGGAAGGGCAAAATCAGTGTTTTAATCTTCACTTGAAAATCAGGGTGATGTAATCATAACAAATTAGGAAGATAAAGCACTTTTTAGAAGATTATTAACTAAAGAAGATATTAAGCAATATCTACTGGGTTAGAGAAATAATCAGTGAATTTGTAAATTCTTTTAAAAATAAGAGAAAATAACAGTGAAACTGACAAAATATTAATTTAATAACTTGCATTCCTCTCCCAAATATGTCAATCAACATAGTTTTTATGAAAAATAGATCTTGGCATTGCACATCTGATTTATTTTAATGCGATTATGGGGTTACTTTATAAATGTCCCAACCTAAGCTTTTGTAAGGGATTTACCCCTAGACATTCTAATCTTAACGTATTATAGGTTATCCCTACAGTATTCTCAATAGGTAGGTGCCAGCAGCTGTTTAAAGCAAGTTAAAAATGGGCTAATTTGAAGAGCACAAAAGAGTGTCAATAGTATAGACATCACCATGAAATGGGATTGTAGCTAACAAGATTCTGCACAGACTGGGATGTTCAGCACTACTGGCTGCTGTAATCAGGTGGTCAGAAATATGTACATACCTAATGTTAATCAAATTTGTGTCAAAGATGCACTTGCCATATTGTGTATGTGGCACCTGCATAGCTACTACCATGTCTGTGGAAGACTGTTCATAGAGCAGAACTATCAGATGGCTTTTATTTTATTATTCAATTATTATTATTTTATTTTCCTCCAGTAAATCTGTTTTTTCTAGGTATCAGGTCAGTCCTGCAGCTAAGGTGCATGAATGTCACAGAGAAATTTGAGCTGACAAAAAAAACTATTCTAAATATTGCAAAGTACAAAATAAGACTTTTAGGAACCCAGTCCTTACATATCGAGGAACATGTGCTAGAAGACAGAGGTGGAAAAAAGTAATGTTATAGTGAAGAAATGTGTGAACATGCAGACCTGTGGCAGTGCTGCAGAACTGCATTTGGGCTACTGCAGTTCTTGGTTGCCTGGACAAGAAATATTAAACAGAAATAAAAAGACAGGCTGCTGAGGGAACAAATGCAAAATAGCCCGATACTGCGTAGGTAGTTATGGCTTTCATGCTTTGAGAAAGGAGGCTGTAAAATTGGTGACAGTGTAAGAGAAAGCCTCACTCAGAGCTCAATAACTGAAGAAAGTGCCTCACACAGACAGGTCACACAAATTTCGTTTGCTTAAGCTGTCAGAGTGAAGATAGAGAGGTACTTTACTACAATATGTAAACTTCTTGAATAGAAAATGCTGGATAATAAAAGTTCAGCAACTTAGCTGAGAAGAACAGAAGGATAAATTACTGAACAATTTTTATTAGAAATAAAGAAACACGGAGGCTTTTTTATTTTTCAGGTCTATTCTGTTTGTTTTAACCAATGAATCATGGCTAGCATATACTACCAAGATTCTCCATAAGCTGGTAAGTCAGGTCACATTAAGCACCTCCTTTGAAAGTCAAATGTATCATATTGCACTCAGTAAAAATTAACTGGAAGAAATCTAATGGTCTGTGATGTACAGATCAAGCCTGAGGTTCCTCTAGATAAAACCTTTCCATTTATAAAGCAAAAGTTTAACAAGTCTAGGGAATAACTATTTGTACACTTACAATATGATGATGTAAGAGCAACACTCTAATAATATCTACTGTTGTGCCAGGTTACAGGAGACATCAAGTACCATCCCTTGCTGAAGGGGTGGTTATGACAAACTGAAAAAACATGCACACAGCTGCTCAAATTTACAACCACTTTTTCAAGGAAAGGCTGTTGTGAGAATTATGCTCCTGCATAAAAAAGTGATGGGGGCTATCAGGGTAGATGATTTTGCCCTTGGTGGAGTTATATACCCGTGATACGTTGTTGCCATAGCACCATGAAGCCATGCATTCCAGTGTAGAAATGTCACTCTAACTGCGTACCGGGGCTTTGAGAAGTTTAAAGTCAGACCTTGGAATATCTTTCTTTTGGCTAAAGAGGCTGTCACTGAAGACAGAGTAAATACAAAAATTGGTCTCGGCTGTAGGAATTGCTTAAGATTCTGAACACACTAAAACTTCGTGATACGGCTGATCATCACTTCCTCCAAACCTCTGGTGACTGCCCCTTTGTGGTGTTAAGTGCAATTTGGGTTTGGCTGGGGAATGTTGATGTGGGGAATACCCTCTGGGACCATGCCAGGGGAATCAGCACTGGGAGCCAGCAAAGAGAGTGCCAGCATCTCTGATTCCTGGATTTGGATCTGGAGAACCCACATCAAACTCCCACTAGTGAACATGGCTTTCTTTCTTTCTGTGGAGCAGCATCAGAAAATGGAGATCATGATGTTCTTTATCCTGTCTTGTGCTATTATTTTACAAATGCTCGCACACGGCCCTTGAGATACAATTGGCCAGCTGGAATATAATACAAAAAGTCAGTAGATGGATCAGACACGTGGATTACAACTGACCTAATGACATCAAAAGAAAGGAATCGTAATTAGTGATGCTACAGCTTTTTTTTTTTTCTAGGAGGACCTGGTGTAATGATCTGAAGTTAGATTAGATTAAATGGGGACTAAAGAGATGCATGAATAGCTGTCTCCTTACCATCAACACACAATTCACTTGCTCAATGCTTCAGTACAGCTCTTCTGTAAAAACCTGCCTTCGTGACCCAAATGACACTCAGGCTTTCAGGTGGGAAGCTGTGGCTGCCAAAGAAGAGGGAGAGGCGTATAGGGTCATGCAGCCTCTATTTTGTTGTACCTCGAGAGCCAGAGTTAATGGGCTGAAATTCACTGCTTGGGGCTGAAAATGTCTCAGATACTCAAGCTTGTCCACTTGCCCAAATCCACATCTCCGCTGAAACAGGAGCAAGTTTAGAACGTCTTTTGGAGCCAAACCAACACTGATCAACAGGCTGCCTCTAGAACAGATCCCACTCCACATTTCACCTGGCTGAAAGGGGAGCATAAACATTGGCAAAGTTAGGGGTTTCCCCCTCTTTTTTTTTCCTTTCTTCTCTTTCCTGTATGATTTTCTGCTTCATTTGTAGTTTCAAGAGGAGGCAAGACTGTGCTACTATATAGCTACTATATGGTAAATCAGACCTTTTGAGTTTGGATTAAATTTTACTTCAGGTCATTTATGGAAAGTGATTTTGGAACCTATGACTCAGTCTCTCCACATTAGAGAAAACTTCCCTCCCTGAAGTACACAAGCTTAAGTAAACGTTAGAATAATTGCAGGATAATTCCCAGGAGTGATTTGTATTAATTGTGTGGGTTTAGTAACAGTAGTTGCTTTATTTGTTTTGAAACTCATTTTTCATCCTGCACTGCAACAGCAGTAAGCAAACTTCCCCTAAGTAGGCAAAAATGCATTTTGAGACAAGTTAGGACCTTTGGAATCTGTTCCCAGGCAGGCAAGATAGAGAGAGCTAAATGTTTCTTTAATACAAATTTAGCAAGGTGAAATCAAGCTATTGAGAAAACTGTCTGACCAGACTGTTAGGGTATTTTCCCTTAAATAAGGAATAGAGACTACCCATCCCGTTGCAAATAAAGGTCTCTCTAAAGTCGAAAGGGAGTGGGGAAGTGGGATTTTCAGTCTGTGACTTTTGGTGGCAGTGCATGACCCGCATACACACAGCTTCTGGGGACTGCACATAAAAGATGCCTCTAATGTAACCCTGTATTGCTGCTTGGGAAGAATGTAGTGAAATGACAATATTTTAACACTGAAAACACAACTGCAGAAGAGCAAATAAAATAGTTCAGCTTACAAATATCGATCAGAGATGCTTTCTTGTAAAAATTCTGGTGGCTTAGTTTTGAAGTGTACCCGGGTATTAGGGATTGATGGCTCCCGAAACAGCCTCGAACTGCTTGCCTTCCCCGGAGACGCCTCTGCTAAGAGCGAGTTTGAGAAGTCAGCATCCTTTCTGTTCTGCCAAATTGATTTCCTTATTAATCAAAAAATCTCATCTTCCTCTGGCTTCAGGTGATTTTTTTTTTCTTAAAACATTTTATGACTACCCGAAGAAAAAGAAAAAATGAAAAGAGAAAAACAAGGAAAAAGGAGAATAAAATAGAAGAGAACCAGAATTACTTCAAGGTGAGCTTCCAATGACTTCTTGCTCCTTTTGACAGTTCTTGTCAACTACGAACTTTCCCCCCTGTCTTTCTCCCTCTCCCTCTTCGAGCACCTTCTGATCTCAGAAATGTATTTTATACATTTGATGAATGAAGTGATCAATTTCTTTTTCGACCGAGCGTTTTTGGTTTAGAATAAATTGGCGGAGCGTTTTCCTCCCTCCCTGTTAGTGTTTGCTTTGTTTCCTCCTCCTCCTCCCCCAAGGTAAATCTAGACCGCTGTAATGGCATCTTTATATACAATTGGTGTCACTCAAATAAGACGTTTTATCAAGCGTCTTTAAAACTTCAGTCAGCCTCATTTAACCTCTAAAATTACGCTTAACAGGCGACCTTCATTAGCCAAATTGGAAGGAACGTGCGGTATGTGTTAAGCAGCGTCGTTTCCACGCTGGTGACCCCCCTCCGCAGCGGGCGGGGAGGGGGGCGTTGATCGCCGGGGCCGGGATAAATGTGGGAGCAGCTACACCCCACATCGCTCCCTGTCTGGGCACACCGGGGTCCTCGGGCACGGAGCCCCGCGGGGCGGTCTGCAAGCAGCTGGCCTCGGGTTTGCTTGGTCGTTTCCCTGCTCCTCCTCGGAGGGAGAGGGTTGCAGGATTCCTACTGCCCGGCCGCGTTATTTATCTGCTACCTTGCGAGCGGGCGGGGCAGGGCTTGCCGAGAGAGCTCTCGCCACCTCAGCTCCCGGGTTGCCTGTCCCAGAGGACACCAATTAAAGGCACTAATTGGACAGCGATACATCAAAGTCTGTCGCTGAGACCGGCTCCTTGGAGCTCTGGGGGTCCTGTAGGCAGGCTTTTGTTTTAGGCACCGGCGTTGCTCCAGGTTCCCGTGCCGGGCTGCGCACCCACACGACTCCTCTGGCCCCCTCCGCTGCCCAAAACCCTCGCGTTTCCGCATTCCAGTGCCCGTGGGCGAGTGCGCCCCACGCTGCTCTTTGCCTGCGGAAAAACTACATTGGTTCGGGGCTCCCGCTTCACTGGGAGGACGTCTCACCTCGTGTTGACCCACCCGTGCTGACCCTCGCACACTCCCACCCATGAAACCCACCCGTCTCTGCGATCAAACTGTGGTGGCTCCCAGGGGCTCTTCGGTGAGCCCTTCGTCCCCGGGAGTGACACGGGGCCGGCGGATCCGCGCTGTCCAGGAGTCCTCGGAGCTCCCACCTTCAGGGTCCCTTGAACAGAGGACGTGGGGCTGAATTCCACCCCTAACATGCCCCAGGTTTTCCCTTCAAACTGCATTCCCTGTGCATTGGGGTAAGCCTCTTCGGGGCAGCAGGTGTTTTTCCGAGCCCGGGATCGCCCCTGGAGTCTGGGCAGGAGCCTGCAGCGGCCGTCCCAGACAGAGCTTCAGTGCCAGGGGGATGAGGGCTCCAGGTACATGGGAGGTGTTTGGAGAAAGGGTGAGAAGCGGAAAGAGGCAATTAGACACCGGGACCGTGACAAACAAGTCTGGTCTCTTCCCTGCTTTACACCTCTTTTTCAAGAAATTAAACAATTCTCCCCTTTACCAAAATGGTCTGTTTCAACTTTCGTAGAGGCTTTATTAACCCTGAGTTATTCTGGACCTCGGGTTATCCCCGGTGGGGCTGGTCCAAGCCCGAAAGAAGAGCCGGCGTTTCCAGGAGAGGTGCAGTGATTCTCTGCCGGCTTCATCCCGAGCCAGGCGAGCACCGCGCCAGGGGGAGGCCGGTTGTGTGTAAGTCTGGGCTGGGGGATTCACAGGGCTCGACCTAAAACAGGGCTGCTGGTACATATATATTTATATATCTCGAATAGGAGCAAGTCAGAGGCAGAAAATGACAGTTCTCCCCGCAGGAGACCTCGGCATCCCCGGGCTGAGCAGCGGCGCGGTTTGCTTATTCTTGCGTGATTAAAAACTGCTTTTTAACATCTCCTTTCTGCGGCCATCGCCCTCAGAAGACTAGACTGGGTGGCCCACGAAGGGGCGCGGGTGGTTGCGCTGAAGAGCATAAGAGCCGATACGGCAGGGATGAAGTTTGGTGATGGTCCTCTTTACCCCCCACCTGCAGCTCCGTTCCCTTCCTCAGCCCGGGAGGATGTGCCGGGAGAGCGAGGAAGTGTTTGATCATTTACTGCCCACGGAGGCATTTGTTTTTCATTTTGCAAACGCTTCTCTTTAAGTAATTGTTCCTGTTAAGAGCGTATACCTTTCACTGGGCTTTGCCGCGCTATAAATAATCTCGATGAAGATGCAAGGATATGACTTTCACAAGATTGGACAATTGATTAAATCTGTGACCTGCAATTGCGAATAATCTTGGAAGGCTATTTAAACAGATGAAGGCCTAAATTGTCTTGCTTGTATCTGAATTAATTTCTCATTCATCATCATTATGGAGTGATTGGTTCTATTCAGGCTTTGCAGCCTGCTGGAACGAAACTGGATTTAAATGAGACTGTAACACAATTTAAATGCTCCCCAGATTTAACGAGGCCAATCGAGCAGCTGCAATAAACACAAATATTTTTCTAAACAGCCTTGTTTTAAATAATTACTTAATACTTTCATGTGATGTTCTTAAGTGGCAATTTCTGTCTCTGAAGTCCCAGGCACTTCTTTGCAGAGAGGGCAGCAGGGAAAATCACTTTATGTGTTTGCTTTGCTTGTATATGTGCATGCAATACACCGACGGAGATTCTTTAAAATGAGGTTTGTAAATATTAGTGTAAACCTGCACTACATTCTTGGTCGTAGATACACTCAGGTTTTTTTTCAAAAAAGGAAGGGGAGGAAAGCAAACGGTGGACTGGAGGCCAGAGGTTGTGATCTATTTGTTTTCTTGTTAGAAGATCCTGAACTAGCTATCTCTTCTTCCTCCTACTTGAGAGAGAGAAGAAAAACTTTCTAAAACAGGGACCAGTTCCAGCGAGGATCTACCCTGATCTACTGTAACCGCATCCCTTCCGTAGTACCAGCTCTCCAGGGTCAGGACGGGACCCTCCCGCCTTACAAAAGGAAAAGCAAGAAGATCTGAATGGAACAGGCAACATGTAAGGGGCTCCGGGTAGAAGGATGAAGCAAAAAGCGTGTGGGACTGCTTTCCTCTCCCCCTTTACATCCACCCAGGAACCTGATGCGCCTAAATGAAGCCATTTGTGTTAACGAGACTTCAGCTCATCCTGACGTGGGCTTTACCCCAGGGTGACACTATTGTAAGAGGCAGGACAGCGGGCCTTGGGGTGACATATGGTGGAGGGTGTTTTCAGGGGCTAAACTCAGTAGTAAAATAAAGTAGCCAGGCGAGCAGCAGAATAATAGAAAACAAAAGGGTCTTTCAGATAGACAAGCCAAAAAGCTAAAGGAGCCGCATGCTTTTCTGCAGGTGCCGGCAAATGACCGAAAAACCCAGCAGAAAACGTGAAATATGGAGAGACGATTTGTCAATGATTTAGGTGCAGAAGTAAAACATAGTGCTGGGAAAGCAGATCCGATCCAGTTTAATCATACAACCTTAATAAAAACATATAGTCTGAGACGGGAAAGTAAGCATCAGTCTCGTTGCTATTTCACTTAATGGTACAGGAGGTGACAGATAAAACACAACAAAGATGGACTGAGTGATTTGATAGTAAAGGAACAATTTAATGCGCGAGTTACAGCGCTGCTCCCCGGGATCGTTTAGGCTTAACCCGTTCTCTAGAGCTCATCTTCCTCCTCTTCTGGTCCTTTTTTTATTAGTAGTATTATTATTCAGTTGTTTAAAATGAGCATTATCCCAAACATATGCAGTGCAATCAGCTCGGTCACACTTACAAGAACACGCTTTAATAAGGCAATCAATCAAACGCTAACAAGGGGGGTGTGGGAGGGACGGCCTTTAGGAACTGAATTTGGCTGGCTAGGGAGCGAACCCGATGTGGCACATGGGGTACCCGAAGACAACTCCGCTCCCGCTGGTGACAAGGGTCCAGGTGCCCACTGCCGGCTCCCCCGGGATCTCACCCTAATTCCTCGAAGGGTCTCATCCCCGACCAGGGCGGCGCCGTGGAAACCTGCCTGCCTGGTGGCAGTGCCTCGGGGCTAAAAGCAGAACCTGCTGCCGGCTGGGTGCCCTGTGTCTGCCCGCGCCGCCGATGCCCCACGCGTGCCCGGAGCCGACACCCCGCGCAGGGCCGCGGACACCACCACCGGCGGCGAAGGCGTTAAGGGCATCGGCCCCACGGAGCAAATGGAAAATTTCATTATGAAGTAATGAGTAATTCCTCCCACTGAGATGTATTGTTATATCTTCCACTTCAATTTAGGAGCACAGCGGCTCAATTACCTAGAAAATACAGTCAATTAAAGGCTGCTGATTGGACACGAGGACGGATCATCGATCTTGTACTTTCCAATATCGCTCCAGACACCTCATTTTCCCTCCCCTATTAACTGAAAATACTCTTGGCATTACTGCGACCCGCAGCCTATTTACCTGTCGCAGGCAATCTCTGCCCTGTGACCGAACCGCAGAGAAATTCACAGCCTCCCTTTGCCGCACCATCCTTCAAGAGTGGGCGATCGGGGTGGCGGCACTGGAGCCGCGGGGAGAGCGGGGACCGTGCCGGCTGCGGGCGCTCCCTGTCCCTGCCTCCCCGCTCCCCGTTCGTTAAGCGGGGATATCCCAGTCACGGGTGGTAATCAGAGGCTTAAATGTTCTTTTTTCCTCTCACACTTCTAGGTGTATAAAATATATGTATTTGAAAATATATATGTATGTATATATTTATTGTCCTGCGCGTCAGCCGATGGCATTTTCTGAACTGGTCATTTTGCAAGAGCAAACTGGTGCCGCGATCGCAGCAGCAGCCTCGGCCGGATCTTGGCCTGTGTTCTCGGCCCAGCAGGTGACTGTGCCTGGCTGAGGAACGAAGGGTCGTGAGCTATCTAGGACACCCCATTTTTGGCGGATAGCGCTCATCTGCTGTGCCTCCCCTCCCCCGACCTCTTCAGCGCTCCCTTCTCCCGGAGTCGCTGGGGGGATTGTATCAAGCACTGGCTCGGCAGCTCCTATTTTATAGGACTGGTTCCTCTGTCTGATAAAAGGCAAAGTAAAGGAGGGGGAAAGGCTTGCAAAGCTCGGATGTTGTTCGGCTCTGCCCTTGGACGCTGTTTACAATTGTTATTTCCGGGGGGTGGGGGGACGGGAAAGGAGAATCTACTTGTGAGTGTCCAAAAAGGGCCATCGCTTCCCATGTCCATGAGGAGATCTCATTTATAAAGGGTGGAACAACCTGCTCTTAATGATTTAAAGACGGTGGCTTTGGATCAGGTTTTTAAAAGCTGTAATAAACAATTTTTTTTTTTTTTTAATATATCCTGGCACGCCCGTGTCTCTTCCCTGCTTTCCATCCGCTGTAGGGAAACGCTGCTATTCACTCCCTCTCCTAAGGACAAAAAGTCTCCGGTGTGACAATAAACCAGAGGCTTCTCAGCAATTTAGTACAAAGTAGATACAGAGGTGTCAACACGTCTTTGTTCTGTCCAGCATTTATTTTCCTGCTTGTTGAACTGTAACTATTAGAAACTGCGCGGTGAAATTCGTCTTAAGCAACACTTTAACCTTTTTTTTTTTTTTTTCTTTTAACAAGCACGATAAAAATATGGGTGAGAGGTTGTTAAAACGCGTCGTTATTATCGGTTTTAGTGTTGTTATTTTTGTTGTTACTAAGTTTTATTCCGACATGGTAACAAATTATGGCGGTGTATTCTTTGGGCTATTTTAAAACAGAATGAGATAAATAATTTCGGGTTTGGAAGAAATCACTACCCAGCTCCGTGCCCGCGTTTTTTAAATTTTAAGTTACAGAAATCCAAGCAAAAGCAATGATGCTACCTTCTTCCAAAATACCTTTTGAATAGGAGACCGGCGGGTGAGTTTGTGAAAGAAATACTCCTCAAGAAGGAAGAGTAATCAGTGTGAAGGACACACACAAATGCAAAGATTAGGGATGGGGAAGGAAGCACAAAACCCAACACGTGAAATAATTAATTAAAAATAAAATAAAAACATAAAAAATACTCAGCAAGGAAAAGGCAATGAGAGAACTGAAGGCTGAGGTACAAAGGAAGGGAAATCGCCTTTGCTCTAATTTACAGACTGGTGATTGTCTGAAGGAGCTGTGCTCCCTGTCACCTAATCTCTTCCCTTGGCGGCTTGTTAGCGTTTGGCACGGGGTCTTTGCTCACAGAGCATTGTACATTCGATATTCAAAAACCCTCTTTACATATACATCACTTGCTAATTTCGTCAGTGTGTACACATTTCAGAGACTGATAATAGGACATTGTTATTTAAAGGACAAATAGCTCTGACCCATAAAGAGGCAGGAGCTCGCATTTTTCCCCTGCCAGTTCCAGTATGCCTCTTAAAAATAAAAGTTGGAATGAAAGAGGAAATGAAATGCCGGATTTCTGCTCACAACGAAGGACGAGACAAGGGAGGGTAAAGAATGCAATTAAACCACGAAAGTGATGTACAGAATGGCAGGTTTTCTTTATGGTAAAGCATTGTTATTTTCTATAGAGACAACTGGATAATACTGCCGAGGTGCAAACCGGAAACATTTTGGGGTGGTTTGTTTGTTTGGGTTTTTTTGCTGTTTGCCTGTTGTTTTTATTTTCTGAACACTGAGAGATTACATCTTTGCTTTCTTCATGTGCACAAGCCATTTTGTTATCAAGATAGTGTTTCTTTCAAGTATTTCAGATATTCCCTCTCCATCTTGTAGGTTTGTGCATAGGGTTTGTTGTGATCTGCAGAAGCCCCAGCCCTTGGGAAGAAGTCTATCCACGGAAAAGAATGTCCCAGCACATTTCTATAGGTGGCTGGAGCATATTTCATTCGAGTTGATTTTCTTCCTCCTTCGTGCCTGAATTCCTTCTCAGAGATAAATCACTAGTAATTTCTTTCCTTCTTCATTCTTTTATTTTTCCCCCCTTGGAATGTAAATCCTTTTAAGACTGAGCTATTTTTAGTCTTTTTAAATTTTTTTCTTTTTTTCTTTTTTTCTTTTTTTTTCTTTTTCTTTTTCTTTTTCTTTTTTTTCTTTTTCTTTTTTTTTTTTTTTTTTTTTTCCTGCTGTGGGTATCCACGGCTGAGGAGAGAACACGATTAAATAAACACGGGCTCTTAGGTACATTAACTCGAAGAGAAGTCCTGGAAAGGGACGAGTGTTTAATAACCCTGAGACAAAGGTTTATCTCGTTAAAGGTACTTCTTCCCTCTGGTCCATGGAAACTGAGGTGGCTTTGCTCAGCACAGAGGGCGTGAAAGTGAGGAAGGAGTCAGTCCTGGTTGTGGCCGAACAGGTAAAGTCTGATCCGGAGGGTCTCTGCGCCAGCCCGTTGGACTGGCCGCTGTGGCAAGCCAGGCAAGAGCAGGGGTTGCCCCCGGCGCTGCTGAGTCCATGAGTTGGGGCAGGGTAGAGAGAGGGATGTCTGAAGGCGCACAGCAGTTCTGGTCTCGGGTACGGGTGGGAGAGAACCCTGAAGGTGTCCAGAGGCCTCAGGGGGGTACTGAAGGGGGTGGCGCCAGAGGCCGACGTGGCGCCGATGCCCATGTGGGAGTAGTAGGGCAGGGGCAGGTGGGACGGGAATGGATACGGCAGATTCCCGGTGGCTGCCGCGTGGCTCATCATGTACGTATAAAACGCCGGATCGGCCGGGTGAGGCCAGGTCATGGCCAGGCGCTGCCTCTTGTCCTTCATCCTGCGGTTCTGGAACCAAACCTGCGGGTAGAGGAGAGGCGAGAGCCGTCATCCGCCGCCGCCCCGCTCCGCCTGGCCGCCGGCCCCAGTCCCAGGCCGGTGCGGCGGGCGCGGATCTGTCTGCCGGAGAGCGGAGACCGGCGCCAGCTCTCCCTCCCAGAGGGAGTTGTCATCACGTACGGAGGGATCAGTTAAGCCCCTATAAAAATCTGTAGGGAGACCCAGAGGAGCAGCCCTTTTAGGGTGCTTGTTTTCCTTTCTGCTTGCTAGGGCTTGTCCTGCTGCCCCCCACCCCCCGTCCCTGGGTCCCGGCCAAGCAGGCGGATCTGCCTCATTGCTGCCCTTTCGCATCCAAAACTACCTGGGATTGTTGCTATCGGGTTTATTTTCATGTGCAAATGTTTTTGAGAAGGCAAAGCAAAGCGAGATGGAAACAAGATCTGCTACTGGCTTCCTCTTCCCTCCCCCAAGAGCTGAGTGAGATTTGGACTGAACCGAAGGGAGGATTAAAAATAATCTGCTAGGGAGAGGTCAGATTAGCGGCGCTGGCCGGGATGGCTCCGGGAGCCGTGTCCCGTCTCCCGCATTGCTGTAGGGTGCGGGCAGGGCCAGGAAAGGGGCGGGAGGCGGGGGGAGCTGAGAGGGAGGGTTATGTTGGCGAAGTGCTTTCCCGAGTTTTGCAAGGAAGTTTGGCCATATAGATTTATATCGTGCTAATTGGAAACATGTCCGAGCTGCGTGTACCTTGATGGTGGTTTCTGGCAGATTTAGAGCAGCCGCCAGCTCACATCTCCGGGGCCTGGACACGTAATTCTCCCGGTAAAACTCCTTCTCCAGCCGGGCGATCTGCTCGCGGGTGAAGGCGGTGCGGTAGCGGCGCATCTGGTCGCTGGCGCTGCAGGCCAGCGAGCCCTGGGAGCCGCCGCTGCCTCCGCTGCCCTTGGGGTGATCCCCCCGCCGCTGGGGCTGCCGGCCAACGCCTCGGAGCACGGCCCTGCGTGGGGAGTCCGGAGCAACGACACACGCTCGGAGGCGGACGGGCATGGAGGGATGCTCGCCGTCCTCCTCCCAGCGAACGCCTTTCTGCCCCCGTCCCACCCTCATTCGGCGTTTCCGTGCCTGCCCCGGTGTATTGAGGGTACTCGGGTACTGACATCCAAGAAGGACCGGGGAGGAGGGCAGCGAGAAGGGGATTTGAGGGGTACTTATTCACTCTGGCTGGGAGGTCACCTGTCCCCCGCCCTTCCCGACGCACCCCCCCCGCACTGGCGGTGTCTGCTCGCTGAGCCCCCCACTCGCTTCCTTCACTGGGAAACCGGAGGGCCGCAGCATCCCCGACCCTGAGCGCCTGGAAAAGGCAGGTGTGCCCGCCGTCCACATAGCACGGCTCCGCTGTCCCTTCCTCCACGCCAGCAAGGACCCAAGAGTGGAGCAGCCAGCAGGCAGGGACTGTTCTCTCTGAGGGGAAGGCGAGGCCTTAGGGATCTCCACTCAGCCTCCAAAGCCCAGGATGGGATATTTTCAACGAGCCTCTAAGGGACGAGAGAGGACAGGCAGCGCTCTCTGCGCTTCCCGGCTTCTTGAAGTGACTGAGGGACGGGGAGGAGGGAGAGGTGGGTTGTTGTCAGGGTAGGGGCGTCTTTGCCGAGCTGGGAAGGTGAGAATAGTGAGTGGGGAGTGGGGGCAGGGGGAAAAGGGGCCTGTCCGCTGCATTTGCTTTCAAATGCAACTCTCCCTCATTGTCCCCGAGACCAAAGGCAATTAATTCATTGGGACCATTTCCGAGCTGGCGCCACCGAGACATAGAAGTGACAAGGTAATTCGGACCTTTTTTTTTTTTTTTTTTTTTTTTTTTTTTAAGCCAACGTGCAAACAAGGCCCTCGCTGCCGCACTTGGGGCTGGCATGAGTCGGCGAGCGATTTTACGGTCTTTATGGGCGCTTCCGCACTCGCCCGGGCACATTTCACCCTGCAAAACCACAAACAGCTCTTGGCCAGAAAACCCGTTTGATCTTACCCCCCCAGACACACATACAAAAAAACCCGCCGCTGTGGAGGATCGTATGGGATTTCCTGGAGCATGCACTGTCTAGGCGACGGGGAAGAATAAAACCAAAATAGAATAGATTGAAGAGGAGAGTGCGTGGTTGTCTTGGCCGAAAAGATCCTACGGGACAAGCTGCAGACCTGACGCATCCACGACGGGAAGCCTGGCTCCCCTCCAGGGACGCGGGGGCCGCCCGGCGTCGTGTCCTGACTCCCCAAACAAGTCTCCCGGTGGCAGGGAGGTGAGGAATCAGTCAGGAAAGAAATCACACACACGCAGACACACACATACCCGATTTGGTTGCCCCTCGCTCAGCTGGCGAGGGGGAAAACCCCCTCCGGCAGCCCCCCGCCCCACCAGTGCTGCCACCCAGCCCCGGAGCGGGCGTGGGGGCTGCAGGCATGGGAAGGAGTTGGGTACCTTTGCTGTGCTGGGTACTCGGCGCTCCCGTGGCGCAGTCCGGGGTGCAGCTCACCGTCGATTTCCTCATAGAATCCGACTCGGTGTCCGAGCTGCTCTGCTGCCCTTTTGCTGGAGGGGAGCTCCGGGGCGAGGGGCTGCTGTCCGGCCGAAAGCAGTGCTGCCGCCGCCGAGCGGCTCTCCGGCACCGTCCCTGTCCCTGGCAGCACCTCCACCTCCTCTTCGTCTTCTCCTCCGCCACCTCCTCCTCCTCCTCTCTCCCGGGACGACAAGGGGCCAGGTCTGGGGCTGATGCAGTTCCGATGGATCATCTTCTCCTGCGACTCCGCAGCGGGGCTCCCCACTGCTTCGGACAAATTAGGCACCCTCTTGCCAACTAGAGCGCCAAGAGTAGTCCCCTCCAGAAACATCACCATCTCCTTCCTGGTTTCCATTGTGGCTTTGCTTAAGGGAGGGGAGAAAAAAAATCCAGATCTCTTCCCCCCCTCCCTCCTGCTCCCGCCCCAGCCTTGTACAAACCCAGCAACCCTCTCCTGCCAATGCAGAGGAGCCAGCGGTGAGATAGGGTGACCTTGTGATGCGAGCGCTACACTCTGCTGTGCTGCTCTGGGAGGGATCACCATTGCCCTCTTCTTTCTAAGCTGTCATCCTCAGTGGTGCAGTCGTCATTACAGTACCACCGGTGACGCCACACATTGATTGCCAGTGGATAAATAGAAACGTCTGCCATTGGGAAGATGAAAGGAAGAGCCGGAGCGAATGGGCTAAATGCGTGATGCACCAGGTGTAGGAGCCTGAGATGGAGAGGGAAGTGTGAAAAAGAGATGCATATGGAGCTGCAAAGAGGTTGTAACATGCGGAGAGAGTTCCGCAGGGGGAAGCCTTGCCTGACAATTAAATAGCCCTTTGACTGCTTTAAGCCACAACCTTGATGTAGAATTGAGGCGAAGATCCCTAGCTGCATCCTGGAAGTGAGAAGATACGTACTGAAGCCTCTTCCTTGGATGCATTATTTATTGCTGGCAATCAGCTTCCGCCTAACTGCATATATAAGGCTTCTAAGAATCCTTTGCAAACTTGAGGATAAATGCGTTGCTGTCATTTGAATGTGAAAATAGATTTGATTTCTTGCTCTGGGTCAATTATCGGTTCCTATCGGTATAACTGTCATTGTTTTCTGCTTACTGAGATTAAAATGTTAGTCTAAAATTTGGAAATGCGGTTATATATTTGTTGCTTTTTACATATGAAAAGGTACAACTACTTCACTTGTAACTGTAGTTATTCTGACTATCTGCCGTTTATCGTTTGTTCTTATTTATTCCTTTGCTGTTTCCGTTTTTCCACTATTCTTGTTCTTTTATGAAGGTTTTTTGTCTCCTCTCCTTTCTTCTTTTTAACTAATGGTTTTGCACAAATTATTATCTGCTTTTGGGGCGGGGGGAGGGGGGGACGACTGCAAGAAGAAGGTCTGCCAAGAATAATTCAGGCTCAGAAAAATGCAAGTTATCAAGGCCAGAGCTTATGCTAGCTAGCAGATGTTGTTAAAACAGACATGACAAGGGCAACCATTTGGATGGCACTTGCCTGAAAATAAGGGACCTTGTACCATAAATACAGCGGCACATGTAATCTTTTTGGCGTATTATGATATTTCTAATGAATGCGGTAAGGATCTCATCTTTAGTTAATATTGCCTCACATGTGTAGTGTCAAGTCATTTTTCGCCATCTGTCGTAACTAGGTTGTTCTAAATTTTTTTCTCAGAGTGTTATTGGCTGGTCAGGATACAGAAAACATTCAACCAATTACAATCCCAACCCGGTAAGGAATTTACTGGCATATCTGAGGTGACGTTGCTTCGGTGGGGAACAGGCAGCGCAATAGGAAACATGCTGTGATTTTCCGTCTAGCCCTGCGAGCAGGATGCAGAGAGACAAACAAACAAACAAACAAGCAAACAAGATTCCCGGTCTGCTGGATGCATGGATTAAGGAGTGCTCCTAGCAATAAGCAAACTGTTTTCAGGGTGAAAAACCACGAATTTTTCCAGGGCTCTGGCCACCATTCTCCCTTTCTGTCTGTATATACACGCATGTATTTTTCCATGAAAACGTACATCATGCACGTAACACTCTCTGGACTGTGCTGCTTTCCGTCAGCTTGCGAAATTCTTGAAAACTCACTGTTAAATTCCTTTTCCCTTCTCTTCCTTGACAGCTTCTAGACCGGCGTGTGCCCTGTGAGGACCGGCCGCCCATCCCTGTCGCAGCCGGTCTCGGCTCTGCTGGCTGTGTGAGCTCGGAGTCGGGGAAGCAGGACCACGTCAGGATGGATGGATGGATGGATGGATGGATGGATGGATGGATGGATGGGTAAGGCAGTCCGTCTTCAGTGCTGAGCAGCGCAGAAGGGCAGCGCTGATCCCGCTGCGCGGAGCGGTGCGGACCGGAACTCTGGGGCCGGGCCAGACAGGGCGAGGCGGGGGTGCTCGGGCAGCGCTGTCACCGCGTCGCGCTGGTGCCGCTTCCCACGGCTGGTGGCGTCGTTTTTGCGCTTTGTTGGAGTAAGTAGGGGAGCTGTGTTAGTGTTCCTGGCACCTCCGGGGGGTTGTGTGAAGGTTCAGCCTCCCCCCGGGCCCACGGTAGCCCCAGCCTCCCGAGGAAGTTCACCTCCAGCCTCCTTCCTAGCTTGGCCAAGCAGCCCTGTGGGAATAGGCTGGCCGGTATCTGTGGCGGACAGGGAGGATTTCCGCATCACAACGAGTTTGGTGGTAGGAAGAAGAGGGATATTCATGTCTGTTTTTAAATAGGACTGTAATCGGGACCTGAATTCTGAATGCAAGGGAGTGGTCCCAGAGTGGGCGATGGAAACGATTGTGGGGAAGTTAATGGGAGATCCTCTTCCTGGCAGACTGAAGCCTTAGGGATGATTCCTGTAGATTATGCTGGTCCATCCCCAGTTTTATCACCTTCGTTTACGAGTCACCGCTGCCTCCTTCCTCACCCCATTCTTAATTCGTTCCCACCAAGAAGCCACCCATCTTGTACCTCGGGTCGGAGGTTTTGTTGAGCCCGAGACGATGGTCATTGCCACGGAAGGCTTGATGCAGCCTGCAGCAGCACTGGCTGCGGAACACCCCTGCATGGACAGACGCACGCCCCCCACACATACACATGCTTTAATTTGCCAAGGGTAAACACAGAGAGTTAAAGGCCCGAGTGGAATCTAAGACTGGAAAAGAAAAAGTACTGGAAGTTTTGGGGTCGATTTAGATTCGATTAGTAAAGGATTCTTCAAATGTCTGTTTCTTCCGTTCCCCAGGAAGAGTACCGCCGTAAGAGTCCCTCGCACGTCAACCAGCCGGTGACGCGGTGTGGTGGAGCGAGGAGCCCCATCCCGCTCTCTGCCGCCGCGGAGTTTTGCCTCGCCGGGAATGCGGGGTCCGGCGCACTGCCTTCTGTCTAGTGTTTCTCTCAGATCTGTCATGCCCTATTTGGAAGGAGACTACCTCATTTGGGATTAATTTCCAGGCAGATTGGAAAGTATATCTCCATGGGTGTGGGAGGGGTTTTTTGCTGCATGTTCCAGACCGAGATTTAAAACCTATTCTCTCTCACTCGCTAGGTCACAGCCAGCATGCCATAAATATGCTCAAAACTTTTCAAGCTTATTTATTTTTCCGAGTTTGCAGCTTTCTTTGCTGATATATGGCCGAGGAGAGATCAGGACACTGAATCCCACCTTAACGCTGACTGAAAGGTAGCCCCGCACGCGAAAAACAAACGAAGCACATATACACCCTTCCCAAAACAAGGAAGTAATAGGAGGACATTAAAACATTGCTAGAGGGATATGCTCATAAATCAGGCATTTTCCTTAAAAGTGCTAAGCCTGCAGAAGAAAGGCACATCACACTTTCCTTCCCCGCGGGATATTTATTCTGCTTAGCCGGTCAACAGGGTGTCAGTAACTTTTGACCGATACTGTCCAGTTAAGACTGGGAACCCATGATCAGTTTCTCTAAAAAACCGTGAAGCCTTGTTGTCTTTTAAAAAAGGAAGGAGGTTTTGACATACCGTTGAACGATTTAGTGCCACAAAAACTGATACCTGGTTCAAATGGGTGACCAAAGCAGAAAATCTATTTTTAAATTTTTAATGAGTAGTGTTAACAATAATGGCGTAATTATCACTGTTTTATTAAGGCTATTTTTTACGACATGATTAGAGGTGGAAGCTTTGGAGAGAAGAGAATAATAGGCGCATTATTCTTGTGCGTGAAGACAAGCTAGTACAATGACAGCACGTAACACGTAAGTGGCGTTGAGGAGAGAGAGGACAAGAACCGTGAGTGGGATGTGCCTAGGAGGGCATGTAATGGTATTTACAGGATCCGATCCAGGACACATTTCTGCCTCCCTGTACCTCTGAATTCCGGATCCCGGCACCTCTGCGGAGGGCATCTGTCTGTTCCGGATTCTTTTGGGTTGGGTTTGTTGGTTTGGGTTTTTTTTTTCACCTATTGGCTGTCTGAAGCAAAGCCTCATTTTCACCGCATGAGGTTCTGGAGATTTTTACTTTGTTACACCAAAACGTAGGGGAAGAGGTGGTGGGGGGTGGAGGGGTGGGGGGTGTGGAGGTGCGAATAAGGGCACGATTCCCTCTCCCAGGACATTCAAGACAAGTTTGTCCGTAGAAACTAAATCTGCTGCTTTACTATGTCAGTAGTAAATAGTGAGGAATTCGGGCTTTCGATTTCAATTGCTATCTCTTCCAGACTGGTCGAGAGCCATAAAACTGCGGCAATCTTTTAATGCTAAAATGAGCAGTAGAAACACGATCTGCGTAGCAAACTCCCTGATTTGAAAACAAAAAGGTATTTATGGCGTGAATTTAATTCGGAGGAAGGCTCAGGTAAATGAAAATCGACAGTGTTTCAGTGGCTCCCACGACTAGACTTTTTTCTTAAAGATCTTTTTAACAAGAACCGAACTAGGAGCCCTTCGTGCTGTGCATTTTCGCCATTTCCCCCCGCTTCTTCTGAGACCTGGTGCGCCGAAGCACCTCTTACAGAAACACTGAGGAGTTTCAGGGGGTGCCCAAAAGAAGAGCCATAAGGGGGGATGTGGCATTACCAGGAGAAAATCGCAGGAATGCCAGAGGCGAACACACATTCTTTCCCCGCATTTAGTATTTTGGTGTCCTGCTTTATTAAAACAAACTGGAGGCCCAGAAGGGGCCGAGAGAAGCGGTGCTGCTGGCCGGGACGCCGCCCCGCAGGCTGCCCGCCCTCCCGTCGGGGCGCCGGTACCCGCCCCGGCCCTACGGCTGGCCGCACGCCGGGACACCCAGCTATTTCCTCCACTGTCTCTCCCAGGTAGGCGCCAATATCCCGAGAGAGAGGTCTCCCGGCCCTTCCCTGAAGAAAATGGTTGAAACGAGGGGCGTTTGCAGTGCACTGTGTCTGCCGTAAGCAAGAGGCGCACGGCCAGAACCAGCGGCTCTCTGCGCCCTCTTGCAGCCTCGTCGCTTTCCAGCGTTAGGCCTGGTTCTGCTCCAGATAGGCCAAACCCTGGTATTTTCACGAGGATGAAGATATTTTTACATGGAGCATCATGAACAAGTGTGGAGAGGGGCAGAGCAGTGCTTCAGAGCATTGGAGACTGATGCTAAGAGGTGGAAATTCTGCCTAGAGAAAATGGTTGGAAAAGTCCTAGCTTGTATACTGGATCCTGGGAGCCCTTTTCATCCCTGGGGAGGGTGTGAGAAATCCCTAAGGAAAGTTCCTTTGGAGATAAGGGTGCCCAAGGGGTACAGGATCTTCTGGGACCTCTCGCCATTAGGGAAATGCCAGAAGTGGGTCTCTTACTCCAGAGACCCAACAGCGTGTCTCTTGTAATGAAAGGGTGATTTCCTCTTCGATTTGAAAAGGAGCAGATTTGACCCCATGGGAACAGGCATGTTGCCTCTTGTTTTCTCTTTACACATGTCGTGAGACTCCGTCTAGAATTACAAGGAACAGAAAGCTGTATATGAGACAAATGAAAAGGAGGAAAAGAAGAACAAAAAATAAAGGGGAGGAATGGGAAGGGAACACAAAGAGAAGGGGAAGAGAAAGGGGAAAGGGAAGTAAAGGGGGAAGAGGTCGGGGAAGGGGAAGGGGGAAGGGGGAAGGGAAGAAAAAGGAAACCCCAGCCACCCAGAACAGGCATCTCAATGGTAATTCTCTCACTCCTCACTGAATCTGAGTGTCCTTAAAAATAGCAGTTGCACTGATGCAAAATGCTGGTTCAATTACTGTACATCACTGCCTCATTCAAACTCTCCCCTAAACAAACACATATAAAACCTCAAATAGGGACATGGAAGACAGGTTGAATGAAAAATTTACGTAGTTTTAAGAATGAAGAGTGGAATATTAACCCCTTAACTTCCAGTCCTACTTTCAAAAATCTTCATCTACAGCTAGCCAAGATGAGATGGCATCATCTGTTCTCACAGTGCATCCTAATAGCAGGTTTGGCTGCCTAGTTTATTTTTGTCTTGTACCTCTGTGCATGGCCCCCATGGATGAGGACATTAATCCACAGGCTGGATCTGTCCCACAAAAACAAAATCTCTACCCTGATTCCCTGAGCAGTGGCCAAGTGCTTCAGCACCACTGCCTGACAGAAATGCCCAGCTATGCACTCTGGGTACTGGATCCCCAGTGCCTGACCATCTGTTTGTCTGTCTGTCCATCCCCCATCTGTGAAATCCATGATCCCCTGGACAAGGACAGAGACAAGGTGAGCATGGAGCAGCAGGCAATGCTCACTGAGCAAAGCCAGTGAAGTCGATGAATTGCGCTGATGGGGATCCTTCTCCTTTGGCCCCTTGTTCCCCTCCGTGCTCTCAGAGCACAGCTCTGGGCACACTATGTGTACCATGTCTCAGATGGCTGGGAGATAGCAATCAGGGCAAAAGCACAGATGTAGAAAACTTTCACAGCAAGTCATAGGCTTCTGCCAGAGAATTCAGCCCAGGAACATGTAGAAAATTCTGAGTTTGTCTAAAAAACTTATACCAAAGCAAATAAAATCCTTGGAAGCAGATTACTTTATTATCCTCTTCCTCCCCTTCCTAGCTGAGGCATATTTAAGAAGAACACAGAAATATTGCTGGAACTGCTGACCGACTTCTGATCCTATCTATCAGTATCAATAGTTTCCGATAAACACTTCAGCTGAGTTTTTCAGTCACTGAGGACCAGAAATGGTGAAAGGATTAAGTGGGAAATGAGGCAACCTGAGTTACCCACCGCTGTAACAGAACTGCATTAACCCCTTGATACATGTATACAAGCAATGCCCAATGTCACCTCACCTGTCCCCTCTATGCCCAGGCACAGAGGCACAGTGACGGGGGCTGTTTACACTCTTTGCCTGGGAGGACTGGTCTTTCCGGCCTCCTGCTAGCAAGGCTGAGCTCAAGGAGGAAAAATGTGCCTTCACACGGATCCCGAGGTGGGCCCGACCTTGACCATGTTGGTCCCAGAATCGCAGAGAAAATCGCGGCCCGCAGGGGTGCCCAGCGCGATGGATTTCTCCCCAGCTGGTCGCACGGGATGCCCGGCATGCAGGGTGGGTGTGCTGGTCAGCGGGAAAAGGCGCTGCAGCAGCAGGGAGGCTGAGAGATCATCACGTTTCTGCTGGGAATAGGGGGTGTATCAATATTGCGTGGAGAGGAAAATCTGGACATGTTCGTGTGATTGCCTGTAGTGTTGCCTGAGAACTGGCGTGAGAAAAGATAATGTTAGAAGCGAAGCCCAAGTGTCCGGGCTTAGCTGTTTCCAAAAGAGGAAACGAGCGCGTACTGGGAAGTCCCGGCAGAGAAAGGCAGGAGCTGGTTTCTCGGGCAGGGCAGCAGCGCGCAGGGCACGGCGTAAGTACCGTGAAGGCTGCAGCAGGTAGCCATGGCACACAGACGGGACCAGCTGCTCAATCCAGCGCTTTTCTGCGCTGCCTGTCCCGCGCTCTATGGCTCTGTTTCTCTGCCGGCTTGCTGCACGCTCCTTCAGGAGCTGATCCCGAAGTCCCAGACAAGTCTCGTCAACAAAGACGAGAAGGGAACACGACACAGCACTGGGAGAGTGCGGGCTCGGGGCAGGACGGCGTCCTGCCTTCCCCAGCCAGCTCAGGCCTGCGCATGGCCTCCTGTTCCCGTCCGCGCCGCCGGCCGCATCCATCCTCCCCGCAACGCCAGTCGCGGCATCTCCCCTCCCTCCCACCCTCCCAGACGGCGGTCCCTGGCTGTGATCACCGCGGCCCTACACTAACTGCTGTCTTCTTGCGCCCCCCACTGCTGATGGGCCGCAGAGATGAAAGGAGACAAGCCAGACCGCTCGCCCTTTCGCCTCCGGTGGTTTTTTTTCCTTTTTTTTTTTTCCCCTTTGTGCCAGGAATGAGTATACGAGAAGGAGCAAGAAGACCAGGCGGCTCTTCCGATGGCTCCTGCCAGGGGTGCCGAGCTGCGGGAGATTACCCCCGCCTGCCTCCCGCGGGCAGAGAGGAACCCACGGGAGCAGCGGCCTCCCAGGCGGCCGGGTGGCATCAGCACCGCCCCGCTCCTACCCTGCCGGGGGCACGGCTCCGCAGCTCCGCAGCCCGCGGCTAATTCGCTTTCAGAAATTACGTCATTCTCACCATCAGCCTCCCTCGAGGTCAAGAACATTTTGCCCAGACTAACTTAAAACTCTCGGAAAACACGCCCAGGGAGAGAAACCACCGTTGCAGGTAAAACAGGCGAGAAAGAAACTCAAACAGTTCCTTCTAGGGCGGTACCCGCGGAAGTCGCGGCACATGGGAGCAGCTTGGCCGGAGCAGCTTGGTATTCTCTGCTGCTCTCGGATGGTCTCTGGAAAACCAAGGTTTCTTACAGGCAGTCAAGGATTTAGGTGTGAGGAATACAACGAAATAAATATGCCTCTTTGCTTTAATCGCGTTCGTTGGCTTCTTGCAGGACATGATAAGCTCCCCCCATTTAGATCCGTGGTGCATGCCATAAGGTACATCTTATCCCGTATGTACATACATATATATACACGAACACATATTTATGGCATATCTGCTTATGTTCTTCCCACTCTTGCTCTTCCATTAAAACCCAGCTTCGAAAAAACTGCTGAAATCCAGAAAGACTACATCTGTGCGCCAGTACATACATGCCTTTTACTATGGATACACGGTAACCATTTCCAGTCTACAAAACTCGTTTTGAATGCTTTTGGTCTTGCTGCCAACCGGCAGTCCAAAAAAAAAAAAAAAAAAGTAAGGTATAATTACTAATCAAAGCATGTGGAAGAAATCCCACGAGCTGCTCCTTTCTTGTTTAGCATCTTTCTTACAATATTTCTAACCCCGTAGGAAACACGAATGACTTTGCTGGATTAACGTCCTTCCCTGGACAGCACTGTGACGGGATGATTCCGTAGGGAAAACTTTCAAACGCCTTTATATTTGAAACACCTTTATATTTGAGGGTTATTCTCAAATATAAAGGCGGTTATTCTCCCCCTATACCTCTTCCCTCTAGAAGAGGACCACGGGATTCAGCCCGCATCCATGTTTTGGGAGAGCGAACGGCAAACCCGGAGCCCTTAGGAAGCGGGACGCTCCCCCGGGCGCTGGGGACGATCCGAGGGAGGAAGGGCGACGGGACCCGCCGTCGCCAACGCCCACCCTCAGGGGTGGCGGTGACATTTCAGGCACTGCAATTCTTCAGCAAAAGCTCAACCTATCCTACGGAATCGGTGTTTTTCTCGAGAAAAAGGAAAAAATGAAAAAAAAAAGGAAAGGAGAGAGGAGAGAGGAGAGAGGAGAGAGGAGAGAGGAGAGAGGAGAGAGGAGAGAGGAGAGAGGAGAGAGGAGAGAGGAGAGAGGAGAGAGGAGAGAGGAGAGGAGAGGAGAGGAGAGGAGAGGAGAGGAGAGGAGAGGAGAGGAGAGGAGAGGAGAGGAGAGGAGAGGAGAGGAGAGGAGAGGAGAGGAGAGGAGAGGAGAGGAAAAGAAAAAAGAAAAGAAAAAAGAAAAGAAAAAAGAAAAGAAAAGAAAAAAGAAAAGAAAAAAGAAAAGAAAAGAAAAGAAAGAAAAGAAAAGAAAAGAAAAGAAAAGAAAAGAAAAGAAAAGAAAAGAAAAGAAAAGAAAAGAAAAGAAAAGAAAAGAAAAGAAAAGAAAGAAAAGAAAAGAAAAGAAAAGAAAAGAAAAGAAAAGAAAAGAAAAGAAAAGAAAAGAAAAGAAAAGAAAAGAAAAGAAAAGAAAAGAAAAGAAAAGAAAAGAAAAGAAAAGAAAAGACCCCTCACAACTCGGAGAGAAGAAGCAGAACGAAAAGTTGCAAGGGAAACGTTTCCTGGCATCCAGGCTGGGTGCAGGAAAGTCACTGGAAACTGGATTAAAACTGAGAGCGTGTGCTCCAGATCACCCCCCAGAGCGGGGAAGGAACATGCCTGGGGGCTACAGAGGGGAGAAGCGAGAGGTGGGAGCTCGCAGCTTGCCCCTCACGGGCGGTCTTATCCCATCGCGCGTGGATTTTGGACTAAGAGATCAAACCGCAAATCCACTCCGACCGAGCAGCAACGGGCTCCAGGCAGAGTGGGTTGAGCTCGCTGCTCGCTGTGCTCCGCAGGAAAACCTCTCGCGGAGCAGCGGGAAGGAGCCGCCCGGCTTTGCGGGAGACGAGGTAATGTTAACTGCGTGGAGATTATTATCTCACCCGTTCTCCCAGCAGAGACAACCAGATCGTTCGGATCCTGCCCTCGGCCCCGAAACTGGTGGGGTGTAGGCCGGAGGGTGCAGTGAAGCCCCTGCCGTGTTTTTTTTCCCCCGGGCACCTCACGAAGCGCCCTGGGAAAGCGGCTCTGGCGGGCGAGGCGGGCTGAAGGCAGCGCTGCTGGCCCCGGCCAGGAAGGAGCGGGCGAGGTCCAGAGCCCACAGCATCTCCCGGCCCTTTCCTCCCCGGCCTCGGGCACAGCGCTACAGCGTGAGCCATCCTCTTTGAACCCAGGGCCTCACCCTCCATAAGGGGCCCTCTTGCACGGAAGGAGGAGAACCAGCTCTGCAGTGGCCTTTGGATGGGGAATGGTAGAGAGAAATCTCTCTCCTCAACCCTTGTCTCTGTCTCACCCAGCCATTTCTGGAGCTATTTCCTGCACCAGTCCCCCATCCTGGCATCCAGGGGAGGATGTTCCTGGCTGCCCAGGGCCATATCTGTCCAGATACCTAGTACTCCCCGTGCAGAAAATACAACAACTGGTGCTGTAAATACAAAGAAACATATGAAGGTCCTATTCCCCTGAAGCTATGGGAGAAGCCCTGGGCAGGTAGACAGGATTCAAAACCCTCAACAAGATGCATGGCCTGCCTGGCTGGTCAGCAGCATCCTCTTGGCCCAGGAGCACCAAGGGCAATAGTCCAAGGCCCAGGCTGTGCAACTGGTCCCAGTACCCATTTGCCCAGAATCTGGCCTCTATGGTCTCCATGAGATTTCGGTGTAGCAGCAGAAATTACTTCTCTCTCCTATAAGTCCTTCCCCAAATGCCAAAGACACCAAGCCAGAAATGTTTTCTTTACACTGCCCAAGCAAAAGCTGATTTCCAGAAGACTGGTAGGGCTGGAAAAATTTCTGCCCTTGGGCTGGCATTGCCAAGCAGAGCACAGAGGGGAGGTACCAAACCATGTGTCCGAGGTGGCTGCCACATGCAGCACAGAGCAGAACTGCCAACCTCCCATTTAATTTTTTTTTTAATGACAGCATCACCGTGTGTGCTTGTATAAATCCTCAGTGATTTCACAGCTCCCCATGGTAACATCACCAGGCTGACTCTTATGATTTCCTCCACGCCTGCACAGTTCTAGATTTATTGGTCTCTTACATACTCATTCACAGAAATAAAAAGGGTGGGAGTGGAGAGGACTTGATTTCTGGCTGCTTGCTGAGATTTCCATGCCAGATCCGTGCAAGACTGAGGGCTTTGGAAATGTGGGTTTGTAAACCAACCCCTTAAATTACTGCACACAGGTTAGGGGGTTAGGCACACACTCACATGCACACATGTGCATACAAAGTAATATCTTATGAAGGGTTAAAATCTATTAAAGTGAATGCTGGAAAAAGAAAAAAGTAAAAAAGACCCAAAGACCTTCAAAACCAAAAAAATCTGAACACTCTTGAAAGAATCTTTGCATGGCAGATGCATTAATCCCATCTAATAACCACTCCAGAGTCTCATAGGTCAAAACTGTTCCAGCTCTAAGAAATTATAACTTTGTGTGGATTAGGATGAAACCAATTGGGTTTATCAGCATGAAAATTGGACAGTGGAAGAGCAGCTGGTAAAAGGACCAAAGAGTCTGATTTTCCAAAGTTTAGGTCCTAATCCAGCCATCAGGAGCTGAAGGTAAACCAATGCGTATCATGATGATGACAGAGAATCATGAAAGAAGTGCCCTAAACTTGATAGTTCTTTGAGGAGGGGTGAATCCTCAGCTCATCTCTTTCAACAGGAATGTTACTCTCTTTACTCCTTAGCTGTGTGTATGTCAAGTATTTTCCTGCTGATAGTACAACATTTAGAGATTACCTGTCTCTACCTCCCCCACAAGAAATATCTCCGAAACAGATCTTCATGGGGTAAATGTCACAAAAGATATCAAGTGGGTCTTCCTCAGATGTCTGACAGATAAAGGGAGGTCTGCATGTGTCACAGTGAAAGCAATCTGAAACACAAGCCAGTTCCTAATTTCTGAGGTAGGAGCATATGCATGAGATAGGGATGCTCCAAATGGAAATGTGGTGTCTTCCAAGCCATGAAGGGAGATGAGAAGCACCAATGTTACAGGAATGTCAGATGCACTGTCCACAGGCTGTATTTTCCATGGCATCAAGCCTTCACACTAGTAAGAGATCGTTCCTAAAGCCCAGTAATGTCTTATCAATACTGCAGAACTGGAGTTTCCGATGTGAAAGTACCAGCCTTTAGATGCACTTTGGGTGGACTAATTAAAGGATTAAGCCTTCCTTCTCTCTCTGAATCCCATCTGGAAGTCTTTGCCCACCCTTAGTATAGTAGGAATTAATCAAAGCGATTCCCATGATTTGTACACCTCCCAGTCAACACGGCCTTATGTATTGGGCTAACCAACACCTTTCAGAGGGTTGGCATACATAATGACACCAGAGCACTGCCTGTCAGGTGTCTACCCATGACAAAACAGAGCTGACCTACGAACCAGGCAAGTTCACAGAGTAATTTGCATTTTGAAATATGTGGAACTTGGGTGACAGAGCTCAACATACAGACTGTTTTGGATGACTGGAGGGTAAAGACTTGTTCACACATGGGAATGCTTAAGAACGTCCACACAGGACTCGTTGTTTCACCTCAGTTCCACACCCCATCTCAGCCCAAGGTTAATTTCCTGATTAGACAAACCTGAGCTGCCAAAGGAAGAACACAGAAACTTGTTCAGAACAAGAATGTTCACATTTGGAGATACTCTGGGAGGGCCATTGCGTTTTAAACTCAGATCCTATCTTAATTTGCATGAGCTTTCAAGAGTAGATGTTCATTAGCACAGTGTGATCCTTTCAACAACTTCCTAGTTCAGTGTGAGTGTCTTCTGCTGGTTTGCACTGAGTTCATCTAATCTAAATCTAAATGTAATTAAATGAAACTAAGCTGAGCTAAAGGACTACCATAAGTCTACATGTAGATTCTCATCTCAAACCTCAACCCAGACCACTTCTGCACAGAGGCTGGATATAAAGAGTTGAAACTAATTTCTTTTGCAATCGAGGAGGTCTCACCTGAGCAGGAAAGAGCAGGTCACCCCCAGTGTTCCTGACAGGAAGTTTCAGCAGTGATAGTGTGATCAGCTGTAAGCTACCACCACTCATCTGTGACAGCACAACTGATGGACACAGCACCTCTTAGTCCATTGCAATGAAATGGAAAATAGGATTATAGAAACCGCTGTTAGAACACACTAATTAGTCTCTCTAATTCTCTGACAGCTTTGCTGACAAGGCAGAAGAGCTAGCTACCTTCAGCTGCTTCACTCACAGCTACTGTTATTAATTAACCTAACATGATTTCAGTTTAAATTAACACACCAGGCTGAGGAATGGGCATCCCCCTTTTTTACAGCTGGAATGAAAACAGTGGTAACCTACTACAACATGTACATCAACTAAATCCAAGACGAATTATCAACACATCTCTCAGTGAAATGCTGCCTACTGTGCATGCTCCTGCTTATATACTCATGCCCACTTATGTATCTCATTTCTGTATAAACAGGGGTTTAATCACCTAGAGGATAATAAATATACTGGGTTTCTAACGGCCCAGGAATGGGCATGTCACACATTGAACGGTTTAGCCAACCATTACTTGTCACTTTGCCTATGAAGTTGGATGGGCAAAACCGTAGCTGAAGTGACGGGGGGTTTTGCTTCAGTCAAGGCAGGGATCCCTTGACCCAAAATCTGCTTCAATGTTGTGCATGCTCTGGCAGCCCTTGTTCTCCCACCATTTCTGACTTGCACAGTCTCACAGTGCATCTCTTCCACATAGCCCGTTCTGGTTAGTTCAGGGAGCAGAGGCTGTGGCTTCAGACATTCACACATTGTATCCTGTAGTGCAGGGTGTTGCAAAGCTGTTCTAAAACATGCTAAATCACATTCCAGCAGTGCCCAATTCTGTGATGCGGATTTTGGGTGGAACTTCATGACATATTTTAACCATTTGAAAAATGGATTTTTTTTATCTCAGTGAAAAAAGCCCACTGTTGTAACATCATTGGAGTGTAGATGATAAATTTAGGAGGAGAGTGGGAGCCAGGAAATCTGGAGTTTTCTTCCTGCCTGGCTGCTAGCTCTGTGGCCTTGGGCAAGACCTAATCTTTCTGACTCCACTTCCTAGCCTATAAAATTGGGCTAATATTAGTTACTTCATGGTGATGACTGCAGTAGTGATCAGTTATCAGTTTTTTATGGCAAAAACACCAGCTTTGAATACTATTGCCTGTAGTATTTTAAAGAAGAACAATGTCTTTGTTATTCATATTGATATTTGAGTATTATAAGAACAACCCATTCCTTTATCCTGTCCATCAGGATTGCTTTACTTCTCCAAAAGTCTGGAAAAGGGACAAATCCAGTTTGTAATCCAATTCATCTGCTTAGGGACATCCCAAGAATTATACAGCTGCTGTACAACATCTGAAATGAAGACAACCCAGTTTCATTACAGCAGATTTTAACTGGAAGAACAAATAATTTTTTAATTGCAAGCTTCATGTTTTTCTCTTGCACTACTATTTTGTAACAATTTTTTTTTCTCCCCTGTTTTGATCTTGTTGAAACAACTTCTTTCTCCCTCTCAGGAAATCAAAATTAAAATCCCAAAACATTACAGCTTAAACATCTGTTTAAGACTTTCTCATGAAAAAGTCTTGCTGTCAGCTCTGTTCCAAGCCCTCAAGCAGACATTGTTCAGGTAAGATACCGTCTTGTGTTTCCAAGTCTTTCAGTGTTCACCTAGCTCTTCTTTTCCTGCTTGTAACTGGAAAACTCTCCCGGGCAGTGGACATCTTGGTGTTCTCTGCTTTATCCACACTCCACATAGTCCTGTTTATAGTGCTAAGGAGAAACAGTAAAGATGAAAAGGTATGATTAAGTGATCACTAGCCCTAATAATCCTCAACATCGAGGGAGTGACTGGAAACCGCCTACTAGCCCCCTGCACAAAGCCAGTCTGGATTTTCCTGATCCATATGGAGGATCAGGCCCATCTTGGAACATGGTCAGTGCAGGCATTCCTGGCCACCCTACTTCTGGTATTTTGTACAGTTGGGTGGGAATCTGAATCAAAGGGCTCAGCCATAGTTCTGATTCTTTAGAGGCAGCAAATACTTTCTGTCTGCGACACCACTGCTTGGCTCTGTAACACTAAGTAAATCTAAAATATAACCCAAACTCCCTATAAAAGTAATGTAAACCTCCAAGATCTCTAACCAATGCTTTGCACTCTCTAATGTTCTGTGGTAGATTTTATTGCAAGGCTTCACAGAAAGCCGTTTACCTACACCCACTTCCTGGGTAGGACAGTGTTGTCTGACAAGTGTCTGTCTGGAGGAAGCCACAGCAAAGCCATCGTAACCAACACTTTGTGGAAAACAGACTTTCTTATTAATTCTGTAGTCTCTGGTTACTCCCACTCCATTTTCCTGATTCCAGGCCTTCCCTGTCATTGCTGCCATGAGCCATGCTAGCCAAGAGGCTGTAACAGAGCTTGCACATCTCATGTAACAAGGAACTTCATGACAAGGAATGATACAGCCCAAGTCTTTGTCTAGCTTTCCCACAGAACTCCTGGCACTGGTTTCACAGTACCACATGCATGGAAGGTCTGACCCTGCAACACCCACCCAAAAAATATTCAATTTCACACAAATGCAAGCAGATCACTGCAGAGGGACTGTCTTGGAAGGCAACAAATAACTTGTTTGGAAAAAGCATTGCAGTGTTGGGAAGTGACCCACTGATAAGTCTCCATCAGCTGGGAAAAGGAACCCTTCCAGGGACATGAGGTGCATGCAGAAAGGTGTTCAAGACTTCAGCCGTGACCCGGCTGGTGTTACAGGCTGTGGGCAAACATGCAATTCATCCATCATCTCTATGGCTATAGCTGATCAGGGTTGCCAGGTTTGCATTTCTAACAAGGCACATGCATGAGCTGAATATAAAATTGAGACAGGAGAAGAGAGAAGCAGCTGCTGGAGCCGATGACCACTGATCCTTTCCATGTGAGGGGGTAACCTTTGGTAACCCTGGCCCCATGTCATGTGACAGGGCCAGGAAATAAACCCCGGGCTCTTACCAGCACTCCTGTGCATTACACCTTTATTGCAGTGATGACAGGTTGATGGCTACACTGAAAGGTTCTTTTCCTTTGGGGAGTCCTGTCCAATGTTCAGCTTTATCCATCCATAAATGCTAAGTAGTGTAGGGTCGCTGGGAAAGGTTCCTGTTCCCCCTTCAACCCCCGCATCTGAAGACTGTGACTGGGAAAGGGGCCCCTCACCTGCCTGTCAAAAGCCACTAATTCACTGTCATCGTGGCTGGTTTTCTCCTGTCTGGAAGCAGAGAGAACTTACCTCTGTGGAAGTCTTTCAGAAGGATCTTCCTTCACTCTCTCCCTGTCATATCTCATCCAAATGCAGTGTAGTAAAATACCAGTCAATTTCTGTGGGATTTCCTTGGATGTCAGAATATGGCACAGATGCTCTCATTTTAGATAATTCCTCTGGCAGACTGGAGAATACTGTAAGAGCTCTTCTCCTTAACAGTTTTGACAATTACATTAATAAGGGCTCTTAATATGTTCCAGGGTTACTGTAAAGACAGAGCTGATGCCAAGGTATTGGAAAAAGAGGAAATCAGGAGATAACTAAAGAAAGAAATAAACTAGGAAGAATGCTAACTGCAGCTTGTGAGCTCACAATTTTGAGAATGCTATTATTCTTTCTTTTACTCCACGCCTCACAGCCCCTCACTCTCCTTTAATTACTACTCGTGGGAAAGGTAAGCTGACCAGTTTGATAATTCTCAGCACCACAACAAGTGGTACAAACGAGTTTAAACTGGAGATCCTAAAAGCTTTCTCTTTGCATAAGATGAATTTATAGCTTGGAAACTAAATATTTGTTCAAAGAACTGTTGAAGGTGTTTGAGCACACAGGAGAGATGAAATGGCAGATTGAATATTTCATTTACATGTGATACGCATAGCATTAAGTCCTATCTTAATTCTTCACCTGTTTTCTGAAATCCTTTGACAAACACAAGATATTTCACCTCGCTCTTGTTATTTTGAGTGGCTTTCAGGATCATTTAACTATTTTGTGTTGTTGTGTGGAAGTATCCTAGGAAGAGTGCAGACTCCAGTCCCTAACAGGAGGGCCACACGCTGCAGGAGGGTTGATTCCTTCTTTAGCAGACATTTCCAACAAGCTGCTACTGAATAAGGATGCAACTTCACTCAGGAAACCAGATCTGACTCCAGTGGGCATGCAGATGCTCTGTGGATAAGCTCCATAGGAATGTTTATAAATAGAACAAACAAGCAAACAAACTAGCCAATGGCCCTCCCTACCATAGAAATTCAACTAAATTTCTTTGGTGAGAACAGGGTTTGGCAATTTTGGGGCTTCAGTGCAGTGTTTACTTTTGCACGGCAAGCCATATGACACAGGCTTTATCAGAGTCACTTCCACCTCTGGGGTTTTTTGGCTTTGGGGGTTTTTTTGGCAGTTTGCTGAGCTACCATGAAACTGTGATTTACGGCTCACTCAACCAAAGCTGCACAACAGGGTGGCAGAGATCCCTCCTTTACACACACTTGTGTACACACGCACGCATGCACACCACTTGCCTTTTCTGCTTCCTAGCAGTACTGTAGAAGAGGAGAGAGCACTTCTGTGGGGATGGTGGTCTGAAAATCTCCCACAGTCTGCGTTCAGGAGAAATACATATATTTATCCTTAGGTTCAGTGGATGATTTCAGCATACAAACTACATGTAAATATGCAAATTTATACTTCATCCACAGTTTATTAGAAAAAAATAAATTCCTTACTTGTACTTCTAATAGAAAAGATTAAAACTGTACCAAATGTGAGCATTAGTGACTTTCAGAAGGGGTTTTTATTCTTTATGCCCTAAATGCCTAAACTTAACATTTTGACGTAGCACACAAGCTGTGATCATAAAACAAGTTTTACTGGGAAGCCATGTTTTCTTCTTGTGTATCAGACTTACTTTAATTCATTCTGGGCATGTTCCAAGCACTGTGTTAGAGATTAAAGGCAACTGCACACCCCAATTAGCAGCCAGCCCTTTCTAAGTAAAAATATTTCTGAGGGGAGAGATGAAAGTGGAATAATTTCTGTTCATTAGCAGTAGAGAGCTGAGGAGGGTTATTTTTCACTGAACGGTTATACCCTGATTTTGAGCACCTCAAGATTTAAAATGAGTGACCACGTAAAAATGAAACCCAGTGCAAAAATACCCCTCCAGGAATCGCTATCGGTAGAGCAGTCGAGCTCTGCAGTAAAAAGCATACTGACTAGTAAAACGTCGCGACTGTTCACAACTCCAAGCTCTCCGGCAGAAAATCTAGCTCTGGGGCACTAATCTCTCCGTCTTTCATGAAAAACTTTTCAGCTGCAGCCGCGGTGCAGGCCGTAAAAACTATTGCTTCCCTTGAACCAAGGCAGCAGAAAATTCATGCTGTTCTAGGGGGACAGTCAGCCGCGAGGCTGAAAAAAGTCGCATTCAGAAGGACTTTACAACTTCTTTCAGAGTATGATTCCTCCAAGCGAGTGCAAATCCTGCCTTGTGCACTCAGTAAGCGAGAGGAGGTTTTCCCTTTGGAGTAATATGGAGTTTATCAACTAAAAACTGAGCAAATAAATCTCGAAACTGTATTTCAGGAGTGCATTTTACACCTGAAAGACTAGTTTTAATTTTCACATTTTCACATTTTCACAGAGGCCTATAAATCTTACTTTTCACCCTCTTAACTTTCTGGGGAAGAAAATAAAAAAAAAGAAAAAAAAAAGAAAAAGAAAGAGAAAAAGAAAAAGAAAAAGAAAAAGAAAAAGAAAAAGAAAAAGAAAAAGAAAAAGAAAAAGAAAAAGAAAAAGAAAAAGAAAAAGAAAAAGAAAAAGAAAAAGAAAAAGAAAAAGAAAAGAAAAGAAAAAGAAAAAGAAAAAGAAAAAGAAAAAAAAGCAGCGTCGGCCACAGTAAAACAGCCGGATGAACACAGCCCGCCCAGCCCGCACAGCCCTGACGCGGCTGCGATGGGCCGGGAGAGCCCCGCGATGCTGCCCGTGCTCCGAGCTGGCGGGCGCGGCGTGGACGCGGCCTGGCGCGGTGCCCACGGGCGCTCCGGCCACCCGTAGCCTCGCTTGCCACAACGGCTCTGCTAAAAGCAGAGCTCTCCCTGGTGCCTCGGCCTTGGCCATCCTATTCCCCCTCCGCCACCCCGGCATAAATCGCCGGCGCCTCCTATCAACTTTCTAAGGAGAAGGATGGGGGAAGGAGAGTCACCTACCCGGCTTAAACCACCCCAGGATCCCGACAGGGACCCCGATCACTGATTTATTCACTGCCATTGTTTTACTGGACAACATTCGCTTCCCGAGAAACCGGGCGTCTCGGCTGCATATTGCTTGGAAATATCTTTGAAATTACCCCATCTGCCCCTCGTTTCGCCAATCGTAACACCTCTTTGATTTGAAGGAGAGAAAGCTTAGATCCTGCGTTTTATTGAAACCAGCGGAGGACCTTGGGAGGAGGGGGCGGGAGGGAGGAGAAAATGGGAGGGGGAGCAGGGCTGGGGGCAGCCGTCGGTCGGCATTAATCACACATCCACTTGGTCAGGAGGAGACAGTGCCGATGCGTGCGGCGCGCATGTTTCGGCGGCCGCGGTCCCCGCATCACTGCGGCCGGGCCCTGCGCGGGGAGCGGCGGAGCTGCCGGCACCTGAGCGGCTCCGCGTCCCTCCCGTCGCCGGAGTCGAGTAACACGCGGGATTACAGTCCAGGATAAGCCTATAGATGCAGGTTTACCTCCGGCTCGCCGGGGCGGTTCCTGGCTCGAGCAGCCAAGGGAAAGTAAGGGATGCAGACTGGTTTCTGGGCGGAAAGGCTCGCTTGTAGAGTTGAAACTTCAACATTTTCCTGAGAACACTTCTTCATAAGACATCTTTTCAAAGACACACAGAGCCCCTGTCATCTACAAACACATCTGTGGGTGTATAAGCGTGTTGGCTTGTACACATAAGCTCCATAATATGCACATCTCTTCCTCATGTAAGTGAACTTCTGCTACCAGAGATTTCCCTTCTTCAGTTTGCCCTTCTCTTTGATATGACAGGCTCTGCCTTTAAGTATCAGCCGCGACACAATTTTTTGGGGCGAACTCTGCGTGAGATGAATTTATGCGTCTGAAGCAGTCCCTGCCCTCTGCACTGAAAATAACGCAACGTAATAATTGCAGGACTGTGGCTTCAGCACAAATCCGAGCTCAGAGCGCAGCCCACATCCTGGTCCGTATTCCAGTGCCCCGTGAATCGGGCGTTTGTGTTGGCCTATGTGAGTGCTGGTTATTCCGGGCTGGACAAAAGTCTCCATCAGCTCCTGAAGGTGGGACACTGGTGGGAGCAATGAAAACGCTTCCTTGTGGGCTCCCTCGTTACTCGCATGAAGGGTAAATTGTCTAACGTAGCAAGTCGCCTTCGCCGGGAAAGGGACAGAGAGACGGGAAGGATGGGCAGGAGACACGGGAGCAAGGATCGCGCGTGGAACACCGCGCAGCCGATATCTCGCTGGTCATTGCGGGTGCACACACGCACACACACAGAGACATACACACAGACGCAGACACAGACACACACACACACGCAGACGGTCCGTGCTGCAGTGCCTGCTCCCAAGACCTACGCGAGGGATACCCTCGGGGTCGGCCGGCGGAGTTGCCCACCGCCACCCCAGGCAGGTGTTCAGTGGGATCAGCGCATCTCGCTGCCAACCAGGCTTGGCTCTGCCCCGCTTCCCCACCTCAAGGGTGCAGCTAAAGTGGGAGAGGAGAAGCAGGAGGTCCCACCACCCGATCCAGTTAGCATAGAAACTAGCTGGTACATATATATGTAATTCTTCCAGAGGTGTTGGGATGAGGCAGAAATGTTTGGCTATTACGTTTTCCGAGCTTTCTCTTTTTTCAATACTCTGTCCGTGACAGTGTGATCCGTCTTACCCTGCTATAGAGAAAATAATACTAAATTGCTTCTCTTTTCATAGCTTTTTGAACATCTCTCCTTCTTGCAGATTAAACGAGTGGCTGCTGGGGAAAAAAAATCACAACACTGTGAAAGGAATAAAACTCTTAAGTCCATAAAGATGAAATGTAACAAGTATGTTGAATACATAACGCTGCTATATAACAGTTTCAATTAGTTGAGTAAGTCCTCTGTAACGTCTTGTAAAGGTGTAAGGACACGTTTACAGTAAAAGCAACATAATGTTCTCAACTGTACGAGTTAATTATTTCCAGATTTTTTTTTTTCAGAAGTGAGTTTCACAAGTAAAGGCTCTGTCCGGGTATAAAACAACTGATGTATTTCTCCAGCATTAAACATCTTGAGCTCATAACGAGAAGCAGAGGAGAGAACGGACAGTTAAATAATTAGACTCGGGAATCTCGGAGACTTAAAAAAAAAAAAGTGAATGAAACAAAAGAACAGTCTTTTGTCTTTCGGGGAGCTGCGATTATGGCGACCGTGTCTCCTTCCCTCCTATTTATCTCTACTCAACAGCAACAGTACATAAGGCAATAACACCGCCTGGCACAGCCCACTCATGGAAGCAGAGGCTTCCTCTCCTAAAATTCACGAAATCCCGAAAAATTTTGCGGAAATGCTGCTTTCGCTCTCAGACTTCTGGAATAGTCAGAATAAAGTCTCAGGAGTGTCACAAGGTCCGTGCATGACCCCAGATCTCTGTGCCAGCAGCCTTGCCCCTCTCCACCCCTCGGCGCCCTCCGCTCTGCCGTTCCTCCCGCGGGGAGTCGTGGGGAGGGTGGCAACCTCCACCGTCAAAGGGCTGGGGCAGACCCCAGGAGGAAAGCATCGATACTCTTTTCGGTTCCCTCCTGCCGTTCCTCCAGGGCTGACTGTCCGTTCACCCTCATGTTTTTTTGTGCTATAAAGGTCGCGAAAACTTCGTTGGCGAGGAATTGAACTTGCCCCGGCTCCCGAGTGGAGCCGAAATCTCACCTCTTCCCCCATGATACTGTGCTACCTAGCTGGACTCGTGTGTTTCAAAACACCCCCCTCAAAACGAACTGCATGAACCCACCTCCCTCCTGCTAGTTTTCCCTTAAAATTTATCTCGTATTTAACCATATTTTAATTTTCTTAGGAGTGGGTGTAAAGTCTCAGCGGGTCAAAGCGGAGATGAAAGGGAATAGCAAAGGCGGATGGGATTTCCCGTGCTTAGGCCTTTCCTATGATTGAGTACAGGACCTAAAACTCCATGCGAAAGGCTTGGCTTTAGGTCCCTGTGCTCCACAGCTTCCAAGACAAGCATAAGATGAGGCTGACCAGGGATCCCTTGGTAAAAATCAAGGCAAAATTCAGTTGTCACTAATTTTTATTGACAATTAAAAGGCCCACAAATTCCTCTCTTTCGTACGTGTTCACCCAAATTTATCTGATTTAAAACCAGGTGCTAGCAGCGAACAAAATTAGCTTTCTGGATTTCTCTTGAAGGTATTTGCATTATTTGTTAGAATATTTTGTTCATGATGAACCAAACTTATTTTGGGTTTTCACACCACACCGAGACCAAAGAGAAAATCTGCAGATTACTTTAATTTTTTTAAAGCAGTCTGTTACAGCATCACTGTTCACAGAAAGGGAACATACGTATAAATAGATGTATATATAAAACTTGCCTAAATGCCTGTATGGCACATGATGCACAAACATATTCCAGGAGAGGTAGAGCGGTGCTTAACAGTGATGAACATTTTCCCAGTCCTGTGGGAAGTCTGGAGGTATCTGATAGAACTCGAATCCCAGGAGCCTTGATTTTTGGATCTGGTTTTTACTTTTTTTTTTTTTTTTTTTTTTTTTTTTTTTTTTTTTTTTAGTAAGGTAACAGGAGAGACGAGTTTCTGATATCTGTAGGTAAAGTATATTTGCGCTTCTAAGGATAAGAAGACTGGAAACGTCTCTCTGACCTGCGACTGGGATTATATATTGTTCTAAAGTAGAAATGTCAAAGTAAAGTAATTTACCACCTGGATGTCCTTGACTTGGGACGATTAAAGTTCAATCCGAGGTGTGTGCACAGTTTTACCGTGTTATTTAAACACATCAAAGGTCATAAAAGGATTCCAATAGCATGAGTTGCAGACCAGAGAGCTTCCTTTGTGGAGAAATCTGTATTTTATTCTAGGCAAAACTTCAGTACACTCTTGAAAGAAAAAAGAAACAAAGAGGAGAAAGAAAACCCGGGTTGGTAGCGGGGAAAGGGATTTAATTTCTCAAGGGGGTGGCAGACTTGAAAGAGGCGGGAGGGTCGGGCTCTGGGGGATACCCCGGTAAAACACAGAGCTTTCTCCTATCATTAGCTGCGCAGACACCTAGTGGGAAAGCCTCGCTATTGCAGCCCGACCGCTCCGCTCCGCGGGAAGGAGCTTACCCCGGCTCCTCGGACTCACCGCTGCCCTCCTCTCCTCTCCCCTCCTGTCCTCGGGCCGCCGCGGAGCGCTGCTGCCGCGGCCCCGCCGTGCCGTCCGCCGGGCCGCCGCACCGGAGCGCCGAGTGGCCACGGCGCGGCCCCGCGGCGCGGCCCCCGCTCGCCCCTATTGGAGGCTCCCAGTGCCAGTCCGGCCCCGCCCGAGTTCTGCTCCGGCGAGACCGGCCCCTGAACGATTTCAGCCCCACAGGGCGACCCCACAACCTGCCGTGCTGTTCCGCCCGGTGCCTCGCTCCCTTTGGCACGGGCGGTGCTCGAAACACAAGCAAGGATACCCACCCCCCGCAGCCTCTGGGGTTCTGTTTACACTCGCAAATCCCTGATGGTTATCGTCAGCAGGGGACGGGAGCCTGCCCTGGCCCCCGGCGGGGCCACCCGAACAAGCCGGGACACGCGGGGCACTGAGACCTGCGGCTCCGACGGGACGGCCAACACCCGAGCTTACCCGAAACACTTTTTGCTCTTTTCTGGGTCACAGATCTCAGCAGGAGTACGCAGGAAAGACAGGAGGGAGGGGATGGGTAAACCACACGTAGATCTCGGCTCCAGGCTTCCCCAATGCCATGGCAGAAATTCATGTTTTCATTTACGCCGCGGGGAGAGGACGGAGTATCCGGGGAAGGTGGGAGAGGCGAGAGAGAGGCGTTGACCTTGAGTTTAGAACATGTACTGGCACTAGCGACCTATCGTTCCGTGACCAGAGGTCCCTGGCTGTCCCTGTCTAACAGGTGGCTTCTCTTTGGGCACGACAGGCGCTTCCAATCTACACTGAGACCTAGTGCCAGGATTGTTTCTATTTTGCGGAAAGTTGGGTGAATATTTTATTAACTGGGTGTTCTCCTTCTATCCCACCTTCCCTCTTCTTCTAAGGAGTTCAGATCGCTCCAGCATCTCAGCTGGTACCTAATCATGTTGCAGCTGAGATGTGGGAAGCCCCATCATTTGCCCAAATGATGAGGATGCTCGGAGATCTCCAACTTGTGAATGCTTGAACTGTTTTCTTCCAGCCCACACGCTTTCTTTCACCAGATAAGGTTTTTCTCGTAGTTTTGTTCCTTTAGTGACTACAGATGCCACACTTTTATTTCCACACTAGATATCAGAAATCTCTTCTGATCCTAAAAAGCCATCATCTTCCATAACCTTATTTTCTACCCTTTCTCTCCCTCAAGTTGCCAGTCACCTGCAGTTCCCAAGGACTTCCCTGGCTTACAGGAATATTCCTCACCTCGGAAGCAAAACTGTCTCTGGATACCCAGCCAGGCAAAGAGACATCTTGCAATGCACACACAGGTTTGAATTATTAGGCTGTAAATTTCGTACCGTGATAAAAGCTTCAGCTGTGTTGTTCAATATTAAAGTTTTTGGCAATAGTATTGCTTGGGTTTTTTACTTCCTTCAACCCCCGCCTCAGACCTACATTCTCCTCTCACAGATTTCTGAGAAAATCTTTCATGTTTTGTTTTAATATCGCATATATACGTTTCAGGTTTCTTAGCTGGTATACAAATAAGAACGGACATATGGCAAGAACATTTGATGTTTGAAAACGGGCAGAAGATACTTGCTAACCGATTTCCGCTGTGGAGTTATATGGGATTCTCTTTTTATATACAGGCAACTTTTATGTCAGCTAGGATATTCTTGCTCACAGTTTTTAAGGTTTTGATCCTGTGGTTATTGTTAAAAAAAAGTAGTACAATCCACAACACACACAACCCCCCGATAAATGCAATTTAATCTTAATTCTTTGGTCGGCATACTTGCATACATAATTTCGCCTTTCCATCTAAGGGGGATTTTTTTTTTCACTTGCCATGGTCGTGCCATCTACCGAAAATAAGTCTTTGATTGAAAGGTAATTATGAAATTACGATTACTTGATTGGCTAGACACTGTCCAAACTTGGTAGGAACCTCGGCATAAACTTCTGACCTCTCTTTTAGCGACTCCCATAGTAGTCACAGACCCGGATCCCCCCTCCTTCTAGAATCCCACTAAAATTAATAGATTAAAAAGGCTCCCTCTCCTTTATTTGCCAAATACTTACATCAAAAAAGTGGTGATGACGTGTCTGTTCAAGCCTTCATGAGTTCACAGTGACATTACTCCTGTGGTAAAACCTCCTGACGGATTTGGGAACTGGAGTGGAGTGTTCCCCCAGCAGCAGGTGGGCTGCCGGGCCGGGGCAGTGGGATGTCCCCCAGTTCCTCTGGACCCTACACCAATGGTCTGATCCGCTCAACCTGTCCAGCTTCTCACGTCTGCACACACAAGTTTCAGATATGGATCCACGTCCACACGGCGTGATGGACTTCTTGGGGGAGAGCCCCTGGGCTGAGAATTTGTTGACCTGGCAACAGCGAGAAACAGCGTTTGGCGGATATAGATACTTCTGTGAGCAAAGGCACACCAGCCTTTATGTTTCCTTTGCAACACGACCTATCATATGTAGCTTTATGTTACACCCAGCTGTTTGTGGGGGGGGGTGTTCGGCTTCTTATTTTCTCTTTTTTATTTTCTTCTTTTTCTTTTTAGGAGGGCGGTGTGGCAGCGGGCCACACCGGAGATGACAGAGAGTTTGACATAGTCCCCACACGCATCAAGAGAAATTGCGAAGAAATATGGTCTTGTGAAAGTGCATGACAATTGGTAATTGCTGGCAGGCAGCGAGTATCTTCCCCACAATGGGAAGGAAGCGGCTCTGAGCGAGGATGTTGGCTCACTGGCACCAGGGCAGCTACATCTGCAGGAAAATGGCCTCGGGTTGCGTGCGAGGGGACGGGGGAATTTCTTCCTTTAGGTATCTGCCCTAGAAGACCAGGGGGCATGCTTGGCCAGAAACGAACCTTTATTGTTCAGCCGCTCATTATTTTGCATGTCAGAGAGGTTGCTATGAAACCACTCCCTTTTCTCTGTGCCATTATTGGACTAAATATACTTTGGCTCCCGGGACTTTGCGAATTGTCTTCGGAGCGTGGGAACCTTGGCGTGTGCCCTCAGCTCCACTCCAGTCCCTTGGCACCAGCCTGGCTTCTTCTCCCTGGGTATCTCTCCAAGGGCTCCCAGGACTGCAACAGGGTTGCTTCTGCTGGGCTGAAACCATCCCCGCGCTTCCCCCGTCCCTCTGTCCATGGCGAGGGTGGAAGAGTTTTTACCCCCACGTCCACTCCCACGCGTGGATGTGGGGGACAGGGTGGTAATGCCAGACGGTGCCGGTGGTCTGGCTGACGGCCATCCTCAAGGCTCCAAGCCGGTGCACTCAGATGAAGTCCGAACCCCAGATGAGAAGATCTAAGTCCAGGCGTGGGCAGATGTGAACCACTGGAGTCCGCTGTGTGTGGGTTAATCCCCTCCCGCCTTTCCTGGTGAGCCACGAGTCTCAGTTTTTAGCTGATTCCAGAGTAAATAACATCATGGAAGTATAGTCAGCTGTCGCGTTTGTAAGAATGGAGTTTAGCCTTCAACAGAGTCACATATGTAACTGCTTATCTAAAGAAGACGTAAAATACAATAAGCTTTGGGGAAATTCATGATTCAGCAAAAAGGGAGTAATATGCTTACCCAGAGATGCAAGTTATCGACTAGTCTGCATTTGGCTGGTGTTATGTTTAAAGGAAAACACTGTATAATTCCTATTTAGAAAATGTGTTCACGGTATGGATAGAAAGACATTAGTTCCATCTAACATGAAGAGTAGCAAATGTCTCTGGTCATTAAAGACAGCACGTATTATATATACCTGAGAAATGTATTCTAGGCACTAGAATGCATTTTCTAGACCCCGGGTTTACTGGGATTTTACCAAATAAAGTTTTAACAAAAATGCGTGTGCTTGGTGAAATGTAAAGCTAATCAGAGAAGGCGGGATCACATCACGGTATCGAGTAGCGTTCTGCTGGGGGGTGGTTGGTTGGTACGGGGAGCACCCACGACATGGACGAAGGTCATTTAAGCAGCGCTGAGGACTCAGCCGAATCCAGCTGCCTCTTTCTGCTCGACAGTGATCACAGATCCGTGCAGATGGTGCGTTGCTTTTTGTGAAACGTGTCCCCAGGGCTGTCCCTGCGGGGTCCCACCCACGCAAGAAGGAGGCTGTAGCCAAGCCAGAGGTGGGTTGCGCTTAGGGGTGGGAGAGGACACCCCTCTCCCCTCCTTGCTCCAGCAGGAGTCCGAGCGGAGGGATGAGCATAGGGTGTGACAAGGCAAGAGGCACGTGTGCGGTCACACGGACACACCAGCCGGGGCGAGGGGACACAGCACTCGTTTCAGGTGTGCTCGCCAGCTGCCTGTGGGTTGCGCGTTCCCCATGGCGCTGGCGGCCCACGCACCTCCCTCCTCACCCACTGCCGGCAGAAGCCCCTCCATGCGCCCGCAGAGCAGAGAAAGCCAAAAAACAGCCCGCCCGTGCCCGAGAGGGTGGAAGGAGTCATGAAGAGGTCCCGAGGAGGGACCGCGGGGCTGCCCACAGGCAGGAGCCGGCAGGCCGGCCGGGTGGCCGGCACAGGTGTTTGTGTTGCCTCTGGGCGGCCGCCGAACCGCGGCCCAGCGCCGGGCGGGTGTGCAGACCGGCACGGGCCTTCCCTGCGGGGCCGCGGGCTGCGGGCAGGGCCAGCCCCGAGGCGGGCCCTACAACCACCCGGCCTGCTGGAGGAGCCAGAGGGAAATGGGACGGCAGCCCGCGGGACTTCTCCAGCGCCCCGCTCCCGCCCCTCTCCACCACATTTGACAGAGTTCCAGGGATTTGCCAGATCCAATGTGTTTTGGCTTTGGTTGTTGGTGTTGGGGGTTTCTTTCCCCCTCTCCGCGGGCGAGATTTCCACTCGTGGCTCAGGTACCTTCCAGCTAGAGGCATTCTTCCCTCCCGTCAGTGCAGTGAGTTCCCATACCTCTTAAGACGTCTCTTAAGAGCCGCGATTACAGCCCCGGGTAAGTACACTCTCAACGGAGCAAAAGGCCGAAAAAGTGAGGAAAAAGAGCTGTTAGACAGAGCCGGACATTAGAGATAAACTGCCTCCATCAAGTCAATGTTTTAATCTCTCAAACCACTTCTGAAAAGGGAACCAAAAACTGTCTTGAAGAATGTACTCAAACAGCTGTCTTCCAGTAAAGGCAAACATGTCCAATGTTTCCTGTATCATTTTTTCTCTCTCTTCCCCCCCCCCCTTTTTTTTTTTTTTTTTTTAAATAGATACCGCGCACAGTCGTCTTTAACACTGTGATCCTCATTGTTTCCCTCCCTAGGTGAAGATACGACTTTGGGCTCAGAGTGGAAAGAAAAAGTAAATAAAATAAAGACTGTGCAACTTCTTGCAGAGAAGCGTCCACTCCTGCCCCTGAGCCCCCCTGGTCGAACGTAATGTGTAAATGTCACGCTATTACAAGAAAGTTGTGGTGCACAGGGCTTTTTGGAAATGCTTTCTCTCTCATTGTAAAGGGAAGAGAGACTTCGGTTTCTCTCCGACAGCTTTTCAAAGGGAAATAAAACAGCACAGAGTAGGCCTGAAGCTCAGGAAGAACTTTTTTTTCCTTCCTCTAATGAAAAAGGTGGAGGGATAAGTTTAATTGTAATCAGGCTGCAACAATACACCATGTGATCATGTGGTAGCAATTATTACAACCTCACAGCAGAAATAGAGAGGATATGTTATTGTAGCTTACTGTACCTTTCTTTTCTTTTTTCTTTTTTCTCTCTTTTCTTTTCTTTTCTTTTCTTTTCTTTTCTTTTCTTTTCCTTTCCTTTTTCTTTTCTTTTCTCTTTCGTGACCTACTGGTAGATAAGGGGAGAAATTAATTTATCCTCAAAATGGTAAATCTCGAAAATCGAAGGATAAGCCGTAGAAAACCAAGGAAGAGTAATCTGAGTATAATTTTTTCATCTGTTGCTGTTACACGTTCAGAACATTTCAACTAGAAGATGAAGTCGACCAGATAAACTACTACATGGCCAGCCAGGCCTCCTCACTTATCAGAATTTGCTAAGAGAAAAATAAGACTTTCTCGGCACCCTTGGTGCGAGAGACCAGACCTGATGGCAAATAAATCCGTCTCAGTTTGCATGGCAAAATTAATTGAAATTGTAAGGGGGGGCTTTATCACTGTGTTCAAGCAGCCTGCGGCTGACAGAGAGCCGGCAAAGGCTTCTCCTCATCACTGCATTTACACGGTTGTTAAAGTAAAATATTTTCTGTGGACTACTAACATCTAATGCCAGGCTTCAGCTGCTTTCACCCGCCAAATATAAACAGAAAACTATCGCACACCCCTCCTCCCCCTGAAAATACTACGGAAAAAAATGTAAAGCAAAGAAAACAAATCAGAAAAGAGACCTTGTCCACGAGACAGATTTCAGGATCATTCCCATTTTAATTTCTAAGCACATGAAATACCTCCAGCATGTTTTCTGAAGCTGAAATACGAAAAAAAAACCCACAAAAACACAACAAAACACCAAACCGCAAAAAAACACTGAGTGAAACGATCTTCTGAGACCCGGCTCCATTAACCGTGTCCCACACTTCGTGTGAAATCAGTGACATTGTTTTCGAGCACACCTTTTTCATAGGTGGTGCCGTTTGAATGTTTGGGTCGACTGAAATAGGTAGGTCCTTATCTAGTGTGCGCCTGGGATTTTTAGGACGCCTTCGCAAATTTTCTCGAACTCTTCTCCTTTTGCATTTGCTGTTACAAATTCTTCTTTTTTTGTAATTATCACAGCACCCCCCTTAGCACGCAGTGGGAGGGAGAGAGTTAAGATGTCCTGCGAAACCCGCTCGTAAAGCTGCTTACTTCCATTAGAAACACATGAATATCCTGAAACACAAAGTGTATTTAAAACGGACTCAGGAATGTTTATCTCAATCCTTGATGTTTTAGAAATTGTGGAAGAAACAAGCGGTGACAGTACTGCTCCAAATTACTCTTCTGGCAGGTAAATTTAATTTGCTCGTGAAAATCAAATTCGATTAAGGCTCTTGCTCCCGCTATCACTTTACTCCCGCTTCTTCTAAGAATCCTGAGTTCTGCAAGACGGAGGTTGTTATTAGTGGCTAAGATCACCCTCTAGCTCTTCCATTATCAGCTAAGATATTTTAGCCGGTTTAGAGGGATTTAACTCCGTGACAAACATATATTTTAAACTATCAGACACGATTTTTCCCCTTCATGCTTATTAGTTAGCTCTAAGCAGTGGATGGAGAAGTAAGAGTGGATTTCTTTGGGCAACAGTTTGGGGTTGGGTTTTTTTGGTTTGGTTTTTTTTTTTTTTCTGTATTCATAGGTTGTGATTAACCTACAAGAAATCAGCGTTCCCCTCAGCCGGCCATTCCCGCGGCAGGGCTGCGGAGGGTGCGCATGTGTGTTATCACACAAAGACGGGTCTAGGGGGAAAAAAAAGGCTTTTTAGATACTAAGCAGACAAACTCTGTATTTTCAAAACTTGTCTTTCAACTGAAAGGACTTCTGGTTTCTCTAAGATAAGTCTTAGGTGAAATCTTCTCTTTGGAAGTGAATGAGCGGCCATATTCCTATCACATAGAGAGGTTTTAAAATAATTTATATTTTCACGTTTAAGGCCAAATTGCTGCAGTCCTCACTGGCCAGACTATCTTTAGCTTCGCGGCGTCAGGAACACACACAGTGACCTGCTTTAAAGCACTTGTAAGGGCCAAATTCCACTCTTGCTTACACCTGCGAAGTGGGTGAAATGCTTCTGACCACTCTCGATGCAACGAGGGGAAAAAATGCCTCTTAAGCATTTTGTAATACCTGAGATGAGCATGGCCGTGTACCGCGATGGGTGACTACCATCAGTTAGAATTTGCCTGCCTACGAAAATATTCAGGACCTTCTAAAATCCTCCTGCTGATCATGGTTGTTCATCATCCCGCTCCCCAAGGAATTAATACTCGTTTTAGAGGAAACGATTCAACAGATGCATTTCTCTCCAAGTTGTTTCACACTCTATATAAATGCAAAGCAGTTCGGAGGTTTGCATCGGTTCTCTTGGAAATGCTATGGTTCTACCATACGCTTGTATGTGCTGTATTCTGACATTATTTCACAGGAAAAAGACAAAAAATAAATTTTGGAAGAAGCCTTGATTGGTCTGTCGGTTGCATGTATGGAAGCATTTAATCATCAAGTAAGTTTTCCAAAGACGTTCAAAGCAGTCAGTGGCTTCAAGTAAACTCCTTAGTTTTGGTTAATTTATCCAGCTCATCTCAAGACTTACACTGTGAAAAGTAAAAGCTCTTCCACAAGTGGTAGGGAATGCTATATGTTCAAGGCAAGGGGGGTAGGCTCGGGAATATTTTTACCCCTGGTGTTCATTACAAGGTCCATGATTTTCGAAGAACATCTGTTCTTCCCGGTGCCTTCAGTCCTCACGGTTCCTTTCTAATACTTAATGGCAGATACCCATTAAGGCAGGAAGAAATTATAGCTGAAAATTGGGTATTGAGGGCATCAAAAATAATTGACGAGGCTTTTCTCCTCTCCCGGTGTCAATAATTTACTAAAAGTCATCTAAATTAGGAAGGCAAAACAAAGCGTGGAGTCCCGTGTCCGACAACACTATTTTTCTGATGGTGCATACGCACCCTGCAGATGTCATTTTTGCCTATATTGAGGAAACAGTCTCGTTCCCGAAATCCTCCTCACATCATGGCAAACAGGGAAAGAGGACTGTTGTGTTACTGCTCCTATGATCAGTGTAAAGCATGGCCTTCTTCCATAATTATTAAATAGACTTCTAGAGTGAGTAAGAGATGCGGAGAAGGGAGAGAAGTAAGCTCTCTAATCTAATCTCCCTTCTTCTTTTAGCACACAAAGCTGGAACAGCCCCAGGAGGGTAAACAAAACAAAACAACGACCACCAAAACTCAGCAGACCGGATGGTTCCCCTTGCCCCCCGCCCTGACACCCCACATACACACACTACTCCGGGGCTGAAAAGCGCCGGGGCTGAAAGCTACGGTTTCCCATGACTTCTCCCTCCTTACGGAAAGGAGCTTGAAAAGCGAGGCAGATAAGCGAGAAAACTCTCTGCGGCTGAGGGAGAGGGGAGTTTGGAGAGTGGGGGTGGGCTGGGGGTGGGGGGGGGGTAGAAGGGAGCTGCAGAGATTAGTGTTCTCATGGCTACCCGCTTTTTAACAAATCAGACAGATCTTCGGGCTGTGAATGACAGTTCTCACATTGGCTAGACTGCAACTTTCAACTTGACCTTGGCCTCTAGCCGTGTCTAACCCGTATGTAAAACAGCGCTGCCCCACAGAGCTGCCTCCCCTTCCCTCTTCTCCCTCGACCTGCAACGCGATTTTCAGAGGCACTCTAGAGAAAACAGAGGGAAACAAACCGACCCAATTCAAGACAGACAAGCAATGTTTGGCCGGGGGAATCCACAGGTTTCAAAACTGGAGCCTGAAAGAAAAGGGAAAATATGCATGGAATAAATATTTGCTTTTGGCCATGAGGAAAAATGCGGAAAAGAGTGTGCGAAGTTAAAATGGGAACACTTTACTGGCTACAATGAAGAAAAAAAGCGGCTAAATGCTGCCAAATTAGCAAGGGGGTGACAGAGACTTCAGGTATCCCAACTCATAGCACGGAAAAAGCACCTTGAAAAAATATCCTTGGGCGCCAAAGAGCTATTTCTCATGGCTGGCAGCTCTGCGCTAGGCAAGGAAAAGTCTGCTCGGTAACAATGTACGTCCCGGGATTGCTCTGCGCTTGTAGACATGAGGGCAAAACAATGCTACAACGTCAATGGAAAGCACAATAGGATAATAAATACGCCGAGCTGTCAGACTCAAAACAAAGCAGCACGCAATTGGGAGAAAAAAATTAGTTTTCAGGATGGGAGTATTTGTGGCTGTTTTGTGCACACGCGTGAGGGCTGAGAGCTGTTAACGATGAGATGAACACTCCTTTAGGTCAAGTTTATTGATAGCTCAGTGATGGAGGGTTCTGGGTTCAAGGTTGTGCGCGAAAAGCTTGGGGGAGAACAGCATCCGCGCCGGTTAAGGATTAAAAATTGAAATTATTTCACCCTATGAAAAATTATTCCCGAAAAGAGAACGGAGTTGTTTGGGGCTTTTTTTCTAGCATTCACTTGCGAAGTGGTACGGCCTTCCAAAAAAAATTGTTTTTCAGCCGATAATCCATTTTGTTTTCCCAGCACACGCATACACACAAAAAACGCCGTGGGTCCGTGCACACACCATGCAAGCCGACGTGATATTTTACAGCCGAGAAAGATTCAAGTCGAATCGTAGGCCCAGGGTTTTATTATTACGGCAACAAATAACACAGCGGTATCGCGATGAATATCCAGTTAACTCTCCCGCTTCCCAAGCCCTTCCTAAAAGATAATAATAAATAAAATAGGGATTTCCAGGTCTGTTCCTCTTATCTGACTTCTGAGACTTTGTGGCGAGAGGAGAGATGGGTCTTGGGCTTTCGACGGGAGGGAAGGAAGGAGGAAAACACCCAAAAAAGACCCCGGGAGGCTCCGTTTCGATAGCCTTATGTGTCCCAGCGTTGCGCCCGGGGAACGATTCTCCTCCCGCAGCTTGCGGTGGGCTCTCCGCGTCACCCGGCCGGGGCCCCGCCAGCGCTCCCCAGGGAGAGGCGGTGGCTCAGACCGGCGGAGGAAGGGGGTAGAAGGGGTGCGGCTCATCTTCCCCCCGAGACGAGGGGAGGCCTCCGGGGTTCCGCGGCGCTCGGGGCGGGGAGGGCTCAAGGAAAGCGGCGCAAGGAGAAATCAGGCGAGGTGCCAGGGGGAGCCCCGCACCTCGGGGGGTGCGCCGAGGCAACAACGGGGCCAAAAAGCTCACGCCTCGGTGGCGAGGGAGGGCCAGAGGGAGGAAGGAGGGAGAGAGGGAGGGAGGAGGGACGGGCGGCCCCCCTCCGGCGCCCTCGTCCCGCGCGGCGGCGGCACCGCGCCGTGCCCGCACCCATACCCGCGCCCCGGCCCGGGACCCAGCCCCGCGCGCTGATTGCGTTATTTAATTATCTCCACTTTATTCCCTCAGATGTTTATCAGCTGCTTTGCATATCACGTGGGGGCGGGCGGGCCAATGAGGACCGGCCTGGCGCGACGCTGGCGCGTCAGCCCTGGTCAAGTCCCGGAGATGAGTATCTCTTTTTCAGTCTTTGGGGCTTTTAAAAAAGAGCCACTAGTCTCAATGCGGAGCGGGCTATGACAGCCTCCGTGCTCCTCCACCCCCGCTGGATCGAGCCCGTCATGTTCCTCTACGACAACAGCCTGGATAGATCAATAAGAACATGGACGGGTTTTCACGCCGGCAGCAACTTCGCGCGGCGGCGGCGGCCAACCCCTGCCGCCAACCTGATGGCTCACCCGCGCCCCTGGCCGCCCCCAGCGCCGCCGCCTACACCTCCAGCGAGGCCCCCGCCGCCGGCATGGCCGAGCCCACTGTCAAGCAGTGCAGCCCTGCTCGGCCGCCGTGCAGAGCTCCTCTGGCGCCGCGCTGCCCTACGGCTACTTCGGCAGCGGCTACTACCCCTGTCGCATGACCCACCACAACGCCATCAAGTCCTGCGCCCAGCCCGCCTCCACCTTCGCCGACAAGTACATGGACACCTCGGTCTCCGGCGAGGAGTTCACGTCGCGGGCCAAGGAGTTCGCCTTTTACCAGGGCTACGCCACCGGGCCCTACCAGCCGGTGCCCGGGTATCTGGATATGCCCGTGGTGCCCGCCATCGGCGGCCCCGGCGAGCCGCGCCACGACCCCCTTCTCCCCATGGACAGCTACCAGCCTTGGGCCATCACGAACGGGTGGAATGGGCAAGTGTACTGCCCCAAGGAGCAGAGCCAGCCGCCTCACCTCTGGAAATCCACCCTCCCGGGTAATACACCTGCATGGCTCTCCCTGTCCCTTCTTTTCATCCTGCCCCGCTCGACTCTCCCGGGTATCCGGGATAATCCCCCGGGGCCGACCCTTCGCCATCCCGCCCGCTCTCCCCGGTCCCATCCCGCCCCGGTCCACACATGCCCCAGCGCCGCTTGGAACGGCACCGGTGCCGCCCCCTGCCCCCCGCCGGCGCACGGCACATCCCGCCTCGCCTGGCCGGCCCCGGCGCCGGCCCCGGGAGAGGAAACAGCTGAAACGGGCCGCGGGAAGGTCTGTGGTATTATTTTCCATAGACCATGAAGCACGCAAGCTGGGTAAATCCCTGCAACCCCTCTCGATCCTTCCCAGAGTCCCTGGCCGGGCTACATGGGGATTATTATTATTTGTCTGTCTGACAGAAGTGAGCCTTTCCCTGCCTAAAAGCTGTCTGAGGCGGCCAGGAAAGAGGAATCCCCAGTGCTGAGCCGGGCTTTAGTAGCTAAACCAGAGTGGGGCAGGAGGAGTGGGCTCGCACCCTAACCCTTGTACCACTTGAAGATGTCCTAACTGGTTCGAGCGAATTTCTAACACTTCCCTGCATGGTTTTTCTGTTCCAGACGTCGTTTCTCATCCCTCGGATGCGAACTCGTACAGACGTGGAAGAAAGAAAAGAGTTCCTTACACAAAGGTCCAGTTAAAAGAACTCGAAAGGGAATATGCTACAAATAAATTCATAACCAAAGACAAGCGGAGGAGGATATCGGCGACTACAAATCTATCAGAGAGACAGGTCACAATCTGGTTCCAAAACAGAAGGGTCAAAGAGAAAAAAGTGATCAACAAATTGAAGACTACCAGTTAATGGATTAAAAATGGAGAAGCAGCAATTCAAGAGTTTCAGAACTTTTTGTGTGTGTGTGTTCAGATTAAAGTAATTATTAATAATAATTAAAAAGCGAAAAGACAATGAACCTCTTCTTTCAGAACAAGAGAGCTGTATCTTTGGAATTATAGCCTTTCTTTCTTTTTCTTCTTCCTTTTTTTTTTTTTTTTTTTTTAATATTGCTGTAGCAAAATGGTGAAAACTGACAGTTCTGAAATCCCAAACAGCCAGCCAGTATCACTGACAGACTGTAAAGCCCACACGGCCAGCTCGGAGAGATACACTTTCAATTAAGACACGGTTTTCTGAGAAACTTGTAAATACTTCCACGACCTTACTATTTGAAAGAAGACTTCGTGGCCACGATGCGAGAGCTGGTTAACGTGAGGAGGTCGATGTGGACACATGATCTGGTTTTCTTCCATTGCAATCCAAACTGTATGTTGAATGACTGCTCAGGTAAACCATAGTGAAAAAATTACAATTACTGTATGTTTTTAAGCAATGCATTTGTTGTGAAAAAGTAATAATAAACCTCGAAGGTACTGAATAAGGATTTCAGAGACATCAGTAATGAAGGAAAGCTCTGTGGAGGATCTATCTTGATAGTAAATTTAAACATCGCAAATTAGTGAGGATAGAAAGGAAAATATTTGCTTGGAGATGTCTTTCGGTTTTATTTTTTATTTTCCACAGATGAATTCTTGTCATCTAAACTGGGGTTTTTTGTTTGTTTACGGATTTTAATTTTATTTTTTCTCCTACAGACCATAAAATAGATACATTTTAAAGGACTCTGCCTATTTTAAACCTGAAACAATCTTCAAGAATTAATATTCTAGGTCCTCAGAAATTTTTAATATTTGAACATTGGCATTTCTTTACAGTAGAAAAAAAAAATGTCCTGGGAAAAAATACCCAAGAACTTTGAACTGAAATACATTTTTTTCCCAGAAGTATTTTGATTTATGTAATCTATATTTGATCTATAAGTAATTAGTCGTTTCTCCTTGTTTATTGTCTGTTATGAGGCCGCAGTAGAATGTTTAGGGATTCTTTTTACAGCACCTTTTAATCCAATCAGTTATTTCAACCAGCACATTATTTTGTTTTTATTCACTATAAGAAGCTATCTTGTAAATAAAAAAAAATCAGCGCACTGTGAAAATGTACTTATGCACCCTTTTTTTTATATATTTCTACTGAAAAAATGAAAACCCAAGACGTGTAGAAGTATAGTAGTATTAATACTGTTAATAAAATAGTCACTGTAATAAAATCTGAAAGAAATACTCTTTACTTTTTCCATTTCTACGTGCATTTCATGGAAAAATATAATGTATCAGTCTTATAATTGTAATACTGTTGTCTTTCAGTATGTAGCTTGTGTATATATGGTGGATTTTGTTTTATTTTTCTTGGCGGTGTTTATCTGCGGGCAGGCACGCCTGATAACCAGCGTTCCTAAACTATAAATGTTTCGGTAATGTTAAACAGTGGTTTTGCAGCCGCACTGGGGGCCGGGGGGTGGAAGAGCAGGATGATACGAGCGCAGCGCTACAGCCCTCGCCGGGAAATGGAGGCCGGCGGCCGACCCTTGGGATGGGGGCACGCTGCCCAGCCTGCCGGTGCCTCGACGGGGAGGTGGGGGGGCTGCGTGGCGATGACATGACGGGGAAGGCCCGAAACCTTGACCTTGAGGGGAAAAAGCCGATTTGTGACCTTGACTTTTGACAGCTCCTGGCGCCGGCAGCATCCGCGGGCCGACAGCGCCACCTCGTGGCCAGCCCCGGGTCGCGTCCGCACCTGGCCGCGCCCGCGCAGCATCCTGCCCGCGCCCCGCGCCGAGCCCGCCGCACCGCCCGAAATGGGCACATTTGGGTAAAATGCGTCTGGGCTTGCAAGGCAGAGTGCGGAGCAGGTTATGCTTCTCGTGCTCTCTCTCTCTCTCTCTCTCTGGCGGTGACGGACACTCGGTGCTCAGCCGGTGCCCGGCTGAAGGGTGCCTGGTGCTGTGCGAGGAGCCGCCGGCCGGCCCGGATAGCGAGTGGCGGGCGACTTTGGTCGGGCACAAAGAGAAGTTTGCTTTAGCCGCCTGTCTCCTGCGGTGGTCTGTAGCTCTAATTAGAATTATCGGGGAAACTTTACGGTACATTTAGAGGGTATCATATACCGCGCTCGCTGTGCGCTTCTAGCCTTACATTTCTGAAATTCAAAAGGACCCACCTCTGCAGGGATCAGCGCAGAGCGATTTCCGTCCCTCAGATCTGACTGTAACACATTCGTGCAATAACTGACATGAAAACTACCTGCAGGAGCAGGATTTATTTTCCAGGAGGTTTTCGTGTCGGGGGCTTTGCCCTACGTTCGGGATTTTAGCCTTCCCGCCGTGTGCGGCCGCTCAGGGGCTGTGAACCGCTGTGGTTTCTCGGGCTCCGAAGCGCTGTGGTTTCTCAGGCCGCGGGAAACCCGCGGCCGCGGAGCGTGGGAATTTCGGATGCATCCCTTCGGAGGCCGGTCAGGGAATTTCTGAGCGAGAAATCCCGTCCTGCTGCGAAAATAGCCTGGGAGTGTCACATTATTGGCAGGCGGTTTCCAGACCACGCAGTTTGGTTGTGCTTTGGGGTGACAGGCTGTCGGCCCCCTGTGACAAGCACCCGGCCTTCCAGTGGCCTGCGGTACCGTACGAGGGACCACGGGCAAAGATCCACGGGCGCAACACCCCCTGTCCATGGCGGGCAGGGCCTTGGGCTACCCACAGCCGAGGGAAGCCACTGGGGAGCCGGTAGTCTCCACGACCTCTGCGGTAGCCCCACGGCCTGTCAATTTCAGCGGAGCTGGAGCGGGCGGAAAACTCCCGTGCTGGAGCTGTTCTAGCTGCGGGAAGCCCTGTACCCTGCTCGGAGGCCTGGTGCTGTGAGCTGGCGCCGGGGACCTGTCTCCCACCGGCCGTACCTGCTGTCCATGGGCTGTCTGCCTCGGCTACAGGCACGGGACAGCCGCCTTTCCACCGTCTCCCTGCGACGCTTTCTCCCGAAGGAGAGAAATTACCTGAAGAAGGCTACTAGTGAATTACACTTGTTCTTGCTCCGAGTGAATAATTTTGTTTATTCCGTTGTATTTCGCAACCTGTATAATTTCTCAGCCTGTGTAATTATTGCATGAGACGCGGCAAATTATATGTACTGCAGGTCGGAGTTGGGGGTGATACAGAGGACTGAATCCTGCCTACCTTAGTCAGAATACCTTCTATTTTCAGACCATGCCCTCGAGCGATATAATTCAGGGACGTCTTGAAAGAAACCCACAATGAGAACATGGCCGACATTAGTATAACTGTAACTTTTTTTTTTTTAAGGTAACTTTTAATCGGAGCTAGCATTTGAAGATTATGTTTTCATACTGAACGTTCCTACAGTTCAAATCTGCTAAGCATTTCAAGACTGACTGTGGATTAGCGAATTTAAATTCCCACTACTGTTCAAATAGCTCAGCCGCATATATATTTCACAGGGTAAAAAGGGGAGCATTTGACTCGCGATCGCTGGCAGGAGTAAGGTAACATTTTGGATCCGACCCCTGTTACCATGTAAGTCAGCGTCGAGGCTCCGAGGCTCTCGTAGGCTTTAGCAGGACGAGCAGGTCATGTTTCCGGGCCTGCAGTGGAGAGTCCCCGTCAGGGACGCGGGATCCCAGGCCAGCGGCGGATCCCCCCACCCCACCGGGATGTCTCTCCCAAACCCTCGGGCGTGCGGCGGCCGCGGCGGAGGCTTCGCGCCCGGTCCCGCGGGGAGGCCGCTCCTCGCCGAGCCGCTGCCTCCTCGTCGGGCACGGCTCGAGGCGCCTCTCGAGAAACATCCCGCGGCGAGAGTGGCTGGGTCAGGTGAGTAAAGACAGGGAGCTCCGTGCCTTGCTCTCCAGAGCAGAGTGAAGAGGGAAGTGAGGGGAGCGGAGGTGCCTGGCTGAGCACTCCGCGGCCGTGCGGCGACTCAGGGCACCAAGACGGTGGTGTCTGCGGTTTTCCGAGTCACGGAAGATTCCCTCTCCGCGGGCCTTGCGTGCACTCCCGCCCTCGCTTCGGTCGTCCCGCGTGTCTGCCCACCCACGGCTGCAGCCATGCAGGCCTCCGCGCCTCCATCCCTCCATCCCTTTGCCGGGTAGATGTGGCCTCGGAGCGTGGGGGAGAGCGGGCATGTAGGTGTGTGTGTGTTCATGTTATTTATTGCCTTCATTTGCCGTCCAAAAGCTGTTGGCACATACATTTTCAAGTACAAATTGCTGTTGTACTACATATTCCCCTCTCACCAATCTGCCGCCAGAGTCCTAAAATACATCCCTAATACGTTTTACAAGTGAATATATCACCAAAGAAAATAATTAAGCAACGTGATACATTAATTCACGACGTCCGTCCTTGCACACGATTCAGAGAGAATTATTATTTGTATTCCCCGCGTTACAGAGAATGTTTTAAAATGGTGGAGGGCAACTTACTGTGCCTGGATTGCTGTGTAGAGTTACATGTGCAAGGAGTTTAATTTGCAAACGTTAAGAAAATGCACCGGAAGAAGGATTTGGAAGGAAAACAAACACAAAATTAGAAAACAAAACTCATGTAAACATAGTACAGTCTTTATTTTCTCAGCTTCCCTTGAATCAAAGGTTAGGTATAATATTTTAACAGATGTGAAGAGAGCTGCGAAAGACAGAGGGAGCAAGTTATTGCTGTATATTTATTGTATTTATTGGAACACTAATATCAGAGTAGCAGTTCATTCCTTGCGTGAAACGCACAATATAATTAAAGACAAAAAAAAAAAAATCAGTTTCACTTCAATCTCCACGTAGTTCACTTTCAGTCTTGGATTCAGAGACTTTAATTATAATTCCTAATGTCTGGAAATGTTAGTTTATAATAGCCTAATTCTTGGCGTCGTGGGTCCCTCCGTTTTCCCATGGGCAGAAAGTGTCCTTATGTCTTTGATGCAGACAGACAGGTATAACAAATGTTACACTTTTTCCCACCCAGTGAATAATCTGGTATTTAATCTATCCCCGCCTAGAGCACTTGGCAGTAGCAAAGGTGGTTTGCTATGGGAAATAAACCTTGACAGGAGCATATTTCCGAAAAAGAACAAGTATAACTCTAAAGCTATATCTTTTTTTTTTTTTTTTCCACTGCCTTTTGCTCAGAAAGATTCCCGTCTAAAAAATCCGGAATGGCCTCTAAAGCAAAAAGGAAAAGAATGTGGTCCGCAATATTGAAATATTCAGAAAATCGCCCATTGCTTCTAGAACAACTTTATATATGTACCTATATATATAATTCTGAGAGAACGGGTAAGAATCTCGGCCTTTAGCCTATAAATTAAAGCTATTTAAAAAATATCTACGGCCTAAATAAAACCCCATTCCTGGTGCATTTCAGCATTCTCCGTGGGCAGCATTAGCAATAAAATCAAGACAGCGTTTAATACAAAAAAAAATATTGGCAGGCGCTAAAAGGCCGTTTGTCGCCATTCATAACATTTAGATGCGTTTCAATGCACTTTCATGAGGATTTGAAGAGATGTCCTTGCACGCTCTCGGCCGGTAAAGGAGTCCAAAAAGAAGAAGGGGAGGGAACCAGGGGGTGGTTTTCCGCCCGGGACGGGGGCAATGTGGGGCGGTGGGTGCCGGGACGGGCCCATGCGCCCCGGCCGCTTCTGCGGGGGTCCGGCCGCGGGTGTTCTGGCCACGCCGTGAGCCTTTCCCTGCCCCCTGGGCCCCTCCCCCTTGAATGCAGTTGATTCATGAACTAGGGTACGAAATGCTAGCGTTCATTAAGTCTTATCCTCCTCCCTCCTTCCTTCGGCCTCCTTCCCGCCCCCGCACCCCCAAAAAGAATTTTTTTTTTCTCTCCAGTGAATAGCTTCAACATGGCGTACTGCAAGGCAGAAGCTTTGCCCATTCCTAGATCTGAACTGTGATTAAACATCCCCAAAGAGAGCATCTCTCTTCCTCCCTCCGCTTCCCCTCCCTTCCCTCCCCTTAGCGTAAAGCGCCCTCTTCTACGTAGGAAAGGTCAAGTCCTACAACGCACAACCCACGGTCATTACTGTACTGTGACCCGGGGTGTACTGGGGAGGAACGGCCGGGTGTCTCGTGATCAAAAACACAGGGACTTCTTTCTTTTTTTTTTTTTTTTCATTTCTCCTACTCGTGCGACGGGAATCCGTGGAATTAGACAGCATTTTAGCCTCCTGCAATCACCTTGTGTGCAAATCGCCATCGGAAATCCTAAGGGACCAGGAGAGAAACAGAGAGAGGGGGAGAGACAGAGAGGGCGGGGGAGAAGAGAGAGAGAGGACAAAACAAATAGCTATAACAGTAATAATAATAATAACAGCAATAATCGTCATTAGCCTGTGATATCGCCGCATTTTGCCTGAAGCTGGCAGGAAGGACAATGTGCCCCAGTGGTTAGATTTCTCTCCATCTAAAGGAAAACCAACTAGAACAAAAAAAAATATATAAACCCCCAAATCAACAGCAACCCAAGACACTGAAAAATCGAGAAGAAATATTTGGTGGACCGTGTATATTTAATCTGTAAGAGAGGAAACCAAAAAATATGCGATCCATCCTCACTGATCTGGAGATCTACAGCCCAGCGCGGGACCCTAACTGTCAGTCTCCGTGGGGATATATTCTTGCACAGGCGAGAGACTTCTGGATGCTGGGGTAAGATTTTCGTGCTCTTCCTGGAAGCGGCTCAATGTTTCTCCTCTCCCCCTGCTCGGTGGTGAACTAAGCAAACAAGCCAACAGCAAACACCCACCCGGTACCCTCGCAAAAAGCCCCCTGCATGACTGGAGCAAAGTCATTCGGGAAGCCTTTGTGGAGAGTTTCCCAGGCCCCTGCTCTCCCCTCCAGCCCACCCACCCACCCCACTCCCTTTCTCCCACGGTGTGTGAGGCCGAAGTGCCACTTCTCCTGCGGGGACCTGGGGGAAGGCGGCTGCCTGAGCTGATGCTGGTAGAGCCGAAGAGCCGGTTGAGAAAAGTAAGACTGTTTCTCCCAGCTTGGGTGCCGGCTCCACCATTCCCAGGGATGCTGCTTTCCGCTCTAGCATAGGTGGGAAGCAAAGAGGGCTCTTGGCAGGAAGGTGCGCCAGGAGAGGCTGGGGTCAGAGCAAACTTGCAGATAGAGCTTAGAGCTGCTGGTTGTTTGGCTTTGTGCAGCGCCGTGCTGTATTGCAGAGCTGGGTCAGGCTGCATGGAAAAGTGTCTCCTGGTTTTCATCCCCGGTTGTTTTATTCCCGTGTACTTGCCTCTGAAATCATTTTAATCATTCAAGTGCCAGGGAGGAGGGTGGACGGCTGTGTGGGGAAGAAATACGGGGAAGGATGTTTAACCTGTCTGCTTTTCGCCATTGTTTGTGCGTATCTAGAGAGAAAAATGCCAGCCGGGCATTGTAACCTGTCAGTTTTAATTAATCTGAATTTCGTCGTAATCGCCTTGATTCGAACGCACTAAGCAAATTGCTTTCATTTATTCCTGATCGTATAAAACGACCTATGTAGTTGGCTTGGGTGAGGAGTAATGGAAGATCGGGTTATTTCAAGCCTGGCTTTAGCTTTCGAGATGGCTTCGGGTAGGCAAAAAAAAAAAAAAGAAAAAATAAGAGGTTTTTTTTAATACAAAGCAATCTTGGATGCGTTTCGTCTCCAGCTAGTGGCTGGTTTACATTTAAATATGTGAGGACTTCTAAATACCGTGCTGTATGAACTCTTGATGGGCAAATAAAACCGAAAGAGAAAGAACGAGTAACCCCCCCACATTGCCTGGTCCCATTCGGGATGTTTTACCCAAATTCCCCCGGGTTCTGCGGTGTGGATCTGTCATGCTTATGCATCTCGATTTCTGGAAGATGTGATATTAGTATCAGCATTTGTTGAAAAGTCGGGAAAGGGAAACAAACGGGACAATGAGCGGGCTTCCTCCCCGGCATAGGCAAGAGCAGCCATATTAGGCTTAGAGGAAGAGCTCTTTTAATGGGTATCTTTGCTTTACATATGAGAGAAGAGACAAGAAACGATCCTTACCAGCTGGCTGAGCTGTACATGGGCATATGATTGCATCCTAAAGTGCAGCACGTACTTTAAACGCGTGTTGTACAAATGGCTTCCTGTAAATGTTACACAAGTACAGGTACCTTAATTATAATACAATTCTGAGAGTCCATCAAAATATGAAGTTGGAGCTTTGAAGTCGTTGATTTGACAGTCTCGGTATAGCGATACTTCCTGTACCCGCCCCCTAAAAAAACCATTGATGAAGAAATGTCTTTAGTTCACGATATGTGAATAAGGCTCTCCTATAAAGTTAGCAGTGGTACAGTAAAATCTGATGTGTTTCTTGGCGAGTTGGGCAAAATAATTAAATAAAAAATTGGAATACCTTTATAAATCATTGTTAAAATTTAATGTGCATTAGAGAGAATCTTATATCCTATAAAATTCAATTTAGCTTAGAATCCCAGTCAATTACCTTGACGTGAATTTCTGTGGCATAGTGTGGCTCTCAGCATCTCAGAAACAGTCTGACTATGACAGGCTGGTCTCGGCGTTGAGGCATTTCACTTTCTGTAGTGTTCTGGGCTTAATCTAGAGGGCACATTATATATCTCACAACTCTCGTGTGTTGTTTATATCCCGAATTGGTAGGCAGAAAATGCTCGTTTGCCAGAGGCAACATGATAGGATTGTTTTTCTTCTTCTTCTCACTGAATATATTTCCTTGATTAACAAATCTAAGGTCAAGTTCAAGGCATCGATTCTAGCAATACTTTCAAATGTAAGTCGACATGGGAACGTTTTGGCGGACTTTTTTTTCCTTTTTCTTTATTTTTTTCCTTTTTCTTTCTTTTTTTTTTTTTTTTTTTTTTTTTTTTTTGTAATGTATAGAGTAAAGCGGCACTCCCGGTTGCGGGTGAACTTTGCACGGGAACATCGCCTGGGATATGGCCGTCCGCAGGGATAACTGTCGATTACTAGCACCTCGCTTTCAAGGGACCACTGGGGATGTTCCCCTAAATCGCTGTGCTTAATTCTTCATAAAATACGCTGACACGAAAGGGGATTGGTACCTACTTACTACAAACGGTGCTAACCACATGGTGCTTTGTGGGTCTGGGTGGGAGTCGGTGGAAAGTGCCTGCTTTTCTGTACTGGTGCATTATAACGAAGGAAATTTTTGCAGTTTAGAGCCCTCCGCTGGCTCTAGACACCCCTCTCCCGCAGACTAAGTTTGCTAGAAGCCTCTTGCACCTGTATCTGGATAGACGGGGGAAAAAAATGAGCGACTGTGTGTATGTTTTCATGTGCCAGGAAAGCCTCCGAGGGTGTTCAAGGGGAGAAAAAGAGACATTTATAGAAGCATCGTCAGTCAATCAATTTTTGATATACTAGTTGGTCTGAGAAAAGATCTTCTTACGTCCGTCTTATTGCCAGCATTGTCTTTCAGGGGCAGGCTCCAAGCAGTAAATATAAACAATTTAGAGGGGTTCAGCGCCCCGGGACCTGGGAGCTCAGGGCTGGGGAACAGGGGGGTGAGGAGACACAACGTCGTGAGAGACTCCCCGCGCGTTGGGAAGGCGCCGGGAGGCTGTCAGAACAACAAATCGTTTGTCTGCTAGAGAGCAAGAGAATAGCTGCCGAAAACATGAAGTTATCTATCTGGAAGTAGCTTCCTCTCCTGAAAAAAAGCCCGCAATATTTCGGCTTCTTGCAGCTACCAGAGTCAGAGAGCCCTCGGATGTTCATCAGCGCAAAGGGATGCAAAATATCATGATTGGTCGCCAACAACGGGTATACATCTGTAGGTCCGTAGCCGTTTAATCCTGATATTCAAACTAGACGGGAGGCTTGAAAGGAAAAAACCAACCACCTTCTTAATTTCAGCAACTGAAAAAGGCACAGAGGGTGACAGAGGAAAGGAAAGGATTTTGCTAGTGATATTAAAAAATAATCTAACATATTCTAGCCCAGACGAGTGCAGCCTTTTGAGGTGTTCAAGCCTCTAAAATAATGTAATGTGGTTAAAAAAAAAAAAAGTCAGAATTACATTGACTTAAATCCTGTTTACATTTTCTCGTTCTATTTAAATGTGTTCTCAAATTTCCTAGCAAAATCACAACCACACCGTTTCACGTTTTGGACAATAAGTAGCTGTCCGTTGTCACAGTACGGGGCTTCTATCTCACCGTTATATACACACAAACAAATATATATATAATTAAAACCATCTATTATTTAAAATTTTTAGATAGCTATTGTAGCACCTCATTCTATTTCAATCTTATGGAAACATATTTAGTTTCAAAAAATAAATAAATAAAAAGAAGTGTATGTATAGCTTCTTTCCATAGCAGACAAAACGGCAAATAGAAAAGAAACGCCTTTTGAGAATTTCTGAGCCCGAGGTATTTAAAATCCAAATAATAAGCAGGCTTTTCTAAAGCTGCACTCCTGGCAAATTTTGCGACGAATTATCGCCTTGTGCCCCTATTTGCACTGGTAAAGGTGGGAAGACGGTGCGCTTTTCGTTGGCAGCAACATTTCAAATTCCCTAATGCTGCGTTTTTCTAATAAGCCTTTGTAGACTGTAATCAACCCTCAATTTTACAAAACACTGTCCTAATTCCTTAGATATTTTCTCCTGCTCGAGTCCTAATACCGGCCACCCTCCCTATGAGAGAGAAGCAGCAGAGATTGAAGCCAGCAATCCTGTAATATTTTAATTAGCTCCTCTTGACGCAAATTCCTTCTAGCACACGTTTCTCCTGTTAATTAGAGGCACCCACCCTGCTGGCAAGGTAAATGGTTGGCTTCAAATATTTTTCAAGCAAAGCCCGGTACAAAAAGACAATTTAGATACAATAGAACTTGACCTTTTGAAGAAGCAGTAGTGAGTTAAACACTTTCCTTTGCACGCCATCTGTATATGTAAGAGCTAGACTATCGAGGCGTCCTAGTTCTGTTTATATTCCTCCAAAGAAGAGATGTAACTTTTTCTCCTCCCTTTGTTTAGCTTAGCTATGGGTAACAGTCTCCCCACCTCTTGGCCACGCTTCTCCTTTGCAAAACCGTCTTGCAGCAGAGGTTCCAAATTCAGAGCGGTTTTACCCTCTCTAATCCGGTCGAAATACATGGGAAGGCGTAACGAATGCATTTTGCTTCTCCAAACGAAATGCCTGCCTTTGTTTATGTTGTTCTCAGTGAGGTTAGCGAGGGGAAGGCTCGGTTTTCCCCATTCCTCAACGCGGAAGTCCCAATTACTGTATTAAAAGAGCAATTCAACATTAGACCAAATAATCAACATTGATAATTGTGCTGAACACAGCAACTTAACAGCAGGCTGCCTGCAATTACCCACACATTCCGGGACTTTAAGCGTACATTATCTCTTGTTTCACTTAACAGCAAATAAAGCAGAGAACAGCCTGTGCCTTGGGTGTCTACTCGCTCCCAGACGAACTGTGCCCCCCTCGGTTTTCCGCATCACCCTTCCCCCTTGTTGTGCAGGCGGCACCCGGAGGCATTTTGGGGTCCCCCTGCGTTACAAACCCGCTTGAAGAAATAGGCTGCTTGGTTGGGAGAGGTGGGGGAGAGAGCTCGAGCGATTCAAAAGCAGGCATCGGGGCTGCACGTGTGCATGCTGTGCAAGCACATATATGCCCAGACACACGCACACCCACGCACACACACTCCTATTTCCAGTTGCCTTCTCGCCCTTCTTGCCTTAATTTCCCTTTGTTTCGCAGAGGCAGCCCCGACCTCTGGCACGGCGGAGCCTCGCACGGCGCCGCAGCCCCGGCTGCAGAGAGGAGCGGCAAAGAGCCCCATACAAACCTGCGCCAGCTCTGCTCCCCATTTCTAGCCCCAAGGTTTGAAATTTATTGAAATGCAAGAGGGCGGCTGCAGTGAGTCCGAGGAGGTGGCGTCCCGCGATTAAGTGTTGGGCAGCTCTGTCATGTCTGCTCTGACACAAGCTGAAGTTGACTGCCAAAGTGCTATAAAACCGCAGGTCAGTCTAGAACTGTTTTCGGTTCCCCTAGACGCGCCGTGTTCAATTATAGCCTTAAAAGCCCTAATACAAGTGCAAGAATTTGTTTGCCATCACACAGAGGCGGGGCGAGGCTCGGCAATGGTGGCGCCTTTGTTATCTCAAAGTCACTGAAATCCTTATACATTCCTTTTTGTTCGAAGGGAGGAGTGTCTGCGTGTGTGCAGGGTGTGGGGAGAGGTTTTTCATCGACGGAACTGAACGGTGCGGGTATACAGGGAAAATAACCAATGTTCGGACACCAAAAGAGGGCTTCCGACCCCCCAGCCCACTCCACCCACCACCACCACCACGACCACCCCCCGTAAAACACCTAGGAGGAAAGTAAATGTGAGCAAAATTACAGCGTTAAGGAAAAAGCCAACCAGAGCTCTTGTACACCCCTCCCCACCTCAAGTAAAAAAAAAAAAAAAAAAAAAAAAAAAAGAAAAAAGAAAAAAAAAGAAAAGAGAAAAGAAAAGAGAAAAGAAAAGAAAAGAAAAGAAAAGAAAAGAAAAGAAAAGAAAAGAAAAGAGAGGGAGAGAGAAGGAAAGCCCCCCAACCATTTTACAATCCCTAAACGACATTGCAGTCTTCTGCTAGCAATTTTGACGACATGCAATCTCTTTCCATCCACTTTCTAGCAAATATGTCAAGCTGGAAGATTAATTCATTAATTTCAAGTTCAGCTCACAGACGTGCGGTAAGCATAAGAAGTTCTTGCAGCAAACCAAAATAAAGAGTTCATTACAGGGATACGTCCAGAGCATTTGATTTGTGAACGGTAACCCTTGTAAAATAAGAAAAAGGCATATAAACATTAATGCTAATAAATTAGTTTACTCCACTACAAAGTAATTACTTGATAATATTGAATTTACAGCTTGAATTCAAACGCAATAGTTAACTATAATGTAGGGGAAATACATAATGAGAATATTTTCTCTCTGCACAACATGATTAGATTTGTTATTGGGTCGGTTACGATAAGCTAAGCAATAAATAAACAAATCGATGTTGACATTTAAATACCGAAGATCTCCAGAATTTACTAGAGAACTTTCTCCGGATGTATAAATACTTCCACAGCACTGCAGAGGAAGAGGGGGGGAAATCCAAATATTATTTCCCTAACATTTTCGTTTCCCTTTCACTACCCTCCCAAGTCCACGGGGGCACGGATCTTGAACTACGTCTGATTTCCTCAGAGTACCGACTTCACAATTAGCCTTTTGCCATTCTGCTTTTCTATTTTGATGAAATCCAGCCGGAATTCAAATATTTCTTTTCTGAAATCGAGCATCAGAATAGCAAAAAAATACTTTTCCGAGAACTTAGGGATGTCCGTGCCTCAAAAGGTGCTGTATTCTTTGGCGTATTTCTCTGTTTTCTTTGGCTCTGCTCATTCGGTGGGGTGTGCATTTTTATTGGCAGAAAAGCACTTTTTATTCTCTGCCCTGTACAATCCGCTTTCTATATCATCCCTTTCATGCAACAATAGTGAAAGTTTAACCAGGTTTTTAAAATAGGTCTCCCTGGGTCTCAGCCTTCAGCGACGACACAAAGCTAAAAGGAAAGTATCTCGGTACGGCGAGTTTGTTCCTACGGGTTAACAGTATGTCAAGTAATTTTAACTAGGCTTCTGGCAATTAAACTCGGAGTATTTGTCAAGCCGGGGTAGCCAAATATCCACTGGTTTTCCAAGCATTTAGCCGCAGTGTTGAGGCGGAGAGATCAGCAAACGGTCTTTAGCTCCGTGGTCTGCACTTTAAAGGGCTTGCTGGCTTTCTGGCGTTGCGAATGAGGCAAGGGACGATTTGGAGGGGGTAAGGAAGGGAAACCTGCGTCCTGGGAACCCGACATTGTTAACTACCTCCAGTAAAGCTTGGCTGAAGCCGCGCGGGGTATTTGAGGTTAATATGTAAGTAAGGGAAGGAAGACACTAAGCGCTTCGGAAGTGAACATGAATGCAAGCATGTAATCTATTCACCATGAAAATCAGTAAAGACTTGACCCTGGCACATTCTTCCTAGTAAGGTTTCCAGAAAAAACCCTTAATGGTGAGGGCTTTTTTCTCTTTTAGGGGGGAGGAGGGAAAGCCCAAACCAAACCAAACCAAAAAAAAAAAAAAAAAAAAAAAAAGGAAAAAAAAAGACGTTTTCTTCAGGAGCGTTTCCTCCTCGGAAGCAGCTTTCCAGAAGAAAGCGTGCGTCCATCTCTACGGTGCCCTCCTTCTCGTAGCCTGCCAGCGAGCCGCCGAACGCCCCAGCAAGCCCACAAACAAACAGAAAGGTCTCACCTAACCCTGAGGGGAATTGATAAGCCTCTCTGCTCCAGAGCCAGAGGGTGCCAGGGACCGGGCGGCTAAGTCTGGGGCAGTGGCAGGGCGGCTGTGTGTCCCCCAGGGCTCCCCCCCGGCCAACCTGCGCTCGGCTCGCCCCTGGGCGCTGGCGACGAGCTGTTGCTTTCCCCCGCGACGGCCACAAAGGGAGCGGGGCCCGGGCCCGCCGCTCGTCAATGTCAACGTCGGGCCACGTGACCGCACCTCCCTGCCGCCGCCGGGAGAGCTCTCCACGTCAGCCTACGTCTCCCCATCTCTTACTTCACGGATCCGCTTCAAAGGGGCAGCTGCGTTAGAGAATCATGTTAAGCTCAGCTAATGCGGAGAAGCCGAGGTAGCCCTAATGATGGATTTTGATGAGCGTGTTCCTTGTTCCTCTAACATGTATTTGCCAAGTTGTACTTACTACGTCTCGGGTCCTGATTTTTCCAGCCTCCCTTCTTTTTTGCCCCAAACCCCGTCTTCTCGCCCTATGACATACTCCTACTCCTCCAACCTACCCCAGGTCCAACCTGTGAGAGAAGTTACCTTCAGGGAATATGCCATTGATCCCTCCAGTAAATGGCACCCCAGGAACAATCTGCCCCACTGCTACTCCGCAGAGGAGATCATGCACAGAGACTGCCTGCCTGCCACCAACACTGCTAGCATGGGCGAGATGTTCGGCAAAAACACAGCTAACGTCTACCACCCCAGCACCAACGTCTCCTCCAATTTCTATAGCACGGTGGGCAGGAACGGGGTCCTGCCCCAGGCTTTCGACCAATTTTTCGAGACGGCTTATGGCACGGCGGAAAACCTGGCCTCGGCGGACTACCCGGTAGACAAGAGTGGCGAGAAGGCGCCCGCGGCCGCCGGGGCGGCGGCGGCGGCAACTTCAAGTTCGGAGGGCGGCTGCAGCAGGGCGGCGGCGACGGCGGCGGAGAAGGAGAGGAGGAGGCGGCCGGAGAGCAGCAGCAGCCCCGAGTCATCTTCCGGCAACAATGAGGAGAAATCCGGCAGTTCCAGTACGTATAAAGGCAGCGCCGGAGCGCTTTTAGGAAAGGCAGCTTGAAACCTAGCGCACCGCCGCTGTTAAATTTTTATATGCTGTTTTATAAGCATATAAGGTTTATGAAGGGCCTTTAGATTTCCCCCAACAAAACTTTGTTATAAAAGGCGAGATCACGTGTTTAGTGCTGAAATTGGCCGTGAAATACCCACCGGGCAATGAATGCCTAAAAAAATTTTTTTCTTTTTTTTGCTCCTTTTTTCTTTTTTCTGCTTTTTAAAGAAAAATAATAATAAAAAAAGAGTTCCGTGGTCAGCTCTTGAAAATATAATAACGTTAGTTCTGTGCCTGTAAATTCGGCAAAAAAAGGAGATCCTGACTCCTTTGATATCAATGTAATCCAGTGATTTTATAAAAGCCATGTGTTGCACCAGAAGTCTTGTTAGGAGCTGAATTCAAAGCCTTCGCCGTTTTAACGATTGCACTAGAATAGCGTTTAACAGATAAAGTAGCCGCCTGAACTGTAGCAATATATTAAAAGAAGCAAATTAACCTAAAGCTGGCCTTTTTGTCTAAAGGAAGCCATTTTACTAAGGCACTGTGGCAATTACGTGTTGCCTTCTGTCCAACAGTTTGTTACTTACAATTGTTATTCAATCTGTCAAAGTCTGATTTTTTTATGTGGGCTTTTTAAAAGGCAAAGCTAGTATACGGCCGGGGGAAAAAATACCTCGACAATGAACTGTACCAGAAAAGGAAGTTTTTAAAGGGATAGCAACTACGTTTAATGTAAAGAGCTCCTGAACCTTGAAACCTTTTATATTCTGCTTAATGAACTTTAAAACCGTAATGGCTAATCGAGAGGAGAATACCTCGATGCGGTGGAGAGCGTGCTTGAAAATAGCCGGCTAGGGGAAGAAGGAGACGCCTCAGCCTTGGGCTTAGGGGCTTTTCCTCTGCTCGGGACGTAGAGACGGGATTAGGCCAGGGAATGAGGGCGAGATCCAAGCGGGTACGGGCTCGGGGAGGGTTGGGCGCGGGCCCCCCCGCCCGCTGCAGCGCTGCCCGCTGCAGGCAGCCAGGTGATGGCTGCTCCCTGGGCAGCTCCGCGTGCGTGGGGGCGCCCGGCGGAGCAGCCTACAAAGGCTTTCCTCCGGCTCGTGAAATCCGCAAGAACCCCCCGCCACCACTCTTTCCTCCAGCTGCCCTCCCCGCGGAGGAAGCGAGGACGGATCCCCGCGTCTCGGCGGGGGTTTCGCCCTGCACGCTGCCCGGGGCCGCGGCGCTGCAGGAGCCGGGGTGTGCCGGCGGGTCCCGGGCCCGGCTGCACGCACCCGCCAAGGCAGAGGGCTGGCGCCAAGCCCCGGACCTACCAACGCCGACCTCGGAGCGGGCAAAACGCGTCTTTTGCATGTTAACGTGCTTTGCCGGAGAGTCCCCCCATTCCATTTCAGCCCCCGCCGCCGGCCACCGCCGGGTCTCAAATGTTTCTGCATTTTTTCGCTCCACAGGTGGACAACGTACGCGTAAAAAGAGATGCCCTTACACCAAATACCAGATTAGAGAGTTAGAAAGGGAATTCTTCTTCAGTGTCTACATAAACAAAGAGAAACGCCTCCAGCTCTCCCGAATGCTCAATCTGACCGACCGTCAAGTCAAAATATGGTTTCAGAACAGAAGAATGAAAGAAAAAAAAATTAACAGGGACCGATTACAATATTACTCAGCTAATCCGCTACTTTAAAACTCATAGCGTTTTTCAAGATGAGATTAAATTCAGATTTCGCCCTTGACAAGGTCAAGCCACGGGGTTACGTGGAGGAAGGAGGTGTGTATCTGACGGGACTAGAAGAATCTAAGGTTTTACACACATGTAAACCTACTCTGGAACTGCGAGGATAATTTTATATATATATATTTACATATCAACTGGAATCGATTTGATTTTGACACACATGGGATCCATTTCTAAACGTGCACGTCACCTCTGAGTGCAAAATTCATACCTCTTACCTTTCCAGGCACTGCGGCTCACCCTGCCACCGCTTTCGGCAGGCACAGGCGGGGACGGTCCTCCTCTATCCCCGGACTCGCCCACCCTCGGCCCTTTCTCGCCCCTGTGCTGCTGTGGAACAGCTGTCTGGAGATTGCCAGGTCGGGCTCACCCAACCAGGACCACTGCAGAATATAAAGTCTGTGAAATAATCTTTTGCTCTTCCTTAGAAAAATATCTGGGTTAGAGGCAGTGTTCCATTGCTCATGGGTTTGAAATAAGAATTGAAGGACGGAGACACACACACACACACACATGCACACACACACAGAGAATTAAAGGAAGGGGGGATGTCATGTCTACACTTTCCCGGGGCCAACCGCGAATAGCTGTAATATGGATGTAGTGATGGTTATAATAAAGTTTCCTTTGGGGGTGTGGGAAGGTATGGGGGCGAGGGAAAAAAGACCTAAATGAAAGACTTAATTATTTACTTTAAAAGATCAGGTATAAATTCGCCATATGTCGTAAAGAAACAATCACTAAAAATAAAATTAGAAAAATTTAATTAGCTCTTGTTTTATTTATGACAACAGACTATGCGTTGCCATCTTTTTGGAGACAAATCATACACAAATACTAAAAATAAATCGGCAAAAAAGTGTGAATTTCAGCATTTTAACAGAAACAACTCCATAAAGGAAACTAACCTTCTGGCTTCTGGCTCACAAACTTTCTTCAGGAAATACCTGTGGAGAACGACAGTTTAGCAAATACCACACAACACTTAATTGAAACTTGGAGTTGTGCAATGCACTAACATTGGATCATTAAAATAACTCTATTGCATGTTCGTTTAAAGGTGACTAGTGAGGAGTTTAAACAGAAGCCAAACAGTGTAAATATGGTAATTTTGTTGTTGTCTACTTTAAATGTCACGAGTGCTACTTTGTCGCCCAGTCGACATATGCAAAGAATGGAGAGTTGTTTGGACTTATTTTAAATATCTATAAATATATATATTTCCCTGCAGGAACCAAAGCGTGAAAAAATGCAATTAAAAAAAAAAAAAGAGAAAAAAAAGGAAAATATTTAAAATTCTATATCAGTTTACAAAGGATACGGTGTTCTATCGTTGAGGTAATTTGCTGTTGAGAATATCTGAATGTATATTTCATACAGGAACGGTGTTTTACAAGACTTGTAAATAATAAGAAGAAAAAGAACCCATGACCTATTCTGTTCGAATGCCTTTTTTTTTCCCCTGATTGATTTTTTTTGTTGGTGGTTTATTTTGGTTTTTTTTTAATTGTTCCTTTGGGGCTAAGGGGTGTGGGATTTCTTTACATGTGCAACAAAGTGGTGATAAGAATGTTTTTGATTAATAAATTTTACCAAATGGATGTAATTTCTTTGTCACAATTCACAAAATGCAATATCTTTATATGACGTCACTGTTTTCAGTATGTATCATCTATATGTATATACAGTTTTCTTTTAATATGCGAAAGTATTTGGTTGCATGTATACAGTGGAACAGCGCACAAGGAAAATAAAAAAAAAAAAGGAAACTTTATATTTTTACTCTGGTGTTACGTTACTGCATGTTCTTTTATCCAACGTAACTCTGGGACCCGAAATTCCTCATGACCTTGTTCGGCCATTTGGGGCGAATTACTCTTCTTTTGTGAACTTCGTCGTTAAATCTTCTACTCTGGAGTTAACAAGTGGACCTGGGCTTGTTTGGGCACAGTTTCAGCAGGTCACAGGAAAAGGAAAATTAAGTGTGTTCATAGCTCGCTACATGTTAGGCCTTCTTATCCTGCCAATATCGGCGGGGCAAGGTCCTATGCTCGAGGGTTGGATGTGCCATTGCTGTTTGCTCCCCACCAACATGTGTCCAGGAGAAATGTTTGTCAGTAGCATTTGGGACACATTTTATAAGCTGGCACCAAAGGGAAGGTTCAAGCCGTTTGATGGATGTGGCCAGAATTTAGGAGCCTTAAGAAAACTGTTGTCTTTCGGGAAAAAATCCGCATGGCAGTGTGGTGGAAATGGACTGTTTGAAATTGTCCTTGATCTCCAACGCAGGGAGGGGGTGGACTGAGGTGGACAGCGGGGGGAGGAGGGCAGGAGGGAGAAAGTTGGAGGGGGCAGGGGGGAGAAAACCCCAAACTCCAAACAATAGCTGAGATAGGAATGTGTTTTGAGAAGAGTGTTTGAATCTTTAATGTTGACCCTAACCCTAATCAGGAGAAGAAAGTGCATTCTGTTTTTGCATTGTTTACTGGCTTTGAACTTCTGTATTGCTTGGACATCACCCATAACCTTGAGGTGAAGGACTTACTGACTTGGGCCTTTGTTGACCACTGCCACCCAGCCAGACAACGTTTACCCAAAGTGAATCTTGAAAAATGAGGGGGAAAAGAGGGGACTTTGTTTGTTTGTTTGTCTAGTATGCAAGGGGGAAAGCCAGTTAAAAGGAGACAGGCAGATGGACCGACAGACGGTGAGAGAGGGATAGAGGTACGGATGGAGAGCTGAATGGCAATGAAAGTTAAGCCTGAAAGCTTCCTTTCCTGGTTAAAAATTAACTGGTATTCAGAGCCAATCCAAGAGACAGTAAAAACATGGAGTTTCTGTGGTCGGGGTTTGGATTTCCTAGCCCAATAAAATCGCATCCTCTGTGTTGCTGTGACATTGCGGCCATAAAAACTGTCCGTGACTTGTCCGCTCGCCTGTACCAAATGCATCGCTATAAAGGCAGTGGAGGCTCTTCCAGAGGTTTTTACACCGGGAGGTGAGCGACCATTGCTCTCCGCCGCCACCGCCGCCGCCGTCTGTCTGTCCGCCGGCCCTCCCGCCGTCCTGCCGCGGGGCCCCGGCGGGCGGGCGGACGGACGGACGGACGTCGGCCGCGGTTTAGGGGCTGCTTTGCCACAAGATGGCGATCTTCAGATCAATGTCAAAGCCGCCCAGGGCAAGGGAGCAGCTCTGCAAAAGGGAAAAAAAAAAAAAAAAAAAAAAAAAAGGAAAATCTTGGCCTTTGTTCACTTTGCATCCCTGGAGCCACACGGGTAATTATTGCACTTACCGGGCTCCGCTGTACAAAAAGCCGCTCGGGATGCCGGGGGAGGGGGGAGACGCTGGGGCTTCTCGGTGGAGTTAAAGCCTCTGGGTTTTGGGTTAGGAAATGCGTGAAGGTAAGTGTTTTATACGTCTACCGGCATGGACAACGGCGAGGAGTGTGCAGGGACTGGAATGGTACCCTGTGATCTGGGGTGGCCCTTGCCCCGACCGCTGAGCACCGCGGAAAAGAACTGTAAGGAGGGGAAGGGATGCAAAAAGTTGGTGATTTGGATGTGAAATAATATAGAAGGGACTTTCTAAGTTGCAGTTGACCTTTTATTTTCTCTTCGTTTTGGCCAGCCGCGTGGAAAATCCACGTTATCTGGAAATATTTTTTCAGAATAACTTGTAGCTTTCTTCCACTTATTAAAAAAAAAAAAAGTAAAAAAAATGTAGCATTGGAAATATTATGAAACTTGACATTTATGTGTGGAACAGTAGGTGTCTTCAATCAAATAGATCTATGGCAACACAGTCTGCAAATGACAGACAATTCTGACGATCTTATTAGTCTTGAACTGTAGTTTAGTTAGGGTCGTTTGGTAACTTTAAAGGGTAGTCTGCTTCCTTGCAGCTGGACACAGATTGTGGTAAACAACTTTTGACATACTTATGCTAAAAACTGTTCATGTGGTTGCATATTAAGTCAGTGTTCATGCAAGACCAGATTTAGATTTCGATTTTCTATTTCTTTCTTTCTTTCTTTCTTCCTTTCTTTCTTTCTTTCTTCCTTTCTTCCTTTCTTCCTTCCTTTCTTCCTTTCTTCCTTTCTTTCCTTTCTTTCTTTCTCTCTTTCTCTCTTTCTCTCTTTCTCTCTTTCTTTCTTTCTCTCTTTCTTTCTTTCTTTCTCTCTTTCTCTCTTTCTTTCTCTCTTTCTTTCTCTCTTTCTCTCTTTCTTTCTCTCTTTCTTTCTTTCTTTCTTCTTTCTTTCTTTCTTTCTCTCTTTCTTTCTTTCTCTCTTCTTTCTTTCTCTCTCTCTTTCTTTCTTTCTTTCTTTCTCTCTTTCTTTCTTTCTCTCTTTCTCTCTTTCTCTCTTTCTTTCTCTTTCTTTCTTTCTTTGCACATGTGCTGTAAACAAACAATAGTCACTCATTCCCGTGTGCTCAGGGCTGCTCTGGATTGTAGCTTTGAAACTCTATCCTCTCTACGAGTATCCCTAACTCCAGGTTACTTTTCATGCCCATAAAATTTTCACATGTTTTTCTTATGTCTCCATTTGAGAAGGGCGGGAGGGAAGGTGGTATTATATGGAGGAGATACTGGCTTGGCTACATATTTTAATACACGTGTCTCTTAGGACAGAGTTTTAAATATCTGTCCGGAAAAATGAAAAGTATTATTTTGTCCTTTCTCTTCTATGTATATAATGCCATTTGCCTGCAGTATTTTTTTAACTGTGCTTCCAGGAAACTGTTGCAAGTGTAGTTAAAAGCACATGCTCAGTCGACAGAGAGCAGTTTTCAGATGATTATCGGAACCTATCGATTTCATCAAAGACGCTCCATTAAAAGCTCAGGGATGTTGATCCCTTTTGACTTCCCCTCAGCAATGCCAGGACGCGAGAAGCCACGTGAGAAGCAGGGAGATTTGAGGGTCCCTTTGCAACATTTCATTTTACACCAGTCAAGTTTAACTCCGCATATTTGATCAAATATTTATTTTCCCCCTTGTTGTTTCCCTGTCCCATTCAATACTTGGCTGAATAAATCAAAGGGACCCCAGCAGCAGTTAAAGCGCCCTCTGGTTACGAATTGTTTACTGACGGCCGCGGTCATAGCATAATATTTTAAAAAAACAAGCTTGTTTCTTACAATAACTGTTTATTATTTCACATTATTTGGGTTTGCATGTTTTGGAGGGAAGAGGGGAAGCCAGCTCAGTGTCTACACTGTGTTTAATTAATCGTTTACTCAACTTCAGCTCACATACCACATCCAAACCCCTGGGAGGCTTTTTCATAAGCTCACTGGGTTTGTGTTTTGTTGTCTTTTTTTTTTTTTTTTTTTTTTTTTTTGGGGGGGGGTGTGTCTCACAATCTTTTCATTAAATGCTCTGAAATCGAAACTTCTGGCCAACGTGTGTGTCTGAGAGCCAAGCTATACCACAACAACAACAAAAAAAGATATTTGTTTATGCATCCAGATCTTCTTTAAAGGGAAAACAGCTACAAAAAGGGAGAAGGGCTGCAGTTTCAAATGCTTAATAGAGCTGTGCGGCCCATCTCTCGCAATAGAAGGGGTACACTTAAAAGACAGACTTGGGTGTGCAATATTTTCCCCACACATATATAACCCGATACCGTTGTTACTTCTGCACGGTGTTTGGGGCTCTCCGAACAATGGAAAGCCCCGTTGCTTTCGTCAGTGCCGGAAAATGGCGAGGAAATAAAGCCCTAATGAATTGGTTTGGGTGTATTTTGTCCTGCCGCACACTAGAATTTGAAGCTTGTCAGAATTACTTGCAAAATATGTTCCTAATCCAAATAAGTAAAACGATACATGTATAATATGAAACACAGTTAGGAGAGCAAGCCTCTGGATGGCTGGAATAAAATTAAATCTCAGCCTAGTTTTTAACAAGATAATCCGCCAAAACAAGCCAACCTCCCCAGCACCACCACCAGCGTGAAAGAATTTCTAGTAAAGATAAAATTAGTGGGGCCGTCATTTGTCACCTAACTTGGCACAGATGCAGTTTCTAAACCTCCTGTCTGAAATCCGCCTTCTTTGGAGCAAATCCAGAAAAAAAGGGAAAAAAAAAAAAAGAGAAAAGAGGAGTCTGGCACACACACACGTTCCAGGCAACTGACAGTTCCAATATTAAATAACTATAGTCTGATCGCATTAATTTTTGGAGCTGTATAAAATGCAGTCCACGGCTGTATTCTCAGATAGGCGGCGCATGCACTCCTGCACAGACTGCAAGGCCGTTTACGTTTTCACAAATTGCAGCTTGCCCGTGTCTACAAATAAAAGCATATTTTAATTAGCTCGCAAAATGCGTCTCTGGATTAACAGCGCTGATCTTTTGGGTTATACGGGCCAATAATAAAAAGATAAATCACGGTTTAACACGATACGTTTTGAGATTTCCAGTCAGAGTTTGCTTAGGCTGAGCTGTCGGTTTTTATTTATTCCCTTTTTGTTTTTAATTTTAGTTCAACCAATAAAACGTCTTAACGACGCTATTAATGCATCTATTATATTTTTCTTAGATCAATAAAATTTTATTTTCATAGTATTGTCTATGTACGCCATGAATTTAGATTCTCCACGAAAGCACCTTCTCGCCGGCTTTGATATTTATCAGAATTTTATTTGCTCGGTTTTATAGACCCTCGGATAGCTTTACTTACAGAAGTAGAATTAAAAAGAAAGTAATTCTCGTCCCCTGGCGTCTACAATATTCTTTAAAATTTCTTTTAAATAGGGGTTAAGTTCCAAGGGACACATTGTTAAGCACTGGTAATGCAGTAGCTACACTCAGCGCATGCCAAATTAGCTCAGTTCAGTCAGAATTGACCATTATCTTTTATAGTTACGAATCAAGTGAACATTATTAGTTTTACTTCACTGGGTTTGATGATGCTGGTTACTATTTGCCTTGGCCTTGTTAGCGATTAAAGAAAGCAGAGATAATGCAACGCCGAGCTGAGTTCATGATCTAGACGGAGTCGGTGCCTTGACCATCAAACCGGCACCGTTTCCTGCGGTCAACACAGCACCCCACGGCAGCTCCCGCAGGACCTGACACGGGGCTGGGGTAGCCCACTGCTACAAAACCTAAACAGGGAAGCTAAAGAAAACCTCCTGAAATTCTCACCGGCCTCTGTGCCTTTTGTCTGATTCCCTTGCATTAGATCGCACAGGGAGGAGAAGCCTCTTCGATGCACTTCCAGACATTTTATTCCGGCTGACGAGAATTGCAGCATACTTTTTATAGTACTTTCCTTCACTTTAATCCAATTTTTAAAAGGGAGCTGCTTATTTTAAAAACAGCTTTGGAAGGATTTCAAGCATTTCTCCTCGGTTCCGTATGGCTTTTAGATTTGCAATCCGTTTCTATTTAATTTGGCAAATGCAAAATAAACATACCGCAAGAGCGGACTTCCCCGGAGTAATTTTTATACCTGACTTGTGTAGAGAAATGTATTTGGAAGGCGGCGCTGGGGCTCACGTTTCTTTTCATTTAGATCTGTATTTATGAAGCTAAGCCTATTGATAATAGCCTTCCTGTATACCAGCCAATAAACCGGTTCCTTATGCGGTATTAATTTTGTTAGTAATGATATGGCCCTCATAGGAATCTGATAAGACTTCGGCCATCGCACATTAACACATCCGAAGTTAGTCGGGTTGGGAAAATACAATGTTACAGGAGAAAATGTGGGAAGGAAAAAAACCTCGAAGGGTTTCTATAGGGTGGGAGATCTGCCCCTGCCACCGCATCCCACGGGCCTGTCAGAAAGAAATCGTACTGTGATGCTCGCCCCATCACGTTGGAAAAAATGAGGCGCCTTTCCACAGAGATTTTATGGGTGTTTCAAAGTTGCAGCATCCCCTGCCTGCCCTAGTGCTTCCCGGAGCGCTGAGGGAGTCTGGGGAGGGCCCCGCGGCAAGGGACACTGCCCTCCTGCCGCAAGGAGGGATTTCTCCAAGGGAATGTCACTCTGTGGAAAAAAAACTTTACCCCGTGGCAGGCAAACACTGCCGGACAAGACCACGTGGGTCTTGACAGATCCGTGGGGTGAGGGGGAAAAAGTGCTCCCTGGGGGTTTTGAAGGCCGAGGAGAGGGCCCGGGGAATTCGGGGCGCCGCGCCCGCCCCGGCACCACCCTTCCCGGCAGGCAGCGGCCCCATCACCGCCGCCAGTGCCCTCCCGGACACGGCAGCCGTGTGCCCGGCAGCACCTCTCGTCCCGGGCAGTGATGACGCCCGGTCGGCAGCCGCTCTCACCCGCCCGGCCAGCTGGAAGCGGAAAGCGGTCGACGGCTGCTTCTCCAGGCGGTGTGCGTGGAGAGGAGCGAGTGATGCTCCTCAGGGGTGGGCAGCGTGAACTGGGCAGCCTCAGGCTTCCCTTGAACTAAAGTGCCCTTAGTTCCGCGGGCCAGGCAGTAAGGCGACTTCAAAATGGCATAAGCGGGAGATGATGGAAGTGAAAGCAAGTCCTCATTAAGCATTTCATTACGAAATCTATCTGTCTCTCTGTCTGCGTCCCTGCCTGTCTGCTATCTGTCTGCTACCTCCGCCACAATTACATATTGACTGGGCTGGACTGTCTAGTAGCTCGGTATTTATCTAGCTACTCTTATTTCTATTATTTAGTACATTGCTTAACGGAGACGATGCTTTTGAAGAGGCAAAAAGTGAAAAGACCCAAATGGAGCGGGAGGGAGGGGAGATATAAAAATGATCGTCCAAATATAAACACATCAATAAACACGGTGCACAGCATCCTGCGAGGATCCATTTGAACTGCTCGAGTCTGGATTCTTTCTGTGACATATGTCTGGCTTTATATTTTAAATGGTAATCAGACCTCAGGAAGAATCTAGCGTTAACTAAAGCATTAGAAGCTGCAACCGCACAATCAATCCTCCCAGAGTGGCATTGCTCCCTAAGAGATTCCTCAGCGCAGCGGCGAGCATTTTATCTCCAGGAAAATTAAGCCCAGCCTGGCGTCGTGGCGGTGATGTTAGGCTGCAAGCAGCCCCCTTCCTCGGTAGTTTAACGCGGAAGGCACCAGGCCCCTTTACGGTTTCCAATGATCCGTGATAAACAATAACACGTCTTTTATTTCTTAAAAAAACGAGACAATCAAATAAAATGAGCAAAGGCTGAGCATAAAACACCGGGCGAGCCGTGGCTTTATTAATTTCGTGTGACACATAGGCTGTACAGGGAGGTGAGCAGGCATTGCTGCTGGAAAGCCCAACCACGGGGAGAGAGGAGCGATAGTAAAAGCTTCATCTGGACACTGCTTCAGCCTAGGTATAATAAACATCAGGACCGCCGGGCTATTTTATAGCGGTGCGTGTGATAAGAGGGGAGCAAAACTTGGAGCCAGTACCAGCACAGCCCTCTCCTTTCCTTTCCCCTTCCCCTTCCCGGGAGCGCGGCTCCCGCCTGGACGCAGGCGCTCGTCCATGTGGTCGAAGCGCGCGCCTGTGTGTATGGAAATCCATATTACACATTAATATACATCTATCTTCCAAATTCAGAGGTCGACCTGAGAGCAGCTCTGTGCATACGAAACCAGACGGGGAGGGGTTGCTGGGGAGGCCCGGGCTTCCATTGGCTGCAGGCGCCTGCCGTGGTGCGGGGGTATCTCTCATCATATTCAGCATGTTTTGCACAAGAAATGTCAGCCAGAAAGGGCTATCTGCTCCCTTCGCCAAATTATTCCACAACAATGTCATGCTCCGAGAGCCCGGCTGCAAACTCTTTTTTGGTAGACTCCCTGATCAGCTCGGGCAGAGGGGAAGCGGCGGGAGCAGGAGGCGGAGGCGGAGGCGGAGGCGGCTACTATCCCAACAGTGGTATCTACCTGCCACAGGCGTCCGATCTGTCCTACGGGCTGCAAAGCTGCGGACTTTTCCCCGTTCTGAGCAAACGCAATGAAGGTACTTCTCAAAGCATGGTCCCCAGCTCGCACTCCTACGTGTCAGGGATGGAAGTGTGGCTAGATCCCCCCCGGTCCTGTCGCATGGAAGAGCCGGAGAGCCAGCAGGCCACCTCGTGCTCCTTCGCTCCAAGCATTAAGGAGGAGAGTTCCTACTGCCTCTATGACTCAGAGAAATGCCCCAAGAGCTCGGCCGCCACAGACCTCGCTCCCTTCCCCCGGCTGAATGCCGAGGTCAGCCCAGCCAGCAGCGGCGGCGGGGTCCCCGTCCCGGGCTACTTCCGCCTCTCCCAGGCTTATGGCACTTCCAAGAACTACGGCGCGGGGCCAGCCGGGGCTGCCCCTTTCCCTCCGCAGCCCCCCGGCCGCTTCCAGACGCCTCCATCTTTGCCTCCCGTCCCGGACGCGGGGAGGAAGGAGGATGAGGAACGCTCCCCAAGCCCCTTGGCGTGCGTCTCCCAGAGGGAGGACGAGACTCAGGCTTCATCTTCCACCGCAGAGGAGCTCTCTCCAGCTCCGTCAGAGAGCAGCAAAGCTTCTCCCGAGAAAGAGCCTGTAGGTAAGCGAATGATGATGGTGATGGTGGTAGTGATGATTAAAGAGAAAGAAAAAAAAAAAAGAAAGAAAAAAAATAGTCGTTGAGGATCATAGCGGCATTGAGATGCGAAAGGAGGATCCCAGCTGCCCCGCGGGGCTGCCAAGAAGCGCTGCTCAGACTGACCTTCTGAACTTTGTAATATTCGGGCATGGGGTTGCCGTAAAAATTAATGTCCGTCCTGTAGTTTAAAACCCTTAGAGCCTCTGCTATGGGCAACTTTAGCCTGCATGCTGCTTAAACATAGAGAAAAACAAGATCAATCTCTCCCCCGTGATGTGAAGGTGCCTACCAGATAACAGAGATATTTGTAAAGCATCCAAAATAAGCAATAGGCAGTGCCAATAAATAAACCTATTAACGCGGTAAGTTATATTTTACGATCCAGAATGCTTTTCGGAATAACAGCCGCGCTGAAATGTGCCATCTATGAGCTGCTATCAAATTAGACTGATGAATGCACAGCGAATATCCTTCAGCATCTACACTAGATAACAGAGATGTTATTTATACATTTCCTTACATATTTCCCTTTCGGGCACCCATGGCAAAAAATAACTCCCCTTCTTCGGACGGCAGATTTTTCAGGAGCTTCTCTCCGTCCGCATTTCAGACGCCCTGTTATTCCTTTCAGGCGACCCGTTGGAAAATAGTATTTAAAGAAAAGGGGGGGAAAAAAGGGTCAGCGAAAAGCCATTAGAGAGCCAACCCCAAACCACTAACCACTCTGAGCCATCAAGGGATTGGTGTTACCTCTTTCCCAGCCAGTTCCACTGATAGAAATCACCTCGAAACTTTTTTATTATTGTTATGACTCTATTTTTTCTTCCCCAAAATGGTTGGAAAAGAGAAGGCCATGGCGAAACTCTCCGGAAAGGCAGGGGTGAAGGCAGGGAGGCTCCAGCTCCCCAGCTCACCTTGTTTTCCACCTCCGTAGCACACTCACAAAGTCCGGATCCGGAGGCTTTGTTTTTTTGGAAGCAGGTGCTTGGGGGGAAGGAAATAAGACTGCAGGCCCTTCACCAGCTGCCACCAGTACCAGAGGGCTCGGAATGGCCGACAGGGAGAGGGTAGGAGATGAACTACAATCTGGGGCACGCTGCCCCGCCAGAGGCTGTCCGGAGGTTTTTTGAGCAGTGGCAGTTCTTACCCGGACATACCCAAAATCTTTGGGAAACCGTTTTGAAGCTCTCGGTTCTCTCAAGGATACCCCACATTCCAACTCTCTGCAGCTGGCGGAGCGAGCCCACCGCGCACACAGACACAGACACACGCACAGATGCTCCTTCCACCCTCTCCCCCACAGCTCTTTGCCTCCTACCCGATGGTAACGTCCATTTTTTACTTTCTCAAAACTAGGCAATTCAAAAGGAGAAAATGCAGCAAACTGGCTCACGGCAAAAAGTGGCAGAAAGAAACGATGCCCCTATACCAAGCATCAAACTCTCGAGCTGGAAAAGGAGTTTCTATTCAATATGTACCTGACTCGTGAGCGTCGCCTAGAGATCAGCCGCACAGTCCACCTCACAGACAGACAAGTTAAAATCTGGTTTCAGAACCGCAGAATGAAACTGAAGAAAATGAACAGAGAGAATAGGATTCGGGAGCTCACAGCCAACTTTAATTTCTCTTGATGAACCTATAAACACATCTTTATGGTTTAAAGAGCCAGTATCATTTTCCTAGGCTGTATTCATCCGCACCTGTATGGATTAACGATTTTAGGCGCTCTCAATATGTCCTTAACCTCTTAAGAGCTACTTTGGAGGGTGGGCTGACTAAAGTCAAGCTAAAGCACAAAATGCCGTGTGTGAACCTCCCCTCTTCCTTCAGCCTTTCCCGGGGCTAATTTGTTCCTCTAAGCTTTGAAACACAAAAATACCATTTCAGAACCTGAAAATATGTTTTCCCCCATCTGTCTCTCTGAAAAGTAAACAATCTCGGCTAAAGGTACATTCTTTTAAAATATAAGTGCTGTAACTTGGACTGTATGTAGCTGCACAATGAAGAATTTAAGCGTTGCCATATTTCTATATATTGGAAGCTTTCCCCTTCTCTGTTTGCCGTTTCTCCCCCTCCCCCTTTTTTCCTTCGAAAAGCAGGACTTAAAATAATGAAATGCAGGCATCCTTTAAAGGAGTTTCTCGGGAACGGGTGTTAGGAGTGATTTTCTTTTCTTTTTTTCTTTTTTTGGTTTTTTTTTTACACTTTACCATAGAAGCCAATATTACAGCTTTAAATTTGGCCAGGAAAATGAAATATCTTCTCTTTAAAGGTATAAAAGATTTCGTTTTACTCATGGACTAAATTATTACACTTACCTCTGAATTCCTCTCGCTGGTTGTAGATATTTACTTAATGTAGTTTTGCTTAAATATGTGAATTTGGTGATTTTCTTTTGTGTCTATATATAACGTTACCATTGGTAACGCATGACAAGCACACAGAAATTCCCCCTTGAGAAGAAAATAGTCACTTTTTTCCTCACTAATTTCACTGAAAAGTATATATCCTGAACATCAGATGGACTTTCTGAGCCAGAGTCTGAGATTGCGAGGGAGAATATGTTCGCCTTCCTTTATACTGTGAAGTTACATGCATTAAAGGGTCAAACATATAGGTGAAAAAATTTAAAAAGTTTAAAAAAAAGAAAGAAGGGGAAAAGCTATAAATACAGATATGAATAAATGTCTATTATTATTAAAATGCCGATACTGTTTTAAGCAAATGCATTTTATCGTTATTATAAATGTTAGTTCTAGCTATATCTAGTTCTTACCTTAAATCGGAATAAATTAATATTGTTGTAATGCTGCTGTGCGTGAAAAAGACGATGTTTATGTTCTCATAGAAGAATAAAAAAAACGTGGAATGAATCCTTTTAATTTTACCTCTTTTTGTGACTGTTTATCCTCAGGTTCTACTTTATGTCTTCGAGAACTTTTACAACAGGAATAGTTGCCTAAACCCCCTGCAATTACTTTAGGAATCTATTTAAATATTACCTAGACGGTCGTAATTTGTCTGGGCCATATAGCGATGGTGCTCTAAGGTTTGTCGGCTTTTGTTCAGTTTTATGACTTGCTAGTATATCTGGATTGTTGCTGTCTTGAACGAGTGGTTTCAGTTGACTGAGGAACTGCATAGACTGAGGAAGCAAATTACTATTTCTTGAGAGTAGGGAAAAGATATATTTCTTCTTTTTTTTTTTTTTTTTTTTTTTTTTTAATCGAACACCTACAAGTGTGCAGAGATCTTTAACTCCAGAGGACGTTGACAAAATTCTAGCTTTATCTCAGGGCCGAGAAGAAATCGTAAAGGTGAGCTCATGGGGAGGGGGGGGAACCCAGCCTCGCCTCCCTGCTAGCGGGCCCCTCCAGACAAGACTATTCCCTACCTGGCTGCATGTGGAAGAGCTTATTTCACACAGGCTGCCTTTTTTTTTTTTTCTTTTTCCCCGCATCCTCTCTTCCCTGCTGCATGTTTAGCTAATAGAGTCTTGCACAAAGGGAAGGCAAAAGGAAGGCTGGAAGAAAAGGGACAGCTAATGCTTCCTTGCAAGGGTATATGTATGCCGGGAGGAGGGGGGGGACAGACTTTGAACCCGGGCTTCTTGGGAGCCGTTAGCTTTTCGTGATGTAACATTGTCGTGCACGGCCCTTTTTTCCCCGATTACATCTGCATGGAAAGGCGAAAGCTGCCCGCGCGCGCGTGTGTGGGTGGTTGTTATTATATTTTACTCTTGTTTTCATTAACCCACCCGAGGCTGGCCGGGGGGCGCGGAGGGGCGCCGGCGGGGTGGGCGGGAGGGCGAGAGGGATGTTTTAGTCACGTTTCTGGTTTTATTTTCGTAGCGGGATCCTTGCGTTAAGGACCACGGCAATGGGGAAAGTAAAAATTAGCGCCTGAGAACTGCTCTGTGGTTTAGGTAGTTTCATGTTGTTGGGGCTCCACCTTTCTCTCTACAGCACGAAACTGCCTTAATTACTTCAGTTGATATCATCACCAGGTATGCTTGGTGCGAGGGTCCTTTCTGCCCGAAGAAATCTTAGCGCGAAGTGAACTGTAGGCGTCAAGTCCCAATGCCATTGTTTCCCATCTGCAGCGGAGCCTCCTTTGATTCCTCAGATAAACACGGCAGCCGAGGGGGGAAGCTTGACAAGTTCTTCAAGGTTAGCTAGCTCCTAAGCGAGTCCCTGCCTGCTTGCGGGTTTTTAATATATCTCGTTGGCTGCATTCAAGGTCAGGTGCGTTTCTGCATTCCGCTCGGCGTGGGTCGAGCTCGGGGGGCCGGGGGGAGGTGGGTGGCTGTTTTATTTTTCAATCTGGATTTATTAAAAACCAAGAGACCTGAAAGCGTGCCTGGGGGAGGGGGTGGGGAGAGATCAAATCTGCCTGCCCCGCTCCAGGCGTCATCAAAAACAAGGGCCCGGAGCACAGCGCCCGCGGCCGGGTGAACCCACTCGCGGCGGGGGTGCCCAGCCCCGCCGGCGGCTCTCGGCTCCCCTGGTGGGGTGGCTGGGGCTGCCGGAGCCTGGCGCAGGGCTCCGCTGGCTCCGTGCCTCCGCCGTCGGGCCCGCTACCCCGGGGCAGCCCGGGGCGCCGGCTGCCCCGCGGCCCGCAAGGCCTCGGTTACGATCACGATTGCCGTGCGGTCTCTCCGCGGCGGCGGAACGGGCAACAGCGACCTCTCCGGGCCCGCTGCAGTCGCCGCCACCGCCGCCTTTTGTGTTCGCAGCGCGACCGCGGGCAATGGGCGGGCTCCCGCCGGGCCCTCCGCCGGCAGCCAGCGCCGGCGCGGCCGCGGAACGGGGCACCTTTGGCGGAGGAAAGCAGGGCGGGGAAAAGGACAGAAAACGCACTCGTTGCTCATTTATTTCTATTTATTTTTTAGCGGTCATGATTAATTTTGTCTTAAAAAAATAATAGTAAAACCTAAAAACTTTTTCGAAACTTCGGGCTGGGCAGCAGGAGCTCGGATGAGTTTGGATAGCGGATTTCAGCCATCCTTAGAAAAGCAGACATCCCCGGCTGGGGCAGGAGCAGAGCTCTGCATTGCAGTCAAATTTAAGAGCTTGTGTTTGCCTCTACACACGAGGCCTGACGGGCTATCTGCAGGGTCTGTGTACATTTCGGGGAGTGTATTTACAGTGCCTATGTCTGTGCGTGCCTGTATGGCGTCTTTTGCCTCTGCCCTTTTGATTCCCAGTTGAATCGCCTCATCCTGATTTTGGACGATTTCTTTTAAAGTCTGAATAATTTTTTCTCTTCGCTGTGCTAAAACCCCTCCGTGCCTTCGTACCACCACCGGTTCCGTGAGAGAGGTCTACAGCGGCAGGAAACCCTGGGGAAAGGCGATCCTGAACTTCCCGTTCGGGAGAGATCGCCAACACCCGCGAATTCCTGCCCCGCTCCCGCGTAGGCTCCGCTCCTCCGCCTCCGTGGTGCGTGGCTAATGAAGCAGGGCTTGCAGATGCCCCCCCGCTTAAAAACCGACGGGATTCTTCCTGATGCAGCCGGGGGTCGGAGCTAGCGGAATGGGAGCTCTGCTTATTCAGTTATGTTGGGATGGAGGAGAGAGAGCATTTTTATTGGGACATGATCGCTCCAGCAGTGCTTCGTTCCTGGGAATTCTGGTTTCATACAGCATTTTTAAGTGAATGTCTGTTTCTGCCCTGTTTGGGGTCTTTTGCCCCCGAAGATGTAAGTCACCAAAACCCTAAGTCATTTGCAAAGTAAATTGACGAAGCGAAATCGCCTTCGTGGCTCGTATGAAAAAGGTATTTTGGGTGAAAATGGATCTAAAACAGCGATAAAAGAGTCGAATATCCCAGCGTTATTATCAGCAACGTGACCGCGTGAAAAATGTCTAATTTTTTGCTATATTTCACCTCTTGCTTTCTGTACAACCTCTCCTGCCACTTGGATGCTGGCAGTGAACAAATGCGGAATTTTACAGGGGAAATAAAAATGCAGTCACGTTCTTTTAAACGCTATTGTTATTGTTATTCATTTGCTATTAGTTTTGGTGAGGAACCAAAAAAATAAAACCCGCTGCTGAAGTTGAGAATCCAAATTCGAATATAAACATCCAGGACTCCTGCAGCTAAGATTATTTTTTCTGAATGGAAAAAGGAAGTTCTACAATCACATTTCACCACAGCTGACTCTTAATAATAAATACAAATGACGTGGAGTTCCGTCTTTCCAGGAAAGACATACAATTATTTTTTTCTATTACGGAGCGTCTATACAATGGGGGGAAAAAAACCCGAGAGAGCTTTATTTGCATTTTTAAAATTGTTAGAAAATAACGGGCCCCTTGTTTATTGAGATCTTGCAACTGATCCACAATTTTCGAACTCTAATGGGGGATAATAGTTTCATTATGGGCCTTTGTAATTTTGAATGTGGGAGACAGCGGTGTTAAAATAGGACCTCTATAAGATTTCGGATTAAACTGTTGAGAAGACATGAAAAGAAAAAGAGAGAAGGAGACCAAGAGAGAGAGGGAGAGAGACAGCCCACATAGCGATGTAAAACTAATTAGAACCACATTTTCGCATGCACAGTATTTACACGCGATTTTAATCATTACTCAGTCGTCCCTACCATTTGCTGGGCTCTATTTTTAATACAAGGTATTTCGAGTAAATTGAGCCTCTCATGGAGATTTTTTTGTGCCCCCTGCATCTTAGTGACCGCGCTCCTTCGCCAGCCACGGGGATAAACAGCGTGAATGTCCGCCAGGGAGAAACCAGGGAGTCGCAAGCATGTTTGCCAAGCGCTCAGCCACGACTTTAATTCCTAACACTGGACTTGGATCTGGCCGCCTCTTACTTTCCCCCGCGCACCCTCCCCTCCTTCTGCGGAGGATTGTAACCCTCCGCTCGGCTTCCGATGCCGCTAGCGTGTGTCCTGCAGTCACAGGAGGTGCCAGCAAATAAATAACTATATTTGCACATAAATTTGATTCACCAGAATGCGGGACGGCCGACTGCGAACGCCCCTTTGATAGCCGCCTGGAGAAGCAGGGTGCCTTTCGGCAGAGGGGAGACGGGGCATTTTCTCCCGTTTCCCCCCGCTGCTTGCCTGCATAGTTGAAGAATTAATTGTGGTGATAAATACCGCTGCCCGGCTCTGCCCGCACTCCTTCCCTCCCGGCCAGGACGGCGGCTCCGCTCCGCTCTGCTGCGGCCGCTGCCGCCCCGCCGCCCAGCCCCGGCTCCTCTCCCCGGCCTGGCGAGGGGGTCCCCGGTCCAAGGGCAGAGGCGGCGGGGAGGACGAGGAGGGTGTTTCGGTCACTGCCGCGCCATGCCCGGCGGGGTGGGCTGGTGAAGTGCACTTTGGTGCGGGCCAGGCTAAATACCGAGCCAGCGCCTGCCCCTGTCCTTCTCCGGCCGGGCGGGGAGGGCCGGCTTTGCGCCGGGATTTCGGAAAGGGGATACGTTGAGTTTGACTTTCCCCTGCCAGCTCTGTGCCGAACGGAACGGTATTATTTACAGTGGGTTCCCAAACTAAACACAATAGTATAATTTAACCTTTCCAAGCACTCGTAAATTTTTACTGCTGTGAAACACAGCGATGCAAATGAGCGCGCTCATAGTTACTGACTTAATAACAACCCCGTGGCTCCCGAAACAATAACTCCTTATGAAATATAATAAATGTATATTTAAATACAGTATACCGCAACTACTATTTTACTCTTTTTATTGCTTCAGTTATTGTATCATTTTATGTGAAGGTCTCCGATCACAAGGGTGGTGGGATTTTTTTTCACGGAGAACACGACCCACTGATGGGATGATTAATTATGATATAAAATAGTCCGCTTGAATGAAAAAAAAAAAAAGAAGAGAAAAAGAGAGGAGAAAGAGAGAGGGAGAGAGAGAGAGAAAGAGGGAAGGGGGGGCTGTAATACGGAATCTGATCTTTTAATCTCAGTTGGCCGCAATTAAAACAAACCCCGCCGTATAACTCAAATATCCCTTTGCATAAAAACATATGGCCTCGCTATAAAAATTATGGCTGGAAAACACTGACCCATTAATAGCCCGCGGACTGATTTATACTTTATTGTTCTGCTCCCCCGCCACGTGACAGGCGCAGCCAATGGGCGCCTGCGCTGCCTTCAACTTATTACTGACTCTACTTCTCCGCCAGCACCAAGTTGTTACGTGAAACCCGCAGCCCCGAACCGCGGCGGGTCCGCCGCCGCCCGCCTGCCCGCCATGTCGGCTCCCGGGACCCTCAGCAATTACTACGTGGACTCCTTCCTGGTGCCGGAGGGGGACGAGCTGGCGGCGCCCCGCTACGCCCCCGCCCCGCTGGGGCCGCCGCCGCGGCCGGCGGCGCTGGCCGAGCACCCCGAGCTGGCCCCCTGCAGCTTCCAGCCCAAGGCGCCCGTCTTCGGCCCCCCCTGGAGCCCCGCGCACCCCGCCGGCGCCAGCGGCGTCCCCGCCGTCTACCACCCCTACGCGCACCACCAGGCGCCCGTGGCACCGCCCGACGGCAGGTACATGCGTTCGTGGCTTGAGCCTGTGCCGGGCTCCTTGTCTTTCCCCGGGTTACCTACCAGCAGGCATTACGGCATTAAACCTGAACCGCTGGCGGCCAGGAGGGCTGACTGTACCACGTTTGACACTCACACTTTGTCTCTCTCTGATTATGCTTGTGGTTCTCCTCCAGTTGATAGGGATAAGCAAAGCCACGAAGGCGCATTCTCTGAAAGCAATGGAGAAAGTGAGGCAAACGGAGAGAAACCGCAGATCGATCCAAGTAAGTGGGACGGCAAGGGTAATGGACTTAAGGGCTCTGCGCCGGCCGCGGGGAGGTGTCGAGGCGCTGGGGCTAATTACGCGGCCGAGCACCGGCCGCTACCGCCGCCGCTGCGCCAGCCTGCCGGGGTCTGCCATCTGCAAAAGCCAGAGCTGCCTTTCTCAGGCTCGAACGGGATCTCGTACGGCTTTGGCTTTCCAGGCTGAAAGGAAAACAAAAACCCACCCTACAACTGCAACTTAAACAAACATTAAAAAAAAAAAAAAGAAAAAGGAGAGAGAGAGAGAGAAATGCAATAGCCGCCTATCCCCGCTCCTGCCACCCCAGCAAACTCAGCAGGACGTGCTCACATCCTCCTGCCTCGCCGCGCTCCCAGGCGTGGGCAGACGCCAGGGAGAAGGGTGCCTAGAAAGCACTGGATGTGAATCTGATCTTTTTTGAGACGGCTCTCAGGCCAGGGCGGTTATTGCTGGGCTGAGAACAGAAACCTCGCCGTTGACTTGGTTCCTCCCCTCCCCCCTTCGTCTCCTCGGTGGAAAACCCCGGGCTGGATGCTCCCAGGACTACGAGACTGGTGGCAGAGTGCCTCGGGATTACTATCGCGATTAACGCCGTGCGAATGAGGGTCCTAAGAGGGCGAGGGTTTAATTATGCCGGCTGTAGACTACTTCTCCATCTCCCTGGGTCTTGCCAGGGATGACACCGGAGAACGTAGAAATTAAAAAGAGAAACAATTTCGATGACATGTTGACCTGGCTGGTCACTCCCCGGGCTGGCAGTTTGAGGTGTGGGGTGGCCAGGAAGGAGGGAGGGAGCTAGAGAGAGAGGAAGAGAGAGGAGGAGAAAGTATTTTAAAACTGTATGCTACAAACAATAAAAAAGGCGAGGGGAGGCGGGGGTAACGGGGCTTTGCCGCGTGTGGTTGCGTGTGAGCTCCCCATGTGTCTGTATTTTGGAGTCCATTGTGCCTCACGATCCTCTGTGCCTGGGGAAATGAGAGCCACGTCCTAAACACGAATACCGGGACACCTGATCGGCTGTTTCTGCGTGGATTTCCCTCCCAGCCCCCTCCCTCCACACCCCACCCTCCCCCTCAGCCTGAACTTCTGTTGTTTTCGTTGTAGATAATCCAGCTGCAAACTGGCTCCACGCAAGGTCCACCAGGAAAAAGCGATGCCCTTACACCAAGCATCAGACATTGGAACTGGAGAAGGAGTTTCTGTTCAATATGTATCTCACTAGGGACCGTAGATACGAGGTGGCCAGACTCCTCAATTTAACAGAGAGACAAGTGAAAATCTGGTTTCAGAACAGGAGGATGAAAATGAAGAAAATCAACAAAGATCGAGCGAAGGACGAATGATGGCGACACGTGGGTTAAATTGAAAATGCATAAAGTAAAAGGAAAAAAAAAAGAAAAAAGTTAAAACAAAAAAATCATCCCCTCGAGCCCTGCCATGCAATGCATCTGGGTCCAGGCCTCATTTTTTCCCTTGGCAAATTCTGATTATGATTGTACAATGATAGTCACAGAGGCCAGATTGCCAGGAGAGGTACAGTAAGACTTTTAATTTTCTAATAGGAAAGAAAAAGGGGGCATTAGCACGAAAAGGCTGTTTAACTGGCTTGTATAAATCTACCTGTTTCTTCACTTATGGAAAGAAAAAAAAAGAAAAAAACTACCTTTTCATAATGCACAACTATTTACGGACTGTATAGTTTAGTCTACGTAGTTAATTTTATTCGCTCTTTGCGTGGCAGAGAGATCTCTGCTCTAATACTTGAACACTGTGTTTTATTGTGGTAATTATGTTTGTGACTCAATTTATGTGCTTGGGTGCTGTACCGGATGTAATGGTGTAAGCTAGAATTCAATTTGAACTCAGGTTGTTTATTATAAAAATTGCATAGAGTATAGCTCTGTAGTGTATTAAGTCTTTTCTGTATAATTAGACAGTTAACCTTTGATTGTAAAATATATATATTATATATCCCAATGCAAAATAATAAAATAAAGGTAGAAAAAAATTCGTTCGGGATGTCTGGGAATTACGGTTCTCAAAATATGAAGCAAGTCATTTTAGTATGCACAGTTGATATATATATAGTACTGTCTTCGTCGGTTGTATATATAATCTATATATTAAAAAAAAGTAAATAAACAGACTAGCTTAAATATTGTTTTTGCACCAGTGAGCAGTTAGCAGATTTCGGAGCTATACGTATATGTGAAAAGGGTAACTACCTATGGTTTATGTTTGAATTTTAATCGAATGATTTGATGGTTATTGTAATGAAGGTTAATTTTATTGATAATAAATTATACATTATAAAAACCTACATTTGGTTATTGTAAATTTGTATCAATTAAAAAAATAAATCTGGGAAGTTATGTTGATGCAGAACGTACACTGTCTATTTTGAAATAGTTACCTCATGGCCTACTGACCAAATCGTTGTGTTGAAATGATATTTAACTTTTTGCAAAATAAAATATATTGATTCTTTTATATTTTGTGATGTTTTAGCATTATTGAGGAGAGGTTCTTCCACAGCACACTGAATCTCGCCAGCAGATTTGGCAGGGCTAGGGCAGCTGCAGAGGTGAGGCAAGGAGTGGTATTATTTTCGAGCCAAGGCAAACCCACGGTTTTATAAACGCAGCCCCCAGGTGATGGAAATTTGGGCTTATGTTCATCCTAAATGGACAGATTCAGGTCCTAAATGCCATAGCTTCTCTGAGGGTAGGCATCCTTCCTCCCTTCCGGATAAGATTTGGTAAGCCGGTGCTTAGCAGTGTGCGGAGGAAGCCCCTTGGATGGCAGCGGGGCACGGTGCCGAGCTAACGCCGTTTTAATAAAATTCGCCGGCGGGGCGGGGGAACTAGGACCAAACCAAAATGTCCGACGTTCTTCAGTGCGGACAATAATGTAAATCAGCTCAGACAGCGACATTTAAACTGAGATTGTTAATTAGCCTCCACCAGAAAATGTCCAGCACTAAGTGTGCTCCCACAACCCTTTTGAGAAGGCTCGCCTTACCAGGGCGTTAATTTCAAATTCCCTGCTAGAGATAATTGTCCATGCAAAATATGTTATTTCAAACGTCATCCACTTTTTTCCTTCCCTTGCCTTCACTTTTGGGGTTTTTTTTTGTTCCCCCCCCCCTTTAAATGTCCCGTGGCAAAAAATACAACCCACTGCGTTTTACTAGCGCCTCAGATGATATATGTATTTATAGATAGATATAGATACAGATAAAATTTTACTGACAATTATGGTAGAATTTATGGTGTCCATTTTAGTCGCTGATTTAGCCGAAGGAAAGCGGTGGGCTGGCAACAGTCTACAGCAGAGAAGACGAAATAGTATTTATTTTTAAAAAGAGAAGGATGGTTTCTTTGGAGTGAAAGATTTCCATACACCCCCTCCCCATTCCACCTACCCCTCCCCCGCCGCCCCAAGCCAAACCAAGCTCAGCAACAAAAGAAAATAGCGAAGTCTATGAGCTTGCTCAAATTTACCCTTGTTTTGGGCGGACATCTTACTGCTCAGAGTGGATATCCTCCATAACATGAATCGCAGCACAGCTCTGCACCACACCGACCCTTGTTCGCAAATATGGCGAATAACAATAAAATCCTTCTTGTTTTACGAAGGTACCCTTACATATATATATGTATATATATACTTAAAGCAAAATAAGACGGAACACGCTTATGGTCTTGGCAGAAGTTGTTGTTAGGAAAATTCAGAGCCATACTACAGTGCAATAAAAGAAAATGACTGCTGTAACCGTTTATGGGGTGTAAAACGCTGCAGGGCTAAAGACAAAACTTAGGGAGCCGGCAAGAAGTTTACAGATGTGCAGAACGGCGGGAGGAAAAAAAATGCTTTCGACTTCACCTTAAAAAAAAAAAAAAAAAGGAAATAAATCCGAGGTAAGATTTGATGAGTTCTAATTAGCAAAAGGGAGCTCGTTCTGGCGTGCACACACACAAAAAGCCCCTAATTGATCCCTGAGCCAGTATTTGGGGATGCTGGGACGCCCTCTGTTGTTGCAGACAGAGGCAACTTCAAAGAATCAGCATTAAGAGTGTGTAATAAATGACGGGTCTGCAAACTGTCTGGAATTCGGCTCTTAATGAGTTTACAACTGTCCAGCCACAATTAAGATTTTCTACAAAAGCCTTTTCATTTGTTTTGTCTGGCTGTTTTAGATAAAGCGGGAGAGCGGAAATAACAACCTTTTATTGGCCTTCCCGTGCTTAAATCCAGGCTGGGAGGTGGACATTTATCTTGCCGGGGGCTGGCGGGCAGAGGCGCGGGCTCCGGCGGGCCGGGCCGGGCGGCGGCGGGGCGGCCGTGGCGGCCGAGCGGCGGCAGGTGGCGCTGTGAGCCCGCGGAACAGCGCCCGGCCGCCCTCCGCCATCAAGCGCTCGGCCGCCTCCCCGACAGCTCCTAAAATGTCGACTTTATGGGAGCATAACCGTGCTTGGAAGCGCTGGGTTGGTTTTAACAAAGGCCGATAGGTTTGAGGGTGTTTTTACCCCTCTTATCCTCGAGTTTTTTCCCCACCTTATCCGGCCGACCGGGCGCCGTCAGGGTGGCATTTACCGCCTGGCCACGCTCAGTGCACTCGTGGCAAAAGTAAAGCTTGATCTGCACCAGGGACACGCTGTTCATTTATTATTCTCAAAATACCGAGACATTTCCTACTATGTGATAGAGACGGATGGAGCCCTGGCACCGAACTGCCAGCTCCTCTTTCTTTCCCTTGCCCCAAAGGTTTGCTCTTCCCTGGTTAAGCTCTGAGCCTGCAAACAGGGTATCCTGATTTCCCGAAAGGCTGGTGTGAAATGAAATATTGTGAGAAAGGGGGAATTGAAGGGTTCGAGCAGGATGTAACAGAGTCTCCCCGGCTCAGCCCGGGAGGAGAACGCCCAAAGAGCTTCACCTTTGGAGATCTGGGGCTAGCCGACGAATTTTCCAATGCCCTTGTCCGCTCCGCGTGGCTGAGACACAGCCGTGCGGGGAACCGGCAGTGCCGCAAAAATCTCGTTTGAAAATTATTTACCGGCGGCTAAAATTCTTCAACAGCTGTCTTTGATACAAATAAAAAGCCTTGCTTGTGTCCGAAGCAATTTCAGCTCTGTGGGACCCGTTGTGATTATATTACACAGATGTGAGAAGGCTGATGCTCTGCAAACTTGACGTGTCTCTCAAAGTCATTCCTAACTTGTTCTCGCCGTCTATTTTGTTTCCTCGAATGGTTTTCCTTTTTTTTTTTTTTTTTTTTTTTTTTTTTTTTTTTTTTTTTTGACGCTTTGCTTTTGTTGGCTTCCACGTCTTGAGAATGAGGCTTAGTGTGGAGTTGTGGAATATTTTCAGATGCCAATTGCCAAAAGAGACGGGGAAAAAAAGTAATTGGAAGGAAAATAAATGCAGGAGGAAAGGAAGCATAAAATATGGGCTGGAGTATAAACGTTTTATTTTGTAAGTTTAAGCCAGACAACTAAACAAATCGCTGCATAGTATTCCATAACAGAACTACTTTCTCTGCATCTTACTTACATTTCCTTAAATCAAAGCCAATCTCTTTATATCGAAATTCAGCACAGGGAAAGAATGCACTGAGCTAGTTTTTCCCCGCACTGATTCAAAGATTTAATTCTTTCTAGGGATAAAGACTAACAGCCACTCCCTGCTTTCTAACAAGAGCCTTCCTATCAAATGTTTGCCTACATTGGCAGTGCTAAACTTATTATGATTAATTATTTTTTCCTTGGGCAGTAAAATTACACTGAAATTTGAAAGTGTTTATGCATCGTCATACTAAGTAATAACTTGGCGCAGCACGTTCCATTATAATCGTGGATAAATTACGGCGAGAACAGATTCCAAACCAACAAAATCATCTCTAGTATGAACCACATCAAGATACTGCTTAGTACACAAGCCATAATCATGTAGTGCTCCCAGGTCGCTTATAACTTACGAGCACCGTTTTATCACTACGTTTTACTTCCCGGAAAAGCTCAGCGGCAAAGAGGTGTATCCCAGAGTTTACAAGGAAAAAAAAATTACAATTAATCCCTCCTAGACGACTATTTTTAAAGCGTGTGAGAATATAGCCATGACCAAAAACTTGAAATCTGCTCCTGTTCACCCTTTCTCCGATTGGAAAAAAAAATAAATTCAAATGAAAAGCGTGTTTACAGGCGCGGGAATCTAACCTGATCTTGTAAGCGACAAAACGAGATATTTCAGAGGGTGTTTCAGAAGCAGCGTTATGCCTAACTCGCAGAGGTGGGGGAAGTCAACAAGGTGGCGGGGATCCATGTCTAGGGGTCCTTCTAGCATTTATTCAGTGAAGGCTTTTTGATAAATCTAAAGGGCTGGCAGGGGAAAAAAAAAGCTGAAAGCAAAATACATTTTTAAAAACCGTGGCGGCGATAAGAACACGTAAGGAAAGAAAAAAAACACATAAACGTGCAAATTGTAGAGAATCAGAGAGCTCGAAATACAACCACCCAGACAATCTATTCGGTCCTACACTATTCATATTTAAGTCTAGTCATTGGTTATATTTGCTATTTCTTTCTTCTTGCATCTTGCTATGTTGTCACCAGAGGAGCAATTTATTGGTCTAATGTCATCTACTCCAGCCTCTTTGATCTTCTTGGTCGTCGTCTTGTTTGCATCGCATTCGTTTAAGTTCTTGGGCCTCTATTCCTTTCCAGCAACCTCTTCTGCCGGCGTGTTCCCACACCGTGATTGCGACCGCAGGGATATTGTTTAATATTGGTGAATTGGAAGAAATAACCGAAGGGGCTCTTTCGGCGGCTTCTCCCTTATGCCTGCGAATAATAACTGCGTTTTCACATACTTAACACTTGGCAAACATTTACATGCATCTGCCACATCTGCATGCTCTGAAGCACCAGTATCTCAGGGATCTGGCTTTCAAGAATTGACTTGCTTCTGTCAGTAACCTGTATTCATGGGGCTGCAATAACCACGCATAAAGGGTGCCAAAGGGTGCGCGGTGTGTGTGCGGGTGTGTGTTGGAGGTGTGTAGGGGGGCAGAGGGTGCTCCACTTTTACAAAACATAAAGTTTAGGGTCCGTGCGAAATATCGCCAAGAACAATTTTAACTGGTGAGAAAGTCTTTGTACAAGGGGCACCAAACTATAATTGAAAGGAGAATTTCCGGGGCAATTCCATTGTGCTTCTTCCAGTTTATGATGTGCAATACAGGCAGGCAGTAAAAGCTGTCTTTACCAGGACTCCCTGTCTGAGGGAAGGAAACTCATTTTACGATCCGTTTAAAGGAAGGGCACGGAGCAGCATCCTCAATGGAGAGCCATTCGCATTGTTGGGGAGCCCAGTGTTTAGAAAGGCAGCCACTCTCCCCGTCATCCGCGCGTACCGCTGCTGCCTCACGCTCTGGACTGCAAGGTATGTAGGGCGGAAAGGTAACTCGGGCAGTAAACAGGCGGCGGCAATTTGAAGCCATTTGTAGGCGATTTCTTCAACTCTGGAGTTTCGGTTTATTCTGTTTTTTCTTCTTGAGAAGTTCAGAAAGTTGAACCCCCAATTTTTAAAATTCTTTTTGCCATTATTTTTGGTGGGTGGTGGTTTTTTTTGGTGTGTTCTATTGCTGGGTGGGAGTTTTTTGTTTGGTTGGATGTCGTTGTTTGTTTGGGGGGTTGGTTTTTGTTTTGTTTGGGTTGTTTTTCGCCTTTCCCCGGGGAGGGTGACTGTGATTTTTTTTTTTCCCCCGGTGCTGACTGCTAGGGAGTGCCTTGATTTCCAAGGCTCGGCACCCCTCGGGACCAGAGGGGGGTGCCCTCGCAAACCCTGTTGCAGGGCTACCTCCTGATTCTTTCCATTACGAGAAAACAACGCGGGGGGAATGAGCCACCCCCTTTAAACTTGATATAGATACATATACACACACATAGACATATATATTTAAAATTTTTAAATTTGATTTGTCGCAACGCCCCCCGGTCCATCAGCGACCACGCGGGGTGCGCGCGTCCCCGGGGGCCGAGGGGCCGGCCCGGGCGGCGGCTGGAGGGCGGCTGGAGGGCGGCTGGAGGGCGCTGTCGGGCGCGGCGGCAGCGGCGGGAGCGGCGGCAGCGGGAGCGGCGGCGGCAGCAGCAGCAGCAGCAGCAGCAGCAGCAGCAGCGGCGGCGACGGCGGCCCCAGCCCGTCCATGGCCGGGCACCGTCGGGCCCCGGCCGGCACCACCTGTGAGGCGGGCGGGGATTGGCGGGCGGCGTCACATGACCGGTCACGTGCTCCGGGCAGCTCAGTCCAAAAGAAAATGGGGTTTGGTGTAAATCTGGGGGTGTAATGTTATCATATATCACGCTACCTCGTAAAACCGACACTGAAGCCTGCCGGACAACAAATCACAGGTCAAAATTATGAGCTCTTCGTATTATGTGAATGCGCTTTTTAGCAAATATACGGCGGGGGCTTCTCTTTTCCAAAATGCGGAGCCTACTTCTTGCTCCTTTGCAAGCAACTCCCAGAGAAGCGGCTATGGACCAGGCGCGGGTGCCTTCGCCTCCTCCATGCCCGGCTTGTACAATGTGAACAGTACCATATATCAAAGCCCGTTCTCTTCCGGATACAGCCTGGGCTCTGATGCCTACAACCTGCATTGTTCCTCTTTTGATCAGAACATTCCCGTCCTCTGCAATGAGCTAACCAAACCCAGCTGTGAGAAAGCGGAGGAAAGCAACCTGCACAACCAGGCTGAGCCTAATTTCCGGATATACCCCTGGATGAGGTCTTCAGGTAGGGGCGAGCGGAGAGGGCTCGGAGCCGTGGCAGTCAGGCAAAGCGTGTCGCCAGGATTACTGTCAGCACAGCCTTTATGGTTTTAATTATAGCCGAGGCGCCATTGCGTAGAAAGCCCGTGGCATTGTATGTAAATGAGTATCATAAAACTTTTTATTGCCCAATTAATGGGTTCTAGCCTCGTAAATTTATTTAACTCCATTTGCTATGGAATTTTAGCATTGAGTTGATTTGCGCTGTTTGCTACTAAAAAGCGGAGAGTTGGCTGCGGGCTCCCAGAGCCCCCGCGGGTAAGCGTCTCCCCTGCCCTGCTGTCGAAGTTGGGAAAAAAAATCCCGCTCGCTGGGGAAGGCGGAGGGGACAGGGGCGTTTAGGACCGAGGGACGGCATACTGAGGACTTTGCCAGCCCGCGTTGCCGAGACGTGCCACTCTCGTCCCCCCCTGCCCTTTCCACGGAGATAAGGATCTATAGAAATGTACTAAACAGGAAAACGGATGGGGGAGGGGGGGCTGGGGGACGAGAGTCTGTGTGAAAAAGGAGAGCTCTCTTCTGGAGCTAAATGCTATGTATTGTTTACGATCCAGGCGGGATGGGGGGGGTGGGGGGGGAGCCCACGACATTAAAATAAAATAAATACAGCCCAGCCTTCCAGCTTTTTATTTCCCCTTGTGAAACGTGAAAGTCTGGAAGGTTTTAGGGAAATACATCGCCTGGGGGAAAAGTTCCTCCTCCCAAAAGCAATTTCCTCCCCCACCTCCTCTCCTGAATGCTTTCTCTTCACTTTTTCTAGGTCTCGAGCAACTTAATTTTTGCCCTGCCTGAGCAGGGCAGGTCGTGTGGTTGAAATGTCTTTGTTAGGGCAAAGTGTGGGGGCGGGTGGAAGTCGAAGAAGGGGATCGTTCAGTCTGGCTCGGCCACTTTTTTGTTTGTTTATTTATTTATTCATTAAAAACATCAACAAGAAAAATAAAAAGAGAAAACTTTCCACTTCTCTTCTTGTCTAACTCCTGGCCGTGTGTTTGCCTGTTTTCAGGTCCAGATAGGAAGCGAGGGCGCCAGACCTACACCCGCTACCAGACCCTGGAGCTGGAGAAGGAATTTCACTTCAATCGTTATCTGACTCGGCGGCGAAGGATAGAGATCGCCCATGCCCTCTGCCTGACGGAGAGGCAGATCAAAATCTGGTTCCAAAACCGGAGGATGAAGTGGAAGAAGGAGCACAAGGAGGAGAGCTCCAGCACCCCGGCTCCCAACGAGCCCACGTCAGCAGCAGCTTCTGTCGAGAAAGTGGAAGAAGACGAAGAGGAGGAGGACTAAGAAGTCCCACTCAAGGAAGTGATCTCTTAGAATAGTGTATGCACATGACAGTTGGAAAAGCTCCCTTTAAAGGAAAAAAAAAAAGAAAAAGAGAGACTTACTGTTTTTATTAAAAAAGAAAATCAGTTCCCTTTAATAATCATCTTGAAAGCGAGCATTTGCAAACATGAAAACATTTCTTGGGTTGGTTTTCCAGCCTTCTCTCCACTCTCCCATACTCCCCAAACCTGCCCTATGCCGAACCTTTCGGTAATATTTCCTAAGAGCATCTTACAATCAGTTTGGTTTTTTTCTTCATTAACCCAAACCTGGGTGGGCTTCTTCAGGGGACATTTCAGTGGGAGAACTGCTGCTTGCACAGATAGTAAACCGTGACCTTCCGAAGTAACTACCTGACTCAATAGTCCCAATCATGTGTAAGGGGAAAAGTGCATTAGGCTGACATTAAGAAAAACTACCTAATTTTGAATAAGTAGCTCTGCACTTCTCTTTTTGTTTTCTTTTTTTTTTATTGTTGTTAGAAAAGTATCATAAGTAATAGCTACACTAACAAAAGGTTAAAACAGCAAGTAAGGGGGAAAAAATGTTCCACAAACCACTACACTCTACAGCAATTATTTGTACTACCTATTTTCCAGACTACCTACCTATATATCTTGCTCTGCCTACCTATCTTCGAAAGTATACTGTATTTTAGTAGTCAAAAGGATGTTACAAGATTACTAATGTGAATCGCAAAATGCTTTTAGACATGTAAGTGTAGTAATTCGAAAAGCACGCATCAATAGCTTTGGTATAGAATTTGGTACCGAAAAGTCTGAATATATTTAAATTTAAAATAATATATTTATTCCAAAGCAATTATAAATGAAAACCATATGCTGCAATATATCTTTGTTCTCGATTCTTTGCTATTCTGAGAGAGGAAGCAAACACACGCCAATATTGTACAAAGCGGTTTAATATCTCCCGTTGGCTTCTACCTTCGGCTGCTTCTGCTAAAGGCCGTTTTCTTATTCTACATTGATCTTACTTAATACAGCGGAAAGTGTTCTTTGAAAAGTGAATTTAAATGATCATGTAACCACCTTAAAAAAAAAAAAATCCACAAACTGTTTGTCCTGATTATCTGAACGTGTTAATATGTAATACCATGAATTTTCCTACAATAGCAGATATTGTAATTTTTTTGTCATTTATATTCGTCTTGAACCTCATTTGTAAGATCATGTCATAAATTCGGAAGTATGTAATTAATTTGGAAAGTTTGTAGCATGATGTATTGTTAAGAACTCTGTATAAATCCGTCTTGAAGGTTTGGCTAAAGTTTATTCACAAATTGTATGTTACAATGTGTTTCGATGTGTTCGTTGTGAACATTTGGATATGCCGTGTAAGTATTGGAAGTGGGAAAAAAAATGTCTGTGAACTCTCTTTGGAAGTGATACCGTGTTCAACTATCTCCCACGATAAATGTGTTTTATGTTACACAGAAAATAAATATGCTTGTTGACAATGAATTGTGTTTCTTTATTAAGGAACCAGTTCGAGGGAAGCATAAAAAAATATATTACACAGTCAAATAAAGAAATTAGACCCTCTAAACATTTTTTTTTTGTTGTTAATCAGAAAGGAAAAAAAAAAAATCCCAGGTGATGAATTGATAGGAATCAGTCAATATCTCTATCTCGACTTCGTGATTTTTTTTTCCCTGGCGTTGTTGATTAATAAAGCGGAAAGCCTTCTTTATGGGAGAGCTTCCTTCCACCGTGTTCCCGTGTCCTCTTGCAGTCATAACCCCAGTCCAGACGATCGGCGATCAAGTCGAAATCGCATGCAGTGAAAGAATATTTTGTAATGAACAGAAAGTGCAATGCGAAACTTCCAAGTGTAAATGATCTGATCGGATATATATGTGGTTTGTGTGTGCGGCTTTTGGGGGCCAGGGGGCATCACGGTGGCACGAAAATGGGAAAAAATTGCCCCACTTTAGAAAACGTCTCATTTTTGTCAGGTACCACGTAATATCAATGAGATCTAATATTTCCCTTTTTTAATTTTAATTTAAAAAAAAAAATCTAACCCGAAAAGTCCCTTTATTCGGCCGGGTAAATAGAGGTAGACCTGGAGCATTTTTTGCGCTGAAGTTCCCTTTTTTCTACTACACTCCATTCCTGGTCAATGTACTAATTGTAATTTTAATAAAATTAGTACAAAGTCCAGGTCTTTTAAAAAACTCCAGGGCTGCCTCTGTGGTAAGATGGCGCCTCTCTAAGACCTGCCTCTTCTTAGTGATGAGGAAAAGGCCATAAATCCGTTGTTGTTTATGAAAATTTACAACTTTGCAATACAACTTTATGAGTTGTTCGGTTTTTCCATTGGTCGTTGTCGGTCATGTGGATGGTAACCGTGAACATGAACTTTTTTATAATTTCCCTTGCGAGAATAGAGCCGCATTCTTTTGCTGAGCTCTGTCCTGCTTCGGATCTCTCTGGCTTTCAATCCCCATTTCATTTGTTCTTTGTAAGGCAATAGTGAACAAAGTGTGCGGAGGTTCGGCATAAGCAGCCGCCTAGAACACAGATCCGGGATGGCAATTTCCAGTTCCCCCGCTGGAAGGTGTGGCATATTGGATTCAAAGCACTGGCGTGGCAGATTTTCAACTTGCAACCTGGCTAATTTCCTGCTTCTTCTGGCACCAAAAGGAGGGCGATTCGTCTCCTGTGCAGCCAAAGCGACAGCTGTCAAAGTCGCAGGGGCTCCTGTGAGCCAGAACCTAAAAGGTGAGAAATGTATATGACACTACTGTAAGCAGGGAAAAATGGTTTAATACGTTTAAATATTAGACATGTGCAATTAAACCAAATGGAAATGTTACCGGCCAAAAATAGAGATGGCTGCAGCTCAGTTGATTTTGACTTAACCAGTGCATGCAAAAATATGCCTAAATAAAATGTTTGTTTTCTGTGATTTAGCAAGGAAGCGGTGTATATATATATTTCTTTTTTCACGAAGTTGATTTCTTTTTGCATTAGCCAGGGGTATGTTGTGACGTTCAGGTTATTTTCTAATAATTCAGTTTTACAGCATCAGTGAAGGGGATTTTTTTTTCCCAGCACGAGGGAAAAAAAGTGATATCCCCAAACATTTTAAAATATTAATTCGCATCATTAACTCATTAACTTAAATTTCATTTGCGGTTGACGAAATTTAGATGTAATTTATTTTTTACTATTTCATTAAAAAAATACCAAAAAACACCCCAAAAAACAAACAGCACAATGTCTCCTAGCTTCTCTGCCATGTCCGGGAGGAAGGCTATTTCTAGACGGGGGGAAACAGCGCGAATGTGCCTTGGATTTTCTTTATCAGATCAAGCGCTGCCTGCATAAATCCCTTGCCCCGCCGTGGGTCCGTTCCCGGCGGTTCGCGGCGTGGGCGGCTTGCGCGCCTCGGCTGCGCGGAGCGGGCTTGGCGGCGGCTTAGCCCATTTCAGCGCCGGAGACGGAGCTTTCCCCCCCTTTCTCTCCTTGTTGTGACTGTTACGGTGCGGCGCTGGGGAGGGGGAGCGGCGGCCGGCGGGCCGGTGCCCCGCGGTGTGTGCCGGCGGGGAGCAGCGGGGACCCGGGGACAGCGCCCCCGGCACTCCCCGCCGCGAAGCCCGGCTCCGCTCCCGCCTCCTCACGGCGAAGGAGCGGCTCGGAGGGCTTTAAGCGGCAGCCTCGGCTCTGCTTGTGCCGCCGGGCTGATAAAGCACTGCATTTGCATTGCATTGCGGTATCCGCCGGACTGGAGCTGCAGTGAGCGCCGGATTATTTATTGCGGGGCCGCGGGTGCTCAGTGCTGCCACGGCGTGGCGGGATGGGGGAGGCGGGCGCGGAATGGAGCGGCACCCGCAGTCCCTGGAAGAGCAGCGCTGGCAGCCTGCGCTGCTCTGGGGAGCCTAAATAAAAGACCAAGATGGCAAAAAAAAAAAAAAAAAAAAAAAAAAAAAAAAAATCCGGCCTACCTTTTTCTGCGGGAGTATCGGAGCTCGCCCCCGGGCTAAATATTCCGGCAGGGCCGGCTCTGCCCACTCCACTTGCCCTCCGCTTCTACCTCGGTGTGTGTCAACTGCAAGTTACCACGGTGGGAGCCGGCGGGGGAGGACCCGCCCGCGTCCCCCGGCCGGGCTCCCTGTACCCCGCCAGTCTAAACAACGGTCCGCCTTGCCCAAACTGTTTGGATTAGGAGCTATTAGTTAAAGGTTGGTTTTCATGACGCTGGCGAGCACGAGAATGATTTGAAAGTGGTTTTATATACCAGGAGAAGGAGGCTTTTAAGCTTAAGAGGGTAACTACCCCCGCACCTGTATCCGAAAGTGTCTGGGGTCGCGGACGCGTTTTCGGCGGGAGGAGGAAGGCGAAGTGTTCTGTGGAGGAGGTGCTGGGTGGAATTACGAAAACAAATAAACGGGGTATGAAATACACAGGTATCGCGAAGTGTGACTTTGTTTCGGTGGCAAAATGCAGAGGCTGGCTTTCTTTCTGCTTTCCAGAGTGGGGGCAGGAATGGTGAAGGAAAACTGCTGCGAAATGTGTCCAGGCAGGACATTTCCTCAGCAGATCTGGGGGGTAGCAGATTATTGTAATTCGGGGTTTTCTGGGGTAGGGGGAGGAGCGGAAAGGACGCCTGAATGTGACTGAAGCAGAGATTGCAGTGCAGATTGTTTAGCTGTCACTGTAACTACTCTAACACGACCCGGTCAGGCAAACGTGCACATTTCATTTCTTTTCATATTATGGGATCGACGAAGAAATATTTTTCCTGCCTGCGGCCGGGCTTTCACAACTTGGTTTGGACGTAAACAGTAACTTGAAAAACGGGAAAGAAACAAAAAGAAACAGAGGGAGGAAAAATTAGGCTCTAACCGATGCTATAAAATGCAAATATAACTAAGCCTGGAGCGATTTTTATTTTAAATTTTGTTTTGGTCTTTGTGTGATGGATTCAAACAAAAGATCGTCTGCCCATAACTTTTTAAAGTAAGGCCGGTGGGGTTTGCTTGTCCCTAGTATTCATTTTTTCTTGGTGCGTTTTCGGTCTGACCTAAACTGGCGAAAATATGCTCTTTTAAAAACCTTTCCGCATTTAGAGTGCTGTGTATGGGTGCTTGCTTGCTGATGTTTCCTCCTTTTTAAACTCTATTCTCACTGAGTAAAAAAACCTTATTTTTCCGGAGGAATCTGCTTTTCAGGAAATACATGTTTCTGAAATGACCTCTCAAAGCATGCAGCTAGAGAGCTGTAATTCTACCAGGTGTGTTTGTGGATTAGCTGAGCTGAAGAGGTTAAGGAAGTTGAAAAAAAACCCGAAGGCAATCAACATCTGAATGTGAAAGTCCAGCTGAGACTGCAAACAATACAAACTATTGTGGAGCGATGTTTTAACTCGCTACTGTTTTATAGGTATCGTAATCTGCCCCCGGAAATGAGACAAATAGTCTCCCAACAACAACAAAACTCTCCTTTGAAAGCTGCTTTAGGAAACGGGGCTCGTACGAATGTCACTTTAGGTGACAGAGCGCGTTTAAAATTAGTCTATTCAATCTGTTGTAATGGGCACGGATTATGAGTAAACACAGCTTGGAATGAACAACCTCCTGTTATCTGCAGGAACTGCAGGGTTACGGCTGAATTAAATGCGCATCAGCAAATTTCATCAGCACTGTTACTGTCCGAGCCCTGGGCCAAGAATTATATTTCCGCTATGGGGTAACTGCCATGTTGAAAAATGAAGGTGGAAATGTTTGTTTCGTGTATTGTTCTTCCCCTGTTAAAGACACACACCCACGTTTAATCAAATTATTCGGAGCAACAACGAAACCGATTGGCTTCTGCTGACTCATTAGCGGGGTTGTATTAATTAGGAATAGTCCTACTGGCTCGTTTTTGAATTTGAATGTTTGATTCCCTCGGCTCTACTCTGGCGGGAGGGGGGTAGACTTGGGGAGAAGAGACACATGGAACTTTATCTGGGCTGCCGGGGGGCGCCGGGAGCTCATACAGATCTTCCCGAGGCCTCCTGGGGCACTTGGTGCAAATCAAAAATCCCACTCCCCAGAAGGCCTCCGCCACAATCTCCTAATCACGGGGATGTTCATTAAGATACGAGACCTCTTCCATTGCAGGACGCGTTAGCCTCTCTCACAAAAGCTGGGTTCGGCGCCGGGGCGGGCTCCCTGATCTCCGAAGGGAAGCCTTAGTGGAGGGGCAATTTTCGACTGAATGGATAAATAAATACATTTTAGAATCGCTTAAAAACTGTTGGATGCGGTTGTGGCATCGCGACGGCAAAATGGAGAGAGGCCGGCCCCCCCCGGCCCCCACTCTGCGCGGCGCTCCGCTCCCCCCTTCACGTGCTCCCTCCGCTCCAAAGTTTCCCTCCGCAGCATCCTCCACTGCCGCCTCCTTCCCTCCCTCCTTCTCCCCTCCGCCGGAGAGCCGGGGGCAGTTCGCCCACCCTTCCCACGGGGTTGCGCGACTCCCTTGTCGTGGGGCCTCCAACTTTTAAGGGCGCCCCCCTACACACACCTCCAGCAGCCGGGGGTTGTGCCCGTTAGTCGCTTTCCCAACGCCCGCGCTGCCGGGAATTATCGCTGTTGCTGTTGTTATTATTATTGGATTATTTTCCCGCGGAGGGGCGGTGCCGCGGCGGGGGCGCGGCCGGTCCCGCGGGCTGCGCGGCGCGGTGCGGGGGGCGCGGGGCGGCGCGGCGGGGCCGGGGCTGCCGGTAAGTTGGCGGCGCGGTGGCGGCGGCCCCGGGGGAGCGGGCGCCGCGCGCGCTCCCATTGGCCGCCCCGCCGTCAGCTGCTCCTATTTTCTGCTGTCGCTTTTGGCGCTCGGCCATCCAGAAACAAACCACTTCGATGACTCCTAATAGTTATCGCCAGATGTACTAATACACAACAAATCACGGTCCGGGAGAGGGGGAGAGCAAATGAGTTCCTATTTCGTGAATCCCACTTTCCCGGGGAGCCTGCCCGGGGGCCAGGACTCCTTCCTCGGGCAGATCCCCCTGTACCCGGCGGGCTATGATGCTCTCAGGCATTTTCCGGCTTCGTACGGGGCAAGCAGCCTGCAGGACAAGACTTACACCTCACCTTGTTTCTACCAACAGTCCAACACCGTCATTGCTTGCAATCGGGCTTCCTATGAGTACGGAGCCTCTTGTTTTTATTCGGACAAGGACATTAGTAGCGCCTCTCCTTCCGGCAGTGGCAAACAGAGGGGGCCCGGGGACTACCTGCACTTTTCTCCCGATCAACAGTACAAATCCAGCGGCGGCCAAGCCAAAATTATAAATGACGAAGGCACCGACCGGAAGTACACGAGCCCTGTTTACCCCTGGATGCAGCGGATGAACTCCTGCGCTGGTAAGGCATCTCGGCGCAGTCAAGGGCGGGGAGGGGAGGAAAAGGAAAAGTTTCTTTTTTTTTTTTTTTTTTTCTTAGATAAAGTCCAGATTGCTGGAGAAACACGGTTCCTGCAGGGCAATATGTAACATGAAACCTTCCCAGGTTATTTTAGACCTGGCACGCTGGCACCCAGGGAATGGTGGCCAATATCCCAGTATGTAGGTTTACCGGTGAAAGTTACTGGGGAATCCTTAGGAAGTAGAGGGGGGAAAAAAAGAAGTAAAAAGGAGCAAAGCAGTTTTATCACTGTCTTAAAGCCATACCAAAGCCTCTGCTCTGCTTCTTCATTGTCAGAGAGCGATGCATGGAATATGCCCTCTGTACTGAGGATCCAATGCATTTATGGTACATTCCTCCTCGCCCCCCTCCCCCAGCTCATTAGCCTGTGAGTATTGGATATTGAGAGCACGTTTCTGGGGCCGTGGGCGCACTTCCATGGCATCGCGAATTTTTTCTGACTTAGGAGTGAACTTCACATAATTGAACTATTCTGTACAGGAGTGGTGCTGGGGGAGTGGAGGGTGGGGGTGGAGTGGGAGGGTTGTATTGGGGTGACATTTATTTTTTATAATTCCAAATTTAAACGTTTATTTCAAGTGTTTGCTAATGACTCGCCTTCTCTCCCATCCTCCCGAGTTTATGTTTGCTGCAGGGTAGGTCTCATTCCTGTTTTTGAAAATTAAACTTTTAGCAAGATCATTCCGATGCTGCTTTGCATTCAAGAGCAATAAATTCCGGAGCAAATGGCAAAACGGTCTTCTACGATCTTTAGCTGATGTCTATAGTTATACTTAGAGACCTTCTGTAGTCCCAGCCATGGCAATGGCTGTGTGTTTGTGTCAACACAGCCACATGTGCGTGCACACACACACGCACGGACACATGCGTGAGGCTCCCCGGATAGCACACGTGTGCCTGTGTCTGTGTGTGTGTGTGCGCACAGGCTCCCAGAGCGCACAGAGCAGCCTCTGCTCAGCGACTCACACCGTGCTACCTCCTGCACCTTCCCTAGGTCCACCTTAAAGCCTCTTTGTATCCCACTTACCCTGCCACTGCCTCCGTAAGCACACTGCACGTCCGCATTTACAGCTCGTCAGGCAGTAGAAAAGGAAAAGAGAGAATTAAAAAAAAAAAAAAAAAGCCTCCAGGAAACCAGAGCAGCTTCCCCCACTCTCCGTGATTGTGCCTGCAAAAGGAGGCAGAATATACTAATCGCTCTTTCTGGTCTGAAATCACTGGGCCCTGTCCAATGCGATCATTTTGTCTTTACTTCTACAGGTACAGTATATGGAACACATGGGAGACGAGGGAGGCAAACTTACACCAGATACCAAACGCTAGAGTTAGAGAAGGAATTTCATTTTAACAGATACTTAACCCGAAGACGACGCATTGAGATTGCAAACGCTCTCTGCCTTACTGAACGCCAGATTAAAATATGGTTTCAAAACAGGCGGATGAAATGGAAAAAGGAAAACAAATTCATAAATTCCACACAGCCCAGCAGCGAAGAAACAGAGGAAAAGTCAGGGGAGTAGAACCATGTTTAATAAACGCTACCAGGCCTTTCCCTAGCGCTTACTACTACTATTACCATTATTATTTACCTTGTGTTCCTTCTGCTACTGAAATCCTATAGGTTCGTCACAGTCTATTAATCCCCAAAAGGCTTGGTTAAAAGATGTATATTTGCAATCATCTGTGACTTACTTTAATATATGTGGAAGCCCCAGCTTTCGAGCTACAGGCATGTATGTATGTAACCACCTTCCCAAAGCATATATGGCGTTGGTTAAAGTATTAGAGAATTGGCCCAGAATTGTAAATATTTGAGATGAGCATCTATGTGTGGGCGAGTGTCCCTGGTGTGGTTGTGTGAGAAAAGATAAGCAAATTATTTTTAATCTTTTTTTTTAATTAGAAATGTTCATACTGTAGAAAGACAAGAGATTTTAGAAAATATTTGGTTTATGTTTTTGCCAGCTCCCACTACAGCGGGCCATCTCGTTGTGCTGTGTTTGGGAGTTTATGATCTGCAGGGGGAAAAAAAGTTTTAGTTATGTATAAGATATTTAAATGGCAAAAGGAAGAAAAATTCTTTTAAAAAGTCGTTGTGTAAATCCCTGTGTATAAACTTTCAGTTAAAGCGAAGATGAATTGCAGGGAGATTTTTTTTTTTAATGCCGCTAAACTGCTTAATCTGCACTACTAGTATTAAAGTAAAAACTCAGCGTTAAACTTCAGGGGAAGCAAGGGAAGAGGTTCCGAAGCAGGCAATTTTCTGTGGTTGCCGTTGAGCTTACGCTGAGGTTTTTTTGAGCTCCTCTCTACACTAAAGGGGCTTTGAATTATGGACTGCATTTCTTGGGGCTTCGTGAGCTTAGATTGATCCTTTTTTCTTTTATCTCTCTTTCATTCTCTCTTTCTTTCTTCCTCTCTTTCATTTTTTCTTTCTTATTTAAAGAAAAGGTCTTATTAACTCGGGGATTTTCTTTCCTGCTTCTGCGGTGTCTTAATTCACATTTGCATTACTTAGCACTGGAAAAAATAAATTGATACTCTGAAGAAAAATAGCTGCCATAAAATGCTTCCACTTCGAGTTCTGTAAAAGTAAAATAAGAGCAGCAAAAATATTGATTAATATGTGTGTTATACCTCTCTATATTATATTGAGTGTGCATGAGTGTGCATGTGAAGCTGTGTACAAACGCACTTGTATATGCATCGAGGCTCTTTTGTTTGGAAGGCAGCACAATTTGGGCTACCACTCCAAATGTTTTAAAAGCCAAATCTGGAGAATATAATGCAAAATGGCTACCGCCGCATTTAGAGGTTTTTTTTTCCTTCCGAGAGGCGATAAAATAACGGCGGCCGTAAAGCCGCCTGGAATTTGACCCCCTAGTTGGAAAAACGCTGCACGATATTTATCTTCAATAGATATCTGCCATTTCACATCGGCAGGACCCGGCTGCCTCTCGAAAGGTCCAGCACGGAAATAAGTGTGGGAGGAAATTATATATACATACATATATATATGTAGAAGAGACACAAGCCTTGTCAGCACCCGAGAACGGTTCGTATAGGATTTGTGAACTGGTGTAAATAAGCCTCGCACGGAGGAGAAGGCAGACACAAAGCGGAGCGCTCTCTGCACACCCGGCTCTCCGGCGGCCGGCTCGGAGAAGCGATCCCCGCCGGCCCCGCAGCCTCGCCGCCGGTTGCCGGTGCCGGTGGCTGCGAGCCCCGCTCCGCTCCGCGCCTCTCCGCGCCGCTCCGCGCCGCCGTCGGGGACCGTCACCCCGGGCCGACCCCGCGGAGCCGCCGCCATCCCCCGCGCCGCCAGCGGGTGGCGCTGGAGGCCGGCGGACGGGCGGGCGGCGGCAGCGGCGGCGCGCACGGGAGGCGCGCCCCGGGCCGCCCGCGCCCTCCCAGCTCCCCCACCAGTGCACGAGTTTACCTCTAGAGGTCATCAGGCAGGATTTACGACTGGACAACAAAAGCACGTGATGTGAAGCCGTACCCCATATTTGGGTGCCTACGTAGGAGGGAACCAAGTACATGTCCCAGTCATTTCCATAATTCATCATAAATTGTGCAAGGGTGCTATAGACGCACAAAACGACCAAGAGCCACAAATCAAGCACACATATCAAAAAACAAATGAGCTCTTATTTTGTAAACTCATTTTGCGGTCGCTATCCAAATGGCCCGGACTACCAGTTACATAATTATGGAGATCACAGCTCGGTGAGCGAGCAATACAGGGACTCCGCCAGCATGCACTCCGGCAGGTACGGATACGGCTACAATGGCATGGACCTCAGCGTCGGGCGCTCTGCTTCTACCCACTTTGGTGCCAATGAGAGACCCCGCAGTTACCCGGCCAACACCACCTCTGCCTCGACAGAGCCCAGGTACAACCAGCCCGCGACGTCTTCCCACTCGCCTCCCCCTGACCCTCTGCCCTGCACCGCCGTGGCCGGTTCGCCTGTCAGCGAGAGTCACCACGGGGTGAAAAACTCCCTCGCCAACTCCACCAGCACTTCGTCCAATTCCAGCAGCAACACGCACATCAGCAGAGACGGGGTTGGCACCTCGTCTGGGACTGAGGAAGACACTCCAGCAAGCAGCGAGCAGGCAAGTGCCCCGACCGACCAAAGCACAGCCCAGCCTTCACAGCCCCAGATCTACCCCTGGATGCGAAAACTGCACATAAGTCATGGTAAAGCAAATACCCTCTTCTTTCTTTATTTCTCTGGAGGAAAAGGAGGGTTTAATGTAAACCGGGTGGCTGCGCCGAGCAAGGTCGGGGAGAGGGGGAGAGGAGGGCGTGAGAGCGGGCAGTCTCCGCGCACACCACAACTCTGCTCGCAGGGAAGCACGCTCCCTTCTCTGGGCGAGTCCCCCCCGAAAGGAAAAAAACCGCCCGGCCCCGAAAACACCTCCCGCCTGGCTCCCAGCGCCGGCGGGGGGAGTAGAAGGCGCCTTGCCGAAGGGAGATCGGGAGCAGAGGCTGCTCCCGGCTCTCCTCCGGATGGGGTGTCTTCCAGAGGGAACGGCGCGGCTGACCCCATTTATTTTGCTTAGACATATTAAAAAGAGAATAGGAAAGGGCGAGAAGGGCAGTTTTCACTGCTGGGAAGCCGTGGGGGAGGGGGGAGGGCGAATCGCCCCAAACTCGGAGGAGAGGGCTTGAGGGGCGCGGGGAAGCGAAGCAACTTTCAGCCCCGGGTACCTGCCCTGCCCTCGCTGCTGGGAGAGCGGCCGGAGGCTCGCTGCCTCCCAGAGCCTCCCCAGCTCAGCCGTGGGAAAGGGCTGCACGCTTCAGCCTTGCTCTCTCAACTCTGAAAACCCAGCTACCAGCAGACACATCCTCCAAATCAGCTTATCTGGAGGAGGCATGGGGGAGAATTAACCTTGTTAAAAAAAAAAAAAGAAAAAAAAAAAAGAAAAAAATTCAATTAAAAAAAAATCGAATCGCAAATTCAAGCGAAAACTTACCGAGACTACCAAATCCCCCTCCCCCAAGCCTTTCCTAAGAGGGGCTGAAGGGGGAAACTTGTTGAGTGTTTATCCAAACCAGAAACAAAACCAAGCAGGACTGAGAATAACGGTCCTGGTCGCTGGTAGCTGCAATGAGACACGAAGGCTCCGAGTGGCTGCTGAGAATCTAAATCATGTACTTTTCTCTTCCAGACAACATAGGGGGACCAGAAGGGAAAAGGGCTCGGACTGCTTACACCCGCTATCAGACCTTGGAGCTCGAAAAGGAATTTCACTTCAATAGATACCTGACCCGCAGAAGAAGGATTGAAATAGCACATGCTCTTTGCCTCTCAGAGAGACAAATAAAGATCTGGTTCCAAAACAGGAGAATGAAATGGAAAAAGGATAATAAGCTGAAAAGTATGAGCATGGCAGCTGCAGGAGGGGCATTCCGTCCCTAAGCGTTTGATCAATTAAAAGTACTGAGCAGTATTAGCTGACCCTGCGTCGTCTCATGTCAGTACTAAGTTGACTTTCTAAAACTTCCTTGTGTTACTTCTGTGAAGAAACCCTGTTCTTGTCGCCCTTATTCATCTTTTAATCATGAGCCTGTTTATTACCATTCTCTCGCGTGTATAAGTAGATCTGCTTTTATCGTACATTTCTTTGTCTTGAATGGCTTTGTCTTGAAAAAAATAATAGATGTTTTAACTTATTTATATGAAGCGAGCTGTGTTACTTGAAGTAACTGTTAAAACAAAACAAAACTAAACAAAAAAGAACAAAAAGGAAAAAAAAAAAGAAGTTAAAAAAAAAGGAGAGAGAGAAAGGAAACCCTCCCCCGGTTTAGTACAAATGTTATGTGTTGCACTCAACCTGCTTAACTGTGCATGTGTGGTCAAGTGTTAATGTCTGTATAGCTCCAAGCTGTTAAAAATATTTTTATTCAAACTACCTATATAATTCCTGTGTAATTAATGCTGTTGTAGAGGTGAAATGATGAAATCAACTGAACTTGTCCTACGTGTAGTGAATAGTGAATCTGTGACGAAAACTGTGATTCCAAGCAGTATGTCCTTGCTGTGCCTTTGTATATGACTCTTTGCACGAACTCTTAGAAGTGGCTCTTATTAAGCGCAGCTTCTGTGATGTATGTTTTTTGTGAACAAAGTTACAAATATAGTCAAAGTCTGGCTGTTTGAGCAAACTGTGATCAGCTTTTTTTTTATTATTATTATTATTATTTGTTTTTAAAAAAACCTGACTGGAAATCAACAAAAAAATAAACTTTCTATTGTAAAGTTTTTGTGATCTGGTTTGTGCAAAGCAAGAAGTTGTGCTTCCTGATTTGCCTCTGAAAAAAAAAAAAAATTAGCCCGTGCAGAGTTTGTTATAATATTTTACCTGGCTCCTGCTGCACGTTGCAAATGGTGGATGCTGCAATTGTCCGCTATCAGTATTTTTAATTGAAAGTTTGACCATAAGTTCTTCCTTGCTTGTTTCTCGCTAGGTGGAAAGCTGCATCGCAGGACCACAATCAACACCCTTTGTGGCTGAATCAACTGTTAGCTGTTTGCTGATGGTTAAAATTTAAAAAACAAAACAAAACAAAACAAAAAACCCAAACCCCAAAACATGTGCTTTGTTAAAATATGCTGCAAGCTCCAGGGTGTGTTTGCATCGCTCTAGAATTTCTCCTGTGGTTTCATTAAGTATATTTCAGGACAACCATGTCCAAGCCCTCTGCGTCTATTAGTAACCCTCTCTAGCCACATTCCCACTCTTCACCCTTTAAAGATTTTTGGTTTTCTTCGCTACAATTAGTTTGCTATAAACGTAATGTTACTTACCCCATCAGAGCTTGAATGGTTAACTCTTCTGAGCTTCTAAGAGCAACTAAAGATTTGCACATTTACTGACTGGTTACATTGATGCCTTCCCTTAAAAGTTATAAAACAGTAAACTTTATAAGCCCTAGTTCCGGCTATATGACATTTGGGTGCCAAATGAATAGGGTTTTGTCTATGAATTAGATCGTAAAATCATCCATAGCACAGACAGATAGGCTCACTGGCTATAAAAAGTCACGTGGTGCCATTAAAGTAAGTTTTATGGTTTTGGGGAGTTGACATCCAACATTATATACCACATAACATATAATCTCACTGACGCTGGACTTCATTTGACTCTTTTGCAGGCTACGTGTGCCTCCTGGCCATTCAAATTGTCAGGTTTAGGGACAGAAGTATCCAAACCACAAGTTCTCAGTACTATGTGAAAAATGTCTCCTTGCAAGTCAAAGGTAAGTTTTGTGCACAAGTTCCTTAAAGTTTATTTGTACAGTGGGGAAGCTGAGGCTCCTGCTCGCTCTCGCTGCCTCTTGCCTCTCTCTTTCTTTCTCTTTCTCTTTCTCTTTCCCTTTCCCTTCCTCTCTGCCTGGAGGTTTTCAGGACGGTCCCACCGAGCCTGAGAGGCAGGATCAAGCACTAATGATCCAGGTTGTGCTGCAAATACCTCCCCCCCATCCCTTCACTCGCAGCAGCTAGCTCTCTATTTTAATGATCAAATCAAAGTAAACCACAATAAGCGACTTTGGCAGAGATGGATTTTGGGGCCTAGCTTTAATCACTTTGACTACCACAGAAGATAATTACTTCCTTTGCTCCAATAGACTCTCCAAGTTTGGAGAGGTTTTGTTTAGCAAAGAGTAGTTACTGCAGGCGATTAAAAAAAGGGGGAAACAAAATAGATTGGGCTCGATATTATCTGGGCAGCATCTAATGTAGGCATGATAGAGTTGGAGGCGTGATGATATGGTAATAATCTTTGGATTGGTGAAATATGTTGCACATCAGAGCCAGTATTAAAATGGCACAGACTGTATTGGACCGCTTAGATACATATTTTCTGCATTGGGTTGTGCAGAAAGCTTTAGCTGTGTGTATATGTACATCTGCGGCTGTGTAGTGTGTTTTGGGGATGCGCATTCATAACGTTGCTGTAACTTTTTCCTGATTCTATATGTAACTGCATAAATATAAATATATTTAAATTATATGTGTGTGTGCCTGCATGTACAAATCAGTGTGTATGTCTGTGTAAAGCCGTGCACATGCATATATGTGTCTCACATTGGTGTATTCATGGATACAAAGGGTGTGTACGTGTGTGTACATATATATGTTCCTGTGACTTCCTTTTTTTTTTCTTTTAAAGCGAACCAATTGACTGTAACTTGTAGCATTAATACAAGAGACTACAGGTCATTAGAGTGCTGCAAATTATGAAATACGGGCTTGGTTTATTGAAGATTGTAAATATCCCCCTAGCTCTGCTCTCTCCCTTTCTGCCTTATATTGCTGGCTGCCATTGTTGGGTAGGCCCCAGCTGCGTGTTTACTTCAACATTCTTTTTATTTAAGTGGACTGTTCTCACTAGAGTGTGATCACTCAGCAATAAACTTTATGGCCGGATTTAACTTCAGTCTTTGAATTTCCAGGACTTGAATGAAAGGGTGAAAGGAACTCTATCTTTCTCTGGGTAACATTAAGGCCTGATCCTTATCCTCAGAGCTGTTACTTTGGCAAGTGATCTCGGGGGGTGAAAACAGACTAGTCAGGGGCTAGGGTAGAATTTTGAGAATTGCTATCTATCTATCTATCTATCTATCTATCTATCTATCTCTCCAAACCAGCTGTGGCTATCTTTCTCTGCACAGGTTTGGAGTAACATTGATTCAGCAGATTGCACTGTTTTCCTTCATGTGTCATAAAGTCGGGTTTGCAAAAGAATAGGGTGGTTTGATGTGAGAGATGGGCTTTCTTTTATTTTGCTAGTGCTATGCCATTTGAATATTGTGGTTTAGGCTGCTTTTGCTACTGTGAGCAAAAATGGGAGAAAGGTGCAGGGTTTTTAGGAGGGCAAGGTTGTTGTGTACCTCTGCAAGGTCTGCATATTTCTGGCTGATTCCTATTTTTAATTTATTAGTCTTTAAAGAAATGGTAGTATCTAAGGTAGGTTCATCCCAAAGAGCTCAGTTTTAAGAACATTTATTATTTAAAGTCAACCCTCGTGGAAGATAAATAGTCTGATGCCTTTGTGTCTGTCGATCCTTCCTATCAACACTAAACAAACACATCTGCCTATATTTCATATTAAAAAAAAAGAGAAAGTCTTTAAAAGAGCATATCCAAATGCACATTTGAAAATCATTTCCTTATAAACAGCTGGAGATTTTATAGCACTCTAGTTGACACGTTCTCGTCAATAGGAATATCAGAAAGTTATATATGATAGGCGTGTATTATATTATACTATATGCCATAAAATTTTATAGTTTGAGGCAAGGCATGAAAAACCCTTTAAAGTTTGGTCTTCATTTATATATGGGTCCTTTTCCAAGGAAAACCCTTTGCCTGTAAACGGGAATTATACTAGACACAAACAGCTCATGATTACTCAATATTCAACAACACTGCGCAATTTGAATTATCTGGTGAATATATAAGCATGCACAGACACCCGTTTGACTAATATTTTAGGATCCTGGAAAATCCTGGATTGTAATTTTTCATTGTCTAGAGTGAAAAGATTTGCTACCATGTATTTTCCACATTTTTGAATGTGGCTTCTGGACCATATCCCACACAAAACAATGTACAGACGTTCAAGAACTACGGAAAAGAAAAATATCCCTAAGTCCAGAACCGTATAAACCCGCCTGTACTGCAAGAAACACTAACAACAAAAGAAAGTTAGCTAGAAATGACAACTTCACCATGTTTCTGGCCCTGCCTTATCCTAAGCATCACAGTTGAAACCATTCAAACCCAGAAATGCATTAAGATTTCTTAATACGCTTTGAAATTTGAAATTTGAAATTCAAACGAGCCCAGGCTGCCGAACTCTGTGAAAATAGTCCCAGGTCCGAATTGTTTTCGGAGGGAAAATGTCATGGAGAATTATCACAGGGAATCAAGCGAGAGGTTTTATCTGCACATGTTATTTTTCTGATGTGTTTGGGGGATTAATAAGTGCGCGTTTTTTCTAGTTTAGGAATGGCAAGTTGCGTTCGGCAATTCGAAATACAGTTTACCTAATCCTTTGAAAGAAATACTTGCGTGTAGTGTCTCCTGTCTAAGTGTAAGGCCAATTAAAGATTAGGCAGCTGTCTTAATGTGTGGAACCAGTGACTTTGCAAGACATAACTTTCTCTAAACCAGAAGTATAACAATCCAATGGAAAGTCATCCGTAAATTACAGCTCTGCAGCCTTGTCTAAACCATGCAAACGCCCTAATTTCATAACATTCCAGGGAAATTATTATTCTGCCATTTCCTTACATTTAATAAGTGTGTATCTGTGGAAGGGTGACAATAGAGGAGTTTGCAATCTGCTCCATGGGAAATTGAATGGAACTGATCATGAGGGGGGGACCAGGAGGTTTCGATTTCAAATCCTGAATACGGGAGCAGTGCCCCTTCCATCCCCGCAAATACAGATTTAACGCATTTAGTGCAGACACAAGTAAATCTCCTGACTAGGTTAAGATGTCGTTGGCTTTCTTAGTTCTTTCTCTTTCCTGCCCTCAAAATCTTCCCGATTTGAGGTTAGGGTTACTAGCTAGAGCAGAAAACCACAGTTCCCACAGTCGTCTGGTCATCTTTGAAAATATTATGCCTTTCAAATTAAAGCATCTTCACTAATGTCTCTCTGGAAGGCAAATGCTCATGGACCACCCCAGTCACATGTTCCTGTAGCTACGCGCACAAACAATATCAAATCTGACACAGAGAGTGTGCAAAATTTGCATGGATTTTGCCTTATAACATGCAAAAGGAATCTTTTCTATATCCCCTCCCCCCAAAAATGTCTTTTCAATAATAATATTTGCTATGAAGGTTATTGGGTAATTATTGCAATTTTGTGGAACAGTCCTTGCTTGAGGTGAAGTCTGTCTCCGGATAATAAATGGCAGCCCGTGCAGTTCACTGCCAGGTTAAGTAAATGCAGAAAAGATAAATCTGCACACCCTAGGAATCACCAGCAGAGCTCGCTTTAGACCAAGTTCACAGTCAACTCGTTTGCCTAGACAAGGCTTCGCAAACAATTAGAGTTGTTTCTTTATGTTTAAATCAAGGAGAAATGACTAAAACCCTTCAGCAGAGAGCTGCAGCTTTTCCCCCAACGCTCGTCGCTCCATTCCTTCCAACCTCACGCCCAGAACTTACCCAGCATTTCACCTGCAATTGTAACCATATAGCGCCTTTGAGTAACAGGCTTCCCTCCAACGCTGCCGAAAGGCTGTGCAAACTGATCTAACAGCATTTTACAAAGCTGCGAGATTAAGAAAAAGAAAAAAAATAATTAAAAATGCAAAAGTATCCGATTTCTCAACAGCAAGAAGAAGAAGAAGAAGAAAAAAGCGCCCTTAGAAAGCTGGGGGAAACGGCAGAAGTATTGAAACAAACAGTGCGAGTCTCTTACTCCTAAAAGAAGCTGCATAGCTTTTGTATATCTTTGTGGTTAAGGGCGTTACAACTGCAGGTCAAAAAGTTGAGGGTCAAAAGTTTACGTTTTGCACCACTCTTAGTCATTCGCCCAGACAGAGTTTGATGTCAATGTTATAGCCGAGATCTTGACTATCAGCACAAAAGATAAAATAGCTTTGAGTTACGTGTGTATCACAGTATGGACTCCAGGTGAACCCTACTGGCTGAATGACCTCAATTACCGAGGAAAGGATAGAAAATTCCTCTTTTCAAGAGTAATACACGTTGTATTTCATCTTGAATTATCAGCCACATTTGTGTCTGAATATCTTGGGTTCAGCCGCGGCAAGTAAACACGCGTGTTACCCCCACAGAAGACACTGATGTTGCCTCCTCCAAAAGTCAGGTAGCAAAATGCCTCACCCTTGTTTATTATATAATAACCTGCTCTAAGAGGTTTAATGTTACGCCTTCTCACTTTGCAAAATGGCAGGCAGATAAGATAGGAGCGAAGCTATTAACGCGTGTATTGATCCTAGCCGCGTCTTTGTTTTTGCTCTCAATTCTGTAGCGACCGCTAAACTGTGCTTAAACAGGACATGCCGGAGATAATACGGGCTATATGTTTGGTCCGAAGGACCTCGTTTAAAATGAGGAGCGGTGGAGCCGTGTTGCGATACCCATGGAAATATTACAGAGAAGCTGGCGCCCTGCGCCTCTCCGTGTTTTGGAGGGTTCTCACAGCCTTCTGGAATTACCCGGGGCGACAATTCCCAGCGAAACTGGGAGTAGGACGCGTTGTTTTTCCTCTCGCCACCCACCCCTCTTCACTCCTCCAAGAAAAAGTTTAGTGGAATTTCTTAGCGCAGAGAGATTCCCACATTGCTGGGATTTTTTGTTCCCAGTGCCGCCTCTGAGTGAAAGCTTCAGCTCCTTGGTTAGACGTGTCTGCAGAGAGAACTAGCCAATATTGATCCAGCAGCTTCATTCTGGAGGACATAATCGCGATTCAGGGGTCGGTGGAAATGGGAAAGGATATTCCCAAATAGCCATAATCAGACCTGGAAGGTGTGAAGGAGGGGACAGTGCGACAAGGAAATCCGGGAAAGAGCGCACCTCACCCCCAACTACGCATTGCTGCCTTTCCACTCCCAAGGCAGCAGCCTAAACCGGCCTCTGTTTAACTGGTACGCGTGAATTATTCGCCAGAGACACAGCTGGATCGTGGCAGGCGAGCGCTGTATCTTGGGAACAAGTACGCGAGAGATTTAGATATCAGATTAGCCAAAGTGATTATCGGATATTGTGCCTAAAGTACCTGCTGAAGCCTGGGAAGTGTGTAATGCAAGTGTTTGCTCGGCGTGTAGACGCTGTTCACAAGTTGTTGCTGCTGCTCACTTGTAGCGAGCCCTGGTACTGCACGGTTAGGGAGCCTGCCCGCTCTGGAGATAGTATATAACCTTTCACATGCAGACTATTTATTTGGTGTAAGAGCGAAGCCTGATAACAAGCTAAAAACCGTAGCCAAATATCTATTTTGTTAGAGAATAGCAGGCGGATTGTTTCCAAGAATAACAATGCGTCTTTGATATACCCAGAATGAAAGCTGTTACTATAATCGGCTTACTCAAGAGTAGGTGACAGAAATCCATTTACTTCCTCACTAAAACAATTAGTGGTCCGGATTCCATATTTTAAATCTGGTTTAGAATAAAAATATCAACGAGAATAATTTCAAAGAAGTTGAAGCCGCGACTTATATACATATGGACTCTTTTCAATTATTGTTTAAATTGTTCCCCCCCCCAAAAAAAAAAAAAAAGAAAGAAAAAAAAAAGAAAGAAAAAAAAAAGGCAACAGGCTAGAACAGAACAGTTAATAATTTGAGACGAACTCTTTCTGTCCTTTCACTCTCTGCATTCAGTACGCTGCTCTCTGGCGTGGAAGGTCTGCTCAAAAGCCCATTCATTTAAAATCCGGGCACAAATCACATTTTACGTGTGTTTATTTAAGCGCACCAGGACAGAGTGAGCAAATCCCGCCAACTATCCCGTTGTTAAGAGGAGCCCCAGTGCCAGGGAAACCACCGCTTTTACCAAATGCTGAACTTGGGGCAAAAATGCCAACATTGCCCTGGCAGCGCCCATCGGGAAGGACGCTCTCGTCCGCGGAGGCAGGAGCAGCTTCGGGGTTGTATCATTCCCAGGAACAAAGAAATTAATACAGTCGATACATTCCATAACGTTTACATTTTCCCTCGATTTTTTTCTTATTTTTCTCTTAGAAGTAGTGACCTGGGCAAAGCACCCTGCTATCTAAAAGACACTGTTATAGACCTTTTAGAAAAACTAAGTCCAAGGCCGAGGTGAACTTCAGGTCACCGCGTCTAACAAATATGAAAATGTCGCCTGGTGAAGGGCACGCCTTGTTATTTAACAAAGACTGTCAATGTGTAAGATTAATAAGAAACAAAATGCACACGGTGTCACTTTTCGGTCACTTTGAAACTTGGGACAGCCTCGCATTCAAGAGGGGAAAGCTGGGACTAAATATATTCAAAATGGTTCAAATCAAAGTCAAGCCAGGCTGCTAGTGCGATTCTTCCTCCTCCTACCGCTCTCGGTGGAGGATGCCCGGCACGGCGAGAGGTTGACTTGACTTACTATTATTATTATTACTACTACTATTACTATTATTATTGCTGTTGTTATTATTCTTTTCTCTTTCGTGGTAATTACGTTTTAGCTGCGTATGTGGAGGGTAGCAGGAATGCTTGTCTGTTTCACCAGAAAAAGAGGGATCCCCTTTTCCCCCCTCTTTCGGTATGTATTGAGTTGCCTCTTCTTGGTGCATGAGCATTTACTCTCTCCCTCTCAACTTAATTCCAGTGCTGTCCCCATCCTGGTCTCGGCCAGCCTCGGCCAGGAAACTCTCGCTTCTTTATTAATTGATTGAAGTCTCCTTCTCCAGTGAAATCGAGCCTTTAGTCCTTCTGGTAAAATAAGGGAGCTGGCCTATTTTATCCTGTCCTTTTCTTTCTTTGAGAACTTAGGGTGATGGTACAAGTTTGTTAAAGGGAAGTACTGGGGGAAAAAAGGGGTTTGAGATTGTTTATTACAGCCATAAATCTTGCAGTAAAATGTCGAAATGGCCGTGTGCAAGATAACACTTGGTGGTCTTGGCTGGGTTCTTGTTTATGATAACAAAACCACAAAGACACGGAACAGGCCTTTTGGAGGTCCTGCCTCAGCACATCTTCGCAGACTAATAGAACCACACGAAAAAACCAGACTTGAGCTGAGTAGCTCAGGTCACCTTGCAGATTTACACTCGTATACAAAATTGAGTCCTTCTCTCTGTAACCAAGCGCCAGAGCCCCACCGTAGAAAGAGGCACGGTGAAACTTTGAGATCTAATCACAGTAAATAATACGAAGCAGAGCCCGGTCAACTCTCCCAATATAACGCTGAGCTTACAAACCGAGACAACACTTTTCGTTGTGTTCTACTGTGGCGTGGGAACACAGCAGCCCGCTGTAGTGCTCCGGCCAGAGTGCCTCAGGACTTATGCCGAGGATAATATTTACGATACCCCAGTGTAATTCATCTGGTGCTAGCCGGCAGGTATTTGTATGTATGCGTCTCTGTGTGTGCATGTATCTCTTTACGCCGGGAAAATGCTATCGTGGTGGATTGCTTCGGCAATCTTTTGGTTTTTACAGTCATATAGATGGGACCTTTTTTTCTTTTAGGAAATAGGTTGCTGTTGTCTCCTTGTTGTTGTTTTGAATATAAATAAAACAATCTCCCCTTTTCTGTCAAACGTGTGCTGTTGAACAGTTGCGGCTGTCTCTGTGTGTAGCCGCGTGTGTGTAACCGCATTTCCTCTCCACGCAGAGTAAATAGAGAAACTTATCTATACACCAGTTAGAGTTCCATAGATGTGCTGTTGGAAATGAGTAAGTAAATGTGTTTTAACTCTCTTTACAAATTAGACATTCGATAGTAGGAGGAAATGAGTGATTGTTTAGATAAGTATCCCAGTATACCCAAGTGCTGGAAATGTTCTAACATATTACAAGCCGCATGCAATGTGCATGGCTGTGTGTCTGTGGATAAAATATAAATCGATACGATGTGTGTCTTGTTAGATAGAATATATATTCAAATAGAATTTTATTGCATGTATCCATTATCTATAAAACTGCAAAAGACAATAATCTGAATTTAAACCTGGGTAACTGTTAATGTAATATCTTTAGGAGGGTAAGATCTAAACCGTATCATATTTACGCTTGATATATTAGAAGTATTTTCCCATACCAGCAGATGAGATTAGCCACTCAGCAATTATATTCTCTAAGGGTGCGGTAAATATTTCTATGTGTTTATATGCTTTCCTGTAAAGATGAAAAAAATAATCCGAAAAGTTCGCGCCTACTCCAAATGTGGCAGACTAGCTGATGTTCAATAAGCATTTTTTTCCCTCTTAGAATAAGAGCGTAATTAGTTTAACCATCAAATTTCAATTACCTAAGGTCAGGGCGGTTGCCTCGTTTCCCCCTGAGCTGCAAATACCGTTAACAGTCTCAGTTTTAGCAACCTAGAAGTGCCCGAGTGCCCTCGCCCTCCTACACCAGGGTTTGTGAGTTACTTCTGCGAAGGCGCTAGCGTTTTCTCATGGAAGTGAAAATTAAGAAATAAACCCAAGACGAGGCATACCGAACCTACGGACTTAAATTCGTAGTTCAGAAAGCTCTCCTCCGCGGGGAGGGATGCTCACAGTGAGCCCTGCAATCGCCGGTAGGAAGTGTTTGATACCGTCGTGTCCGTCTTCCCCTCTCCCTTCCCCCTCTGTTCCCCGTTATTTTCAGGCTCGCTCTATGCCTCACACTCCGCAAGCCCCCCGATGACTCTCCTCGGCCTCCCCGCGACCTTCATTCTAACTTTTGCATCTATTCCTCCAATTAGCACAGCTTCAAAGGCGCAAAGGGCTGTCCCTGGAGCTCGCGGCTGCCCGCGGTCCGCAGCGGCGGGGCGCTGGGGACAGACCCAGGAGGGCGGCCGGTGGCCTGTGCCCGACAGCCGCTGCCGCCCTCTGCCTGCGCGCAGCCCCGGCGTTTGGAGATGGGCTTGTTTAAAAGGATTGTGCAACGCCTTGTGCAATGCCTGCCTCCCTCTGGATCACGCAGCTGGGCTGCGCTCCGCTTCCTCGCCCCGCTTCCTACACTCTCCCACGGGAGAACGAAGACACAAAAAGTGCTGGGGCGGGCGGGGTGGGTGGGACACTGTCAAAGCCGGATTAGTTTTATCTCGCTTGACACCGCGACTGCTGGACGCGGCCCGGGTCGGCGAGCGGGAGGAGCCGGGGATGCTGGTGAGGAGAGGACGCGGGGCGCTCCCTCGCCAGGCGGCCGCCGCCCGTGGGGGAGGCGCGGTCCCCGCGGAGGGTCCGCGGGCGCGGAGCTGCCCTGCGGCCGCTCGTCCCTCTTCCATTTCCTGATCCGGGGTCCGCGGCCCCGCGCGGTAATTGGCGCTGGCGGTCAGGTGGTGGCGGGGCGGTGGGGGGTGCGGGTGTGTGTGTGCGCGGGTGTGTGTTTGTGTGTGTTGTAGGCGCTCCAGGGGTGGGAAGAGAGGAAGGGAGGGGAGTGCAGCGGGGAAGGGGGGGAAGGGCTGGAGGCCCAAACTTTGGCAGCGGCAGCACTTGACAGCAGCGGGAGGGGGAGAGGGAGGGAAGGGAGGGAAGGGGGGGGGAAGGGGAGGGCCTCGCCGAGCCCAGAAAAACGACAACGCGAGAAAAATTAGTATTTTTGCACTTCACAAATTAATGACCATGAGTTCGTTTTTGATAAACTCCAACTACATCGAGCCCAAATTCCCTCCCTGCGAGGAATACACGCAGCACAGCGGCAGCGCCGGCAGCTCCGCCAGCTACCACCCTCACCACTCGCACCCGCACGGTCCGCCGCCGCCGCCGCCGCCGCACCTGCACGCCGCGCACCCGGGCCCGGCGCTGCCCGAGTACTTCCCGCGGCAGCGCCGGGAACCGGGCTACCAGGCTCCCGCGGCGCCGCCGGGGCCGCCGGGGCCGCCTCCCGAGGCGCTCTACCCCGCGCAGGCACCCTCCTACCCCCAGGCGCCCTACAGCTACAGCAGCGCCGGCAGCGCCGCCCCGGGCCCCGAGCAGCCGCCCCCGGGCGCCTCGCCGCCGCCGCCCGCCAAGGGCCACCCCGGCCCGCCCCAGCCCCTGCTCCCAGGCCATGCCCTGCAGCGCCGCTGCGAAGCAGCCCCCGCCGCCGGGGCCGGCACCGGGCCCGCCTGTCCTCTGCTGCCCGACAAGAGTCTGCCCGGGTTGAAGGGGAAGGAGCCGGTGGTCTACCCCTGGATGAAGAAGATCCATGTGAGCACGGGTGAGTTGCCCTTGCCAGGGGGAGGTGGGGATGCGCCTGCAGAGGAGGGAAGGGGGGAGGGTGCTCCCGGGGCCGGGATGGGTCGTTGCGTGTGTGGCTTTTTTTTCCCTCCTTCTCCCTCCGCGTTTCCTAATAGGAAAAATGAAAGAAAAAAAAAAAAAAAAAAAGAGAGAGAAAAAAAAAAGAGAAAAAAAAAAAGAAAAAGTGAGAAACCTTTTGTATCCGGGGTCCTTTATCAAAAGATTTACGAGACGCCAAACTGTTAGGGCAGTAATTATAGCCCCCATAAATTTAATTGCCCTGCAGTGGCTCTGGGCCATGTGTCTTTGAAGCTTTTCTTCTAACCCAAATGCCCATCACCATTTTTTATTGCTCCTCGATTGTCCCCACTGTCGATAGGCTGTGAAACAATTTTTCTTGCCGTTTATGTATCTTATGTGAACCCGGTGTCAAGTTATTATATAATGATTATGTTCCATCCCTTCCCCTCTCCTTCTTTCCCATCCGCGTGTGTATCTGTGTGCCTGTGTGTGCACGTTTCAGTCAATCCCAATTACAACGGAGGGGAGCCCAAGAGGTCTCGCACTGCCTACACCAGACAGCAGGTCCTGGAGCTGGAGAAGGAGTTTCACTTCAACCGCTACCTGACCAGAAGGCGACGCATCGAGATCGCGCACACCCTCTGCCTCTCCGAGCGCCAGGTCAAAATCTGGTTCCAGAACAGGCGCATGAAGTGGAAGAAAGACCATAAACTGCCTAACACAAAGATGCGCTCCTCAAACCAGTCCACACTGAGCCAGCAGTCCAAAGCACAGACACAGGGCCACCCCCATCCGCTCGATGGGGCTACACCCAACGCAGCCGCGCTATAAATACGGTTTTTGGTTTGAGTCTTTTTGTTGGTTTTTGGTTGGTTTTTTTGTTTGTTTGTTTTTTGGGTTTTTTTTTAAATATATATATTTACCTATCTATTGGGGTTTTCAAGCTGCCTCGAGGTGGAGGCTGGCCTTTTGGACCAAACTGTGTAAAACAAAACAGGAGCAGAAAAGGAAGATGAGACGTGTCCAAGAACGGGCACATGTTTAAACCAAAACCCGGACGATTGTCTACATTGTATATAGATAATGGTTCCATGCCCATCATTTTTTTCTATTTATGGAAACGCTCTCTTGCCCTCGGTGTAAGAGAGGGCTGGATGCTGTCATGGACAAATTCTCTGTACCTAAGACGGACTCTTTTTCTTTTTTCTTTTTTTTTTATATTTCTTTTTTGTTTTAGGGAACATTTTAAAAATAAAAAAACCCAACATTTAAAGCAAAGAGCTCGTGAGACGCTTGTGTAAGGCATTGACTTGAATAGCGCTGTTTTGTGGTGTGTTCATGGATTCCTCTGTGCGTGCTTGTGTGTGTGATGGTGCACAGGCACGTATACACACAGACCAACATGGGAGAGAACGAACACGTCCACAAGAGGTTAAAGACTTATGAAAAAGTCCCCTTACGTTGTCTAAAGGAAAATGTTTTATGTATCAAAGGTAACTTAACTGGTTTTAAGTGTAGCCCCCTCAGTAGCTGTGATCTATTAGTTTTTCTCCACATTCCCTATTGCATTTATTTAAAGAAATATTGCTATAAAGGCTGTTGCTGTCTTCATATTTGGCACCGTCTAAATAGTTTGGGTACATGTACAATTTGTGGATTTTTGGTGTAATGTATAACAGTGCCAAATGCTAGTAATAAAGATTATTCTGTACAAAAGAATTAAATGCTTGAAACACAAGTCCACTACGTGCTCTTTCATCCACCTTGTGCTTGGCTGGTGTTGGCATCAGGAATGGAAAACAACGGTTTAATGCATTGTTTTAGCTTGGATTCATCTTGTCAATAAGGTAATGGTTATTTTAAATGTGATGAAAAACGTCCTGACTCCTACATGCCTGGCTGGGAAAAATTGTGTCGCAGGACGAGGAAGGGTCTTGCTTCATTGTATAGGTGAGTGGTGCTCTCTTTAGCTGACTTAGAATGAGTCTGATACCACTGATGGCCGTGCAACTGTTTTCAGCTGCCTGACAAGAGAAACTGTGCATCTTCTGGGAGCCAATAAGCTCCCATGCCGTGATAACACTTTAAATCTTTAGCCAGTCGTGATTTATTCGTTCATTTTCACCCGATTATGATTTCTTAGCTGGCTAGCCCTATTTAAGGGGAATACATGAACAGTAATCTAAACTTTCTTTTTAAGCTGCCTTTTCTGTTTCTGTTTCTTTTGCTTTGTTTTGAGATTATTTCGAAATGTGTTCGGAAAGCCTCGGTAGACACATGAATTTGTATACAACTCATGAGGCTTATTCGACCGAGATTGTCACAACTACTGTGGCAAAATGGGATTCAACTGGTTCCAGCTCAGCCTGTGCATCTTGCTGCTTCCAGGCAGCTAAGGAGTTCAGGCAAAGCAGGGCTGCTAACAGAGAGCCCTGCTTGGGGCTTTCACGACACGGTATAGCACTGAGCTGAGTAGGAAAAGTCTTGGAAAGGAGCTCAAGTGCTAGTAAATCTTCCAGGGAAGGCCTGAAGGCCAATATTTATTTACTTACCCAAATACATACAAGATGGATTCTTGGAATCAGTGCTTGTCCTCACGTGAGGCCACCCGGACCAGGGGCATCATCACCCCTGGTTGAGGCAGCACCAGGCTCCAAAGGTGGTACCAGCATCGTTGCCTAGCCATGGAATATGGACCATCCCAGAGAAAAATGTAACGTGCCACTGGCAGAACAGGTTCAGCATCAGGGAGGTGGCGGCTGTAAATACCCTCAGCGAACACTGCTGTCCCCATACCTGACCAAAGAGCAGGCCTGAAAAGCACATTTCTGCTCACATATTGCTGTTTACTAAATCCCGAGTAGCCAGTTGTCGCCTTATAAATGGAAAAATATATAGCTGTATGTGAGGTAACTATTATCCACAAATGTGTAACTTTTCATTTGGGTTATTGTTGAGAATCCCTTAACATGTTTAGAGCCAAAATTAGCACAACTGAGCAAAATTCCAGCTGAAATGTATTAACTGGCAGTGCAGGATTTCTTTAGCGTGCAGCCTATGTGTATCAACCTGGTTTGCTCCCATTGTAAAGAGAAATGAAATCACGCTGCAAATAGCAATTTTAGCGAGAATCATTAATCACCTCCTACAATAAATACTTCTTTGTAATTCAACAGCGGTTCTGAAAGGCATTCTCTTGGAAAAGTCTGTGAAGACGCAAAGGATTTTCCTGGGGGAAAAAAAAAGTGGTCATGTGTAAAGACACAGCATCTTGGCTGTCTGCTAAAAAAATGTACACTCTCTTGTTGGAGATTGAACTGCGGACTGCAAAATACCCCATGGCAGATTATCATCGTTTAAGGTAAATTCTCCTTCCGTCTTTTCCCCCCTCTGCCTGTGCTGGGAGCAGAATGCTGCTCCCGGGCTGGGAGCCCTCTGCTCCCCATCCCATACCTCTCCTCTTTACAATAACTTCAAAAATTACATCGTCCTGTTTAAATTCTCGCATTGTGCTCCCTTTGCTAAGGCAACCAGGAGTTCACCGAGAGGACAAATTTTCTATCCCATTAATTGTTTTTTTTAGAGGAGCAGACTGACCCTTCAAACCCTTGACCTTTAAAGACAGTATTCTTTTTAATCCGGCACTTGGACCTAAATGTCTCTTCCCCCCTCCCTCTCTCTCGATCTCCCGGTGTCTCTCACACACGAATTTATCTGCTCTGGCCACAAAGGAGAGTGCAGCCCAAAACGCTGGAAGTGGAAGTGTGTCAATATTTCAAAGAAAGAGCAAATCACCTCGGAGTCAATTTGCTGTCCGCAGGGAACGCCACTCGGTTAACCCCGGCACCCAGCTCCCCTCCACCCACCAAGAAGAATGCTCCTCTTCCAAGATCCCCCTCCTCGTTTCTCCTGCAAGCTCTTGCTATACCTGGTGTTTCATTACATGAGGAGCTGAACTGTGACAAGCGCCTTGTGGTATTTAATAACCAGGGCCATCCTGCATTGGGGGATTACGCAATGCTAGGATTTTTTGGTTTGCTTGCTTGGTTGGTTTTTTAAATTTTTTTTATTATTTCTCTTTTTTCTTTCTTTCTTTTTTTTTTTTCCCCCCCCAGGGTGCTTGCAGTCCCAGGTCTTCTTGCCCCGTGTTTGTAAACGAGAAGGGGTGGGGGGAGCCCTCACACAGGCGGAGATCCTGACAGGCTTGCCGTGAAACTCCAGCTCTCCCCGGCCCCCCCGTCTCGCGTCGGGGCCGTATTCGGGCAGCCCGGGGCTCGCCCGCCGTTCGCCGCACCTCCGCCAACGAGCCGGCCGGGCGGCGCGGCCGCGGGACCCGCACGTCACGTCCCCGAGGGAGGCGGAGGCTCTTGCCATGTCCGCAGCCTCATGGCCTGGGCCGGGCCGGCGGCGGGGTGGGACTCCGGGGGTGTCGCTCCAGGGCTGTCCCCTCCAGCGGGGCCCCTGCGCGGGCGCCCAAGCCCTGCCCACGGGGGTCCCGGTGGGGTCGGGGCTCCCCGCGTGGGCAGGGGAAGCTTCCGCGGCCGCCTCCCTCCGGCCCCGGGCAGCCCTACTGGCTCCGCCCGGGCCCGCGGACAGGCAGCACTCACCCGAGGAAGACGGCCCGTGGAATGCCGCCCTGATGCTCTCCCGTCCCCCTGCCAGCAGAGCACAGAGCCCCCTCCCCGCTGCAGACAATGACGATCTGGGTTCTACTGATTCATCTGGCGGGGGAGGGAGGGTGTAAATCTGACCCAGCTCGCTGTGCAGAACGGGACAAACCCTTGTTAATAACGCCCCAGAGCTCTCCCTGGAAACTGAGGAGCTGTCAAAGGCAGTAGAGATTAGGGGACCCAAGTACGAGCATCCCTGCCCTCTCAGATAAAGGTGTTGCGTCTGTTCTGGGGGAGATATTGAAATTTTAATCTTTAGGGTCACGTGACTCATTAAATAATTAATGCAGATAGTCAGGAATGGATTTGTGGCCGTCAGTCCTCACTAGGAGTGATTCTCTCAGAAGTGAAACTCAACTCCTTATTACTGGAGTTTGTCTTTTCTTTTTCTTTCTTTCTTTCTTCTTTCTTTTTCTTTCTTTCTTTCTTTCTTTCTTTCTTTCTTTCTTTCTTTCTTTCTTTCTTTCTTTCTTTCTTTCTTTCTTTCTTTCTTTCCTTCCTTCCTTCCTTCCTTCTTTCCTTCTTTCTTTCTTTCTCTTTCTCTTTCTTTCTTTTTTCTTTTTTTTTCCCTCTTAAAAAAACCCCCACCTGATTTATCTTGAAAGATTCTAAACTTCTTAAGCAAGCAATAGGGTCTGTGTTGGTAAGTAGGTAGTGTGTATTTCTAGCTTGATGACTTTAATTGTTTGTGCTTGCTTTGTCTGCTGAGCATTTGCTTAACAAGTTTAATATTTAGAAATGTTAAATCTTTGTTTTAGCTGCCTTGTGGTCACATTACGGCTTTTAGTGATTAAGTGTTACGGAGGCAAACACACTTGATAATGTTCTAATTCACACTGTGGAAGGCTGGGTGCCACAGTGCAGGAGGACCTGCTTTGTTCAATTTTCTTGGCGATAATAAATCACCGTCTCTTAATACAGGGCCAAAAAAGCAATGGAGAGGCAGTGAGCATTGCAAAGGAAAAGTCATGGGCGAATTTCTCAACGACTCATTAGTCTGAACGATTTATGTACGAACTTACAGTGCTGCAATGAATATTAGAGTTTGGGATAACAACAAATTTTTAAAAAGTCATAGTTTTCGTAAAGTGCTTTATTGCTACTTAGCAACTCTTTCAAGAAACAGCATACTTTAAAGGACCGTGGCAGTGTAAAATATGGTAGCGTGACCTAATAGCTCCAAAATAAATAACAGAAAGTCGCTGGCACCATTTTCAGGTACACGCTCCATATTTAACACGAGTGGGACAACCCAGTCACGGCACGCTTGATCGATGATTATTGCTGTTTGTAACATGATTATTGATTACGGATCAAAACAGCTAAGGTATGACTTTGAGCCTAAAATGCCAGGGGGTTCCCCCTGCACTGAAGCCGAGTGGAAGGAAAGGTAGAGCTTAGGATAACTACAGGAAGCAGCGCCGGGCTCCGTGATTGCAGTTCGAACTTTCCATTTTCTTTTGTGTTTGCCAGTAGATTTTAACAGTCAGCACTCGGAAATTTATGAGACAGCAATAAACAGTTTAGTAGGCTATTATTGCATGATTTTATGTGGACTGGAGTTCAACACCAAATTTAAAATTATTAGTGTAATTATGGAACTACTAAATTACCAAAGCAAAGTATCTGCTGGAAAAGTTCTCCCAAGACAGACTTAATATTTCCAGGGCTCAGATAACACCCTTCAGCAAGAACGGTGTTATTTAATTATTAGCATTTACATTTACTGACGATTGTAAGATGCATTAGATGGGTTTTATTAGCAAGACTGAATACAGGGGTAGATTACTATGTGTGACAAATTCATATGTAAAAGTGATTCAGTAAGTAGCATGCAAATAATCTGACTATTGTCTTTTTGGACTGTGCAATAGTGTTTATTTTAGGGGAAAAGAAGCAGCCCGATTTTTTCCCCTCTGTCAATGGCTTTCAGTGATGTTGGTTTTTTTCGTTGATTTTTTTTTTTCCCCCCAAGCATTTGGGCCCGATCCCGCTTCACTGAGGTCAATTGTTAGTCTCTTACTGAGCTTGCGGTGGCAGGATTGGGCCCCGGCTAACCGTTTGAATAAAAGCCCAACCACAATACGCCCCGCATTTAAACTGGAACCCTTTCCGAGTTTAATTCAGCAGAGATGAACACCACGACTTGTGTTTAATGTCTGTTCTTGATTAAATGATCCTAAACAAAGGTTTCCCAGAGGAAAATAAAGCAGACGTTCATGTAACAAGAGTTAGGAATGACAATATTTCCAAACACTTGGAGACAGAAGGCATAGCTGTCTACGGGGGAAAAAAAAATTAAGGAAAAAACCCCAACCAAAACAACGGCACGCTTTTATTTCTCAGCTCCCCGTGCTCTTCACCCGGGTGGGAATCCACGTTCCTCGCGGGAGCCCGAGTCCTCTCGGTCCCCTCCCGCCCCTCTCCGGGCTCTCCCAGCGCACCCGGCAAACCATGTATTGCCAATGAAGGAGCAAAATACCTCCCCCTGCACTCCCCGGTAAGGCACTGTTTGTTGCTTGTTTGCAGGGAGCCCCGAAACGAAGCCGCTCGGCCAGGGCGGTGGAAGAAGCTGGGAGCGCCTCAGCCCAACCCTGCGCAGCTGGAGGAGGTAAGAGCAGCGGCCGCTGCTTTTGTGCCCGTGGCAGCTGTAAGAATGCGATTTGCCCGGTACCTGCATGAAGAACAAGACTGCTGGAATGAGATTTTGTTGTTGTTGCGATAAATATTTAACCTAGCTGGAATTTTTTTTTCTGGATTGGCTCTATTCATCTTCCATGGGTGGTGAATGCGCGTGTCTGGGCAGACAAAGAAGTGTACGGGACCTGAGTGATCGCCATCCTTATAAAGGCATTGGGGACAGGAAGGATGCAAAGTCATCTGAAGAGCGAAAGAGTTAGAAAATTTCTTTGTCCGTTCTTAGCTCCTTCCGAATCAAAGGCACCAGGCGAGGGAGAGAGGGTTGGAGCCAATTCGGTGTTGAATGGCTGCTTATCGCGGCTTGTCTGTTCGCCTCCTCCTCGAGGAGTTCCGCAGCCAGTCCTGCAAACGAGAAGTGCGTGTGGGGATGTTAGAAAACCTGATTTTTGTCTGCGTGCATACAACAGAATGGCTCGCGAATAAATTTCGGGTATTTGTCCGTCCTGGCCTGCTTTGCACTCAGTGGAGGTCGGTGTCTGGTGGTTCGGAGTTGCTGAAGTCCTTGATGCGCTTGGTCCTTTGGCAGGAGAAAAGAAATGCTTTCCATAGTGACAATGTTTTTATGTCGGCCGTCGAGAGGGGAGGATTACATAGAATTAGCTCAAATTCCTGCTAGATTTACCTGCTTCTTTTTGGATGTTGATGTACAATTAGTGTATTTTACTACCTTTTAAAAGCGGCCATAAATTACAGGACTACAAGGGCTCTTTGTGTTGGCTTAATGAGCTGCTTAAATCTTAACTACAAAAAGGCGCTGCAAATGTCTATTCACGCTTGTGTTCGGAAATTGAAAGCGAAAACACGGTGCGAAGGAACCTTCCTCCGGTGGCATGTACCCACAACATTGAGGGCAGAGATATTTGGGATTCCTTAACGGACCCAACACCGGCAGACTCAGCTGACTCTGAGCAGAGCTTCTCACACAAGGGCACAGTCGATAACGCTGCTCTTTTTATCTACTTGGAAATGATCAAAGACCAACTTTATCAGACGCACGGATGTAGGTAAACAGCTCTGCGTCCCAGCAGATTGCAAATCTTTCGAGGTAGCGAGGAAATAAGTACTTAAATCGTACGGATGATTCCCATTTCATCTCCACACGGGAGTGATAGGCACACCTCTTACCAACTGGCATAAAAGTAAACTTGAAGCACAGTAAAAATTCTAAATCTAATTATACTGGAGATAACTTTAAATAGCATTAATGCTAAGAGTGGCTATTAATACCAGAACGGGCACAAAGGGTCTCCCTTAATGAAGGCACGTTATGAACTCAGATCTGTTTGTTGTTACTGAGGCTGGAATTTAAACTCAGCTCGAAGCCATGTGTATAAAGCACAGAAAAATCAGTAGCAGACCTACTGATAAACTCCACATTTTTCTACTAGAAACAGTCTTTCGGGTCTCCAAAACACAACGTTGAGCGTCCAGGAACAGGAGCAAAGCAATAAATGGGGTGGTGAGGAAAGTTTAGCTCCTGCGACTCGCAAGATCATTTGAATTTGTATCTGAAAACTCGTGATCACGCTACTAGAGCAAGGAAAACTTTCTCCAAATTCGGCGGAAGGGAATAATTTTCAGCTGCAATTCAGGACAACACAAAGTTAGGCAGACTCCCCCTTCTGCCTTCCCAAAGCACACTCTGTGAAAGGTATTCACACGTCAAGAAGTTACTTTTCTTAAGAATTAATTAGTTTCCCCACTATAAACACCAAGTTAATTGTTAAACAGTAGTTTTAGGATTAACTTGACCATTAATACTAATAAAGATGTTCACAGAAACAGGGTTTGAAGCCAATAGCCACAGCTAGCGTTAAGGCATTTCAGATGACTTATGATTGTGATTTATTGCTTTTGTAGTTTCTATTTGCTCAAGACTGTAACTTCTAAAGCCATCTTTCTACTTTTGACGCAAAGCAGTCGATAACTTTTTACAACAGCCCCAAGAAAGACTTGCTTTGCTTTTTTCAACATCTGCTCCATTCCCCATTAATTTCAGTTTCATTGTTGCAGAAGAACTTCTCTATGTGTTTCTTCTATGGGATGTAAACACACCAAATTTAAAAGAACTGCGAATCCATCTCAAGCAAGTATCAGCCTTGGCTTACAATAAGTATGAGAGCTGTGGAGTTACCAAGCATGCTGATAGTTATAGATTCGGGCATGCCGAGTGTGCCTAATGCCCTCTCTTTTTAAAAAAGTCTGTAGTTTTTATTCCAGTTCCTAGTGAGGGATAATATATGTATACCCTGGTCCTAGCTTAGTCACTTCCATATGAAAAATTGCAAAGTTTTCTCCTGCTGTAACGTCATGCTGACTTTGCTGCAATGCCACTACTCTACACTGTTACTAATGGGTTTACATTCCAGTGGCCCGCTTCTACAATCCAGGCGAGAGTGTAACAAGACTTGGCCATAACACTAAAAGTCACCTTTAAAAAGAAAACTCCTTCCATTCTGTTCAATGAAGTGCAGGTGAAACAGTGAAAGAGTAAGGATATGTAGTTAGCTTCTTTGAGCTCATGGGAGATGGTGCAAAGATTTAGGCAAGGGTGTGTAGATGATGATGCACAATGCTGGACTCGCAGAACTGAACCAGGAGCACGCTAAAAGCGTGAACTATCTGATTTACTTTGACTCCTTCCAGAAAAGTTGTGTGAGTGAAGGGTTTCTTTTGTTTGTTTAGCTTATTGTGTCAATAGCACAAGTTAAACAATCTTACAGGGAGGATGTGATGGGTTCACACACAGGCAAAGCTGCCTGGCTCAGGGGCCACATACAACTTTGCTTTTTCCTTTTTTTTCTTAATTTTTTCCCCTTAGGCAAAGAGCTCCCCCTCCCCAATTCTTTTTTTTTTTTTCCAACGTTAGAAACCTATAATTTTGTGCATCACTCAAACTAGCTGTATAGGAAATGCGTAAGCACAGGTTTAACAGCAAGGTCCCAAAAGATTTTGCAAAATTCAGAGGCACGCCAGTGAAGGAAGGTGTATTCTTCATAGTGTGTTACGAGGACAAAAATCAACTAGCCTCTTAGAAGAGACTCTTTTTTGCCTTTGTCAGGTAATTATAGGTCTTTTTAGTTTCTACAGGAGCCCTGATGTAGCGTGTGGGAGTTGAGCAAGCCCTGTACAATGGCAGAGTAGAGGCAGCTGGGGGTGGGGGGAAGGCTGATAATCGTCCCGTTTAGAAGGGGGCTGGAAATAATGGCATTAAGATTTGGGCTTTCTTCGGGGCTTGCAGAGGACATGCGACGTGGAGCAGAGTGGCGGGCCCGGGGAGCAAATGCCGGTTAATTAGGCTAAGTATCAAAGTGCAGCGTTATAAGAATTCCTCTTACCTTCCAATGGGCTTTGTGTGAAGAAATATTGGTGTGGGAGGAAAGAGAATCAGACCAATCTCTCCCCATAGTCATCTGCATCTCTTAGACTTTTTTTTCCCCTCCCTTAAAACTCTTCTTTAACATATTGGGTTAAGGCTTTAAAAAGCGAAGGCTCGCGCTAAGAAACCCTGTTCCTTCAATGATTCCCTATTTCAAATAAAAGGATTTAAGTTGACGTATGACCACGTGAGCACATAATACAGCGCATTATTGTGGCATTTGGAGTGGAGACCCGGTCTGGCTCTGTCTGCGATTACGCTTTTCCAGTTTCTGTTCAGAGCAAGCACTGCTTTCTATTATTTTTTTTTTTCTCCTGCCCCCATCACCGTCCCCACAAGAGCTGGCTATTTCGCTGACAGCTTTCGTTCCTTATGGAAAGGTTATTGTCGAGTCGAGAGGACGAAATGCTTCGTTAGAAAGGATGGATTTTATTTTAAGGTATTTCCGTTGATTGTTCATTTATGTGGTGAGTTATTGCTGTTCGAGGCAAAGGTCAGTAGCAGAGGCTGGAGTGAGTGCGTGTGTGTGCGTGCGGGTGTGTGTGCACCCGGAGCCAGGCTGCTTCCCCCTTTGTTTCAATTTGCTGTGGTAAATATTCAACTCTACCCTCGCAGCGAGCTGAGCAGGGAGAGTTTGCTTCTTTATTTATTTTTCTCCATAGAGATCCCACACTGCTGTTGATGGCCAGCTGCCTCTGCTACAGCCCCTCGATTGCCATCTTACCATTATTTATGACCGGCTAGAGATAGGAAGCCTCTCTTATTGTCGTGTTTGAATATTTTCCCCCTTAATTTTATTCTATTGTTTTCTCTGTGTGTTTGTGTGTTTATTTATTTATGTATTAGAGCAAGTCGGAGAAAACGATGTGGGGGGCGTGTGATGCTCCTCGGTCGGGGTCGTGCTCGAGTGTGCGGCGATGGTTGTTGTTTCATGGGTGTTTGTTCGGCCGCTGCCGCTCCGTAAATCGATGACTGTGCGATCGTGCTGCCATTTTATTTATGATGCTTTAGTGGTACTTTGTTTATTGTGCGAGGAGCGCTGCATGAGTGCTCGGCTCTATGGCAAAGCTTCCCCTTCCCAAATGAGCCAAGGCGCTCCTTTTTATTTCTCCGTGGTGAGAAGGAGCTGAACCAAGAGCCAGCCACGGCTTCTAACAATAAATCAGTCTTGAAAATGTGGGGGTTTATTCTGTCTCTCTGAATGGGGATCTGGATAGAGAGAATAAAAAGGAGAGGAGTGGAAAGTATCTTCTAGGAGAGCATATACTAGTCCTAAATCCATATCCATGCCGTCGCTTACATAAATATATATATATATCCATATATATAAATATGTAAGTATTTGCATATACTTATCAATATGAATGAATAGATATGTATGAAGGACGTACTTTAAATGACAAAAATGAAAGATTACCTTGCTATCCAAAGAGAGCAAAATGCTATATGAAACCCTATTTCCCTGGTGTGCCCCGGCATTGGGAAAGGTTGGAGCACAGGGACTCGCTTTCCTCCAGGTCGCTCCATGCCTCTCGCCTATTCCTGTTGAACCATTTTCTGTCCAGTTACACGCTGTTTGTAATTGCTCGTCTTCTAAGGGGTCAGAAAGAGAGGGAAAGAAGAAGAAAAGTGACCGATGATAAAAACTCCGCTGAGAGCACCAAAAAAAAGGTTATTTCCACTTGGAGATATTCGCGGCCATTCTGCAGAGACCTTCGGGGTTATGTTTGGGATGGTCTCACATTTTCCTGCTCTTTAAAGCCGCTCTCAAAGCAGAACTGACCCAAATAAATTTTATTTCCCCTTCTCGCCATGCTGAAGCATGGTGTTTCTCTCTTCAACAAGGGAAGGAGAGCTCTTTCGCTCCCATCTGTATGTCTAAAAGGCAAGACTGGCATTGCCGTATTTTGAAATGGGCCAAAACGTGCCTCAAAAATAAAATCCAAGCTTTAATTGCAGCTAAATTACTTGGCAGCCTTTCCTCTGATTTATGACCCAGTTTGGATGCATATTGACCCAGTTAAAATGCTCATAAATAATACAGTCCTGCTCTAGAGTAAAAAGAAGCAAGAAGAGTTCTGGAGGAGAGGGGGATTTCGGCGAGTTATGTAAATAACTTCAGTCTGTTGAGCAAATAGCAAAGAGTGCATCGCCTCTCTAGTGTTAGAAAATATCAACAAAAATTTAGATTGACCACGGCTTGCTTCGATTGTCCAGTCCTTCTCTAATTCAGTTGATATCCCCTTCTTACACTCTAACGACTTGGACAGGGACCACTTCCAGGATTGTCCCACTTCTCCCTCAACTCCCTGCCTTGCTATTTCATCCCTAAGAGATCCCCCAGAACCAGCCTTGAATTATGGTGCTGCCTGCTTCCATTTCGGGGCATCCAAGGACAAGGCGCTTTACAGGCATTATTTTATTCGGAAAATAGTAATTCGGGGGAGGTGGGGAGGGAGGGAGGGAGGGAGTGCCACAGAGTGGGACTCTTCGGGGAGAAAAGGCAGTCATTTCTGACTCAGAAATCAGCCCCAAACACTGCCCGTCCCTCCCCGAGCTAAGCCCTATCTCTCTCAGCGGAATGGAGCAGAAAGAAAATATTCGGCCTCTGGGAGGGAAAGACAGATAAAAGCAGCGGGGATCTGTGCGTTGGGACACTTATCCCGACATCATAGGAGACATTAAAAAAAATAATCATCTTCTCATGTTTAAAATTACCTCTTTGGGGAGAGAGGGGGCGTGGGGAAATGGAACTAATTGGAGAAATCTCGCAAAATACTCTTTGCAGGCAGTAAGATGAATGGAAGAAACACTTCAATATTCCTATGAACCACTTCGGTTCTCACAATTGAAGTCCTTACATATCCTTTCATTTTTAAAAAACCTCCCCCCGCTTCCCGTTCCCCGTTCTTAAATACAGACATTTAGTCAGAATATCCCGCTGGAGATGGTTCCCAAGTTGAAACGCCCTCTTAGGAAAAACTCGTCCAGCTTTCGGCGGGGATCCCCAAACCCGGCAGGCTCCACGGTGTTCGTAGGTTTCGGCAGTCCCCATCTTTTCTCTCCCTGTCCATATCCTCCTCGCCGGTCCGGGGGGCTCCGTCGGGCGCAGCGCTGCCTCTCAGTATTTGGCCGGGCAAGTGGGCGAATGGCAGATCAGCAGTTTCAGAAGAAAGTGTGGGGTTGATTATTGACTAAAAAGAGTTTTTGTTGGGTTTTTTTTTTTTTTTCCTTCCAAAGCAACATTCACAGGATTGTTTGAAGCAAAACGCATACGAAGGATTTTTGCCTCTTCTCTCCTCCTACGCTGGCCGCTTCCCCTTTCATGTGGTGCCTTCTCACTTATGCCATAAGGAGCAAGTGTTTTCTGTTTTAGTGCTCTGTTTACAGCTTTGGTGCACGAAGTCATAAATCTTGCATAGCCATAAATGACAAAAACCATTGGTATGCGTAAGAGGCCACCCCAGCCTTATAGTGCTTTTTATTTCTCGCTTCCTCCTCGCTTTGTTTGTATTTAAAGATGACGCTGGGTTCCCTCGTGCTTTAAACGGACTAGTTATATTTATAATGCCTTAATTAACGAAGTAACGTCAAATTTACACCTAGATTTTATTCGCAGGCTCTGCTTAATGCACGGAGCCCACAGCCCCGTTACCGTCTGCCAGACGGTCAGGGTCTGCAACTTTGTTTAAGTTCTCGTTTGCACGGTCGCTGCCGTGTTTCTGTTGCAGGAAACTGGGGGGACACCACCACCCCCAAACCCCGTGGCGCTGAGGAAAGAGGCGAGCGCCTTCCCCAGCTGTGCCGCGGAAAGAAGGAGAAGGCGAACTGAGAAGCTCCGGGCCCGCGTCCACGCGGGGCTCCCGCCCACGCGTCCCCACGGGGTGCTGCGGGCACCCCGGACCGTCTGTGCAGCACATGTGTGTGTGTGAGCGCCTCTGTGCCCGTGCCGGGCGCTGGGGATATTTGAGGGGGGCAGGGGGTGTCTGTGTGTACATCTGTGTGTGTGTGCGCTCACGCATGCATGAGTTAATAATTAGTAACTCTAATGATTTCCAGCGTGGCTCTGAAAGCATTGCCCAGAGCGGGGATCCTGGTGGGCTTCGGTTGGCTCTCCGGACCCAGCCCCGGCTCTCCGGGCTTTGCTCCCCTCCCCGGGACTCAGCCGGGGCTGTGCGGGGCTCCCGGCCGTGGGGAGAGGCAGAGGGGCTATTCTGCAGCTGCCCCCCAGGCCCACCGGTAAGAGGGACAAACTCAACCCCCCACAGCAGCACCCTGGAGGCTGGTGAGAGCGACCCTTTGTGAGCGCCGTTTGTCTTCATTAGCATAATTTTCCTGGACTTCGGTGACGCCCGGGTGCGGGGGGCCGCACTCCTTCACTGCCGTGCTCCTGCGCTCCCTCCCCAGCCCCACCCTGCCCCATGCTTCCCCAGGCGGCCGCCTTCCTTTCTTTCTTCCTTTTTTTTTATTTTTTCCTTTTTTCCCCCCTCCAACTCCCCCCCCTCCTCCTTTCCTCTCTCTTCTTCCCTTCCCAGAGCAGCCCTGGGAAACAACCCCGTTCTCCGTGCCCCGCACAGGGGGAGCCCGGTACGCCGGGGACCGGCTCGGGGTAGGGTGCGCAGCCTGAAGTGTCAGGGGAGCGGGGTAGGCGGGTGTCCGGAGCCACCGACCCCATCCTGTGCGGAGCAGGACTCGCCCCTCCCGGCCGGGGGGTGCCGGGTGCGGATGAGCTGAGCCGGTGCCCACCCGCGGCCACAGGGATCGAGCTGGGGCAGACAGCCCCTGCTCTCTGGGTTGTGTCGCCTGCAAAAAAAAAAAAAAAAGAGAGAGAGAGAGAGCGAGCATGCTGGCTTCCGCCTCAGTCGTCAGAAGTTAAGGTAAGCAGGCCACAAATACGCTGCTATCAGTCGTGAATGGCGGAGTTTATGTCCCAGTGATTTATGACCGTAGACTTAAATGTCGGTTCAAGAAGAGTTCACAAGCTGGGGCTTCCTTCCAGGCAGTGACTGATACCCTTACACTTCGTGTTCAGGCAGCTCTCTCTCCTCTCTTCCCCCCACCCCCCACCTTCTCTCAACTTTGTCTTTATCTTTCAGGAAATCTTTCAGGGGGGCTGCCTGGTTTTTCGTCCTAGAGTCAGAGTTTGGGGCTCGGTTGGGAGTTACAGGACAAATACCTGGTGTGCTTGGGAAGGGGGGAAGCACAGGGAAGCAGAGGGTGGGAGAGAGCTGAAGTGGTGAGTGGGGGAAACCAAGCGGACTTGCCTCCCCAAGCAACTTTCATCTGCTGTCTCTGGGCTGTCTGGGTTGGGGGGAGAGAAGTTGGTAAAGTGCAGAGCTGTGTACTGCACAAAACGAGATGGAGCCGATAAAACAGGCATTGGAAAGATTGGGGGCCCATGTGTGTTTGTAAGACCTGTCTTTTTGTCTTCGAAGGGGAGAGGAGAGCTCTTCCCATCCCAGGCACCGGCTGGGGTGGTAAACCCACCTCCTCTCCCCTCTCCCGTTAGGACGCTATCGTGATCGTTATCGCTCTTAATCCCGCTATTCCCACTTTCTCCTGGAATGACCGGGCGTTCCTCAGGTTACCCTCGCTCCTCTATAACTTTGTAGGAAGTGATTAACTCGGCGAACCCGAACTCGGGATCTGATTTTTTTTTTTTTTACTTGCTGGCAGACGGCCGAGGCTCCAATAATATTTTGCCTTCCAAGTAAAGTTGCCTATTGTCTGCAGGCCGGCAGCTACGGGAGCAGCCACCCCGAATCCTCGCTCCGCGCTGCCCGTCCTGCCAGCGCTACAAAACTTCGCAGCAGCCGAAGGAAGGTGAAATGTTTGGTGTCGCGGTCATGAAAGGCGGGTGCCTTTGTGAAATCACCCCTGGCTGATTGTTTCCTCCTTCTCCTCTGGTAGTGGTGTCTATCGTCTCTCTTTCAAAGGAATTGAGAAAAATCACACCAGGCCTCGATAGCACAGGGAAGGAGAGGCGAGGAGCTGGAAATTGTTTGTGCGCCTCAGATCTCCATCGGCTTATTAGCTTAATAGCATCCCAAGAGCTTGATTAGTGCAATAACAGGGTAACCGCCCTGCTGTAGGTGTGTTACCTTCATTTTGTTACGATCTAACAAAGGGAATACAGTTTTCTAAGAACTTGTATAACTTGAAAGGCGTAGAATGAGCTCGTTTGGTGCATGTGTTGTGTAAGGCTTTTCGCCCCTAAGCATTTGTCCTCGTTAGATGTTTTGGGGGGGAAATATCCAGCTGCTTAAGTACAAGGAAAGTGGTAAAAGAAAAGAGGCTCTTCTGATCTGAAAAGACGTGGTTATTTGCCAGCGAGGGGGTAGGGGGACGGTGAGTAACACACTTCAATTTCGGAGAACAATGTGAGTGCGTGTGGAAACACCTCCTGGATCGGAGGTTACGCACAGGTCTCCTCTCTCATTAATATAGGCAATTCTTTAATTGGCTATTTTCAGGCAGGTGACGAAGTAGACTTTAAATGGGTGAGTGGGAATCCCAGAAAGAAAGGAGGATGGGTGACAAAAAAAAAAAAAAAAGGGGAGGGGGGGGGGAAGGGATTCGCCCGGGCAGGAGAAGCATTCTCTGAGTTTGTGTCCACCCTCTCCCCAGCCAAGTGACCCTCATACATCAAATTACATAGCAGTTTCCAAGACAGAACCTATTATCGCTAAGTTGGAAGGAAAGTTCAAGCCGTGGTCATGGAGATGAACGCTGGTTTTTCAGGTTTCTGGTGTGTTTTTTTCCCCCAATCCATCATGTTTTAACAGGTAGGATCTGGCTGATTCCACGAAAAGTTAGTGTCTTGAAAACAACTGCTGAAAAAGCCAAACCGACGACCGCCCCTGCTGGTCCCTGAAGGGGCTTTGCGCGGCACCGGGTTCAGTTGAGGCTCCAGACCCACTCAAGAGTGGGAGGCAGGCTCGGGGGCTCCGTGGGGTGGCCCAAGCCGAGTTCCGGGACCGAGAGGTAGCCGCTGCGGGCGGCGGGCGGGGCTCGCCCGGGCAGAAACCGCTGCTGCCAGGGTGCGTGACCTGGGCGGCTCGGGGTGGTGTGCGGGCACGGAGGGGAGAAGGTGCCAGCTTTGTTTATTTTCCTATCGAGCGTTTCACAGACAAGCCAAAATCCATCACTTGGGTTCGGGGTGTTTAAATATCCCTTCCTAGGAAACCTTTCTACCCCGCTCCTGCCCCCTGCCACACGTAGACGGGAACCATCTCATATATTTCTTTGAAGTTGTATGAAGAGCCTTAACCAGGAGAGAAAGGCTAAAAATAAAACAACGCTGGTTAAAGGAGAGGGTTTGATCTTAGAGTTGGACTGAAGTAACAGCCCAGCCCCTTCGCATTACTGATTCCTCGATCACCCTTATCTCTGAAACCGGTATTAAAACAGCCTATTGGTGACAAATGATCAACCCTCTTGCTCTGTTCCTTAAGAAGAAAGAAATAATAAAAAAAAAAACAAACCTAGAAAGCCCCTATCCCAGTGCAGCAAAGCACATATTTGTAGATGCCAGTAAGTCCAGGCAGCTTTTATATCGAAATGCTCCACGCCTGAGGCCAAGTCATGCTGCTAAATATTGCTGACCACTTTTTCTTTTATGGCTTTCATGTCACTTAGCTATTGAAAGTAAGATGGATTTGTACCATTTCTTCACCCTGCTCTGCTCTCCCCACACCCCAGGTCTGCCCGGAGAGGCCATTGGAGGAAGAGCGCCACGTGACAGAGGGGTGCCAATGTTATTCTCCAAGGGTGTCAAGACCCTGTCAGTTTGCGAAATAAATATTGGGAAACAACGAAATGCAAAAAGCGACCTACTACGACAGCTCTGCAATCTATGGTGCCTACCCCTACCAAGGAGCAAATGGTTTCACTTATAATGTGAGTCAGCAGCAATATCCTCCATCTTCATCACTTGTGGAAACTGAGTACCACCGCCCCGCGTGCTCCCTCCAGTCCCCCGGCAGCTCTGTGTCCCATCACAAGGCCAATGACATCAGTGAGAGTTGCATGAGGACCCTCCCCAGCCAGACTCTCCAGCCCCCCAGCCTCGCTGACCCACAGGCTCCACCGCAGCCACCTCCAGCCCAGCAGTCACAACCTCCACCTCCGTCCTCCACCTCACCATCTCAAAATGCCAGCAGCAACCCTGCCCCGGCCAACCCCACCAAGAGCCCAGCTCTTAACTCACCCACCGTGTCCAAACAGATATTCCCGTGGATGAAAGAGTCTCGGCAAAACACAAAGCAGAAAAACAGCAGTTCCAGTTCAGGTATGAAATGTGTTCCCCCTCTCCCTGGGTATTTCTGGGCTGACTATGCATCCTGTGGGGAGGAGGGCTGTCGTACCCACCTTCACTTTAGGGAGGGGAGGATGGGGGGTTTTTTATCCTCTGAGTTCACCCCATGAAACTTTTGGAACGGGCTTGCCATCACTCAGCTTATTCACTGAGGGGAGCTCAGTGTAAAAAACACCCCATGCAAAACTTTCCCAGCCTTGCAGAATGGGTCTGAATTGACTTTGCTTCCTAGTGGCAGAACCACTTGTGCCCTCCAGCATCTATCATATTTCCTAGGTAATCCCCCCTTCAGTAAATCATGTCAGTGCGGAGCAGCCCAGGCCTCAAGCCAGAGGCTTGTCCCGAGTACTTTGTTGGCATGGTGCTGTTAGATTAATAAGACAGTGACCTATCTCTGCTGAAGTGTAACGGGAATAAAATAGCTCATAATCATGTGCAGGCAGGATCAATGCCCTGCATGCAGTCAGAACCTCTTCCTATTTTAATAAGCTGATTGGCAAAGTTACAAGCCTGGTAAACAAAAGTGATTCTGGAGTGCTATAAACTTCAGGCCGTAAAACATTATTTGAGGGATGGAAGTGTATATCAATGCTTTTATTACTCAAGGAAACCCAAACTGATAACACCAGTGCTAGCTCCAATGCCCAGAAGTTGGGCTTATTCTGACTTCTTTTTCACTTAAATGTGCCTTGGAAATAGAGTTCAAAACTTTAGCAAGTGTTCTGCCAGTCTGCTTTTTAAAGCTGTGGTAACACTGCTGTTTACAGTCTTCCATATGATGTATTTATTTTATCAAAAAGCAGCAACACTTAAATATATCTCCATGCCTATATGCAAGCCTAGGTACTGTATGTTCTTCTTTATATATATTATTCTTCCCAATCACTACCATCTGCTTATATTACGCTATATATTTGATATGATAAAAACCATTATACTGACAATTCTATATTTATTTGTTAAAATTTTGTATTGTGGATACCTAACTTTCAGGTATTTGTAGCTGATGTATACATATACATACATGGGTTTTCAGAAAAGAGGGTTTTAGGTCTTTACAGCAATAGAGAACAGCTAGTTTTTGAAGACCCTGGTCCCACTATGTCAGCAGAGGCACAAGTTCACCTTCAGAGTTTGTAAACCTCACTGTGTTTCCCTGAACCCTCCTTGCTCCTCTCCACCAAGCTCAAGACATGTTGCATGCTGTCATTCTTAAGGGAAGCACATGTAGTCATATAGTGACATTAACGAGGTGAAGGAAGTCTTCTGAGTCTTGTAGTTTGGCGCGACTGAGCTCGTGCCATGGGGGAGGACTCGCTCCACGCATGGGCATCCATCTTGCCTTTGGGAGCCAAACTCTCCAGGCGCTGGTGTTGTTGGCCATTTTCTCGTGTTGCCATGTGTAGGTTCGCCATGCTGATTGTGTTCTTTGTGTGATTTACATAGGTGAGAGTTGTGCTGGTGATAAAAGCCCTCCAGGGCAAGCCTCCTCTAAGCGAGCCCGTACAGCTTACACAAGTGCCCAGCTGGTAGAACTGGAAAAGGAGTTCCACTTCAATAGGTACCTTTGCAGGCCACGAAGGGTAGAAATGGCTAATTTGCTCAATCTCACAGAAAGACAGATCAAAATCTGGTTTCAAAACCGCAGAATGAAATACAAAAAGGATCAGAAGGGCAAGGGTATGATGACCTCTTCAGGAGGACAGTCCCCAAGCAGAAGCCCTGTCCCTCCAGCTGCTGGGGGATATCTAAACTCTATGCATTCTTTAGTAAACAGTGTCCCCTACGAGCCCCAGTCGCCTCCACCATTTAACAAGCCTCATCAAAACACCTATGGCATCCCTGCATCGTATACTGCTCCTCTTAATAACTGCCCACCTCCTCAAAAGAGATACACGGGGACAGCAGCTGTGACACCTGAATATGATACTCATCCTCTTCAAGGCAACGGTTATGGGAATCCACATATACAGGGAAGCCCCGTCTATGTAGGGGGCAACTACGTGGAGACCATGACCAATTCTGGGCCTTCCATCTTTGGTCTAACTCATCTCCCTCATCCTCCCTCTGCCAACATGGACTACAGCGGGGCTGGGCCAATGGCCAACAATCACCACCATGGACCTTGTGATCCACATCCAACATACACAGACCTTACTGCTCACCATCCTTCTCAGGGAAGAATTCAGGAAGCGCCCAAACTCACTCATCTGTAAGAGACAGGAGTCACTAAGAGGAACACACCAAGCCCCCAAGTTTTGGAAAGTACTCATCCCTTCCCTTCTCTCTCCTCTCCCCAACATGTGCCCTCCCCTTCCCTTCTCGTTTCTTTTGTTCGTTTTGGTTTGTTTTGTTTCCTTTCGTAAAAGCGTTTTCTAGTTTATGTGACGTAGCAATATTTGTTGCTTGAATTGCTCTATAGTTTCACTAGTGGATATTTATCTTCTTGAACTGTAGCCTTGTGTCTCACTTTGGGAGTATGCAGAGGCTTTATACTTTACCTTCTACACTTTTATCAAAACAGGGTATATGAACAAATTTTCTATAAAAGGAATTCTTAAATGTGAATTTGTTCGTACATGATTGATCCCACGGGGAAGCAATTTTTTTTATTGCACTTCTTTTAAATAGCAAGAAAGACATCAAAAGCGCTTGGACAGGGACTCCCTGGACAATTATTGATACGTGTAAGTCTTTCAATGTGTGTATGCTGGTGAACATTCAGATTTATTTATATTTTTTTTTCGCAAACATTGAATAATCTAAGTGTTTAAAATTTTATTTATCCCCATTTGTTCATATTTATATATATATTAAAAAATCTGTACCCTGAATATTCAGGAGGCCATATATTAGATGGCATATCGGCACGCGTTAGAAATATCATTTGAAAGGAAACTATTAACTCCTTTTATTAAAAATAGTGATAATAATGATGATGACGATGCAATAAAATCTGGGAAAAAAGATCACGGTTTGAATATTTTATGCTTGTGACATCCAGCTAGGCAAAAAGTGTGTGAAGCTGAAAAGGCTAGATTTGTTTTGAAAGTTATACATTCCTTGCTGCTCACGTTCTGGAAAAAAAAAATAAAGTTTTTATTCTGAATAATAAAGAGTTAAGAACATGTTCTTCGCAGCGGAGGGGAATGAAGAGCCCTTCATGACGTGGGGAGCTAGGAAACCCGTCTATAAACTTACACTAGGATCTGCTCGCCCACCCGAAGGGCCCCGCGATGCCTTTTCAGCATTTCATAGGCAGGGAGAGAGATTTTTCTTTTCCTCTCTCTCTCTCGCTCTGTTTTTTTTTCCTTTCTTCCAGCAGGGGAGGTTTCAGGGCCGCGGCGGCCGCCTCCTCCCGCACCCGCTGCGCGGTGCCCGGCGGGCGCGGATCGCCCCCTCCCCGTGGAGCAGCGCCGGAGGACAGCCGAGGGTGTGGGCGTCCCAGCGTGTGTGAAGCACACGGCACAGGAGCGCAGGATAAAGGCCCGCGTGGGTGCGAGGGGCCTCCCGGGCGCTGGGCTGGCGCCCTGAGCCGGGCGGCGGGGGCTGCGGAGCCCTCAGCACTGGGGAGCAGGGGGCAGAGCAGGGTCTGGCCGAGCCGCGAATGCGCTGGCGGGGGGGGGTGGATGCGCGCACCGCTGCTCCTTCCACCCGCTACCCGCGCCGTTTTCCCCTTTTCCTTTAAGAAGTGGATTTTACCTTTTCCTTTCCCTATGTTTCCCCCCCGAATTAATATTTTTTTATATTTTACTGGGGCTTGTTTCATTCTTGCTGAGCCGCCTTTCCTCCCACGGCAGCCTGAAGGTGTGGGGGAGGGGAGCCTTGTGCTCCGTTTCTTCCCGCGGGGGTGGTGTGGATGTGTGTGCGGGTGCTTGTGTCGGAGGGGGGGGACACGGTACTGTAGAAGGGCGACGGTCCCGGCCCCAAACGGGCACCCGTAGGGGTCTCCGGTCCGAATTGGCTCGAGGTAGAACGTAGAAACCCACAAGCTTGTGCTAAAATCCGGTTTTTATTCCTTTCAGGCAAAATGTCTGTAATTTTTAGATTGAAACTTGAAAGATAAATCAAAACGGACCTTAATAGACTAGGTAAAATATACCCCTGCACGTTTATAAAGACATATTCCTATGCTGTGTAGATAATAACACACGCTGTTCACCATCTGTATCTTTTAGAGCCCAGAAAAAAAATTGTCGCCATTTTGGTCTCATGCTGAAATATTATTAATCTTTGGGCTTTACCTTGTTCCCAGAACCATCCTTGCCTGATGCTGAAACGTTGTCATGCACCCGTGAATCTATACAGAGCTTTTCTGCATAAATAGATAAAGCATGCCCAGTCAAAGAAAAGGATAGCAAATAGATTTATGCCGTGCTGTTTATTGTATATATAGACATGTAACCGTGGAAGGAAAGGCTATGTAGGCTAATATTTTTAACTGAAACCTGATTATTACCCAATACAGACCGACGACTGATTATTATTTTTGTAGGCGAAGGAACCATTTTTGCAACATTGCAAGACAATGCTCGTTTCAAAGGAGCGCCCGTATAAAATTCAAGCCGCCCCCCCACCTCTCGGATCAGTTAGGTTAGATACAACAAAAGGTAACGGTGTAGTCACGATACTTACTGTGTGGTTCCTTTAGCACCACGAATTACATTTAGAAAAATGTTCAAATGGAAGGAAGTTGGCGTTTTACTCCCCTCCCACCCTGAAGAAAGAAAAATACAGGGGATTTTCCCCTCTTCTTTCCATAGACCGTATTCAATCCTCTCTTCAGAGCCTGTAGGTTGCAAATAAGAATTTGTAATTTTGCATTTAAGATTCGTCCGATTAAAAGATCCCCCTGGAGGCAGCAGTAATTGATTTTCCCAAGAATTTCGCGTCCTCTCTGCAAAGGTTTTGTTCCAGGTGGTTTTTGTATTAGACTGACCACAAGAAACAAATGTGCAGAATAGAGACACCCACACAGGTTTTACTCACAAAGCCTGGTTAAAATCCAAACCTCTCTCTTTATTATTTGTCATCCTGCTGTTAATCCCAATATTTTCCAGAGGGGAAAAAAAGAAATCAGAGAAAAGAAAAAGAAAAGCCCGACCCCAACGTAGGCACCAAGAAGCAAAATAAAACCGGACTTTTCCCACAAGCAGCCCAGTCCTCTGCCAGAATATTTTAAAAGCAGCTTTTTTCCTTGTTTACTTGCGTTTCTTGCTCTGCCTCTTTTCACGGCCACATTTGATCTTGGAAAGAGCAAGAAGCTTTAAATGTGTTCTTAAGGGCCAGTAGCTGTCAAACCTTTTGGCGGCCAAGATTGATCGCGGGCAGACACCACCAGAGCTTTGTTTGGACTAAAAGCAAGAAAATTAAACCCCTTGCATTTTCCAACAGCATCGATATTTGTAAGGCATCCCTTTCGAGGGATTAAATGACAAGTCTCGTTCTATATTTTATTTAAACAAGCAACCACCAAAAAGCCCATTTAAAGCCTCCCGGCCCCTCCCCTCCCCCTCTCTCCAATGCCTTCGCAGATATGCTACATCTTGTGGGTGCATTAACTTAAAACCGATTTTTAAAATGCACTTCCTGCAGACTGGACGAAGACTGATCCACTGAGCGCTTGGGGTCTTGTTCTCTATTTTTTTTCCCCGTCTTTTTTTTTTTTTTTTTTAAATATAATTACGAAGACGGTTGCCGACCCCTCTTTGGCAACTCCGAAAATAAAGCGAGACGGCACCTCATCGCGCTGGCGATGGCTCCTGGCTCCTGGAGGATGCAGAGAGCGGCTGGGAAGTGGCCTTTCCCCCGGCCCCGGAGCACCCCACCCCGCCGGCACCCCGGTCTCTGCGGGCAAGCAAGCCCCAACCGGGCTGTCTAGGGCGGCTGTGACCATAGGATTCATCCGGTTGGTGATTGTGGCCATCATTGTCATCGCTCTCCCTGTCGCCTCAGTATAGTTGGAAAATTATGCCAAAAGCATCCAAATTCGGGACTTGCCTCGACCTGGCGGGGGTGACTGGAGGCAGCGGCGGCAAGAGCCAAGCATCGGAGGCGAGTGCCGTCTCTCAAGTCATAACCTCGCAGCATTTTCGCTCTGTCTGGCCCCTAGAAAACAAAACCGCTACCAGCCCATATATTTCCTGGTAATCGAAAATACTCACCAGACCCAGCCTACTACGGTTACTAAGCAAATTATGCCAGCAGACGGGAGTATCGTTTGCAAGCTAATGCACGGGATATATACTTTTTTTTAAGAGCCAACAGCCAGACTCGTTTGCAGCCTCGCGATTTGGCTCGCCCAGAGATGTTCTCCTAGGGTTATGTTTTACGGTCCAATCCCGGGAAGCCAACTGGAGAGGGAAGTCATGAAGCTCCAGGGCTGCTGCCTATGTGACTCTTCCCCTCGAAGCAAGGTTGCTGAGGAAGATCCTGATAAACAATGGCTCAGCACCGGCGACCAATTGTTCTCCGTACTGTACACCCGATAGCCACCAAAAAAAAAAAAAAAAAAAAAAAAAAAAAAAGAAAAGAAAAATAAAAGGACGAAAAGAGGAAAAAAGGAAAAAAGAAAGAAAAAAATCGAACAAGAACACAAAGCCAAACAAATAAACAAACAAAAAATACAAAGGAGCTCATTGAGGCTGAGTCGGGAAGGAGAAACTAGTTTTGGAGGAAGTGCTATTCCTAAGAAAAAATCAAGACCCAGTGCTTCAGACTCCTGCCTGGGTGCAACTTCTTATGCGGGGGCCTGACGGTGTCAAAACTTTGAAGATTAATGGATTACTTTGTTAATGACTCAAGGCGTCAGATTGAGGTGCTTAAATGATTTGTGAGGTGCAAAGCGTTTTCCTGACAGTCCCAAACAATGAGAGAAGAGTGTGCGGGTGGATGCAAGGAAGGCAGCAGGCTGCAGGACAAGCAGCCACACACACACACACACACAGACACACACATTCGCAGCCTCTCACACAAACGTATCCACGCACACGCACCCTCCTCCCCACCCCCGATCATTTCGGATTAGGACGCCAAGGGGATAGATACTCGAGATATCATTTCCCCTTTTAAAAAAAGTGTAAATAAAGCCTTTCTGGCCCCCAATGAGGCGTTCCTTCCCGACTTTTTTGGATCAATCAAACAGACAGTGGCTTCTTTTGATTAAAGCCCAAATTGTCATTGGGCAGAGGCAATCATGTGACAGCCAATTCGGTCCAATTTCAACCTTGTCTCCATGAATTCAATAGTTTAATAGTAGCACGGTCCCCATACGGCTGTAATCAGTGAATTAGAAAAAAAACACCCCACCAGCGATCTTCTATGCTATATTTTTTTCTCCTCTCTCTCCTTTTTCCTGGGCCTTCCCCTCCCCCCGAGCCCCCTGAATCCGAGGGAACTTTTTCTCCGCGGGGGCTGCCAGTTGAAGGCCATGAATTTCGCATTTGAGCGAGAGATCGGTTTTATCAATAGCCAGCCATCGCTTGCTGAGTGCCTGACATCTTTTCCCCCTGTCGGTGATACATTTCAAAGTTCATCAATCAAGAACTCGACGCTTTCACACTCGACACTGATTCCTCCTCCTTTCGAGCAGACCATCCCCAGCCTGAACCCCGGCAGCCACCCTCGCCACAGCGGCGGCGGTCGCCCCAAGGCGAGCCCCCGCGGCCGCAGCAGCAGCCCGGGCCCCGCCGGCGCCCCGCCGCCCCCGGAGTACCCCTGGATGAAAGAGAAAAAGGCGTCCAAGCGATCCGCGCTGCCGCCCGCCTCGGCCTCCGCCTCAGCCGCTGGACCTGCCTGCCTCAGCCACAAAGGTCAGTCCAAAGACGTGCCGCCAGCCCCGCCGGGCCGCTATTTTGGCTCCCCGCATCCCCCCGGCTTCGCGGGGGGACGAGGCGGAGGGCGGGCGGGCGGGAAGGACGGAGCTGGCGGGGCTCGATGGAAACCCAAACTTTCCCCAAACTTGCCTAATGCGGGATGATTTATTTGAGTTGGAGCTGACCTCTCTTGTCTCGCCGTCCTAGAGTTAGGATATTTGACAGTAATGAAGAGTGATAGATTGCTCCCGCTCAGCTAAGCAGCTGATGCATTAATTATAAATTGCGGTATGGCTAATATAAAGTTTGCTCTGGTGTGGGGAGGTTGGGGAGCTGGAGGCAGCGATTTGGCGGAGGTGGCCGAGGGGCACGCAGCACCGGGCGCTCAGCAGTGCAACACAATGGGTTTACTGCATCCAAAGGCGGCCATTTTGTTGCAGTTGCTATTTTATGGTATATGGACATATAGATATAGACATATACATGCAGAGAGAGCACTCCCTCCACCCCCCCGGGATGCGATGTGCTGGGGTGCTGAAATTCAATCCGTGCATTTTGTTTTGTGTGTGTGTCCGTGTGTCTTTGCTTTCACTGTTCTGGCTGTGATGCTTTGGGGTGCGTGTGGTGGTGGTGTTTTTCTTTTTTTTTTTTTTCTTTCTTTTTTAACAGACCCCCTTGAAATCCCCGATAGCGGTAGCGGTGGATCTAGGCGCCTGAGGACGGCTTACACCAACACCCAGCTTTTGGAGCTAGAGAAAGAATTTCATTTCAACAAGTATCTCTGTAGACCAAGGAGGGTTGAGATTGCAGCCTTGCTGGATCTGACTGAGAGACAAGTCAAAGTCTGGTTCCAGAACAGGAGGATGAAGCACAAGAGACAGACCCAGTGCAAGGAGAATCAAAACAGCGAGGGGAAATTTAAGAACCTCGAGGACCCCGAAAAAGCGGTGGAGGAAGAGGAAGAGGAGGAGGAGGAGAAATCCCTCTTCGAGCAAGCCCTCAGCAACGTCTCCGGCGCTCTCCTGGAGCGGGAAGGCTACGCTTTCCAGCAGAATGCCCTCTCCCAGCAGCAGGCGCAGAATGCGCACAATGGCGAATCCCAAACTTTCCCCGTTTCGCCTTTAACGAGCAATGAGAAAAATCTGAAACATTTTCAACATCAGTCACCCACTGTTCAAAACTGCCTCTCAACAATGGCCCAGAACTGTGCAGCTGGCCTGAACAATGACAGTCCTGAGGCCCTAGATGTCCCTTCTTTACAGGACTTTAACGTTTTCTCCACAGATTCCTGCCTACAGCTTTCAGATGCAGTTTCCCCCAGTTTGCCAGGATCTCTGGACAGTCCTGTAGATATCTCTGCTGACAGTTTTGACTTTTTTACAGACACACTCACCACAATTGACTTGCAGCATCTGAATTACTAAGAAATTAAAGACATCCTCTCCAAGGGTCCTGCTTTCTCCTCCTTATTCTTCTTTATTTTTTTCCCCCCAGTGAATTAATTTTATTTTCCCCCTCCCTTCCCTCTTCAGTATTTTCTGTTTGTTACTTCCCTCTGATATGCCATTTTGCCGTTTCTTTTGAAGTTTTAGTTGTGTTCAATTTTAACCTAGCCACATTCTAGGTCCTTCTATGAAAGCAATATATGAGGTCTGTAAGAAAGTGATCGTATAGGAATGTATCTTCACTTTCTTTTTATTTTTGTATTACATTAGGATGCGTTGTCATAAGTATTTTTGGTAGAATAAATTCTTGTTTGCTACAAGGAGCTTTCTCTTTTTTCTTTCTCTTTCTCCTCTCTTTCTCTCTGCTTTCAAGATGGATAACATGACGGGCATCTCTCCCCATCTCTTCCACTACTAATTTGCCAATAAACAAAATTCAGTGTTCTAACAACGAGCAATTGCCCTTTTGGCAATTTAGGACATTCATTAGAGAGGAAAACTCGTTCGTTTTCTTTATTGTAAGGGTACTCACAAGGGAAGGAAAAACAGACTAAAGAAATTAAAATCGTTCACGGGTTTGATGGAGATTTGTTCCTTTTAATATATAAATGTGGCATCTTATCTCCGTGAGGATACAAAGCTTGGAAGTGGTGAGCTGTAACAAAAGCATGAACGAGGACTTTCTCTGTTACAGGCAGAACGTAAGAGAGACTCAGTAGGATAAGCATCTCCTGCAGAAACCAGCCTGTTACATGAACGAAAGAAAAGGCGTTGTTTTGTTGTTTTTTGTTCCTTTTTTAAAAAAAAATAATCCTGTTTTTCTAAAAAGTAGTGCTTAGCAGCCAGCAAGATTTTTCAGAAAACGTGTCTTAAAAAATATCATAGCTCACAAAGAATGTGGTTGGTTACCTCTCACGTGCTGAGCAACCCAAGAAATCAGCCCTAGGAGGAGAGGAAATGGAGAAGTTAGTGCCTGTGAAATCAAAAGGGTGGGAGAAACGCAGGGGGAAGAAAAAGTATTTAGGGAGGAACCAGCCTCTCCACTCCATACTTTTCGGGGGCGGTGCGGGGGCAGACCCGAAGATATTTTCCTGTGTAAACCTTCTTGCGAGACGAGACTGATAACGAAAAGGGGAAACTCTGACTTTAAAGTTACATTATCCTCGCCCCCCCCCCTCTTCTGCTGGAGGCAGCAAAGACGGGCTTTCAGAAATCTCCACCAAATTGCCTGCCACCCGGCGTTGCCGAACCCCAAAGCAGAGGGTGAGCCCCGTCCTTCGGGCTAAAAGCGAGCAACAGATGCCAGCGGGCTCTGCTGCTCCGGGGCCGGGGGATCCCGGGCGGGTACGTTCGCGGCTCCTTGCGTGCGTGTGGGTCCGAGTGAGTGTGTGTGGTTACATTACACAGGCGAGTGGGGCTTGGGTGGAGGTTTGTGAGCGGGGCTCTGCTGTCCGTCCATGCGAGGAGTGTTGTCTCCCAGCCCTGTAACACGTTGTGGAGCTGGGATGCGTGGGTTATAGCTGGAAGGGCTGAACGCAATTCTTCCGAAAGTCATAAATCAAACTCTTTCTATGAATGAGAATGTCATCAAAGAGATCAATTGCAGGAACACATGCACAAATAAAAATCCTCTTACGTATTTGCCGGGGCTGGGGATCCCCGTCTAAAACCATTAAGTGAGAAGGCGTTTAGTCATAATTCACTTTTATTGCTCTTTTAAAACAACAGCTTGGCTGAGCTGCGGGCGCGGTGAAACCTCGGCCTTGGTTCTCCTTCTCTCTGCTCCAGCCATGTCCCTGCGGAAAGCGAGCAGCCTCACCGGCATTTTCACTCCTCTGCCACTGAGTTAAATTGGACCGCAATGAGCATGTAAGGGTTGGGGTTTCTTTTGTGCCCAGATTTCCGGATGCTGACAACGCTTAAAGAAAACCAAAGCAAAACGAACTAAAAGAAACCCCAGACATTAAAACAACCCCCCCAAACCCCAATCAGAAACCAGAAACATCAAACAAAAAGAAAAAAAAAGAAAAGAAAAATAAAAAGGAAATGTGTTACAAGGTTTAAACTTCTCGTAAACTCCATTTAAATAAATGGGGGAATTCAGCAAGTAGGAGCCGCCTCCGAGGCTCCGACTGAACCCTGGGGCCACAGCGGGGGCACACTCCCACGGAAAAGCCTAAACAGCCGGGATCGCCTCCTTAGCCTCAGTCCCGTGGCAGGAAACGCGGAGCGAAGCCGCGGAGGGGCGCGGAGGGGTCGAGATGGCCTGAGGGCGGGGGGAAGCGGCAGTAGCTCCCCCTCGCCTGGCCGCGGGGGAGGGAGGGTTTGGTGTGTGTTCCCCCTCTGCTCCGACCCTTCTCATGATGTTGCCCCCATGCTTAGAACGGGCAGCAAAAACCGAAAGCCCCGCCAGAGAGACAATGCAACAAGAGACAATGGCACCAAAAAGGCAGAGAAAAAAGGATTTCAGAATGCTGGAGGCTATAAGAAAAGTGATTCATCGGAATTTACGGGTAAAAGGGATCTACTTGTATTAATTTTTTTTTTTTCTTGGCTGACTGAAAAAGCACTGAGAAGATGTCAGCCCTTTTATTAGTAAAGAGTCCTAATCGCCTGTCTTTTCTCTCTGCTTTATGCAGTACTTATCTGGTTTACAAGAATTAAATAAATGTGTTTACAGCTGTAACCATAGCCAAAATTGGCGCAGTATAATACCATAAATGCCTCTGGGGTGTTGTTGCTCTTGTCCTCCACTCCGCCCCCCTGCAGTTTAAGAAACGGAACCTTTCCAGAGGGCCCTTAACCATCCCTGCCTCTGTAGTAAATCAGAACAAATAGACATACTGAGGGCACCGAGATAGGAGTGTGGGGGAGAGAGGCGCCCTTCGGTTTTGGCTGACAGTAGAGAGGCCGTGCAGATGCCATGGGATAAGGGCTGACCTAACAGCAATAGGAGAGCTTTGCACCTAGGGGAGAGTGTTGTAGTTCATGTGGGAGGGAGGAGCTTGAGGGTGTGTGTATGTATTCGTGAGCAGGGAGTGGTGGCGGGGTAGAAGAGCCTTTTGGATTTCAAAACAAGCGAGAACCGAGCGTGAGAACACAGGGACATAAGAGTCGGCACCTGCAGAAATAGAAGGGGCAGCCCCTCCTGGGGCTGGTGTCAGGGGACATGACTTTCCATCCATCTTTCTCGGAGGCTGACGTTTTGCAGAACTTCTTTCGAAGACTTTTGGTGCCGTCCTTTCTGCCGGCAGACGGCTGGGCGCGCCGGGACAGACGGATGCCCGGCCTTTACCTCCCCTTTCCTTTTCCGCATACGTAAACCGAATATGAGGTCGTAACCCATATCTCACCGCCATCCCTCCTTCTCTGGCCACGGACCCACTTTTTTGACCCAGCTCCCCACGGGGTTGGGGAGGGGTGTGTTGGAGTCGATGCTCAGCGCGGTTCCCAAGGGTCCTGGGGCCGCCTCTGCCACTGGCCATCTGCCACCCCTCCCCACCGCCGACCCGGGTGGCGGAGCGCAGGGACAAAGGGGCCGGGGCGGCGGGCCCTGCGAGTCCTGCTGCTCCTCTGCCCCTGTCCCGGGTCGTCTCCTCGGGCTGCGACCCGCGGCACCCCGGACAGCCGTCCCCCCACCCTGTCCCAGGGCGGGCGGGCGGCAGCGGCGCCGCGGGACCACAGCAGATGGGCTGCGGAGCCCCCGGGCCCCCGTCCAATCATTCGTCCTCCTGCCCCCGGCTCCTCCTTCCCTACCCCAACCCTGGGCTGGCGAGGGTGAGCCCAGCGGAGGTGCGGGGGGAGCAGGGATGAGGGCCAGAGGGTGGCCGGTGAGCCTGGGAGAGCACAATGGCCGTCAGTCCCAAAAGCGCCTCATTTCCATGCTAATGTCCGCGGCCGCCTGGTGATGCGGCTGGGCAAGCCCCTTTAACTCTTGGCGTGGCGTCGCGCTGGCACTGCGGCGAGGCAGGACCGGCGAGATCCCTCAGCACTGGCACTGTTACCGTCTCCATCTCTACCCGCATCCCGTCCACATCCATATCCTCGGTCCCATGCCTATTCTCCACCTTACCCTTACCTTCATTCCTGTCCCTATCTCCATTCCCATCCCCACAGAAGTCCCCAGCCGCATCCCCGGTCCCATTCTCGTTCCCGTTCCAAGGGCTGATGCTCTTAGCACTGTCCCTGCCTCTCTCCGCCGCATCCCTCGCCCCGTGCTGTGGATCCAGTCGCCTCCCCACTCCACACGCCCCCCACCCCCATCCCCACCCCCCCGCTGCTGCCCCGGCCGGGGGTTGGTGGGCGGCAGACGTGCCCCGTGCAAGCCTGACAGCGCCGACAGCAGGGGTGATGCTGGGGCACCCTGGCAGCAGCACTCACCCTGGAGGGGACGGCGGTGGGCTCCGCGGGCCGGGCGCAGCCTCCGGGTCTCTCTGCCTTCCTCTCTCAGCTGGCGGACGAGACCCAAGGGGCTGCGGCGGCGGGCGTGTGTGTGTGGTGTGTGTGTGTGTGTGTGTGTGTGTACAGCTCAGCCCGGCCCGGACCGCCCCTCCACCCCCCGGGGGCCACTGCCACCGCCTCCCTGCCCCGCGGTGCCGCGCCGTCGGAGCGCTCGGCGTTTAAATGCCCCCGACGCGGCGCTGTATCAGCGACAGGAGCCGGGGAAGCCCGCGGGCGCCGCAGCCATGGCTGCCGCCCCCCACGTGCCTGCCCGCTGCCGGCGCCTTCGTGTCATTTTCCTGCCGGCCCCATGGAGGAAGTGGGAAAGTTGGCGCGGCCCCGCCGGACGCTGAAGACCCGGTGGCGGCGTGACAGAGGGACGCGGCGAGGATGAGCTCCTTCCTCGAGTACCCCGTCCTTGGCGGCGAGGCGGGGGGCTGCGCCGCCCGCGCCTACCACCCCGACCACGGGATTACAACTTTCCAGCCCTGCGCCGTCAGCGCCGGCAGCTGCAGTGGAGAGGACCGCTTCCTGGCGGGCCGCGGGGTGCCTATCAGCCCTCACCGCCACCACCACCACACCCCGGCCCAGCCCGCCACCTACCAGCATCACAGCGGGCTTGGGGGTGTCCTACGCGCACCCCGGCTGCGGCCCGACCTACAGCGCGCAGGGCTTCGGACCGGCGTATGGCCCCTACCCCCTGGGGCAGGACGCGGAGCTGGGCGGCGGCTTCCCTCCCTGTGCCCCCGCCGTGTACTCGGGGAGCATCTCCTCCTCCGCCGCTGCGCAGCACCCGCTCCCGCACCAGGGCTACGCGGGAGCCCCCGCTCAGTACGTGCCTCCCCCTTACGGGCAGGAGCAGCAGAGCCTGCCCCTGGGCACCTACAACCATGCCCTGTCTCCCCTCCACGCTGGCCACCGGGAAAACTCCCGTTCCCCCTCCACCGAGACCTCGCCGCCGGCGCAAACCTTCGACTGGATGAAAGTGAAAAGAAACCCACCCAAAACAGGTCAGTGGCCGGCGGGAGGGCCGGGTGGGGGCCGCTCCTCTCTCTCTCCGCCGCGGGTGCGGGGAAAGAGGCGGTGTCCCGCGGGGCGCTGAGCAGGTAGGGCGGCCCGCACCTCTGGGAGCACTCCCGGCTCTCTGCCCGCGGAGCTGAAAGCCAGCGCCGCTTATTCCTCACTTATTCCTGACTCCCCCTTCTCCTCCTCTCCGTGGTCATATTTCTCGTAATTCATAAACCACTTATCAAGTTTCCTCTGACACTAGAGGCTGACTCCGGTTTAGCACCTCGCACTCCATCACTCACCCTGCCGGGGTTTCCCTCTTATCCCAAGAAGTTCTTTCTCCCTATCGCTTAGCCGGTGTGGACATATTGATTACATCGCCTATAAATCATTTGCGCTCACTTACTTACCGCTGCATGTCCCCTTGCAGGCAAGGCTGGCGAGTACGGCTTCGTGGGGCAGCCCAATACCGTCAGAACTAACTTCACCACCAAGCAGCTCACCGAGCTGGAGAAGGAGTTTCATTTCAACAAATACCTGACCAGGGCCAGGCGGGTGGAGATCGCGGCCTCCCTCCAGCTCAACGAGACGCAGGTGAAGATCTGGTTCCAGAACCGGCGGATGAAGCAAAAGAAACGGGAGAAAGAGGGGCTGCTGCCCATCTCCCCCCCCACCCCCACGGGCTGCGAGGAGAAGGCGGAGGAGTCATCGGAGAAGTCCTGCTCCTCGCCCTGCAGCGCCTCGCCCGCCTCCTCCGCCTCGGACACTCTCGCTGCCTCCAACTGAGACCGGCCGCGCCCCGACGGCCGCCCGGCGAGACGCCCCCCGCCAGCGCGGCACGCGTCCGTCACCGCCGCTGTGTCGGTCCCTCGGTCGGTCGGTATCGCCGAGAGGTTCCGGCGAGCTGCCGCTCGCTCCCCTGCTACCTCCGCCGCCCCCGCCGCCGCCCGGCCCCGGGGGTTCCGGCTCCGCCGGGTCCGGCGCCTTGGTGCCAGGGGATTTTCTTCCCGGGCCCCCTCTTCCTTTTCTGCTGGAGGAGCTGTGTTGGCACACGCGTCTCCCTCCTCCACTGTAAGGACGTTCTATCGAGCTTCCCTGAGTGAAAGACAGGTTATTTAGGGTACATAACCTCACAAAGAGATGCACTATTGCAAGTGTTTACACGACTTATAGGACTTTCATCCCCTTAATTTAATGTATTCTTTGTTCGTGTCAATGAGTTCGTTGCTTGTAAATACTTTGTCCGAGAGATTTATCTTTTTACAGATTTTTCTAGAATGATGTTTCGATTATCAGGTTAAGCAGGGTGAGTGCATTCGCCAAACTGGATCCATTTTTATATTGGTAAAGCAGACGACCGTATCAAGTAAATGTCTTAAGCTCAAGCAGATACCTCAAAAAAAGTAGCGCTATTTCTTTAAATGTGACAAACAAGGCTTCAATTGCACTAGGTTTTTTAAACCTTACCCGGTGTGCTTGCTCCCTCTCCTTTTCCCCCTGCCCCGAAAGCTGTGTTGGATTACGCTCAGCTAAAGGGTGCAACCATCCAAAAGACCTTGCCTCTTCCTATTTTCATATTAACCTTCCTTTAGACTCGATGTCTTTTCAAACTACTCGTGAATGTGACAAATGGCCAAATGAATGTATAATTTCTGTGGTTGGTGTCCAGACCTTTGCATGACGCACCGTGCTTTGCTGTACTGCGGGTACACTGAGTTCTATCAGTTGTCGTGTGTGAGCAAAATGTCCTCCTGATTTTTCTGTACAATCATGAAAGGCACTGTGATTCCACTAGTGGTGGAGTCCAGGGCAGGATTTACGGGTCCTTATAATGTCTGTAATAAATATATTCCACTTTCAGGTAGCCCTCGTCTGCCTACCTCTGCGTGACGTCAGCGCTGAGTCACAGGCTGGGCTCAGCAGTTTTGTTTCCCTTACTTTCTTCTACTGGGTTTTTTCCAAGGGGGAAAGGGAGTGAGAGTCTCACAGCCTTACTCCTCCTGTGTTGTTTTGTCAGGGTAAGAGCTCTGGCTGCCCAATCTGAGTTCTTACACAAAACTTCTTCCTCTCCTATGCTAAAATAATATTATTTTTAGAAAATATAAGGCCCTTCTCTCCATTCTCTGTAACTGGGAGGAATTTATGATCCCAATCTATTTCTGAAGCACAAACAGGAGAACTTCCTGGGTCAAGTGCTAACCTTTTCACCTCGGGATGGATGCTGACACTTAAATAAATAGAACACTCTTCAAAAGCAGAAGCTCTCTTCAGCCAGTCTTTCCTCACACTGCAGGCCCCTCTCCAAGGACTCAACATTTAGTTAGCCTGGGCACTAAGCTTGTCTGTCTTCTCTCTCCCATCGCAGGCTGCTATCCCCAGCGCTTGATGGGGTGCCAAGGTGGGAGATTTTGTCCCACTGTGTTTTTGGCGTTAATCCCAGCCCGTTCCCCCGTCCCTCCCTCTCTTTTTATTAATTTACTTATTTTTTCCCCCGTGTACAAGAGCAAGCTCTTGCAGGTAAATATAGTAAGTATTCCAAAAAATGTCAAGTGAACAGCAGGTCGGGAAGGGAGAGGAGCCTCTGTGGGGAGAACCTGGGTGGCAGGACAGAGCAGAGGCATGCTCAGCTGGACAGGGGGTGTCTCAAGGCACTGATGCCACTTGAATTACAACGCAAACACGCCTAACATCTCCTTCAGCCGGCCCAGCTGCGGGAAGTGCTACCGGGCTTCTCCTGGGGCTGGGCTGCCCACGCAGGCTTTGCTTTGCGGGATCGGCAGAGAGTCAACGAAATTTTCTTCACTTCAGTGTCAAAAGACACATACCCTGATTTGCAAGGCGCGGCGGCCATATCAAGAGCCGAGCTATCTGCAAGGGAGCAGGGCTGTCTCCAAAGGCTCCCGCCGATGCCTCTATTTCTTTCATTTCCCCGCCTGCCATATACTTTACCTTTTGTTTATTAGTGTAAAGCCACAAAGCAAAACAGATGGCCTTCTTCCAGAGTCTTGGATGTGTTAAAGTGGCATTTACATGCCAATGAGAGCATTTCAATATCGAAATCTGGATCTAAACATTGCTGAAATCCGGATCTACAACTCGCTTCCACCGGTGTTGACTTAATGTGTTAGAAAGAGCGGCCATAAATTACAGCCTAAATACGAGAGACGAGACTCTTGTCAGTGCGTCAATGAGCGATTCGCGGGCAAAGAATCCCATCTCCTTCCAAGCCCAAACCCCACTTATATATATATACACACATACATATATATATATATATATATACATATATACACATACACACACACATATGTATATGTAATACGTATATATATATTTTTTTTTCCCCCCTCAATCATAATGTATTTCAAGCAAAGACGCTCCAAACCTCCCGATCCTGTCTCATTTTGCTAGCGTTAATACTATTTCGATACTATCAGCCTTTGGGGTCAGGGGTGCGGGGAAGAGAAATGAAAATCTCTATCTTATAGTTTCTACCACAGAAATATCCCTAAAACCCCGCCACAGAGTGCGTTCAATGAAGACACTAATTTACCCTGCAGCTTGTAAGGATTTTTTTTTTTTTACACCTTTTAAAATTAAAAAAAAAAAAAAATTCTCTAGCGTCTCAGGGGGAAGAATGAGGGGAAAAAAAAAACCGTCTCATCAAAACCCGTCAACACAAATAGCATTCAAATGTCAAACGGAGTTTAGTATCTTCCTATCATACTTAAGGCCATTTCTGCTGTTCACCTTTAAAGTTTACTTTTGGAGGCTATTGAGATGCTTTGGTGTTTTCCTCTGGGGCAATCAGATTGAAACCGATCAATATTTACTCAGTCTGAAAGGGCTGTTGAAAAGGCAGCTAACAACAAACTGCTTAGCTGCTCTCCCCTCTTTAATCTCAGGTTCACCGAAAGTTCAAGCAGAAATGAATTCCGTGATGGGTCACTTTAGAATAAATCCCAGTAGTTAATCTCACAGCCTTGATAAAGGCAACAATTACAGAGTCATCCCTCTCCCTCTCTCTCTCGCTGTCTCCCCGACAGCAGCAACTTTCCTCTCATTTTTGCCCAGCACATTTTTACTAAATTTTAACCGCTTTCCGCTGTTTTGTGGAGACAGCAAAAACTCGGCATCTCCCCCGCGCCGCATCTGACACTCAGGCGGGTATCCCCGGCGAGAGGTACCGGAGTGCGGGAAAAAAAAAAACATCCCGCAAAGGACCGGGCATTTTCAAGCGGGGGTCCGGAGGCAAAGGGAGGGGTGCTTGGGGCTTTCTCCTCAGCAGTGATGGCGGGTGGAAAGGGACGGCTGGAGAGGCACCCGGCAGCTGGAGGCGCTGGTGGAGCCGTGCTCCCCTCTCCATCCTGTATGGGAAAAGAGTAGAAATCAGGGCAAAACGCGATAGACATCGCCTTTAATTGCTGGGACTCTTCAAAGGCCAAAGTTCACATAATCATTGCATAAATGCATGCTTAATAGGGATTTATTAGTAACTCTCTAATGGCAGCTCACGTTTGGGCTATAGACTTCAGCGGCTTTTTACCGGCAAACTGCCTTTCAGGAGCGATGCCCCCTCCTACCCAGGAATTGCCGGGGGACCCTGGGCACGGAAGGCGATGACCCCCCGGCCAGGCCCCGGGGATGCTCCAAACGGGGCCAGAGCTCGGGGCCGCCCGCGGGAGAGCCCGGGCGGCAGCGCCACGCAGGGGATGGCCCCGGGGAGGCCGCTCCCGCCCGCGGCCCGGGCGGGCCCTGCGCCCGGCGGGAACACGGGGCTGTCATTCTTTATGAGGGGGGAAAAGGGTAGTTTAGGAATGTTTTCCGCATAAGCTTAGGAGCAAGATCTCCTATTCGGTTTTTTTTTTAGTAATTAGCTCTGTGTGATCACAGAAAATTTGTAACCACAAAAAAGGATTACATAAATAATGAGATTAATAATATAGGAATAAACAGATATGTAACGTATTTTGAGAAACCTCCCTTCCTCCCTTCCTCCCTTCCTCCCTTCCTTCCTCCCTTCCTTCCTCCCTTCCTTCCTCCCTTCCACCCTCCCTCCCTCCGTCCCTTCCTCCCTTCCTCCCTTCCTCCCTTCCTTCCTTCCTTCCTTCCTTCCTTCCTTCCTTCCTTCCTTCCTTCCTTCCTTCCTTCCTTCCTTCCTTCCTTCCTTCCTTCCTTCCTTCCTTCCTTCCTTCCTTCCTTCCTTCCTTCCTTCCTTCCTTCCTTCCTTCCTTCCTTCCTTCCTTCCTTCCTTCCTTCCCACTCTTCCTTCCCACTCTCCCGTCCTCCCTCCCTCCCTCCCTCCCTCCCTCTCTCTCGTCCTCCCTCCCTCTCTCCCTCCCTCCCTCCTTCCCTCCCTCTTTTCCCTCTTTCCATCTTTTTTCTTTCGGTCTGCCTTGCTAACTTTTTCTCTCTTTCTCTCCCTCTTTCTCTTTCCCTTTTCCCTTTCTCCTTTTCCAAGACAAACATTCCTCTTCTCCCCCAGGCACACTACTTGGCCGACTTTCATTGTTAACATTATTCTTTTATGGTTTATGTGTCATAAAATATTACAGGTCACAGTTACTTCTGTTTCAAGCTCGGAAAAGACCAATGAAATCAATGGGCGCTCTGGGGAAGAGAAGTCTTCTCTTGTGCCTAGGCATTTGGGAGCAAACTGTGTTGATTTTGGTCGAGCAAGGAGTTCTCTTTGCCATATAACTTCAAACGGATTACGCATTTCACTATTACGAGCAGGAATGGGTCCGGAGAATGCTTCTTTGCTACTTTTTATAGGGCAGTTACACATTTTAAACCTTTATTCCACATGGAGAATGGTTCAACTATTACTTTTACAGTTATTTTGGCTTTCCAATCTATTTTCCTTGAAAGTATATATCTCACAAAATTAAATCGGGACTACTGATTCTGATAAAAATGTGGTCGAATAATGATCAGCCTCGACTATGACGAAACCGATAGCCAGTTGATGACTTTTCCGAGTGCAAACTCAGCGTATTGCAAAATTTCTCCCGCTCAAGTAAGTAAAAGTAGCAAAAAGAAAAAAAACCAAGTAACCCCAGATACAAGAGAGACAGCGGGAGGTACGAAGCCAATCTCAGTCACAAACTCTCGTGCCTGTGTTCACATCGGTCTCAGATGTGGTGCAGCCAGCGGGAGGCGGAGGGATTAGGAATATGTGGGGACTCATGGAGCGTTTTGCTCACCAGAGTTGTAGGTAGTGTCCGAGAGGTCGAGAGCCAGGGTACGTGCGCGCCCTGCCCCGGTGTTTGCCCCGGTGCCTGTCTCGATGCCCGCCTGGCGTCTCGGCGCTGCGCAGCGGTTCTTGTTTGCATCCGATAAGCTCGGCTTTGCCAAGGTACTTATGCAGTTTCCAATTCTACCCCATGCGGGGTTGTAACTCTTCGCCAGCAAAAAAAAAAAAAAAAGAAAAGGAAAATCAAAAAATAGCAATATGCTATCGACTATTATAAATTAAAAAAAAAAAAAAACCAAACAAAACCCCCCCAAGGAAATACCTATTTTGACTGAACACTTCGCTAAGGCATTTTGTAGGGATCGATTTCATTCGCAGCTGTACTCGTACTTGATCTTCGAGAAATTACTGATACGAGGAAAATTCGTTGTGTGAATTGTAATAACAACAGAGCGGGCTACCACCGCCGGGCCGCTGTGCTCGGCGCCCGGCCCGGGGGCGGCGGGGGGAGCGGTACCCGGCTGCCGCGCTCCTCCGCACCCAGCTCAGCCGGTCTCTCCCTCGGGACTCGCCTGCGGGAACGGCAAAAGTCAGGCCAACCCGAGAGATGCCCCGGCGCCCACCCCGTCTCTGCGGGAGGGAGGCTGCGGGCCGGCTGGCCGAGCCTGAGGTGGCACCGCAGCGCTGAGCCGGGGATATCGCTTCTGATGTCCTTTGTCTATTAATACAGCCATCACCAAATCCCGGATAACCTTCCTTTCCCTCTGTCAACACCCCTCCGCTTCAGCCCGTGCTGGGGGAAGAGGGATGGGACATGCCATCGGGGTCCTGTAGCAAGGGGGTGCCCCTCTTAGGGGTAACTTGGTGACAGATGTTGACGTTTCTAGGGAGCTCGGTAAACAGAAAGTTGGACTGGACTTTTTCATAGCCCATGTGTTTTTCATCATTCCCCGTCAGGCTCAGACCAAAGGCAGAAGCTTCCCGCTTCACACTCCTCATCCCTTCTCATCTTCAGCAGTCACTCAGCCTCGGTGACAAGCAATAAAGAGCAGAGAAAACACAGGAGACCAGCTTTGTTAAGTAATGAAAAGAGATGGGGGTGAGGATGAGGCTGGTGGTGGAAATAGGGGGCCTCCTCCTCTGCACACCAGTGAGCCCTCAGGTGCAAAGCACACCTGTATAAATCACAGACCCCTTCTGGGAACAGTGGGGGCATACTGGAGAAGTCTTGGAGAAAAACTGCTTGTCCAAACGTCCTACTGCCTTCATAGGAAGGTGAAGGTCATGGAAGGGGCTAAGTCACAGAATGGGAATTTCTACACAGTTTTAATTGAAACTCTTCTGTTCCAATAAAATCAAGATTTTTCTTTACTTTTGCAACTGGTCTATTATCTCAAATAACCCTAGTACAAAGCATCAGTTGCAGTGGAAATATCATCCAAACCCCAATTTATTTTCTTAGCATAGTAGTAAAATATTCCCACTAGCACCTAGCAAAGTAGACACTTGGACCAGATTAGTCTATTTTGGAAGAAATAAAATCACTGCAACACTGCTCTGCACTATCAGTGGATTTAACATCCCTGCATAGTTCTGTGGACAGATGGGTCATAAAACAAAAGGCATTGGTGGGGTAGTGTTGTGTTCTTCATGCTGTGATGGGAAAAAAAAAAGGGTAAAAAAAATAACACTGTCTAGAAACTGAAAGGTGATCCCATCTGAGCTGAGCCATCTGAGAGCCATGCATATTTCACTGCACAAAAATGTTATCTTGGAGGAACACTCCTACCAGCAAACAGTATTAACATGAACAATATGTTTAGACATAGAAGTGGGTATTGCAGACAGGCAGGACCCCATGGGGCTTTGCAGTTCATTACATCTCCCTGTATATTTTATTTTCTGTATTTCTGACATGAGTGCTATGAGGCAAGGCAGTGATCATGGAAATAGAAGGTGAGGCAAAAAGGGTCTGAGAAGACCTGTCTTCAATGACACAGCTCAGATCCCACTGCACAGGAAACATGCAGTGTTTTTCTATATCCATAGGAACATGTATGTCCCCAAGAACTTAGATTTACATAAAAAGGCATTACCCAAGCTTCTTTCAAGTCAGCTCACAAATGGAAAGATTCAAATGTTAGCAGAGGCTTGTACCTGATACATATCTCGGCTTTGAGTGGAACCTACTGTGGCTCATTGCTCAGGGAGACTCAGCTCACCTGAGACCCACAAGTCTGCAAATCCAAAAATTAGCCTCATTGAGCCTGGTAATCCACCAGTAAAGATAAGTTTTCTCTCTTCAGATCACATCTTTCTCACCCCAGGGTTTGAATGGCATTTATACTGTGAAGTATATAAGGAGCACAGCCAAACCCACTGAAAATTCTGCTGAGGACCCTCTAAAAAGACAGTTTTATTGCAAATCAGATGAGAGACTCTAGAAATCCAGAAAATCTCTATGTAATCCCTTTTTTGAACATCATGATGTATTTTGAGCCTTGTTAACCATACAGGGTGACTCCCACTTTTATTGGAGCTGAAAGAAAAGAAGACATAGCTATTACCTTGGGCTTTAGATCAGGCCCTAACTGCAAACTCCACATTCAACAATGGGCAAAAATTTCCCCTTTGCTTTTCACTAAGAAGACAACAGGGCAGACTGTGCACTGAAAGCAGTGAAAATCTAGCAAGAAATCTGATCACAGATCAGGTTTTTTTTTTTGTATCCTGTATGTAAGCAACCACAGATGAATTCTGATTGCAGAAGGGGAAGGCGATGCATTTAAAATATTTGCTTCTATCAGAAAGAAAAAAATTTGTCACCCTGTCCTGCAGGTAGGAATCAAAATAAATGCAAATCTTTGAAGTTTAAATACAAATCTTAGCTGCAACCTGAACTATGATATTGTTCAAAACATGGGAATGGAGGAGGTCCTTTAGTAACCAGTCTTAACCAGGATAAAATAGAGAATACATAGTGGGACCTTCTTCTACAGATTTTTTTCATTAAAATCAGTGGAGTTTTGCCTTAGAAAATACTCCAGACAGGACTTTTTAGCCACTAAACATTTTTCAATGTGACATTTTACAAATTAAAATAAGAAATGAAAATTAGTTACCACAAATGCAGCATTTAAAGCAACGGTGAGCCCATGTTAACATTGATTTTTCTCTCTGTGTCTCCTCTCTCTTTCTTTATAAAACTTATGTACTCTGTCGATAAAATACCATCCTCTTTGACAATAAATCTGTTGTTTCAAGCTAGGATGCTACCGTTTCCTTTCCCATGTAATTTATAGTTATATTGATTCTAAAGCTGTGGTTCTCTATTTCCCGCCTGTTGTATTAAAAATGAGTTCTAATTGTGAGGCAGATAATCTTTGGTCGAAGGACCTCACAGGGTATTTTAACAGTAGCTAAGGAGATTTAATTTGATTAATAGAAAAATTAAAGCCTTGAATATTTAAAATGATAATTTTCAGTTTAGGAAAAAAAGAGAGACAGACAAAGAAGGGAGGTTAATGGTTCCAGGAAAAGCATTCATAGATCAGCATGAGCAGATGTTCTTTTACTTTTCTGTCAACGTTTCTGGTTTGTTGTGCATATAGAAAAACAAGCTTTTCAACTCTCACCACGATTTCAGCCTGTTGCCAGCTTTGCTTGCCTGCAGGATATCTGCTTATCTCGCACGGGAGCAGGATCAGGCCTCCTCCCCTTTGGTCTAGAAACAAACCTTTCATATGGGCTAGAAGGTTTGTCACGCTCCCCACCCCCCCTCCTTTGCACGCACATTTTCAGCCCTTAGATCTTCATTTCATAAAATTCCTTTCCTCTTAGAGACTGAAAAACTGGCCAGGAGATGAATGGAGGAGCTGAGCAATATTAACTGCATTCAGGTGTGTGTTGGCTGAGATGAACCTGGCCCTCTTCCTTGAGGGCAGGACGCATGTTCAGCCACGTGGGACAGCAATCCCCAGGCAGCTGTAGAGGGTCACCTGCACCCCTGGTGTCTGCACTCAGCATGTAACCTCAGGGTGGGAAGGGTGCTCTTACTACTGTAGGAAATTCCAATAGCCATTTTCCTTGGTGAAGCACCTTTGAGAGCTGCCCCATCTGCTGACATGTCTGAAGTGTCCATGTTGAAGGAGAAGACCGATCTGAGGGTGCACGGGTGTGTCCTTTAGGATTCACGAGAATGAGGCACGTTATTTCATGTTTTTAATCCTTAGAGCAGGTATTTTGTTTAGTGCAATTCCATATTAGTTTGGAACAGCAGCACTAAAAGTGATGGAGTCCAGCCTGAGCCTTAAAATTAGGTTTGTTTGTCTGTAAATATTCTCCAGGGCAAGGAATATATATCAGCCTTTGGAAAAAACAATCTACATTTAAGTGAAGATTAAATAATCTAAGATGCATTGTTCACATCTCAGAGGGTAGGACACTTTTTTTTTTATTGTTGTAAAATATTTAGAGTAAAAAAATGCCAGCAGGCATCAAATAGAAGATTTCCTTTAATCACAAAAGCTTAACTCCTGCTGTATTTGTGCTATATAAAAACGCCTAGTAGTTTCAATGGGGAGTTTCTCAGAAAAAGGGCTGTGGAAGTAGCCGCAGAAGTCACACTACTCATGAGGTGAACACTATCTGAACTCAAAAGAAGAGGGAGAAAGGAACGAAGTCCATCAGCAGCACTGTCTTGGGACATACCTGCTTAATGTGAGTTTGTCCAAAGGCAGGCACTGTGCTCTGCTCCAGAGATCCTGTCAGCTGGATCTGAAGGACATTCCTTGAGCTGTCATGTGAGAACATCCCTTTAATTGTGAGCAGGAGCATGTGTGGTTATCCAGAATGCCACTACTGAAAAATACTGCTTTTTCTTGTCCAGCAAAATGAATTCTAGATGCACTCATAAGCTGAGGAGCTGCAAAATTTCTTTTTAGGAAAATGGAGGAAATGAATTCCTCCTTGTATCCATTGTACTCTCCTACTTAAAAGAATATTAAGAATAAAGCTTTATCTAGATGTTTCCTAGGTACTTACCCACAGCTATGAGACAAGCTCTTCAGCATCTCTTCACTGGTGATCCAAGCCTTTCCAGTTTTCCAGACTTCATGAGCTTATGTTCTCCAGCCTTTGGCACAGTTCTTCCATTTCTACAGTCTAGGTTAGGATGAAGGTGGTCAAAAGGGCAAAGCGTGTGTGAGGAAGGAAGATGGACAACTGTGGAGGGGCTCTGCTGGACACGGCTGCCACTGTCCCCAAGAATATTGGCTATAGAGCAGTGGGGTAGCTGAAAGGAGAGACTGTTGCCCAGGAGTAGGGGCAGGAGTAGGTGCAGAACATGGAGAGGAGAGCCCTCAGTGGTGATACCTCATCCTTTCCCAAGCAGTGTGAAATTCTATATTACATAGAGAGGCATTTCAAGTTACACTTTACATGACCACCAACAGGATTGCTATTCTTTAATGCATTTTTAATTCCTCAAGGTTTTTTCTTCCAGGTTTTTGCACTCTTTAGCTCAGCTACCATCACCCATGGTTTTATGCTTTTGAAGGAGCATAAAAGCTTGCTTTTCTTTAAAAGGCGTGTGGATATCATGATAGAGAATGAATGACTTAAAGATTTTTTTAAGACATTTTTCACAGAAGATTGATTCCTTCCTTCCTTCCTTCCTTCCTTCCTAATGGGAAAATATTTCCCTTGTCACCCAGGTGTGACTATAAGATATATGTACTTCCATCTCCTTTCTGGAATGCCCTGCCAGGTTTATACTGGGGTGTGTGGGAAGGAAAAGAGTCTGTACAGTTTCCTTCTCAGTGTGAGGTTTGAAAGTGAGGCTTTGATCTGAGCATTGATAACTCTGCTGAGGGTAAGGGTGGTGTTTTATTGTCATTGGATGCTTGTTTGTTGTTTGCTGATTTCATGTCTTGCCCCAATTTCTTCAGTCTGGAATTCACAGACTCAGACTTCTGCTGCAGGGAAAACATGGAAATTGTTTTTTCCCTTGTCACAATGTGTTCTGTAATAGTTGCCTCCTTTTCTGCTGTCTTTTCTTCTGCTTTAATATCTTTAATAAGTGTTACCATCTGCTTGGGTGCTGGGTACTACACATTGTGAGCAAGGCCAAGAGTTTCTGAGGGGCTGGAACAGTGTTGTTTACTATTAGGCATAATGGAGATTATTGTCTTTGCCTGGGGCAGGTGTGCTGTGGCTGGAACAGACATAGAAATGCAGAACATGTGCTGGGGTTCAGCTATTTACAGTTTTCTTAAAGGGAGGTTTGGCTGTTGATGTGTTGGTGTTTACTTAATATGCAGGGACTCTTTTCTCCTGCCATTCTCTGGCCCCTAACATGCTTAGCCTTAGAAAGACAAAACACATTGTGATGCTACTAAGTGGTCAAAAGACACTATCAATTTTAGATGCGATAGGTACATGTCAGAATCAGAATAATTAACTGGAATGACAATCCTGTTAAATGTGTTTATGCCATTGCACTGGTAATAAAGCATGTGTAAATTTACAATTAAGGCCTGTCTTTCTTCTATACCTTGGAGACTAGTGACAAACATTAAGAAGTTGTATAGCTGCAGAAGCTGAAGAGAGGTATTTATCACAATAAAAACTTTAGGTGATGCATTTCCCAGATTATCTGTCCTTCCTATGCAAATACTCTTTTGCTGGAAATTTCAGGCTAAGTAATAATTATATTTCTGATCTGAAGGGTGATATTTCACCCCCTGAATTATTGTTTTCATTTGCAAGATGGATGAGAACCATATTGTTAACTACCTTGCATAAAGGTATTTGAAGTAGCTCCCATTTCACATTATGCATCGAGCTGCACTTTCTTTATATTGAGTGCACTGCACATTGCAGATCCACAGAGAAATTTTCAGGGATGCTGTAAGACATTTCCCTACATTGTACATAGATGATACAGCTCCTGCTACAGTGATGGCTGGAAAGCATCAGCACAAGTAAGATAAAGGTGATTTAAAGTTCGTCTGTGAGTCAGGCAGAGAACTGACAGCCATCTTTAACCAGCCTGACCCTGGGATGACCCTGAGCTCAGCTGGTTGTGAGATAGTTGGGTCTATTATGGGACAAAGGATCATATGTCTGACAGGATGCAGAGAACACATTACAGGATCACAGCTGAGTAACAGTGCAAGACATAACGTACATTTATTTGACGAACAACACAAGCAAATCTTGCCAAGAAAATTTAATTTCAACTATTTTGTTTATTTCAAGTCAATCTCTTTCTGCTGCCTATTTCAAGAAATTAATACAGCTTTTTCTCTTCTAGGAATGAAATAGATGATCACGCTAGTGAAATTTATAAAGCATGCAGAATGTACACTGATAAATTGTTATAATGGGGTTCCACATATCTACTGTATTTCCCTCCCATGTGGGCTCAATCTGCATCTATTCAACATTAAACTTCAAACGTCTTTGCCTACAACCACATATAATTTGGTCAAGTGAGATTGGAAATGTCTGACCTAGTGCAGCAGTAGCTAGAGAGAGAGCCGTGGGCTTGAAACTGCATGCGGCCTTGTAAGGGCGTAGCTGCACTCCTGTGAAAAGTGCCAGGAACCCAAAATTTTGGCATGGCAGCCTTCTCAAGAAGGGGGAAAAATAACCAAGCAGACTGATAGGCTGAACTTCCTTCACTTCTAGTTTCAGAGATAATACTGTGGCAAGGGATCTGATATCCTCAATTTTAGCACTGGGAAAAGGGCTGACAGAGATATGGAGAACCCATATAACCTTGTACATAAAGAATTAGATCAGCTCTACTAGCCTCTCCACTGCAGAGCTCATCATGTGCCGTGGAAGGGAATGATTGTTGGGCTGAAGATATGGAAGGCAAGGCTGGGGATTGCTGGGGCTTGCCTGGTTGGTTGATCAGGCATTATGCAATGTGCCCTGACCCTGTTGCCGACCACACCAGGTCTCTGTTGTGGAGGAAAGGGAGAGTGGTATCTCATTGCTAGTGTGTCAAGCAAGAGAGGTGGAGTGATGGGGAAAGAGGTCAGTACGTCTGTCAAATGACAAGACTCTTGTCCCCCTGCGAGGGAGGTAGGACCACATCTGCCACAACTCCTGGCAGTGCTGTGCCCCTGTCCCTCTGCTGCCCCAAAGCTGCCATCCAGCATCACCAGGCAGGAGGCAAAAGCTTCAATCAGCAGAAGGAAAATTGAGAGTTAACCCCCTGCCCTTCCCGCGACCCCCACCACCGATGTGGAGGGGTGATGAGAGAGGGGGGATGAAGAGCTGCACCACAGGCAAAGCTGAGAGCAGCGCTTTACCTCAGCCAGCTTTCATGGGGACGGGGGGTTAATCTGCTTCCCAGGCTCTGTTGTCAGTAGCCACACGTCCTATTGCTCCAGGCAGGCTTGGATCTGGCTCAGAGTCCTATACAAACAGCTCACTCTTTACAGAGCTACTGCGCTGGGTGACCTCTTCTAATGTATTACTGGTTTATATTTGTGCTGATTGCTTCCAAAGGGGAAATGACATGAAGTGAATCAGTGTGACCTCATTAGCGTGGCTCACACTGCTAAATGGATGACCACCATTAGGAAGGCTCTGTTGTGGCAGTGCTTCCATCGTGTTACCTGTGGATAGTATCATCATCTTGCTATAACCTGCTGCAAAGATTTATGCACTATGCTAACTTGCGAGCTGCAGCTGCTTTCTGTCTTATAAATATTGACTTCTGTGCCAAAAACAACAACTTGGTACAACAGGAATTAATCTTCTGCTTGACTGATGCATCTTTACAGACCAGTTTGTCTTTAGAAAATAGAGCTCAAGAGAGTTTTATGATTTAGAAAAATACTTTGTGAGTTGATTTAAAATATAGGCTGTGATAAGCAGAGGCATCATTAAAGTGACATGGGGGCTATATTTTGCCTTCTAGATTTTCCTAACCATGCCATCTGCTTGTCATCTCGACTTGCGTGAAATTTTAAAGAAATTGCCAGACTCTGGGTCCTGAATCTTTTCTGTATGTTGTGGTTTCTCAGATAATTTATCTATCACACTATTCAAATGGTTTTAATTATCTTTATTATTATTATTATTATTATTTTAATTTAAAAAAAGAAAAAAAATCTTTAGTCAATCTGATTTATCAGAAAACTTGGCAATGTCCTCTGTTGGGGAAGATGAAACAGGAAAGTCTTATAAATATGATTGCCTGACAAAAGATTTTGGGAATATGAAAAATATAAGCGACATCGAAATGAAAGCCGCTTTTGAAATACCAAGTCTTAGTTACTGAACAACTGGAAAACAATGGTATGGCCACTGAAGGTAATCCCCTCTTGATGGAACAATACCCTCTGCTTGCAGGCAGGTCCAAGGGTCAGAGCAGACCCTACTAGCTCAGCAGAAGGGGTCCAAAGAGTAGTTTTTAGAAGTTAAGATGTAACACTCTATGGTAATATAAGAACTCTTATAGGCTGTATGTAAATGCTATAGGATTTGTATCTTGTATTAGATTGGTTAGTGACAATTAGAATATTCAGTACAGAAGATGATTTATTGTATTGTAACCAGGACTTCAGACACTCTTACTCTCATCACTTCTTCATTCTCACTCTTACTCTTACTACTTCTTCTTCACTCTCTTTGCTCTTACACTCTCTCTCTCTTACCCGCTTACTCTCTTGCTCTCTTGGGCCTGCTCAGAGATGAGTCTGGCAGCTCTGAGCAGTGCCCCTATACCCACGCCCTTTGCAATAAACCGCATGGTCCCAGATCTGCTTATAGAGATCTCCCGACTGAACCCCATAACCTACAGTCCTCCACTGACAGAGGACACCTTTTGTCCTCAGGAAGAGCATTACAGTGCCAAGGGAGGCAAAGCACATCTCCCACCTAATGTTAGACACTAGGATGAGGTTGCAATACTGCAGAATTCTGGAGTTGACAGTAAATAACAATGTCCAAAGTCAGGGTCCTAAAAGATTAAAAGACAAGACATCAGCTTATCTTAACCAAGATCCTTCTAGGAAGACTTGTGCACTCTAATGCCTAAACAAAGGTATTTTACTGTGCAAAGGAACCATTGAGGATATTTGATCTGAAGATGAACTCACAGTATTTTGACAATTGCCCTCTGTTGAAGTTCAGGTGTTCACGGCTCCAATTACAGGCATTTTTTGTAAGCCTGTCCACACTACACATGACAGTGAGAGAAAGTGAGTACTCCCTACTGCAACAGAATTTCTGACTTGATTATGCTCTTATGTATCATGTGAAAATTAGAAAGGTGGTGTGGTTTAGAACAGTATTGACTCAGATATGTTACCATGTATTATGGTATTATACTCCAGAGGCCAGATCTGATGGACTTGCAACTGAATTTTTGCTCAGATGGAGACTTCCGTGCTGGCTCTCTAAGAGTTTTTGTAAAGCTCATTGCCATGCATCCCTGAATAAGCGGGCTGGTGGCAGTAACTCCACTCCTGGGGTGAAATTTTTATCTCCAAAATGGAGCCAGTCACTGGGTTTTCTCACAGTCCTCACCCAGGCAGCTGTTTGGTTTGTGCAATGTCGCAATGATGCTTTCAGAGTCACTAGCTTATACTCTCCACACTGAAATACACCTTTAGGTCAGTAAAATTTGTGGTGAAATACCAATAACCACTGTGGGGTGGAACCACAAATAGAGAGCTGGTCTGGCTAAGGCTGCCACTGGTATGAGATTTGAGAAATCCTAGACCGCAATCCCTCTGAAGGCTGAAGTAATCTGAATGGCCCATGTTGGTTATCCCACACCAATGGTTATTTTTGTCATAGATATAAGGTTTATATATCTCAGAAAAAAAGAACAATGAGAAATGCTACAGGTGCATAATATCTAGTCTTTTAGAAAGCTTACTTGTTATGTAGTGATATTAAGGATTTGGGTTTTACATTTGATAAACCAGAAGCTTTTTTCTTTTATAGCTGATTCTTGTGCTTGCTCAGTGTTTAAGAATCCAAGCAGGTAGATGTTTGCTCTGGCTGAGCTGTTTGGTAGTCTCAGAAATGGACTTTTAAAAATTTTCTGATGTCTTATCCATTGGAGATGGATATCCTCATGCACTTAAAATTATGGTGCTGAAAGTCTTCAAGAGAAGAGTTGTTTTTCCCTTCAGAGGAGACAGCTAGACAAAGTAAACCAACACTGAATTTTAAGCTTCATCCCTGAATGGCTCCCAGTAATGCAAATATTCTCATATGGGAAAAGAGTATTTATTTTGTGGTCAATCCTCTAAAAAAACAACTGAACCGATTAAAATCACTTTCAATCAATAGGAATTGTAATCAGTGGGAATTTTCATCAATAGGACTTTGAAATTGTTAACTGAGAATTCAATTTCTGCTGTGATTATAAGCTCCACATCTATTTAATCACTTCAGGTGCAATGCTGTTACTAGGAAAAGGTTCATTCATAGCAAAGGACATATAATTGAAGCATTTTAATATATAGTTTCAAATTGTGGCAGTGATTAGTTTACAAAAAAAATCTTCTGTAACTGACTGATAAACTGTGCATCTAATTATAAATATGCCAAAGCACAGATGGGATCTTCAGTAAATACATGTTCATACCGCACATTAAGGGATTCATATTAAGAAAATGAACATATTTTGAACTCTAGAAATGATTAACGTATGGAAAGTAACATGAAGCTGTAGTTTAGATCTGTTAAATCACAGACATCAGACTCCAACGTAGGAAACCTTATGATAGCTTAGTCTTAATTCCAAAGTCAAACCTATAAAGCAAAGGGTCTTTAGTTCATTTTTCAACACCTTCCACAAATGGGATACTGATCAACAGCAGAGTAGTAATTGCTACTGGTTTTCATTTACAGAAAGCAAACCCAGACACTGGCACTTGGGCAGCACTCTGGGTCTGTGGGCTCATCAGCAGGAGCTGTGACTGAAGGCTCAGAACTGGCCAAGATCATGTGAACCCTCACCTCGTCTACAAAAGTTGCCTGCTCTGTCAGTGTAGCTGTCTGTGCTCCTGAGGGCTGGGTTGCCCTGACACTTTGTGTTATTTCAGGAAATTATGATTTTATTACACACTGGGCTCAATGATACCTTTGTTTCTGAGAAGGCGAAGGTTTTGTAGAAAGGGTTTCCTCCTTATTCAACTTTAATCTTGAGATCTTAATCAAACAAGCAGATCAGAGTCAGTGATACATGGACAATGTTTCGTGTTTTCATGGCTCTCTTGAGGCATAGTCCGCTAATATTTCAATCCCTGACAGCACTGGTAGTTTTTGGGGTGTGTGCTACTTGATATTACTGATTTGCTTAGGCTCTGATGTCGCATGCACTTGTGATTCTGTCCCAGAGGTATGAAGCCAAGCACAGGCATTTATCTGGATTTCTGGATTAAAGAAAAGCTAAGAACAGGTATCCTGCTTCTTCAGGCACAGCTGAATCTTAGGTGGCAGCTGAGCCCAGCTCTGTGCCAGTACAACTGCAAGAGAAAAAGACTTCTGACACACTCTGCACAAGGTATGCAACCCTCAAGTTGCCTGAAAAATCTGCTAGGACTATGAGTTGTCCATCAGAGTGGATGAGGTGAGCATTTTTTGTGTTGGAGATTCAGCACAGTCATTCATTTAAATTTAGGAGAGGAAGGAAAGATCTTTCCCATTTCTGCTTCTCCCTCCTCACTTTCCTTTTGCTGTATTAAGGTGAACCTGAATGAGACTGCTAGCAGAAAGCCAGCAAAAAGTGAGTGGAAGACTTAGCCTTGAGCCCTGCTCATGCTGCTCTGAAAAAGTTGAAATTTGTTTTAACTGGAGGCCATGGCAAGGGCAAAGGCAGAAGCAGCATTTCCCCAGGTGTCAGGGAAGTCACTCTTGGCATGAATTCTTTTTCACCCCTCAATTTCAAATACTTACAAATTTCTCCCAAGCTCCTTTAGGGCTGGAAACTTTGATGCTTGATCTCAGCTCATAAAAGATGTTTTCTTCTGCTGAAATCTGGAGGAAAATTCTTTGATCAAACTTTGAATCACAGAAGAGTGAGACAGTGAACCTTCTTACAGACTACAACTTAAGCAAGCAAGCAAGCAAGCAGAGATGCCTCAGAGAAAATGATATCTAGTTTTGACATCTGAATGTTCTTTTGTAAAGGCTAATGTCCTACCCCAGATGCACAAAATTCAAGAAATGCCATGCACAGAAGAATCCTATGTAAAATCTCAAGTTTGTAAAACAGTGGTGAGAAACAATTTCTAAGTGTACATGGGAAAAGTATTCCTTTGAGAAACACAAACAGAGGCAAACCCTCTAGTATGACAGCCTGGGAACTGGAGAAGCACTGTCTATTCCATTTGGCTGAATGCCACACTGGGACCAGAGTGCTGTGGGGGACTTGGAAATGCCTTCAAATGGACTCATCTCAGCCTAGTGAGGACTTGCCCATCCCATATAACTGATGGTCTTTTTGGAAATCAGATCAAGCCCTGAATTTTAATAACTGCCTTATGCACTCAAAATGATCCAAGCAATGCATTTGCTACTAGTGTTTGCTGCATTTAAGCAGTAAGTTTGCAGCAAATATCTTACTGTTGCATTTAATATTTATTTTAAAATATCTCGATAATGGCCTTAAAATCAGTTTAAATCTTCTAACACTTTAAAGTGATGGTTGAACGCGGAGATGGCAGGAGTGTATCTCAATTGCCAATAGGGATCCACAGACATGGCTGGATTTGGGCTTTACACTGATAACCACTTCTCTCTGATCCAATAGTGAGTGTGGATGCCTGCTTAACAGGGCTTTGGGATGTCCAAGCATACAAAGGTGCTGTTAGCCACAACATTCCCCTCCCTGTGTGTTACTGGTGGCAGAAATTCAGTGAGCTTTAATCTTTTTTGTCTGATGGGTCATCTAGATCTGGGCAGATATTTATATGGATACACAGATTCTATTTGAATTTCAAGTACTTGTCCTTCATAAATCACCACGTTGATTTTGGGGTTTTTTAAGCTATGAGGTGCTAAGCATATTCTGATGGCTTGATTTAATATGGTGCCAAATAAAAGCTGGTAAAAGAGCTGATGCCATAAAATAACACCAGCAGGAATATGTAATGAAAGCAAAGTAATAATGTTTATAAAATCAAGGCTTATCATGCTGTGTAAAGCAAGGGTCTTATTTCAGCTGTATTCAAATCTGGACTCTTCTCACTTGTTTTGTCTTAATAAAGAAAACAGTCTCATACTGGCAAATAGAGCAATCCCTATTGAGAATAAAATGCCTGTTGTTGTCATAATGGATCTCCGTTGACACATTTAACAGCTTGAATGTATACATTTCAGACACTATAACTTACACTAATTAATCTTTATTACATCGTTAGTGCCTTGTAAAAAAAATCAACAAGCAGAACCTCTGCAAGAACAAGTCATTGTTCTGCCTGATCTTACTAAAGTTAAACTTTATTTTGAAACAGAGGTGCTCTAAGAACCTTATTCACTGACTGGATAAACCCAGACAAATGAAATGCTGTCCTCCATCCTTTAGAGTATAAATACAACATATTCTTATCTGATAATGAGTTACGGGTTTCTGTGTTTAGAATTCAGAGGATTACTAAAGAGATTATCTGATCTGTCAATCAAACTGATATCTTGATGACTTGGAATACTGCAACAGATTTAGCAAAGTGTCTTTGCTCTAATGCTCATTCTGGATGTCACGGTTAACCAACATCTTAATTACATACAATGAATAATCTCTCCAATGGCTTATTATACTAATACAAGTCTCAGGAGTGACATATCAGCATTGTACATAGCTGAGTCACTTAAAACTTCAGGGCCCCACAGAAGGACTGCTATAATAAAGAATTCAGTAAGCCTTACACATACTGAGTTGAATGAATTTGATTATGCCATGCTTTGGAAACTAAGCACCCTTCAGCCAGTCCAGGGGTCTCAGATGACCGTAAAGAAAGTCCAGGTACAGCAAGCACATGGCCAAATACTTGGCCACAGAAACTAGATAACTGAAGTTGAAATAATCTGCTCGTATCTACTGCTGCTACTATACTGATGCACGTGGTGAACAGAAAAAGCCACAGCACAGTCAGCTGAAAGAAATTTTTCTCATTAAGTACTGGCCTGCATCCAGGTGTCTAGTAGGGCCTGGAGGCTTTGCAATGCCCTACTGGCCTCTGGGCTAATAGACTAATGAATTGGCAAGCTCACCTGCCTTCTTTACCTCGTCCTCTCTGCTTTCCTGGATCAACTTTTTGTTCTCATCCCTCCATCTGTCTGCTCTCTCACGTAAGAGGAGGGACATTTTAATGAGGAAAAGAGGACTCCCCAGGTAGTGATGGACACTCATCTGCATGCTACCTGAGCACCGATGGTGTGGAATAAATGGTATTTTGCACTCACAGCTGTGTAATATTGTTTGAGAAAAGGGTTGGGGGGGGGGGGTGGGTGGGAGCACAGACGCTTAACAATGCCATGCACAAGGGAAAGGAGGTACAGATATTCCCGGAAATCCAGTGAAAAAAACCCCAATAAGTGGGAACAGTTTCAGCACAGCACTTCTTAATTTACCTGCCTTAGACTTGTCAGGCATGTTATCTGTGCTATTTAGGCAGCCCTGAGTATAACTGCTGAATGATCTAACATGATTTAAACATGAAAGCTTATCCTGGCTGCAGCTGACAGGGCTGACTGCTCTCCATCACAGCCTAATATGGAATTGCAGCTGAACAGTGAAAGTGGGCTATCACTGCCCCCTCTGCAGAGGAAGGGAACGTTGCTAACATAGCCGGATCCCTTAAAACAGGGCACTGCTGAAGGAAGTTGGTTTCACTGAGAATTCTTGCAGAAAAGAGCTACATCTATAAGCTTTTGTCTTTACAGGAGGCCAGAGATTATTTTCAGAGATGCTCTAAAATGGTTGAGTGCTTATTCTCACAATCATGCAAACTCATCTGTGTTGTGCAGTTCACCCTCATCTAAAATGCAGATCCCTAAAAATCAATGCAATTAATTCTCTGTCTGGGTAGTGAAAACAAACACAACAGTTATGGTGGATAATACATATGACATATTCCTCTGATTTGTATTGGACATGTTTCTGTGATGTCCTGCCATAGCTAAACGTAGACGGTACAAAAAGAACCATATTCTCAAGTGGTACAAGCTGATATGATGCCCCAAACTCACAGCTAGGCTAGCTGATGGGAGATCAAACATTTCTTTCAAGAATATCTAGGAAAAAAGCTCAAAGGATAAACAAATGTGAATTCTTGTAACTGCATTTTCTTTATCTGGGTCTATTTATAGCCATTTTCTGTGGAAGTTCTTGTGTTCCTGTTTCTAGATACAACTATCCACGTGAAGTACATTTGAGTATTTGCTTCAGGATTGCTCACATGCTTATACCAGGAGGAAATGGAAACCATCTGAAATGACCAGCTACAGCATAGCTGCATGGCCTAATATGAGAATAGTCACAGCCAGGCAATGGAAAAGTCGATCAGTGATTAGGTGACTAAGATTTAGAAGGAAATATGGTTAAAATGAATCAAATTATTAACACTCAGCATTGTATTAAAGTTTTGGTGCATTGTTATAGGGTATTTTAATGTTTGGCTAATTGAACTGTAGCCAGCTGTGCCTGGTATGTGTAACAGGTCCTCTGTAACTAAGACAGAAAGCAATGATCTGCAAATTCTAACTGTGCCCTATAGCAGTTATGACTTAAATGTGCAGAACAGATGAGAGAGCTACAAAGTTTCTTTTACCTCATTGATGCACTCCTGGCATAGGACAATGACTGGTAAAAGCTGCATGATCCTTATGGTGGGGTGGACCACTTTGATTTACCATTTGCATGTCAAGACAGATCTTTTGCTACCATAGGGTCATTGACTTTCACATAGCAATAGACACTCCTCAACTGGAGAGGAAAAAAATCCCCCATGTTTCTTACTTTGGGCTCAATAGCATCAAATGAACAAATTGACCTAGCATAGACATTACCCCAAATGATGTGCATGCCGTGTTGTTCCCAGTTCAAAGAAACAGCACACTGCTTTAAAAATAAAATGGTAGAAATCGGTAATTTAACGGCATGCAACAAGCAGTTTTCAGCTTTCCCTGCTGTGAATCGAGTCCATGCCTTTCTGTCTTAATCAGAATTTTATTTAAATAAGTTTCATTGTACCACAAGAAACAAAATTGTCAACTCATTGTCTTGCAGTGAGCTGTGTTGTCTGCAGGGCCAGCTCAAAGCTTTCAGCAGTGCTAGCAGAATTGAATTTTGCAGTCCCAAAGTTGGAGGACTGGGCTCATCCTGCTGCTGGATGGGGAAGGACAAAAGAAGGGCTGGAATGGAGGCCAGTCCTGGAGAGCAAGGCTTGCTACTCCTGTGCCACTGGGGTGGGACATCTGCCACATCCCCTTACTTGACTTTCCAGGGCTCTGCTGGTAGGTAATGCAAAAGCTGTCTTGCCCATTTCTATCAGTCATCTGCTCGAGGTAACTGCTGACTTTGCCAGCGGCAGTGCCAGCTGTGGTTATTAGCTTGTCATGTTGAATGCTCTGTGAAAGGCAGAGCAAATACTGGGGCCACTGAGCCACAGTGGGAGAGAGGTTTTGATTGGCAATGCGCCTGTAAAACTGCCTTTCCCCCAGTGAAAGTCTGGCTGTTCTTGTTTACTACTTTTTGCAGGTATTACTTCCATCTCCCACAGAACTGCAATGAAATGTGTGTCCTGCCTTTGAACTCAAAGATCAGGATGAATTCTCCCCTTCACCAGCGTTTGACTTTGGTTGGGCAGGGTGAAAGGGAGAGAGGCAACATTAATTTGATCCTGGATGTAATTTGTATTTACTGAGAAATGTTAAACCCTGGGTCTGTCCTGCCTTCTCCTCAACAATCAGCATTCCTACTGCACCAGTGCCAGCCCTGCATCCTTCATCTCTGCTTACCTTCTTGGTAAGGATTCTTTCTTGGAGGGAACTCCCCGTTGTCCATTGCGCACCATAAATGGTGTCACCTCAAGGATGCAAAGAATTGGAATTCAGTGAGTTACCTAATTTACCCCAACTTGAGGAACAAAGGATCATGTAATCTTTTATTGGTTGTAATTCCTGCAACTTGCTGCTTTCAGGCATCAGGAACAAAAACTTTTCTTGGTCCTGAACTGGTTGAGGAGGCTTTATTAGGATAAGACTACATTGGCTTAACAAACAAGATGACCTAATATTAAATCTAATTATAAATTCCTAACTGAAATACAGAAACTGCAGTAACTTTGAAGCCAGGTGTACCTGTGTTACCAGAGAGGGGCAACATGATGTCCTTGGGGCCAACCCAGCCTGCATATACAGGTGCTTCTGGGGCATCCCCTCTGGGAGATGTTTTGAGTGCTTTGGGTCAGTCTCTGGGCTCCAACTATCCTATCAGCCCTGCCTGGAGTGATTAGGGCAAGAAAGGTGAGTCAAGGGTGGTCTTGCACATGGATCCTTCTTATCTCTGATAGCACTTGCAACCAGCACAGGCAAGATACAGTCTGCCTACCCTTTGTCTTGTGAGTGTTTGGTTGTGTCTTAGGAACACACTTGGGGTCCCAACACTTTTTGGAGCACTGTCTCTGGGATTGCTGCTGCTCTGGAGACACTCCATGAACACTTCTCCCACTCATAAGGTATCCTGTGATGAATATTTGAAACACTTAGTTATGGCCTTAAATACTTGGGTTAAAGCAGTAATTGTAGCTAATCACTGAAGGGAATAATGAGACACTTCTAGATATCAGATGACCTTACCACAGTAATACCTGTCTTGTCACGTTTTATTGTCTAGTGACATGATGAAGGTTTGGAAAATAATTGAATAGCAGGCATTCACGAGTGCAGCAGTGATTAAAGGAGCAAATAGCCTAACAAGCATGGTCAGGTACTGCATGTGTTTCAGCTGTTCATTTTGCTGAAGGCCAACAATTTATGCTATGCCCAGTGGCTACTGACTCTCTTCAGGCCAGGTACATGCAATAAAAGTGGAATGTTAATTGGGGCAGAATGCAAGGCCTTAAAGGGACAGTGTTCTAGCAGGTACTGGTGATACTTTATTCCAAGCTGTTATGCTCTTGCCTTTTAATTTAAACCGTGGTCATTGAAATGCTGATGGGAAGGAATTAATAAAAGAGGCAGCATGTTTTGACACATATTGGGCATCCTCATTTCAAAGTGAAGTCCAGGGCTCATTTTTTCCTGCGGACAAGAAGACATAGCAAATGTTTTCAAGTAATGCTAGTGGTATATGAGAGAGGCACTGTACTAATAGATGTGGAGAATGCCAGTGTTGTAGAATCATTGACAGGTCTGACATAAAATTCAGTTTCTTCAACACCATTCCATCTAAACAGAATTAATGGGATATTAGAGTACCAGGGTCTGTGACTGCAGGTGTATCACTCACTAAACCGTTTCCCAGCTATGCAGTTAAGGGGGAAAGGCCAATGTTACGCTTAAAAGTATAAACCTGTCAATACTTTTTGTACAGCAGGTAGCTGCCTTGCTGCTTGAAGGATTACTGACTCACTGTGGAAACAGTTATAATCTGTTCCCCACACAGTTCGAGCTTTTTAACAGATGTAGGGATTCTTGAAACTTGGGAACAGCTTGAGAAAGAGCTCCTCAGGAGACAGTTTAAATGTTAAGTGTCCAGGCTCGGTTTCACAAAGGTGTTTAAGGTTTAACCCTCCAGAGACTAAATTCCCACTAAGACCAGAGGGAAGTACCCCTGGAGGTTTTAGGTTTTCAGATATCATTGTGAATTTGACCTCTAGCATCTATAAAGCCTCCTGTTGAGTGGCATAAAATGTTTCCACTCTCCAGAGATTAGGCATATTGGTTAGCTACACTAATCCCCATCTGTCATGGAAAAAAAAAGAAAAAAAAAAGAAAAAAAAAAGTAACTGAGATCAGTAGCTGGAAAGCAGCTGTCTCTCCCATGCTATACTAACTTGCTGGCTTGGTGGACCATCAAACCAAGCTATGCTTGGAGGTTTGTCACATCTTCTGTTTTCTCATGAATGGGACACTGGCAGCAGTTTAGACCCTCATATTGCCCAAGCTCTCCTGACATGAGAACTGTGCAGTGATTACAGATGAAGGGTGTTGGTTACATCTGTTCCAGGGCTGCTCCGCTCTCTCTGCTAACAAGCTGAACTGCCTCAGGCCAGTTCCCTGTTGTTTGTGGCACTCCTATCTTTTCTCACACTTGCTCATGAGGCAATGCACTGATATTTGTTCTGTGTGGAGCTTGGCTGCCAAGCATGTCCTCATCAGCTCATGCCACCAGCTGGATCAGCCAGCCAGCAGGCTAGAATGGGGAGATATGGTTGTGGTGCTATTTGAATGCTATTTAATGCACAAAGGCTTAGGAGATTTTAGCTTTGCAGTTTTAAAGATCACTTAACTTGTAAAGGTATGATAATTCCTTCTTAAGGAATTCTCCACATATTTCCTCTTTGAAAAACTGGATATATTCTATCATGTGGAAGTGCTATACCATGTTTTAATAGTTTTTGCTTAGATTTTTAGACTGTCTTGAATGTGATAGGTTTATATTTTCACTCAAATGCCACAGATTTCTTTTACATAACCCCCTTTTAAAATTCAAATCAATAAAGAGGGATCAAAAGTCTACATCCCCAGTCTTACTGAATGAGGCCATGGACTAAAATCAGAACAGTAAGTTCCATTTAGAAAAAAATGAGAGCAGAAATAACATATGAAAGTATGGAGAAAAAATAATTTATGAAACACAGTCATAAGCATCTTGACTTATGTGATCCACTTTATCTTTTTAGATCCTTTTTTTTAAAATTTCAGGGAAGACAAAGTTTCACTTTGTGGCACAGTGCAAAGGAGAGGTGAGCTAGGGGAGGAGGATGCTGAGCTGCTGGGATTTTTGCTTCTCATAAATGGCCAATCTTGGGGCTCCAGTAAGGTTTTGATGTTGTGTCAGCTCCTTTCTGCCTCCTCTTGTTGTGTTTGGATAGCACCTCCTGCAGAGAGGGGGAAGCATGCTAGTCCAGGAGGTGGTCACACGCCTCATGTAGCCTCAATTCCTCAGAGTACATTGTCCTTGTGGGCCATTTGTCACCTAGCCTTACATTTGGGATAAAAGAAATGAGCCTTTCAAGTGAACTTTCCCATCTTTTCTACTCTCGCTTTGTTCCCAGTCATCACAGTCAGGCAATACTGAGTTCTACAGTCCAGAATGCAGCCTTCAGCAATCTCTGTTTGACAGCAGGGCCAGGGTATCTCAGTTGGGCCTTAATTTTAAGTTTCAGGACCTCACTAGGTCCCACCTTATTTTATCCTTGTTTTCTTCTGCGTGGGATTAGAGTGCCTCTGCTGTCAAAATTACTAATAGACCCCTGAGGCAGAAAATGTTTCTTCTGTAATGATACGTACTGTGCTACTTCACATCTGGAGTGCTGCAGGGCCACTATTTTGGCTACCTCTCACTTTGCTGGGGAGTGAGATGGAAAAATGACTGTCTTTCCTGGTACACCTTTAACATACTTTAGTTCAGTTTACATTAAATACCCAGGAGTGAGGACAGAATGACAGCTACTGTACTGTGTGAGCTGCCCAAAGGTAGACTCTGTTAATACAGAAGTTAGACAGTGTGACAGATAGATGGGAGATAAGCAAAAGGCTATTATCCCAAGGTAAAGTTATTTCAACATACTGCCAATAACCCCTACTTATAATTTGGATGAGAGGTGGGAGAGGCATGACTTCAGCTGAGATTCTTTGACTGCCATCTACACCTTTCAGTGAGGCTCTGACACTTTATCAAAGAAAGGGAAAAAAAAAGAAAGATCAGTCTTTATATTCTGGGCAGATGTCCAATAAGAAACTCCAGCAGAAGATTAAAGTCTTTAACATGAAAGGGAGATCTAGTGTAATGTGTAATATCCAGCAGTTCTAAAAATAATCATGTTTGTCAAGTCTGCAACAATCAGGCTGATTGCTAGCCTTGACAGCATGACATACAGCTCACAATCTGGCACAGGGGAAAAATGTTATTCAAATATCTTCACACACAAGCTTGCCTTTGCATTTACAGGAGAGCAACTGCACAACAGCTCTGGCCCAGCATGCCTAGTGTCTCTCCCCAGCTGTGACACCCCATTCCTGAGGAGCTCAGGAGGAGCTGGAAGACAGTTTCTGAGGAGGATTCAACAAAAACAGCTGCCTGATGTTGCAGGTCTGACCAGACCCTTCTAATAGTCATCAGAGAGGGAGTCCTTGGCATGTCTGCTTGAGTGCCACATGTTGGCTGCTAAGTTGTTCAGACTGCCATCAGGAGAAGGGAAGCGGTCAGCCAAGGGAGGTGATGACTTTTCAGAACCAGTGGCTGAGCAGGGGGTAGGACCATCCTCCACCCTGAAGCACAGAACAGGTAACTGACCAGAGAAAGGGCTGTACACAGCAAATGACTGCTTGTGTGCTGATTGATTTCACAGCGTACTTCCTTTTGAAGGCCAAGTTGTCCCCTGGGAGTAGGAAAGGAGCACTACACCAGATCCAACAATGGGGGTGGAAAAGACATGTAACTTGACCGCAGCTCTAAAGGAAGATGAAGTTCAGAAAAGGATTCACATATGGAATTGCTATCTTCCTGCTTCTAAGCATGCTGAAGGAGCATTAGATATATGTTCAGGATATGGACAAACTGCTAGTCCATGCTCAGAAAGCTTCCTGATATTTATGGCCAGAAATCTGAACAGTGGCACACAGAGGAATTCAATTTGCTTCCTGGGAAGGAGCTGCTGTCTTTGGGCTCCAAGTGGTGTCTCTGTAGCAGTGCTCTGCTCCTGGGCTGACCCCTGCTTCTCTGGGGGAGGCATCAGTGCACAGACAGCCCTCTTGCAGGGACTGAGCTCCAGTCAGAACTGAACTGGGACCAAGAGCAAACGATATTCCCTAAAAAAGAAGTCCCCAGACAGTAAGCATTTGTTCTTTCTAACAAGTATGATTGACCTGGTTTTCTCTTGAAGGGAAAAAGATCTTAAAAATTCACTTCAGCTTTCAGCTCTTCCTAAGTGGGAATGTAATAGGACACTTAGTGCTTTCTGCGAGTCTGAGACCTGCAGTGAAGTCTCTGGGTATGAAACTCTAACACCGGGTTCCTTGTCTTTCCTGGCTAGCCTTACTCATCACTCCATGAGTTCCTCATTTGCAAATCACTCCTTTCATTTCCAAGTGTCCTTCTGATCCCCTTCAATGCATAGGATTCCTTTTACTTATTTTTACTTTCCAGTAAGCCAAACACTAAAATCTAAACGTGAACATAATGTTAACCCTGTTATGACCTGTTACAGGCCAAAAGAAAAGCCATGGGAATTACATAGCTAATGTTCTTCAGAACCTCATTAAAATCCAGGACAGCTGAATGCAGATGCTCACATGACCAGAACTGCAGGCATTTGCAACACTTCACATTAACAAAATTCCAGAGTACTTTATTAAAACATTGCAACTCCACCCACTCCCCAACACACCTCTGGGGTCTGTGAGCCTGAGGAAAGAAAGCATCAGGCAACAGAACTATTTCTGGTTCTGGCAGGCGCCCTCTGTTCCCTGATGAAGTCTTTGATTCCTGTAGCTTTTTTTCTTCTTTTAAATGCAGAACTTATGACTTCATACTTTCTTCCTGGGGCTAAGTAGTGCTGGTTCATACCCGTTACTGCACATCACCTTCCAGAATAAATAACTCCTCCTGTGAAAATAAAATACAAGCTCCTGACTCCTGTCATCTGGCACAGGTCCTGTTTTTATGGCAATTCACTATTTTTGGAAAAATATAAACATTTTAGGGAAATACAGCAACAAATAGCTGGCTTACTGTCTCACAGTTTGTCCCCAGGGCTGGACTGGATGGGGAACACCCAGTTTCTCTTACTAGAGGTCAAACCAGAGTTCATTGCTTCTTAACTGTTCCTGTGCCAGACCACAAGGCTGTTATCCATGCTGTTGAGAGCCTACTGCATCTCTGAGGGATGCTAAGGGAATTGTTCTATCCTTACTGTAGAGACATTGGATATACTAGGTCCATTAAATGATTTGAAATGGTTCCGAAAGTTTAAGTAATGAGAAGTGACCTTCTGGCAGTGTTTTGAGTGAGGACTGGGGAAGTGTCCCCATATACAAACATGTCCAAAATGTTGCTGTTTTCTGGGAAAGCCTTGTCCAATTTATCTTTGTAAGGTAAGCAATTAGTTAAATACTATAATTTATGTGCTTACTCACCCATAAGTGTGAATTGCAATTCCTTGCCTCCTTGACCCTAAAAAGATATATCTGGGTTTAATGACTCTAATTCAGCTGGTATTTTACCCACAGACACTGTTGGCTGCATCAGCATCTCTTGCATGACAGGGTAAGGGTACATTACCCCAGGAAAGCAAATCCAAACCCATACCTAGGAACAGATCCAGCACTGCTCTAGCCATGCTCCAGCATCCAACAACCTGAGCACTGCTGATCGAATCTACCATCAGCAATGTGTTTTTCGAGATCCCAGCTGTTACCCTGGGCTCATTAGGACGACTGGCATGCAAAGCTTTCAGGAGGGAAAGAAAGATCCTGTTTTCTGCCAGTTTCAACACTACTGCGTGATGTGTAGGAGGCAGCAAAGCATGTCCATAAACCAGCTAAGCAGGAAGAACAGCCAAATCTTTTGTGAGAGAAGTTCCCACTTTCAGCTGAGCAAAGGGACTAATGTTTCCTGAATGCATTATTTCTGACATTTAAAAATGCCTGGCTTTAAAACAGTTCAGTAAAACTTGGCTCTGTGACTGTTAGTATGAACTTCATCATTGATTTCAGCAGAGCCAGAATTTTATATAGACCCACAAATCAACTATAAAAATCCACCTATTTAAGCTTAGTACAAAATGTTTTTATATTCAGGTTTATGATAGAATATGGAAGACCACACTGCCAGTTTAGGTTGAGTCAGATGCTGAAAGCTCTTTTACATTTAAGACATGATACTTGGGAATAGGATGACAGCCCATACCATTTCACTCTTTAGTAGCACATAATAGAGCAAGTGCCACCTGTTACAAAAGCTGTCAGCGCTCTCTTTGGTGGAAGGGTGATTGAACAATGAAAAACACCTCTCTGATCCAGTCAGGATTTATGATTACATGCTGCTGACCACATTTTGGGGTTTAACATACATACATGAATTAAACATTAAACATACAAACATGAATGTATCTGTCTGCATCACTGACCTTTGCCCCTGAGCTAGCAAATTTATTTATTCCTTCTTTTGCCTGTGACATATTTTGCTTGCAAATATTTTATTCCATATCTCCTAACAAAGTTTCTTCTTCCATAATATTTCTTTTGATCACCTCTTTCATACACCCCATTACTGAGTTACCCCAAATCTACATGAAAGAAAATGTGCCTAACTCACCAGAAAGAAGTTAGATTTTTTTTTTTCCCAGTTATTCCTCTCCTCCCCTGTTGCCTAAGATTAGGAGAACAGGTTTCCAACCAAGCTGTGGGGGCAAGAGACCTAGTAGGGAACGGAGACCACTTCTTTTTGCAGAAGTGCCTAGGAGGATCATGCTCTGTTTAAACAGGCCTTCTTGCCATCACAGAAAGGATGCATATGGCTGGCTTCTGTTATTTTATTAAGGAGAGTATTTTTTCTCTCTCACTCGTAAATAAATTTTGCAAGTCCCCTGAAGGCTTTGGGTGAGTTGTGCCAGATGAACCTTGTTTGTTAGGATACTTAGCACAATTACCATAGAACACTTGTTTTGTTATGACAACATTTTGCATATGTACAATCAATTCACTGTAGTCAGCCAGAGCCTGAGGACTTCACTCTTTGCTTAAGGTTTGTTTCTGTTTGTTTAAATAAGCATTTGAGCCAAAGCAAAATGGAAATTCCAGCGTTTGATCAGGTTCTGGCAAGTAGCTCAGGGAGCTGTGTGGCAAACCAAGGAGGAGACTGCAGAGGCGCATTTCTACCCCATCACTGTCATGCTTGGAGAAATGAGGACGGTTAAAATGAAGGTGACAGAAGAAACTACTGCCCAAGGACTTTAAAGCAGGTGAGCTCTTAGGGTTATCTAGGTTCTCCCCAATGCCCTTAGCTAATCCTATGATTGCAGGAATTGAGCAAATAAGGTGCTTCTTGCAGGCTCAAGATGGAGCTGCCAACAGCTTATCAATGTCTCTCTTGTATTAGGTGATCCAGCATGGAACCTCATGTATCTGGGATGAAGACAGAAAAGCATCAGAAATAATAATACCACCTGCACTGGGTTTTATTTTGTGCCTAATCACAGGCACAGGGAAGTTCTTTCTCACTTTCAGCTCTGTGAAAATGTCACAAAATTTTAAAGCAGATTTTATTTGTTACTAACTTTTGGGTTTTAGAAATACTAGATTTTATACAGAGTTAGGAAGTACATACATGTAGTATCAAAGCACTGAAACCAGATAGAGTACTACTGCTATTCTGTAACATTTTCTTTTATATTAGTTGGGTTTGCAATTTATAGGTCTACAAAAACTACCTTAAAAAAATCAGAATACAAAGCTTCAAGTTATTTTCAAGATTTATTTTGAATCACTATGGAAAAACTCTATCAAAATGACAGATTTCAGCACACTGTTATTTTAACGTTATAAAAAACTGCTTACACTAGAAGATGAGTCAGTTAAAAAGTTTATGAAGCTGAAGCAGTTGTTATATTAATGTTGAGTTTTCTAAGGGGTGAATTCTTATTTGATAGAAACTGGCATGCCAACATGCCATCAACTGCAGCTGACAATCTCATTCTGAATGCAGTCTCCTAACTTGAAAAAGTATAAATGCATTCAAAAAACAATTAGAAAAAAAAATAATGCATGAAACACCATCATGAACAATTCCATAAAAAAGATGTAAGTTCTTAGGGTGTTCTTATAGCATGGATATCTGGGTACTAAGAGGTTTTACTGAAGAAAAATATGCTTGTCCTGTTCTGATAATATTCTGTAATCATTAAGTGCCAGCCACCGAGCAAGCATGGACTGAGCTATGTGGATCCTTGGTCTGGCACAGTTCTGTCATTCAGATATTATTTTACTCCTTCAAAACCGGCACAGTTCTGTCACTCGGATATTATTTTACTCCTTCAAAACTAACAACATGCTAGCTGTCGTCAATCACACAGTTCTCCTTCATATAGTAGAGACTACTGTACTTCTCAGATTTTCAAATGAAGATATGTTTAACTTTATCTACATATATTGTGTGAAATATAAAATGTGTGGTGCAAAATATTGCTGTGCTTTATTTCTGTAAAATATCCATTTAAGATACCCCAACTGACTTCAGTCACTGAGAAAAATGCATTTAAAATGTCTATGCTCTGACTTGCTTTTGCACAAGAAATCACATGCCACAGATGCACATTTTGTTTTCAACTACAAATTTCAGACTTTTTTCCTCCCTGCTAGGCATACTGAGCTACCACTGCTGAGTGGTGCAGGGGATTTAGCAGGCACAGTTAGAAAAGAACCCCCTGGAAATCCCATCAGTGTGTCAAGGCTGATGTTATTGATGTATATGGGGAGACTTCTCACTGCAACCCCTGCTGCTCCTTTAGAAACCCAGAGGATTGTTAACATGGTTAGAGAGAGTTCATGAACTCTGCTCTGTATGAATGCAAAGTATCTGGAACATTGATATGGAAGTGAAGACTCTCCTGCCTTTGTTTCTATTCATGTTCCTTTACATAATATTTTAATGATTAAGAACCAGGTTTAGCCCTCTGATATGCCTACTGATTTCTCTGAAGTCAGCTGATTGTTACCAAACATAGAATTTAGTTCTGAATTTTGAAAAAATTAAGTGATAAATTTCCCACCTCTTCCAACTTCATAGAACTTTCAAATAAAATCATCTCCTTTGGCTAGTGACATCTATTGTTGATTCAACTAGAAAAGTAGAAAAGACTACTAGAAAAAGAGAAAAGGAAGCTTAGAAGACACAGCACAACCCTGTGGATGTGACTTTTGTGCGGGAGGCATAAATACAGGGTAAGTTCCTTGCAGGGCATTTTTAACAGTGTTGCAGAGTCCACCAGGCAGGTGAAAGGCCTGATCCTTTCCAGCATCCCTAGAGTGCAGTGTGTACCACTGAGGAGATCCTGAACTAAATAACACGAAGCAGGGAATTAATTACAGCAGCAGTTAATTAATTTACACACCCAAGCCTCACTCAAGAAAACTTAAGGTTTTTGCTGGGCTAGGTCTAGCTCCTTCCAGCTGCCTCCAACAGCTGCCTCCACTGCCTTCCCTCCTCTCCTGCAGAGGGTCAGAAGAGCTTGTTAGACTGGGCCCCACTCTTCACCTGTGAAGTGCTCCCACATCATGAGCTGGCACCAAGTACTGCCTGAGAGCTTCTGGAAGGGCGGAAGTTCTACGCTAGAGCCTTACAGACACTTCATGAACTACCTGTTTATCTATTTGCAAGCATAGCTGAGATGCCCCTCACCATTTTTTTTTTTTTTAATATAGCTTTCTCTTTTTGACAGCTTGGACTCTTTTATATTCAATGGGTCAAATTCTAAGGAGTATAAAATTGATTTAGCTTGCATACAAAAGGTCATCTTACACTGTGCTCTGAATTTCAATTTCTTGGTACTTCAGAGTTACAGGATGAGTTACAAAATGTACAATAGCTACTAAATAATTTTAAACACCTTTTAGTTATAACTAATACAATGTTTACAGCTAGCATGCAATTAAGAAAACTGGTTGACACAGCTCTAGGCTGGTAGGTCACTTTGGGAGAGTAAATATATGCTGCATCAGGAGTCTGTTTTTTACCAGGGGTTTGTTCAGAGTAATAGCTAGGGCAGTCACTTAATTTTCACAGCTATCATACTGATTAATCTTTGAAAGATGATGAGACAGAGCTCAGACATGTAGAAAAGAGGCATTCTTGACTGTCCTCTCTACCATACCTTCTCATTTTGTTGGCTTACTTACTGTGTTTAGGTATGGGGAAGTTCAAATAAAAGGTTTTAGCCTGAGACTGTAACAAAATACTGAGATTTTAGATGTGGTGGTTGGTAAACATGGTATTTGATGTAACCTGATACCACATTTTCTCTGTAGTAAAGAAAATAAGTAAGAGATTTATTGACAGTGGCTTATGGACAGAGCAATTTGTTCAAACCAGATGCTAAAACAACAAGAAGCCTTCTGGCGCTGCCACCACTGAAGCCACAAGCAAAGAGCTCTTATCTTGGGACTGAAGTCTAACTATAAACACACTGCCTCTCTGCATCTAGAGAGCATGTAGCCAGAAGAATGCTGAGCAATATTGCCATTTCTGGTTAGCTTTGCCTAACGATAGCCACAATGTTTTTATTCTTTTTTTCAGTAGACATGTATCCAATGGCACACTCTCTTGGAGTGTAAACTTCAGCAGAAATAAAACACATTTCAACCAGCTACATTTTGGCATTAAACATAACATTTCTCTGCTTGTACTGTCAATGATCCTGTCATTTTTTTCCAGAGTGTTGTATGATATTGTGCTTCTGGGTCCCTCTATAACAACTGAAGTCAGGAATTCCCTTCTCAGAGTGAAGCCTTCATTGCTGATGGCTGTATTGACATGGAGATGATGGCTGAGGGTAATATGTATTGAAGGCGCATCAGTCTGTTGAGACTGGTAATAGTCATTCCTGAAATGTTAAAAATAATCCTAAATTTTTCAACATTTTTTCATGTTAGGACATGCTTTATTGGAAGGCATCATATTTTAAAGAGTTCAGGTCTGAATCTAGCTTTGTTTTATATGGGAGCAGATGTGCAGACTCCTGAATTTTTTCCTTGTATCCAGGTCTTTTTACTTGGTGAAGTAAATGAAAAAGGCATCAGAGTCAGATGTGACTGTAGGCTGTGTGGGATTTCTGTTCTTAGCAGTGCCAGTACACTCGCATGTGAGTTCCTGTCATGCAAGTCTGCAGCAAAGCCCAAGCTCAGCTTTCCTGGTATTTAAAAGGCTTCATTAGTCTCCAAGAAGGAAGAACCTACTGCTTCTGGCTGCCCAGGTAGACAGCTAAAAAGGACGGATAAGATATCATAAGAAGGATGCAGGTTCATTGAGGATGTGGTTTCATTATGTTTGCCAGCAGGAACACAAAAAGAAACCTCAGTTGTGCAGAAGGCTGTGAGTACAGAGAGAAACTGGAAAGAATCTAAGCCTCTGTTTTTCCTTCATCCAAAGGTGAAAGGACCACTGAGATCAGTGGCTTATGACTGAATATTGTTACTATCCCTTATCGTCAAGAATGTGAGATCTTCATTTATATATTATAACGTTCCTGGCTGTGGTGCAATTTTGGGGACTGGATGCAAAGTAATAGTCCTTTGTGAGGACACTGTTGGTTCCTGTGTATCCTCTTCACATCTCAGGGAGCAAATCTTGCATTAGCAGGAATATAAATGATCATTTCTGCTGCTGATGCATAAATTAGAACAGATCCCAGGTTGTTCATCAATTGTTCTAGAGCAATTCTTACATGTAGCAACATGTATTCACCCACGTGCTCTTGCTTGCTGCCTGGACAGGAATCATCCTTTCAATACACTTGAGGCTGAATGTCCCAGATACTTGTTTTACCAGCTTCTAGCTATTTGGTGGTCAGCAAAACAAGGGTTAAAAATAGGGTTCAGCTGTTTTATTGATGAATTTATGATTGTTAACTTACAAAATTAAATTACATAGTGAAAGGTTCAGTGGTTTGGAACTCTGAAATATAACTTTTATGCAAGTGTTTATTTCAATTTCTGATCAATAATTCTCAGAAGATGGCTTCATTTTTATTGCCAAGAGCTGTGTAATTATGAAGGGTATTTTCTTCAAAATAACCAGTGGTTCAGGTGATTTCTATCTATTTTTAAACACAATGTCTTAGTATGCACTTTACCTTATTATGGATGTCTGCCACTCATGCTTCAGTCCAGTGGAATTACTGGTGAAACTATGACTAATAAAATTGGTTGTGAACAAAAATTCAATAACAGCAAAGTTAATTACATGTTTACAAGAGTATAAACTTACAGTTTGATCAATATGTAAATTCTGACCTTCAATGGTCTTTTCAGCCTTCTTTTAAGCTTTTAGTCTTGCAAAGATTAACCTAACTGCCTAGAACTTCCTTTTATGAAGTTACCAGAATATGAGAACGAAGAACTTAAAATGGTGACTTTATATTTTCCAAAAATTTTAAAAAATACAAACTGATGATGCCGTGACTACTCATTCCTCTTACTAAATAGCAGCGTTAAACTGATACATATTTACTAACAAGAATAGCTCCTTAACATTTTTTGTATTTATTTTCATAGAAATGGTGTGATTAGCTATATTAACACAGCATTCTTGAAACACACTGTTTGAGACTCCTGACAAAAGTGAAGAGTTCTGTATAAAGGATGGTTGCTGAATCAAAGCATTTTTGAAGTTAACTGTTTCACAGAGCCTGCCAGATCAGTCTTAATATATTGATGATCATATTTCCCTGACCAAAAGACAATTTTTTATCTATCTTTCCTGAAGAGCATCTAAAGACACCAGTGTGCTTGATTTTATACTGTTTCTTCTATGGAACCCATTTCTCCTGCAGATGAAACAGGCATATCATTCCCTATTTAACATTACTATGGATAGTAATAAGCTTGATGCATAGAAGCTTTATTCAGGCCAGTCAAGAAAATATAGTTTTGGACAGATAACTTTCTCTTTAAGCTCTAATCTGACTTAGGAATGACATGTTGTTGGAGTGAACAATTTGCAGAATATTGCCAGCTGCACCACAAAAATTCTCTGAGAAGGACATTATTTCTCTCTAGACATTCATCATTTGCATGTTTGCTTGTCTGGTTTTGTGTGTTACATTTCTGTCCTCAGAGCCAGAAAGGAATTACGGTGGGACAGAAACTGAAGGAAGTTGTAGCTCAGAATGAATATATCCTATTGTGTAATATGAAGCTGTTATTTTTCTGAAGGATTTGTGGTTACAAAGCAAACCACAAGACCAAAGAAATAAGAGGCTTTCTAGCATGTCCAGACTAAATGGCTTCTACAGTAGGACATGTTCTGGTTCAGCACTTAGGCAGCTCTTAGAAAATGAAGTAGGTTCCTTGGCTAACTTTAAAATAACCTGCAGAATTTCATTCAATGTTTCAAAATGTTTATTCCCTCAGGAAGATTATATCTTTGATTTGCAGTAACCCAGAGAACGCTGGGAGGCGTGAAATGTTATGGCTTACCCAGCTGTAACTTTTGGCTTCTGCAGCTTCCCTCCATGTCCTACCATACCACCATGTTTAGACCTATCAAAAGTCCTAAATGTTCCTTCTCTCCTTTGTAGCAGGCTTTGTCAGTGTGTTAGAGAAGAAGTCCTGGCCCAGGAAGGTTTACTACTTCATTTTAAATAGCTATGAGAAACTACTTTTTCTCTTGGTTTAAAATGATATCCTTTGATACTGTCAGTGTTACCTACCTTAATGCCTCATGAAGTTAAGTCAGTGATTTCCTTCTTGTTAAGGTAACTGAATTACAGAAGAGAATAAACCACCCAAACATTGTAATTTGCTTCAGTATCAGCAATCATTTCAGTCCTGACTAAAGGGGGAATAATGTTGCACGGGAATAGCATTTTAAATGTACAAACTCAGAACATCATACACATCTAACACATCCTACAGGATCGTAGGTGGTCAGGTTATAACAGCATGGAAAGCTTACTCTAGCATCCAAACCAAGAGATACTCTTTAGAAGGAAGTGTAGTTTTCATGATCTGGAGCACGCCTTTTCCCCAGCGCTAGGGACATAACTGGGAAGAGACCCCAAGCAACTTGCATGAGGCATGTAATACCTTGCAGAACTGGCTGCAGCATTTCTGTTGATGAAAAAGCCAGAGCTGTATTATGACTCTCTGTTGGAGTATCAAGTTTTTAGTGTATTTTGTATGGTGTTTGTGAGATATGGCTAAAAAAGGCTTGGTAACATAGAATGAACATATATTTTGCCCTTGTTACTGCAACCTAATTATGATGCAGAAACCAAAAAGGGAGTGTAAAGTATCAGGTGACATACAAGAAGCGAACCTAGTGAGAATTACTTGGTCATTGAAATCTAAAAGTCAGGAAGGTTTCGATCTTTGGGCTCACCTATAATTTGTGCACCATAAATGTAGACTGAAGTCGTTAGGGACTTTGTAATGACAGTGCTGTCTATAACAGTATCATCAAGCAAGACATTGGCATAAATCATTGGCACTTTGCAAAGTGTCACTTCTGTCAACCTCCCAGTGATGTGATCTTTAGTCTTTCAAATCTATAGACTGGCATTTGGATCAGCTAAGCACCTAACATCCTGTCTTGCATATTAAAGCTGCTTTAGCCAATATCTAAATGCTGAAGTAATGCTTGCTTAAAAATATTTTTGAATTATTTGCATAATATAATCCCACTATTTTAAAGCTTTCCTTTAGGGCATAACTGTACAGTCTGTCCTCTGTTGATGGATTCACAGCTACCTTAATCAATAATAAAAAAATGGTATTAATTGAGGCAAGCAGCCCTATAAAATGATAAAATAGATGTTAAGAAAAATTAGATACTAAAATAATCCCAGTCTATAAAATGCTTTCAAAGAAATGCTGTGAAGGTTAAAGCCTCTCAGTTTGGAATTATTTTAGATGATACATTTTTATTATGGATAGAAATTGTGCTTGTATGGGTTGAATATGTAGACTAAGTAACATAGGTAAATTTAATAACATCTTAAAGTGGACAGCAAGCAAGGAAAACTCTCTTTTGCTGCTCCAATGAACCTCAAACTAGAGTAATGTAGCACCTCACTGGACAATACTGAATTCCTATTGGAATTGTCTTGCTTTAGCTCTGGGTGAGCTTTTAAAGATGATGTATTGGTAGTTGTGTAAGCACTGCTGGGTATGTTCCCAGCCCTGGATATCTGTTTGTGTTACTGATAAATTGTTACACAGTCCCTGCTATGGTCTTGTTCCCTGACTGTTGTCTCAAGAACACCGATTGGTACAGATGTTTTTGTAATGGCTGCCTGAAGCTACCAGAAAGCATGTGCAGAATTTGCAGGTGTCCTTGTGACTGCACTGAGATGACAAACCATAGTCACTCCATTATACTCTTCTAATCCTTTCTCAAGCTATTACTACTCAGGGTTGTATTTTGTATGAGATTTTAGATGAGTTTTCTCTTGGATTATGGGTATATTTGTTGCACTCTAAGAGCCTTTGTGCCAAAGCCAATCTGATTGATACACCTGCCACCTTATTAAAAAGATATTGCAGTTGCATTTGCATGCACAATTTCAGTCAAAGGCGTGAAATCATATTGGCCACAAATAAAATTACATGTAGGTCTATGAAAGTCAACAATTTCATGATTATCTATACCCAAGACTAAACTAGCATACTCACAGCCTAGAAGTATGTGACTCTTAACACTGTTTGGAAAAGGCTGTATTAGGCAAGTGGATGTTATTCTCTTGTCCACTGGCCTATGGAGGTTTTGGACTACTTCTAAAGTGTCTACACAAGGTTACTAAAACCAGACCTGTTTTCATTACATATAGGTATTTGTTGAAAAAATTGAAGAGGTTAAATAGAAGACAATGAGGTGTAGCAATTAGATTAACAGTAAGCAAATTCAGGTTGAGTTTCAAGAAAGATAGATGTGCTTAGATTTTAAAAAGACCTTTCAAAATTCTGGCATAGGTAGCTGTAAAGTCTCATTTGTCAGTAAAAACACAAATCTGAAAATATTATTTAGAATATTGTGGTGTATAAGCTCTTTGATGATCTGAAGTCCTATTGTTCTATATTCTTTGTCCAGGCATAACATAATTTTGGTTTATAGTTACCATCACAACAGAAGTGGACAGTATAAGAATGGCAACAATCTCACAAAAGCTTTGCAACAGTGAGAATCACAGATGGATGACCTTACAAATTGATTTTACTGTGTTTTTGATTGCCAAAGCTAATAAATGAGTAACTTAGCTGGGTTGTATCGATAAATTTGAAGCAAAATGGCTACAGCTGGACATGAATAAACAAACATGCTCAGAGTTGAAAGATTTATACCTCTTTTAGCATAAAAGCTGCCATATCTTTCTAGATACATTGAGGTCTTCAATGTCTAGCTTGGAAAAGCTCTTTTACAGGCAAGAGGAAAGAATAAGACTCTACAATACAAGCCTTTAATGATCAAAACTACAAGCAATATATGTAGTTTCTCATTTCAAAGACCAGAAGGTCTTTTAAAATTAACTTGGAGATACAGTAAGAGCGTCATCCATCATCCACCTGAAATTCAAAGGAGAAGACCCACTTCCACCATTGTTATTCGACGTTAACATATTCATAGTATATGTCCTAGATTTCTTTTTCTGTCTGTGTTTTTAAGCTGAATGAAGTCATAGCTCTCTGTAAATACCAGGAAGGAAAACTGAACTAACACTTCCATTTCTGCTTACCAATATTGTTTTGTCTGTAAGCTCAAAAAGACATTTTCATATTTGCATAACTTTTTCTACCGTGCTATGTTAAGTGATGAGGGTTGAGACAATATGTGTGTATCTAAAGGGATAAGAAAAAAGAATTACAAAAATTATTTCCATCAGATATTTGACTAGTAATTAGAAACAAAAGAAGAAACCTTTAGCAGTGAAATTAATGACTGTCTTGCGATAGGCTGTATGGGGTCAGAATTTTTTCCCCTAGTATGGGGACAAGAGTAAGAAATATAATTGCACAAATCATAATGAATTCAGGCTTAAGTCTGGAAAATAAAGAGCTGATACTCCAACCCCATTTCTAGTCTCTCCTTAGCTACATGTTTTATCTAACCAATCAGAGGCAAAAGACAGGCTCACTAGATTTCATACTTAACATTTCATTGCCATGAATAAATTTATTACATCCAAGGCATGGACAGAGGAAGGGTCTTGGCGGGAAAAAAACCACAAACTCACCCTGCCCTGATACTCCAGCTCTTCCTTATAATGGACACTGCATGAAAAGAGCTAAATGATTTCACCAGATACTGAGGTCAGTGAGCTAAATTCTCTGCTCTTACACAGTGCCACTACAGCATAACTGCTGAAGCCATTTAAGTCAGACCAGTGGAAAACTAGTCTAAATGAGAATGGATCTGTCTCAGGAAGGAGGCAGGAAGCTCAGCAACTCAAGAAATGTGTATCTCCTACAGCATAGCTTCTTGGCAGAAGGGAGAATAACATTAAGGGAAGTTCCACTTCCTTTCAGGTTTATATGCACTCTCCCACTTAACACAATGTGTTTTTTTCCCTATCTATAAGCAGCAATAAGTTCAAATCAAACTCAGTAGTTCAAGCACAATTGCTGCACACCTGCAAAAACCCAATTACATTAATTCAGTGCTGGGAGACGCTGAGTGGCAGGGTAGCCTTATATCACTACAGGCATAAATTTCTTCAAGACAGAGCCTGGATCTCTTTGTAGTGCTCAGATGGACAGGCCCTCTCTGTGGTATTTCATCTGTCTGCAGAGAGCTTTACTGATGGGTGTGACCACACTTGAGAGCACGGTTGCTTGTTCTCTCTCTCCCTCCCCAGTTTGCCCCTTTTTTGGATTTTATCTGCTTTCAAAATACACTGAGATTTCCTGCATCTTCCTTTCCATCTATTGTGCATGATATTTCTACTTTCTCAGTTGCTATGATGCAGACAATTCCTCTCTCTGCTCTCCTCTTTTGCTCCCAGGGCAAGAGTTTGGAGAAGCAGCATCAGCAACTGGCCCTTCCCAACATCCAAGATTCATCTGGCCTGGAAGAAGAAGACAGCAGTAGTAACTAGTAACTTTAGTAACTGTGGGCATAACTGTAGGTGATAAATGTTAAGAGGTCAGCTACCAAAGTTGCTAATTTAACAGGTTGCTGTGCCGGTTTCCCATTCTGGGACCTTCACTGAGTTCTTACTGCTTTTCAGGAAACTGGGCCTGGCTTTCCCAAGATTTCTGTTATTATTTAATCAAGTATTTAAATTCGTGTACCAGTTCTAATACAAGGTGTTATTGCTTATGATTTACCAGGGAGGCTGACTACCTGGGATATAGTAGACAGTAATGATTCATCCCCTTAATGCCTGGTCCTAAGTGGGACATAGTTGTAGCAAACTAAAATATCTTCTTATTTCCTTTCTTTCTGCCTCTGTCACCAACAAAATATTCTTTCTCACCACACTTAATAAGGAGCTTTCACCTGATATGAATTTTATACCTAGTATTATTTGTGATGCTCTGTGTGTGTCCCAGTCCTTTTGTACATTTTGTCAATATAGCTGAAAATGCTTCAAGCCTGGATGTCACTATGTGTTTGTAGAACAACATAACCTGTGCTGGTCAGGACTGCAGGGTGATACTGCTGTAGTTAATTGACTAGCTTGACTCTTTAGTAGCAAATTGGGTTTTGTACTAATACTGAGTCATTCTCAGGACTGACACATCTGAAGGAGTGGAAAATTCCTTTGATCTAGCCATTGTAATCAAAACAGTGCAAAAGATAAATTTAAAAATGTGTTATATAGTTTAAAATTATAAATCATAATAGTGAAGCCTGACTTTTAAAGGTAAAGATGTAAGGGGTACTTGTGCTTCCTAAAGTTTCAGGAAATGGTTCTTCAGCTTTGCTTGAAGTATTACTTACCCTTTACAACTAGTATCTGGTAAAGGAGCTTTGAAAAGTGTTTGCATCCTTAAAAACTTATCAGAAAACATGTGTAAAAATACTCAGAGACAATGCACACAACTGTTCCTTATGGACTTACGATGACAATATGTATCAAACACTCAGCACATATCTAGGCAGCAGCTAAAGTTCAGCTACTCAACTTTAACCCCCAAGAGGAGGTCAACAGGAAAAAGGAATGCATGTTAAAGCTCACACCGATGTTAAGTGAGATTCCTTCAATGGGGCTTGAACTCCTACTCGAGATAGCAGCAGCAGGACTGAGTGCCTTGGAATGCAAATCGAGCTTGTTACTCAGCATCACAGGAGTCATAAAAGTTCTACATCAAAGATACAGATACAGGCTGAATTTTATCCGAGGGGTATTTCACCACCTACCCAACGGCCAGCTTCCAGTCTGAGACAGTGGCAGGGAATACTTTGAACTACTCCTGCTGATTAGACTTCCTCTGACTTCACAAATACTTTATCATTGTTTGTTCCACTAAATTAACAATAGAAATGCAAGATCTTGGAATACAGACCTCATGAAATGCTCTCAAAGATGAAAATCCTTGCACCTTACAACCTGCATTGTTATTGAATGATCTTTCATTTTGAGTCTTTCATGTACAATTAAAAAAAAAGAAATCTCATTTCTGAGTGTTGCCAGACTAAATACTACTGACCATGAGATGACTCCAAACTATAGTGATTAATTTAAAATAATTTAGCTACCCTGCCTCATCTGCAAGCATACAAAAAAAACCAGCAGGGGGACATGTATAAGAATGGTACAGGTAACAAAACTGCCTCAGTTTTTGTTGCTTGTTGTTCAAAGTTCAAAGCACATGGAAGGGCCCAGCAAGGAACCATAGAGTTCACATTTTATTAATCTCTTAAATTAGGGGGAAAGATGTACCAAGGAAGTGAAGAAATTCAGATAAATTGAAGTGATATAAAGTGGAGCAATAAAATTCAAAATAGTGAAAATTTGCATAAAGTCAGGTGTATTACTGTTAGTAGATCAAGAAATTGAATGAAAGAGAAAATAAAACCATGCAACAAAAGGCGCACAAAGGATTAAAATAAAGAGAGTGGGACAATGGGTTTTTTCATGGTACTGGCCACACAGGCTATAAGTTATAAAACAAGACCAATGAAAACAAGGCCCAGCAGCTTGGACACTTTTTTTTTTCCTTCTTGTGATGAAGATAAAAGAAGACATACATCAATCAGATTTCTTCTTGAATTCTGGAATGTTTTAAGACACTGCACTGCAGAAAGAGGTACAAAACTGCAGACAACAGACAGGTGAACTGGAATGTTCATGGAGGAAAGAAGATCTGCACCTTTGGTCTTTTATTTCAACCTTTTTTTTTTTTACTGCTTGTCTTTGTACTGTTTTTGCTGAGAGAAGTTTACCCACTGTTTCCTTCCATGTCGTTTTCCGTATGTGTCCTTCTAAGGTGTGAACTTGACCCTTCATGCTGATCACCCTTTGGTGAAGGCTGTCCTGCCATCACCCATACACAATGCCGGTGAGTACCACCATGCAGCTGGCCCTAATAGAGCAAATAAAACCATGGGGAGTCTGAAAGTGTGCCAAATCTGCCCTCACCCAAGGAAGATGTTTTATTCTGTGCAGTTGTTTCCTGGTGAATCTATGTGCTCTGCTTCTTCTGCAATATTCATTAACACAAGTCACTCGTACAGTAAATATTTATTTAACTTTAAGATTTATATAGTGTCTTTCCCTACAGCATCTAGGTGGTATTTGCAGAAATTAAAAACATAAGTTATATGAAGCTTTCAATAGTGTTTTGCATTAAATCGCTACTGTTGTCAGAAATAAATCAGCTATATTGTCATGAAATGAAATAAACCTAACAATACCCAAACAAGCAGAAGTACAAAATCAATCAAGCAAAAGCTAACCAAATAAATGTGGCTTGCATAAATAAAAGCAAGAAAGATTGGCTATCAGCTACATCAATGAAATACCTAGACATGAATGAAAGCAGGCATCATTAATCTGCATTGATTGCACTTGTTTGCTGGGCCGTGCTTCCTATCTGACCTGAACACCCGCTGGAAGCCATATTGCTGGTGTTACTTGTAGGCAGATGTCTGTTTGTGGCAGAGCCGGTGTTAAAGGCGAGCGCTAGGTTTAGGAATGTGAAAGGGGAGCATTTTTCTGTGGCAGTAAAGGTGGTTTGAAGGGTTCCAGTCTTGTTGATGATTTTCTCCTTTGTCTCTCTGTCCATCACTGCAGCAGTTGCTTAAGGGCAGCCATCAGTGCGATTTTGCTATATGGTCAATCGGTGAGTTGTTTTAGATTAAATACCTCCAAAAGCACTATTAACAAAGAAAGTCAGAGAGAACAGCAAGCTCCTTCAGTCATTGCAATGACCCACTTTAGGCCGCAGTATCAAAAACCAGCTATACCAGCATCACTGAGAGACCAGTGACCTCTGGGAGGGAGAGGAAAGGGAGAAGGAGATGCTGCAGAAAGCTTTTCAGTTGGCTGTCCTGCCAGGGAAAATGTTGGTGCAACTACAGACCAAGTTAGGGAGCCATGCCAGTCTCCATGGTAGCTGTGGGAGAAAAAGAGACCTTTCAATTTCCCAAGTCCCTCAGATGTCTGAAGGTGACTGTGGTCAGTCACAGACACAGTGCCACATGTGAGCTTCTGTTTTAAACACTCCCCACATCATTGCTTTAGTTTTGCTTTTAGCATTGGGCTACATGCTCAGCCCCGGGGTAGGGTGAAGCGCTTAACCCACTGACTTCACACATCCAAGTTAGGAAGGCTGCAGTGAACAATGGCTTTCTATTTGCATACATTGTTGCCACAGGTTTCCTTTAATCATGGATTTCTCCCATAACAAAATACACAAAGAGAGGGAGGAAGCCTGGATCTGCCACAGTGCTTCCAACTGAGCAGCTCCCAGTGAAAAATGTCAGATTTACCAGGTGCCTACATGGAAAGCCAAGCACTCTCAAAACCCAAATCCACTCTCAGAGCACCTTGTGCCCCATTATCAACACTTCAATTTTACCTTTACACCATCTGGTTATTTAAGTTCTAAAGTGTGCTGGGTTAAGGTTGGTTTTCATTTGTACCCAGCCGAAGAAATAACATTATTCATCTCTAGAAGAGAGCAAAACCAAATCTAGACTAGTTTCACTTGAATATCTGTCCTGCAGCCATGACTCTCCCTGCTTGCATTAGGTGGGATTTATTTTTCCCTTTGTGAAGAAACAGTGGTTTGACTTATGGTATTACTTAGTGTGATTATAGTAGAGCAGAGATAGTAGACCAGCTGGTATTACACCAATTTGGTAAGAGATTCAGATATGAACAAGTATACCTTAGAACAGCATTTTCCTAGCTTTCTCCTTTTAGTACCACATTGTGCTATTTAAAAGATCCTTTACAAGTCCTTGCTAAGGAAACCCATCTGCATCATTTGCCCCTTTAAAGACCATCTTTAGTAAAATGGGTTTCACGGGCAATGTAACGAGGGTTTCATATGAAATTGGATTTTTTTCCTCACTTTGTTGTACAAAAGGTTAAAATTTATTTCTGTTTGATCGTGCTCACCTCAAAGATGTCCCCTGCAGGCTCTGTCTGTTGGCAGTTAACATGGGTTTAAAGAATGCTCTCTAGGCCATTCTGCAGCAAGAAAGTAGTAGGTCTTACATGGAAATGCAAACAAAACCTTTAAAGCTTTTGATCTTCTTGGGGACTTGATGAAATCTCTTGAGCAAATTTAAGGATTACATTCAACAGCAAATATGTACAAGTATAACAAATTAACTGTAAATGATATAACCAATCTAAAATGGAAGTATAAGACATTACTGTCTTATGGCAGTATTTGAACTTTGTTTCACTGAAACTCAAGGATATTTTAAAAGCAATGGTAAATGACTATTGACTACAAATATTCATTCAAATGCAAAGGGGAATTGCTCTGGGGTTTCTTTTCCTTTAATCTCCTTCTGATTTGATCTAAGCACATCCTTCTAACCTTAATGCAGAGGGGTGGGAGGGAGTGGGGGGGACGAGCTGTGAAATTCATACTGCTAATCCCCTGAGGACTTTCTAATCAGACAAGAGCCACTAGGGAGACAGTTTCCTAAAGGTCTTTTGTTTCTCCTCATGTAAAGAACACAGAGAGCAGGTACTGCTGTGCATAGTACACTGAGACTTTTGCATGGTAAAACAAAAATGCTTTGAAAGGCAGCAGGATTACCATATCTTCTTGTACTAATTGTCATTCAAAAAGGTGACCTATAAATTTCCCCCTGCTTTGAGCAGAGGTGGTGTGGTGACCTGGTCAACCCAGGTTCAAGTGTCATTGATTGGATGATGATGGACAAGGAAGAGTCCTTTGCCAGACATGAATCTACTTGACATTTCACTCATCAAGCACCTTGGGTTTATTTTCTAAATCAGCCTTTTCTTACAGTTTAGCAACAGTGGCATGCACAGGCACATCATCGTGTTTGCATCTGGTCACAGTTCTTGGGAGCAAGCACAAAGGAAGAAAAGCCTATGGATAATTTTCAATTCACATTACTTTTAAATGAATGGGGTGAAGAGCAGCCAGGACAGAAACACTGAGAAACTCACATCATTAGGAACTTCAAAAGAGGAGGACTGCAGAGCCTCTCTTGCAGCATCATCAACTAATTTGTCTTTCCTTTGGGAATACTTCTGTTCAAAACGCTAGAAAATAATTCACAATCATGATAACGGTTTGAGAAAAAAGTCAAAGCGATCACCTTAATCAGGCCCTTTTGAAGTTAAATGTACTCCACTTCAAGACAAGTAAAGTATTCTTATTATAGGCAAACATTAAGCAGATGATGTACAGAAGTCTGCATCTTTCACTACTCTTGTGTTTACAGACAGGATTACAAATCCATGTTCTCTATTGAAATCATGCAATCAAACCTTTCAAACTTGCGGTTTAATTACTACTGCTTCCTGAGATGCTTAACAGGTTGCAGACATTAAGACGCAGTTTTAACATCTGCCTTTCCAGTTAGACAGGCATAACCTTGAGTGTGAACTGAGTAGGAGTAGCGTATTGGCATTGAACAGAGTGTTTTGGCCATACATAAAATGTGTCACTTGAACCAAATTGCTACTGAAAATATGGTACAGTCCCCCTCTCCTTCCCATGCCAACAGAGGTGTAGTTTCATTATGACAAAAGTGCTTCATTTTGATATGAATAACTGACATCAATAAAGTGGATGTACTACAACACTCCTCCTGCATCAGTAGCAAGGAGCATGTCAGCCTAGCCACTTCAATATAAAATATTGCCAGAACAGGCATGACTGTGTGTTCAGGCCTGCTGGTAGTCCACCCCAAGGCCATGAGACACAAAATAGCCTGGGGGAGTCAAAGGGAGCAGAGCACTTCTGCTTATCAGGAGGTGGCTCAGTCCTATCAAGCAGACTGAGCCCCACCGAGTGCAAAGCCTTTTCAGCACTGATTTGCTCTGTCAGAATGACAGGCTTATCTGAGACCTCCCCATGGCTGGCTAGGAGAGATATCCGGGGTCTGGTGCATTGAGGCACCACTCCTTCCTTTGCAAACTTACCACCAGGGTTGAGCTCCCATGTGCTATCATTCCCAATAATGACAGCAAGTGGTTTGGCTAGCTATACCACGCTGTCAAGGCCCTATGCTCGTACAGTATGAAGCTCTGGATACAACCGGTTCAAATTTGCAAAGAAAATGTTTGTTCACTACAAAAAGCAGCTTTGGTTCAGCTGAAAAAATGGACAAATTCATGCCAAGTTTAATGACTTTTTCTTTTCCCCTAACAGTTAAAACACTTTAACTGCTGTTCAAGAATGTTTTAATTTTTCCAGAAAAGAGAAGGTCTCTTCCCCAGAAACCTCTCTCCCCTAGACCCTGGTATCTGAATGAAACATCTTCATTATACAAAGTTGATTCTTGTTTTTTAAGGGTGAAGGATGTAACTTCACCGTGAAAACTGAGAGTACTTTTGTGTGAAGCAATATTTCCATTCAGCTTGCAGACTGTAAAATCAGTTTTCTCAGCTCTACTAATGTGAATACCTGCTCTTCTACTAATACAACATGATAAAAAAGATCTTGAAAGAAATTAACAATTCTGATATATGCAAGAATACAGAAAAATGGTGTTTGGCACATACTGTTGAGCAAGCAAAGACTGAATATTAGGTATGAGATGATGGAAGAGCAATGCAGGAGGCACTGGCACTGCTGATTTAGCTGCATAATTTAACAGGTGAAAGAGAGATAGTGTCAGTTCCCTGGCTAGTTTTGCATCTGTCTTTGGTAAAGTGCATATTGTCCACACAAACTAACGGGAATCCATGAAATATGGCTGGGCAGAAGTAAGCTGCAAGCCAAATACAGCAGGAGGCAGTGATTTGGGAGCATCAGGGCAGAAGATAAGCATGTCCTTGGCAAGGGCCCATGAATGTTTTTTATGAGGACAAGCCATGAGACCCCATCATGTGGATAATGGAAATTCCTTGCAGGACAGATGAGGCCTCCTGTTGTACAGGCTGGTGTCTGACTGTTCCAGCAAGGGCTCAGCATGGCCCTTCCTCATGCAGATGCACTTATAGTATTTTCCTCCTTTACGTGACTGATAATTTCCAGGATTACCTCAAGAACTTAATATATCTGACACCTTTATCCACCTTTCAGACTAGGATGAATCAGCTGGGAAGCTCAGAGAAGAAGGAAGGACAGGCAGATGGGGGCCTGACTAGTAAGAAAACAGACAGAAAACATGATCTGCTTCTTTTAGCTGCTCTTCATGGACAGGCTAGCAACCACCTGGGATCAGTCCACCACAGGTGACAACCAGCCACATAGAGTGATCCCACCACTTATCCTAAAAGCCATGCACTGTTCTCCCCTTGCCAGTAGGTCATGTCCATCTTCCTCAGCTTCTCTTTTTGGTCATGTGTTGGTTTACTGAAGAATACCCATAACCTAACCCCAAATCTAGTTTAAGCTTCAGAGCAAATTTGCTATTTTAAATCTCTACATCTTTGAAAAAAATGGCATGTCCTGGAGTATTATGTAAATATTGACCATAGCAAATAAAAATAAAAACAGCAGAGCAAACCTGGCTGAAGGTAAAGCAGACATTGCAAGGAACAGCACAGTCTTAGATTAAGCGTGCACCATTTTTCTTGAGACATATTTTTATTGATACAGTTTAAAGAAATTTTCAAATGAAAAGCCATAATTAGAAAATGAATAAAACTCAGAGCACATGTTTGAAGGTATACAGCACCCCACAGAGAGTTCTTTCTTTGTTCCCCTTTCCTCAAAGCCAGCTTGTGAAGTGGCATTGCAACCTGACTGCTCCTCTATGATTTTTTGCAAGTTCAGCCAATAAAAAGCTAGGAATTTCCCATCTTTGGTTATGAAAAGGAAGTTTCTGAGATTGGAGTCACTGATAAACTGAATAACCCCTCTCAAAATTGCCTTATTACTTCCGTCTCCTTCCCCAAGCTTTGAGCAGAATAAAATATTTATATGCATCCTGGCAACAGCCCAACTCAAAAATATTATACAGCTGGTCCTATTGATTTTGAGTCCTGTGGAATAAATGTCTACCCATGTGAGTAATGGAGACAGAAATAACAGTCAAAATTATAATATTTAAAATTTGTGTTTTAAATATGTATAGGAATTCTCAAGTAATGAGAGTTTGTCTTTTTGTTTTAATCACAGCTGTAATACATGGTCTTATCCTGATTTTAAATCTTCACAGAATAATCCTGTTCTTGCTAAAGGATATGCCTGTCTGATGGCAGGAAGCAATCTGGTTTGGACCATTTCTACATGCATTTCCTTAATAACAGCTATTACAATATTCTGGATTTGAGACAGGCTATACAGCTTTCTTTCCTTTGATTTTATCCTTTAGATTGTAGCATAAATGCTATTTAAAACATTCCGCTGTCTAACTTTAGAACAGAAACTATGTCTACATAAAAGGGATTTTTTTAACTTGCTGAGAAAATTAAAAAAATTCAACATCAACTAAACTACAAATGAAGCCCAGGGCACTTGCTAAGTACACTTTGCTTTTTAAAAAAGGCGTATAAACAATAATCTTTCACAGCAAGGCTGCACTTAAATTCATGTTGGGAAAATGTATATGAATTCTCATGCTCATGAAATGAAATGATTCTCAGGACTGGTTTGTCTGAGCAAGCAGAAGCTATATGAGCTTTGAAAGGGAAATTTATCTCGAGGAAAAATTATTTTTGCCAAAATGATTAAGTATTTGGGGAGATGACTGTCAAAAAAGAACTGCAAACTTTCTTGGTTAAAACCTTTATTGATTAAATTCCTGTGAAAATATTCATAGGACAAAGCCATGAACACATTTTCTATTCCACAATGCAATGAAAAAAAAATCAAATATATCAAAATAACATTATGGGTAACTGTAAATTTCAGTCAGATCTGATGATACAATAAATTTCATGTGTAGGAGAAAAATGAGGGTATTATACTTAGGAAACATATACTTCCTAATGTTACATTTAGGAAGCATACATTTAAAAAAAGTATTTATTCTCTGAAAGGATTTAAAAGCATTTTTTAGAAATGTAAATTAGGCATAAAATGGTGAAAAGCTTTTTTTAAGGCCTTTTTGAAGCAGTTGTAGATACGTGCTGTTCTCCATTAAGACTCAAACCAGAACAAAGCATAGGACAGGAGGTGTAAAGGGAAAGAGGTATATGAAAGATTTGTCTTCGCTCTTGCTATAAAACAAGAAAGCCAGTTCTTTCATCAGATTTTTGTCAGTGAGCAGAGGCACAAACTCCCCTCCTCCTGCAGCAGGCCAGGGTCTTGATGTATAGTTCAACTGCACAAAAGTTTTGAAAAATCCAAGCAGCACCTTTTAAGAATTATTGTGTAAATGAGTTTACCAGGATTATTACAGAATGAAGGGTCATCATCTAGCCTGGAGGCAACTACCAACCTGTGTAAGAGGTCAGATCTGATTCCCTGTGAATTCCTGAGATGTGCCACTGTATTTGTATTTCCACTATGAAATCACATAGCTTTTATTTGACTGGAATCAATAAATTGAAAATACGTTATTCATCTGAATTACTACTTAACATGCGATTTTTCAGCAGAAGCAACAATCTTATATCAGTGTGTGTAAACATTCAGTGACTATCTCTTAAGCACTAGCAGAGAATGTGATAATGAAGTGCCTGCTATTTAGATATCATTTCCTTAGTAACAAAGTTACATGGAGAAGACTACTCATAGCTTGGAAAGAGGTTCTTATTTTTTTATTACTAGCAAGGTTTTCTTTGATTTTCAGACTTTCTAAAGATCCACACCTTCCTAAGGAAGTCTGCTGAACAGCCACCTGGTCCTCAGCTGTTCTGATGTTAACACCCACCACGGCAGCCTGTGAAAAAGCTAATTCTTCTTTCGTCTCAGGAAATTACTGAAGGTAGCAGGCTACCCACAATTTGAAGACTTGAGAAATTAAAATACTTGAGAATTTCTGATCTTGGGGAAAATAAGGCTAAGTACCTCATTCACATTTTTATCTGATTTAGAAAAGAACAATCAGGAGACTGGGAGCTGGAATATTTATTTCCATTAAGTTTTATCTCATCTTGGTTTAAAACTGGTGAATCCTGCACAGAGGAAAGACCATTTGTCCATATATCAACTAAGAAAAGTTCACCTAGTCAACACTAACTACTGTAATCGTCCCCTATTTGTAAAATTAGGCTCAGCAGTACTTGAATGAAAAGATTTTAAGGATAGGAAGTGGCATTTAGAAACAATGCCATTTCTCCAAAATCAAGCTCAGCCCTCCTGCTTGTCTAGAAAACTGCTCCTTCTCTGGCACTGACACCATCCTTGACTTAAAGGCCATTAAAGGTCTCACTCAACAGAGCACATAAATATAACCATATGGTACAAAGAAATGGAGTCACTGCAGAGAAAAGAGACGAACAGCCTGTTTTCAAACTCTCCCTGGTCAGAAACTGCTGAAAAGCAAGTGCAGCTTAATCTTCATCTAGAGCCGTACCTCTCCAGGGAATCTGAGGCTCAGTTGGTTTCTGCCCACAGTACAACCATCTAAAGGGATGTCGTGACAAATGAGAGGTGAAATGAAGTCGACTGATATGCTAGCAGGCTGACAGCACACAGATTTGGTCAATCATGGAAAAAAGAGATTGCACTGCTGCACACTATTTCAGCTCAGAATAATTAGTTTCAGAGACATCCTTTCCAAAAAAAAGGAAAATTTTGACTGCAGACAGAATCAGTTTGTAACTAGTGTGTTGACCACTTACAAGGCAATTGAAAAAAAAAAGTTTTAGTACAGTTTGTGACACCCCAGAAACAAACATTTTTTGAGTCTAAACATTCTTCATGTAGGAAATATTAATGAAACAGCCATGCATGTTCATACCCATTTCACTGGAGACAGTGTTCAAAACCAGCTTGTGCTAAAAATTTTACCAAACTTAACTGGCAAAGATCACTGGAAAGTTAGTTTATTTTCCTTGAGAGGTTAAGCAAAGTGAAATCACTAGGAGCAGTATAAACCTCCAAGGCCAAGTTATTACAAGAACTTTCTACCTCTCCTTTCAGGATATTTTAGTCTATAAATTGCACAATTCTGCTCCCGTCATCCTGCAATGTCTGTCTGGATTGTGCAGTCTCTGATCAGACAAGTACATCTGACAGTAATTTGTATATTTAAGGAGACTACAATGTACCCTGGAAAGATGTGAATTAGCAGGACAGAAGACAGCTGCCCCAACAACTGTTTCACCCTCTTTATGAGCTTACTGCAATGCCTGTTTTCACTTCAGGAGCCGTACTAGCTACGGCACTATGTTTTTCCTCTTCTACGGTAAGCATTTTCTCTCCTGTTCTGCCTTTGAGTGAGGAAAGAGCTCTCAGATAAAAGATGAAGTTTGTACTGCAGTTCCTCTTGCCTGGTCATCTGCAGCAGAGCCACACAGGTGGAGAGTTCCAGCTTTTCAGGACAGCTAATGTTATTTATGCTGCTTGTCTGGCATCTCCAAAAGTGGTCTCTAAGCAGGCTGTGCCCATCTTATACCCCACAATATGAACTTTTTACAACAAGCACTTTCTTAACCACTCCCTCAGACTTCATTGCTTAGGCTTGATCAGGATGGATGCAAAAACATAAGCAGGTGTCTTATGAAGACATTTTATTTGAGGGGAGGCAGAAGTGCAGCAGTGTCCTCAAAGGAGAGAAAAGGACAGGTTTTCCTACTGCAGAGACAAAGATGGTTCTTATTTGATAAGATATCCTTGCTCTTATTATATATTTCTGTTTATCTTCCTCTTCGTGTCCTGACAGGAAGCCTGGAAGAACAAAAAACTCCACAATACAAGTGTTTCTTCCTGCTATTTCTGCTTCAGGGGCTTGCATATTCGGACTGACCCCACCAGCTTACTGCTTTGGGAGAGGAAAGGTGCTGGAGCTACCCACAGACTTCCCTCAAACTATGTTCCCCCTGATCCCTGCTTCCTTCTAACTGCTTGGGATTTATTTCTTCACTGAGTATTGCAAAGTTCACCGGTAAACCTTTGAGCCTTTTGCTGAAATATACTCCTTTCAATGACACAGACAGGTTTTGTTAAAAAAACCCCAAAATGTATCTGAGGAAAATTTTCTCTTGCCTGACTGAAATTTCTGAAGAGAATTCCTTTTTTTTTCTGTGTTTATGCCTATCCCCACCAAACACTTCATATTTTCTCTCATTAGTGGAAGATTCATGTGATTTACGGCCACCCCCAAATGATCTGGTATTCCATCATAAATTTTACCTGAGCAAATGGCTCCTTAGAAAAAAATCTCTGCAAAGCTTTCATTCTAAACAAAACAAAATAGGACTGCTCTCTCTTTTTAGTTTTTCAAGCTGAAATAACTGAGCAGGTGGTAGACTTAAGCCTTACAACCCAGGATAATGAACTGCATTTTCACATTATGTGAACAGGGCAGAAGAACCCAGTGAATGAGAAAATGAATAATTTCTAGGAATCCACACCCTATTCCTCTCACAGACATTGTAGTCTATAGCAATATCTAGGCAATTTCTGTTCTCTTTTTCTCCTGTTCTAGTTTCATCCTTGAATACTTTTGAAGCAGGAGATACTCAAATGCCCAACTGTTTGTTTGTTTGTTTGTTTTTTAAAGACAAAATACCTCCTGTCACTGTGCTTTCTAACAGTCAAAATAAAAATTAGGTGATATTAAGAAAGAAAAAAATACTCAGCTATGTTTATAGACAAATCTTGCTCTGAGATTCTGTCAGTATCTTGCTAGATGCGTCTTGACTAAGTGCTGCTTTAAGAAAATAAAAATTAAGAAATCATTAAAAATGTATTGTATCTGTTCAATTCAAGGCCCTAGTAATCAACTTCAGACCCCCAAGGTCACTTGGCCAGCTTGTGATTACAACAGCAACTTCAGCGCTCGGTATTGTCCTACGGCTGTGGCAGGTCAATGGAAAATGTTCTTTAAACACCATAAGCATCTGATTGTGCAATACCTAAATCAGTGTCATTGATTATTCACAGTGCTGGACCGCTCAAAGCTGGGGAAGTAATTAGGGCTTTTTGTGTGGATTATTCACTGAGAAAAGGTCAAATAACTACAAACAGTGTCAGAAAACAGGAGTCACCAAGGACCTCAGCCTCCGTGATCAGTTAAGAAATGCTAAAGCAGGGTTTGATAATGATGTGCTTATGCCAGGTTCTACAGGATTTGATCATTCTGTCATAGAAATCCAATGAAGCATGAGTGATGGCTACTTTTTCCTTTGAAGCTTGCCTCAGGTCCCTGATGCCTGTCAAGCAAGTTTGTCAGTGAAAGTTGACTGAGAAGAATTTAAAAGGCAGTTTTTGTTCCAAGGGGAAACGTACATATGTATATGTATATACGTGTGGGTGTGTAAGTAAATGACTGACCAGTCATTTTAGACACATACTTCCTAATTTAGATCAATATACTTGTTTTGCTCCATATTTTTGTCTTCCCTATACAAAAACCTGCATTTGCCAAAGGGTCATGCTGTATCATCTCACAGATCTTTTATCAGAATACACCTCCCAACTCTCCAAATGGGAAGTCTGTACAAAGAACAGCCTTCTGCTAATGACTTTCTCCCTATTGAAATGTGAGAAGCAATAAAAGAAGTCTCTAGTTTTGTAACAGCATTTCCAGCGTTTGCTGAGTTTACAGGGGTACTGCTACTTAGCAACACCTTGTAAATTTAATTGCTAAGCCAGGGTGTACAAAGCATTCCAGTTCCATATGGGAGCCATTCCTTACAGACCTCCTTCCCTGGGAGTTCCCAATGTTGTAAATCTCTTCCCCTCCTCCTGTCTCTAAATTGCACTAACACTTTGGATGATTAGGGCTGCAGCAGTGATCAACATTTTCCCCTAGTCATTCCTTTCCATTGATCATTTAAATGAGGGATTATTCTGTTTTCCCATTTTAGCCCATGGATCAATTGTTTAAAACAATAGGTGGAGGTTAGTTCAGAAAATTGGTGCATCAAGAGAAACACATAAAGATGCTCTGCACAGGGAAAAGTTACTTTATATTAAAAACCAATGAAAGAGGACAAACAACGAAAAGAAACTTAAACAAAAAAGGAACAGTAGTAGCTAACAATATGTAGATTTGGCAGAGTAAAAGCAGGATCTAGTAATGCCTGCAGTAAAAATGCTGGAAGGGAGTGTAGGATGGCACTACTCAGATGGGAATTATAGGGGCAATTCACAACCCCCTGGCTTCTGCTTCATCATGGAAGCGTATTTCAAGTGTGCAATGAACGCTCGAGGGCTTTATTTTTAATGGAAATCTTATGCCACTGGAAAGAGAATTGGAAGACTGACAAACTTTTGACAGGCTGAGCAGTTGGATCATCTTGTAGGACTTGATGGATAAAGAGCTTGGAAAGATGAATAGTTCCTCTCAGGCTCATCAAACATCTAAAGGTAGACATGTAGATATTTAGTGGGGTTATAATCCTTGGACTTATGATTTTGGCAAAAGAAAAGAACTTGTCCTGGTAGACAGGACAAAGCTAAGAGGGTGCGCTATTTTCATTAAAATGTCTTAAATATTGTTATCTGGAAAATTTCTGTGTCACTTTCCTTTTAGGACCCCCATTGAACTCAAACATTAATGACATGGAATTAAACATTTCATGACCACAAATTAAGTTAGACCCAGTGCTATCAGGTAGGACTGCAGCCCAATTAATATATCTATATAATAAATTCCACAGGGTGATTAATTTACCTTTAGTGTTCTTAAATTTGTTACGGTTCTGTATTTGTCACAATATTAGATATCAGGCCCAGGTGTTTTGCAGACCTCTGGAAAATTTTTATTTGGCGCTTTTTTTCCCACCTCCTTTCTCTCTACTGAGACTAAGGAGGTAGCTCAGGTACAAAGCAGGAGGAGTGATGAACAGGCAAAAAGCCATAACACACAGAGCCAGCTACAGCTTCTCTTTGCCAGTGTGATGTTCCAGACCTTCTGATACTCTGCAGGACAGTTTATAATTTGAACAACTGTTACTTAGAAATATATGCTTGGGAAAAAAGAAATTAGATAGGAGATATAAGGGGAGAGAAAGGGTGTAAGCTAACATTTCATGTTATTCAAAAATTCAATCCAGAGTAAAATGATGTAGACATCACTTAAACCTTAGAAGAAAGATCTGCTGTAGAAATCATCTATTACTGACATCTTATTTCCCATTCCCAAAGTTCCGGAAAAGAGCAATGCAGCATCTCTGTTGTTGAATTTAGCATGAAAGGGCACTACTATAAGCAGCAGAAGGGAGCTGGCACCAATTTTTGCAGGTATTCAGCTGCAGAGAGTTACAAGAGGCCAAATGGATGCAAAGCAGAGAAGCCCCTGATCCATGCATTTCCATGGCTCTTGAGGCCCTAACAGCCAGTGGGGAGGGCGCGGGGAGGCTGAGGCAGCAGCGCTGGCTTGAGCTGCATGGCAGTCCTGCCTGCTGGGCACAGGCTGAACCAAGAGAGAATTCCATATCCCCTGGCTGCTCTGCACCTTGCCTGTACTGTGTCCAAATACTTGAGCAAGCAACAAACATGGCTTAGAGCAGACTTGCCATTCCAGGGCAAACTTGGAAGCTGTTCTGCAGTTAATCCTTACTGAGATAAGGAGGTTTATCACTATCTCCTGTGTAACCATGACAGGGAGATTCCACTATGGCCCTTTTATCATCCATACACAACAGAGAGGATTTGAGTTCTGGCACCTGCCTTTATTCCAGTCAGTAAAAATAAGTATTGCTTAACTATTTTATCAGACTTTTATTTTATTTCCCACTGTGAATTACACAGTAAAACTTTATTGTAACATATTGCAACTTAAGGTATATGGCTCTCCTATCAACAGCTGTATTCTGATTTGTAGTCCAATAAACTTTCCTGCTGCAGATTTCATGTGTACAGTTGTGTTGAGGTGTAATATATCACCGCAGCATTTTTAAACTCAGAGCAATAATGTATTCAATTAGGCTGAAATAAAACATGTAGTTTTCCTTACAATAAATCTTTTACTAAAACCTCTACATCACAAGTTCAACAAGGAAATAATACATGTCATTCAGACTAAGGGTGATTGTAGACTGCTGAGGGAAACAAGAAATTCTGGAGGTTTCATCAGTCCTGTGAAATCCCGCAACCTGGTAAGTGTACAAATTAGAAAAGGATGTAATATGTTACTAATGACACCTCTTGGGATATTCTTTGAGCCCATATTTACTGTTATGATCAGTAGGCTCATTTAAGCTGCAGGAGTTGAAAAGTAATACCAAAGTTGAGTGAAAAACACCTCTGAGCTCATTAGATGTGGCTGTAATTCAAACTCAGAAGGTATTTCTTTTCTTCTCTGTCATTCTTTATATTACTGGAAATATAGTGCTTGAGCTCCTAATAAAAGCATTATACATGATCACATATCTACAGTCCCTGCAAAACACGTTTACACCTCGACATCTGTAGCAGTGCCACAGCCTGAGCAGCGCCCTAATTCACCCCAGATGTCTCTTTAAAGGAAATACTGTAGTAGGGCTACTGTTCATAATATTTTCTGAGCATTGCCTTTATTACTTTGAAAGACTTTGATTTTTCAAGTGTCACAGACATTTGCAGTAATTTTTTTTCCTGTGGAGGAAAAAGCTATATCACATGTTTAAATGTGAAAAAAGATTTTGGTAATATTCACCCCTGGAAACGTCAGTTGGTGAATATATATCTATCCCTATCCATCAGCTGTGTTATACAAGAAGGATTTCATTATATGCAGTTTCTGTGCAGCAGAGCACACACAGTTGGGCCAGTATTGTATTGGATGTTGCTTTGAGCGCTCTCAGAGAGTGGCGTGCCAGAGCTCTTTACTCACACTTCAGTCAGCATTTTGCCAGCTCAGAAGCGTGCCAGATGGTCTGCAGTGTTTGGTGATGCTCGCTTCACAGCCAGGACTGTGGTGAATGAGAGCCCATGAGGATGGGTCCCCAAACAACTCTGTCCCTCTCTTTCAGACAGAGCAGTGCAGATGGGCGGGTCAGCAGCCGTCCCAGCACTGCTGTGAAGAGGGAACAAGCCAAACTAGACTGTAAGGATCCACAGTACTAGAAGCACTGAGAAGAGCCAAAACCTTTTCTGGAAGGGTTTTCCCAGGTCCAGATTTCTACAGACATGCAGGTTTCCCTGGTCAAAATTATAGCTACACAAAATCTGACCCATGCTATCTGTACTTATCCCAGCGTTCATAAGGAGCATGATCAAACTCTGGCCACCACAGAATCACAAACTGAGGGTGGGAGGAACCTCTGGAGATGATCTAATCCAACCCTCCTGCTCAGAGCAATGTCAGCTGGGGCAGCTTGCTAATTGAACAGTCAACATTGCCCAGTCTAGTTCCAATTATCTTCAGAGATGGAAATTCTGTGACCTCCCTGGGCAAACTTGTTTTAGTGTTTGATCATCCTGAGATTTCTTCAATCTGAAAAATCCTCCCTTTCAGCCTCTCCTTGCACATCAGATGCTCTTTTCCTTTAATTGTCTTCATGGCCCCTTTCTGAACTTGCTCCGGTGTGCTCAAGTCAATCGTGTACAGGGGAGCCCAGAACTGGACACAGCACTTCAGGTGTGGTCTCATCGGTTCTGAGTAGAGGAAAATAATTACCTTTCTTAACCTGCTGGTTATCATCTTCCTGATGCAACCCAGGATGCTGTTAGCCTTTGTAGCCACCCTGGCACATTGCTGGCTCATGTTCAGCATGGTGTCCACAGGGATTGTGAAATCCTTTACCACCAAGCTGCTTTCTGGGTGGTGGCCCCCAGTGTGTAATTGGTGCATGGAATTATTCCTCTTCAGCTGCAGAACCCTGCAATGCCCTTTATGAAGTGCAGGACTTTGCACTTCTCCTCCAGCTAGACCCCATGGTCTAGCTGGTGCAGAGGCTGCTGAGTCTGGTGGTGTGTGGGCTCTGTTTAGTAGGACATGTATTGGCAAAAGTGCACTGGTTTTAGCAATATCAGCCCTGACTTTGGAGCTATTTAATTGTTGGAGATGATGAAATGTTGGACATGCAGCTGGTAGGGACCACAGCTACTACTCCAAGCTCACCTGAGAATCCCTTCACCCTGAGCCCCAAGTTTCAGTACCATTACACTGGTACTTTGGGCTGCAGTGTTTGAAGATGTAAAAGTGCTAAATAAATGTGGTCGTACCTGTTGTGTGCACACAATCACAACTGAGCAACTTGAAGACCAGAATTAACACTTCAATTTCTTGTTTTTCCCCCCTCCTCCCTGCCCCAATTCAATATTACATTAAGAAAGGATACAGCCCTGAACACCTCTTGAAGAAAAGTCACACTGATGTCAATTTGCAGTCAGGTAAGGAAACAATAAGGTTTCTTCCTTGTGCTTCCTTTCTTGTTTAGTCTGTTTAGCTCCTGAGCCCTGCAAAATGTACATGAGGACATTTCACGGTAATGGAAAAGTTCATAAACAAGATCAAGATATACATAGAATCAGTCATTGTTTAAATATGAAAGCTGTGATCTCTTTGAGACAAAGAAAACGGACAGGTACAATACGTATTTAAAGAATGTAGCATATTTTTGAATCATTCCAGCCTAATTTTCAATCCTCTTTTCCCACAAAACCCAGTTAGGCAGCTATCCAGGGCACTTGTAAAAGCAGTGCACTGGATGACTTACTGAAAAGTTTAAATTTTGGGGGAAAAAATTCAAAGCATTCTTCACAGTTCATTTTTTAATTTGAAGAAAATACAGACATGAAAAATAATTTAATTTCCCATTAAGGTATACCAAATTGAAACCTTTATGAGTGGATAAAACAGTGATCAAAATATCATGAATATGGCTCTTATTTTTTTCTTTTGTGCCTACCATGTAGGTATTTTTTAAATAAGGTAAGGCTCATGTTTTGAATTTCATGGAATACATTCCAGTGGGGGGAAGACAGGGAGAAGAAACAACTAGGGAGAGAAGTTGAGCTGACAGTGCAGTTTCTTTGCAGTGACAACCACATGTATTCATAAATATTTTACAAGTACAGCTTTCAGACTAGTAAATTTAACTGCCACATTAATTCAGCTTGCAAGTTTATAACCTGGACATTTGTGTGTTGTGAATGTCCAGTATTCTGTCCACGGTGACAGTAAAAGGTTTGTATTTTGAAGGCTTTTCTCCTGTAGACTGATTTCCAGCTGTAAGACTCTTGTCTTATACAGCACCTGTGCTTCTTGTATAATACTACAATGCATCAATTATTAAAGATGTTGAAAGATGTCACAAATATACTACTTACGACATATTCCTTGCTGTCCAGGAATGGAGCAGAATATTTTCATGTCCAAGATCACCACAGAATCGTCTCAGGAGCACTGCAGAGAAAGTGGTATGCTTTTTACATTCAGTGCATTTTATTATTAATGCTACAGAGGTTCTAAAATGAAACTGATGAAAATAAATGTTGTAATCAGAACCAATTATGAGCCAAATGATTGTAGCTGACATTCAGAAATGTTATCAGTATCACAAATACCACTACTCAGCATTAAGACTGTTCCCCATAAGTCAGTGTTAAAATTAGTGGTCTCTTGGAGAGCTTAGATATCATTCAGCAAATGGTGTGGATCTTTCCACTTCTTTGGATAACGCAGGGAGAGAATGAAAAAAGAAGATGATATTGTTAAAGGGCAGACTAGAATCCAAAAAAAATTAGAGGGTCTGGAAATGTGAAAAGAGAAAAAGCCAGCTAAAGTGGACTTCGTGAGGGCAAATGCCATGATCGCCATAGAGAGGAGAGGTATTTCATATTGAGTCTCTCCATCTAACTTCTGGATTCTGACATTATAATGAGAGAAATAAAGAAAAGCCAAGGGGAAAGCAATACAAAGTAAGAAAGAACTTCTTTCTGGAAATTTCTAACCTGTTGTGAAATCTGATTTGCCCTAATCCTGTACTGAAACTTATTTTAATCTTTCAGAAGAATTATACTCTTGGCTGCAAAACCAGACCCACCCCACTAGCTGTCATGTCAAGGGAGCATTAAGCCCGTGTCAAAGGATGTCATTTGATCCATCTTGTCTTCCCTACAGCTTCTGCTGATGACAGTTCTGCAGAGCTTTTGATGAAAACTAAATCTTCTCATCTCTGGCATATTCCTCACTAAAAGACAATGACAAACACTTCAAGCACAGAAGGTATGTGCTACATGCATTTCCCTCTACAAACCAAGGTGAATTTATCCCTGTGGACAAATGCTTCAAAAAAGCTGTCTGCCAATAGAATTGATGTCTGGCTCCTTGACTGTTTTCTGCCAGAGTCAAATCCTTTCGATATGCACCAGTCCGATTAATCCTTCAGTGGATAGAAGGTGGTGCTTGTTAGAAGAAGTTATACTTTGCAATGAAATGAGCTGCATATGGAAAAATTCTTCTATTTTGCCCTTTGCATGCACACATCACAATAGTTTGCAGCCAGTTACAACCAAAACCACTCTGGATCTCTTCTAGATGACTTTGGTCTGAAGAGTAAGACCCTGTAAACTGCAGATACTACTTCTTTCCATTGTTTCTAATGAAAGGAATAAAACCAGCCAAGTGTTTGTTACAGTAACTCACAAAAACTGCTTTTAAACGGATAGAATCAATTTCCCTCTATCTGTTACTTCTGACCTGAGCAATTTTAAAGAGTTCAGACCAAGTAAGTGCAATCCATGACTCACATTATATCCATACATCTCTTTCTTTTCCTTTCTGTTCCAGGAGTTCTACTGTACGTCCCAGAGGGCTAAGTCTTCCAAGCAAGAAATGAGCCACATGAGAGGGTATAATGCATTGGAACACGAAATTCAAGTGTTTTCTGTAATAATTGCCAAGATACTCCACTTTCTCACACCGTACTGCATGTGTGTGTGGTAATTGTTTGTCTTCTAGGTGTAAGAACAAAGTATTAATTTATTTATTGCCTAGTGTCTTAAAAGTCAATGGGATAAAGACACAAGGAGCTATGAGCCTTCCTCTAGGTTTTCCATTTACACATAGGTATGTAAAACATTCCTGAAGTGGGAATTGTTTAAGAAACACTATTTTTTTAACAAACAAGATGGCCAAAACCCAGATAACACATTCTAATGCACTTCATCATCTTACATGCCTAAATGTTCAAAATGGAAACTTCTCAGTTATCCCAGCAAGGAAAAATTCATTCTGTTACTGAAATGAATATGATAATATTGCATTTGTATCTTACCATCAGCCTCCTTTTCAGAGGAGGTCTTATTTCTCTCAAATGTTCTAGGAGGTAGGAAGAAAGGTTGTTTGTACTTATACTGGGACTACCCTTGCCCTGCTACGACTCTAAATTTTTTTCTAAAACCTCTTCAGAAACCTTTCTGGATTTGATTTATTTTTCATCCCAGTCCCAGGTAGATACAGGCAAGAAGAAATATGCCCTCTGCTTGCTCCTTTCCAATCTTGTATGCACAGTTATTAATCTTCATAATGTTTCTCAGACAGGTCTTTGTTCCCTAATGACTTCAGGCACACCTTTGGGCATATTAGTAGGCAAAACCCCTGGTGTTTTTCAGGACAGATTTCCCATAGTTTAGTTTATGAACCAAGTTCTGAATGTTTACCTAGGCACTCATTCAAGTTTAGACTGAGATTTTTAAAAATAGCAATCAGTTGCTGCCATCAGTGTTGCATGGGTTGAGACTTTTTTCTGATGTATTTTCAGCACTTAAGAACCTAACTTTTGTTGGAAGTCAATGTCATCAAAGTTGCTTAATCACATTTTTAAAGTGAACCATCGCTGTGGTTCACTTTAAACCTAAAATGTGGAGTGAATCAATGCATGCATCCTTTAAAAAATACTACAGAAATTGCAAGGAATTTAAATTACATACCATGTTGCCAGTCTTCAGAGTTCTAATATTTTTGTTTCAGAAAAATGAATAAAAGGAAAATATACTTCATGAACTGTCAGCCTATCAAATGTACAATATACCCAAAGTCACAAAATTTACAATAAGATGTGATGCTAAAATCCACATATCAATAGAAAAATGTCAGTATTATTCCTTAGCCTTACTATTCAGAATTAAGGAATAAATTAGTTAAACTTTTGAAAGTCTTAACCTCTTCAAGAAGGCTTTCTTTCACCATGTTTTGTCTAAAGATTATTTATTGGAACAATTTATTGAGCAAATTAATATTCAGAAATAATTTTGTAATTTTCAGGCTAACTACCTTAACTGTCATCATTGCCAGTAGTGCAATGCCCTCAACAGCTGCTGCATGGACTTTATTTTAGAATTAATTAACTTTTTACCTTTCCATTTCCAGAGGTGGAATAAGACTTCACCTGTTACTTCTAAGAGTTTATCTTAGTGCTTAGGGAACTTACACTGAAGAGGCCTCTCTCTTGTGAGCTGGGACAGTCAGCTCTGCAGGTTAGGCCAAGCCAGACTATATCTCACTCAACAACAGATACTGCACCGAAATAAATATTTAAGATTTCCTACTAATATTTAGCTATTATCCATGCATTTATTATTTATTAGTTACACTATCATGTTCTTTCCCTCCATCCTTTATTGCTCAATAGTCTATAGTTCCAGTTTGTAAGAGAGGATTTACTCATGAAGAAGGCTTGTATATGGAAAAACAATGTGAGCAAGTTCTTGTGATACAGTCTTTGTTGCACTGACTGAAATGCCAAGCCTCCTACAGCCCCAATACTTTTTAGCAGTTCACTTTATTAGGCTCCACCTGTGAAGTGAAAAGGAATACGATTATTGAAGAAAGCTTCCTTTTACTTGACAGGTTTCAAGTACCAGATCTAATTATCATGCCATAAACTGACAATTTCAAAGGATAATGTTCTGATAAATACTGTGTTAAAGCCAACACATTAAACGCAGTTTCTCATTATGCCAATTGGAATGGAAGCAATATTTTCCTTGCCATGGGCACATTAGAACGTGGTCAGGCAGAAGCTGTAACAAAACCAGGTGACATTTTTATTATAATTAAGGAGAATATGTCCAGCTTCAAACATGGAACTGGACATCATCCTGCAGGCAGCTACTATCCGTAACGTGTCAATTTAACCAAGCCACTCAAGAATATGCTGGTTTTGGTGCGATGCATTTATACACGTATATCTATGTTTGTACCCAATACTGTCTTGGAAACTTTCTGGTTTAAACCTCATTAGAAATGAGCAAATGTTTCTCAGATACTTCAATTATTTAAAAGTTCATGAAAATACGAAGATGAATAGGAGAGGAGGTTCTATAAATTCTGTAGAGAGGCTGAAGTGTGAGTTTTAAGACCTAAGAGAACCCACACAGAAGACAGCAAGAGCTTTCATACGTGCCAGAGTGAGAAAAAACCTCCCTCAGAAGTCAATCACAAGACCAAAGTAGATCCAGAGCTCAACTTATTTGGAAAGAAGGCAGTATTTTCTGTGAAATAATAGATCAAAGGTTTGCTCTTCCATGCATTCACAAGCCCCGTGTGATCTGGAGTCCCTTACTTGATAGCTTCTCCTGTCCAGAGAGGCTACTGGGCTGGCAGGGCTTCCCACATCCCTCAGAAGTGGTGTACTTTTGCAAGCAACACCCAGACATACCCAGATATTCCTTGCAGTGAAAACAAATCATCATCTGTCTCCCAGCTTTCCTCTTTGATTTAGGAACATGTAGAAACAAGTGTTGAGCTTGACACCATTATTTGCTTTCTTTTGTAGAAAACTGAGAGATGCAGCTAGCAATCTGTGTGATAAAAGCACTATGCCTACCAGTATGCCATCCCCACCCCTTTTAGATAAATATATGGCATGAAATGTACAAAAATGTGCGTATCAGGTTCTCCTCCTACAGTCCTGCTTTCAGATAAGTCATCTACAGAGTGCTTTACTTTGCTAGTGTCACAAAACCAAAAGAAAACTAAATATGGAGGAGAGAGAGATTGAGAGAAAAAGGACAATCTTTGAGTAATATAGCCTTCAGATCTATGTTCATGAAGCCACAACACAGGAGATTAACAAATCTTGCTGCAGCCTTCCTGAGGTACAGGTTTGAATCTTCTCTAATACTGATTCGAGCACCAGCTGCTGCTGTTATGTTACTGAATCTTTTAAAGAAAAAGTTAATGATGTTTTGAAGGACTACAAGTGAACATGATTTCTTCCACTTCATTTCTGCTCTCCAAGTGACCTGATATTGCTGAAAAAGGAGTGAAGAAACTGTCCACAGGGGTTTTCACCCCAAGGTGTTCGCTGTTATGCAGGACAGCGCTGGGACGCATTGATGTATTGCATTTATTCAAGACTGTGATACTATTCTAGTACTGCTGTATCTTCACGTTCACATCACTCTTGCACTCATCTCTTGATGCATGTCTGAGAAAGGATATACATATTTTTGCGTTGGTGCTGTTAATATGTAACTCACAAAGATACCTTAGTTTAATCGTATTGCTGGCCAGCAAAGATCTGTTGCATAGTTTTGGCAAAGCATCAATACCTCTTTAACCACACTGCACTCACATGTGTCAATTTTTATATTCAGAGCCATGTCCCATCAAGACAAGAATGTGAAAATTAATTCAGATGACATGTGGTTGGTATGGTGAAAATAAACAGTGTTCTGACATATCTCAAAGGCATTTGCATAACTGCAAGGTGCAGGTGTTTCCAAGAATCCCTGGCATGGCTTATGAATGACAGAGTATTTAGCTTCAGGCTTCCTGGCCAAAATACATTCCAAACACTATGGAAAGAAAAGAAACATACCAGCTCATATAATAATTTCTAAATATTACTATATCAGATGGTAATGACTTTCTGAAGAAGCTACAGGTAAGGTGGGGGGGAGAATGAAAAATCCCAAGAGAAGGCAAGTGTATGTATGAATATGAACTGGCAATCTTAAATACCTGAGACATTAAACCCCTTTGGATCAAGTTTATACACTAAGCTGGCAATGCTTTGAGATAGACAGTTCTTTTCCTGTTGCTTGCAGTTGCCATGAATTTACTGGAAGCACTGACTCATGCTTAATTAGTGGTGCCTTAGGTTATTTTTATATTGTTTTATGCTTTTACAGCATCTGCTATTTTTAAGCCATATTATTATTCTTCAGAAGATTTCATTGTGATCTGGCACAATGATTTTTACGTAAGATATTGAAACCTGAAAAACATATATTTTTAGTATCTTGTTATGACTTAATTCCAAGCAGACAAATCTGTGGATGATAAGCTTTCTTCATGTAAGTCACTTAATCAAGTAATGGATTGGTTATTAACTAATACATGGAGTTGCTCCATACCTAAATTCCTCAGAGATAATGAAATTATACCTATTAGAATGATTGCACAGCTCTTTGTATCTGCATAGCAACACTTTTTCTATCTGTAAGGAGAGTAGGAAAGTGTTAAAATTTTAAATCCCTGGCAAACCTCAGAGGAAAACATCTTTGCTTGCAGTGTTTGTTCACCACATGGTGCATGCTTCAGAAGGTGCTAAATCAGCAAAACTGCTGAATTTGAAATATCGGGAACGTTCATCTGCCTCTGAATTCAGTTATGCTATATGTAAAGATCATGAATAGAATCTGATAATGTAACAGCAATGTGGAATTGCATATTAAACATACCTAACCTGTCATTAAAAACCTCTAATTACAGTAATCAGAAGAGTCCCTGTGCTGCTACTTGTCATGCTATATCTATATCTCATTTTAATAGGAGAAGATAGTATTTCCGATTATGTCGCTTAATATACAATGTATGAAAGTTATGGGCCTGAACCTGTTCCCATGGAGGTCAATGGCAGTTTTGCCATTGTCTTCAATTAGAACAGTATGTTGTTTTATGACACTAGAGTTTCATTTGCCTTAATTAACTTACTTAGCAGGTAATGAAAAACTTGAAAAAAATAGCCCTCTGGCTCATGAGTTTGGCACCGTATTTAATATTTTCATTAGGAACAATTGCATTGATAAACTTTTATGCAGAAAAGTGTAAGGTAAATCAATGTATTAGGTAAAATCAAGCAGTTGATTGGGAAGCCCTGAGACTGCCTTCCATGCCCTGACCTCGTTTTCTTTTATTCATCAGTGACTAGGTCTAGGATGTTGAATGTCTAATGATTCGCAGTGTTAGATTTAGGCACAACAGTTCCATACTTTATGGATGATATACTTTATACATCATGGAGACATTTGCTCAGCAGGCACTACAGAAGTGGCAGCTGGTTTTCAGGTCAGCAGCCTCAATGGAAACAGCAAAGATAGATGGGAGATGAGGCTGAGGTGCTTCTTCACATCATGGTTGAAGCTAGGAGATACCCATCTGGGAAGATCCATACAAATGTCAGTGAAGGCAAACAAAACCCTGCGGAAGCAGACTTATATAAGGTGCTTTGATTTCTTAAATTAAATGTAAACCAGATCAGTCTCCTTCTAACTTTTTCAGCTTTTAAACTGCTAACAGCATCTATAATGTTAGCATCACGCTCATGCCCGGGAAAGATAAGAAGGTGCAAAAACAGTGATGAAGGCAGTTCTGCCAAGCGAGCAGGACTGCACTGTGCCAGCTGCTGGGGATGTAGGGTAGCCCCAAAATGCACACTCCAGGACTGCAAAAATATAAGGACTCTGTACACAACACTTTTCACAGAAAGGACAGGAATTAAATGATCTTCAGTGAGCCAGTGACAGCTGAAGGATTACTGTGGCCTGCTGGAGGGGTGGTATGGCCCAGCAGTGGATGCACTTTTTCAGAATTTCTGTGATCTGATCTCCACATGCTGCCACATACTTCCCCTGTCTAGAAGACAGAAGTCTGGCAAAGCCACTTCTCCTTCTGGGCACTGTTTCTACAGCCTGGGGGTAATAACTCCTCTTTACCTCCTAAGGTTTCTGTTTTGGTTTGGTTTGTAAGGTGCTTAGTTACCCAAGTGTTGGGAGCTATAAAACATCAAGATCAATTGAAAACCCGTCACTCAGAACTTGAAAACCCATCAGTCTCTGTATTCAGAGCTTTTTATTAAATTAAGAAGTAAAAAAAGTGAGACAATATTGGCTTGAAGTCTGCTTGTTCTCTTTAGCATATTGCTATGATTGTCTTGGAATACTTTTAGCCAGGCACTGTACTTTATGGACATTATTGTAGAAATACTTGCTGAGAAAAGCTATTTTATTAATTGGGTATTCTCACTGTAAGTCATGTGATATCCCAGAAGACACTTTATAAATAAAGTGTATTTGCATCAGGAGTTTTTCAAGGTTCTCTATTTTACAAAATAATAGTTCACAGCTTAAACTAAATCCATCGAAGTGAAGCTTATCAGTTGAGCACTTTAATAAAATGAAATCAAATGCAATTTCTAGTGGAGACAACAAATGCTTCCTATTTGGCATGATATTTTACATATCTATGTATCACTTTAAAGAAGGTAATTGATGATGTTCATCTTGTAGAGAAAATGAGTTTGCATGGCAAGAAATAAGCCTATATATCTGCCTCACTTGAACCAGTCCTTTCTATATGAAGCCTGAAGATTTTCATGTATGTTTCCCAGAAACAATGCTGAATTCAGACAAGAATAGACAATGCTGAATTCAGACAATTAAAAATATTTAATTTTAAATTTTACAATACTTTTCAGATTTGTTACTCTTTGTGGCAATCACAAGAGTAGGAAAAAAAAAGCTGTCAGTGCCTCAAGGAAAAACACTGGGTTATGCACATTAAGACAAAAATTCATTTGAGATGTTTTAAAAAGAAAGACAGAGAGTGAATGCCTATACATATGATGCAACATTTAGCTCTTGTTAGCTAGACAATAATCTGTCATATATTCATTTTTTAGGCTGATGGGAGCACTCTCCTAAAGTGCACTTTGACTTTTTAAAAATAAAAATAATACAGCAGCTTCTTTTTTAACTCTTAGCTTACCACTTCACTAATTTAGTCAAAGGCTGTGTGTCTCTTTGAGAAATGCCACTTGTTTAGAAAGTTCTTTATCTTTATTTCAGTATAAAGACTGGCTGTTTAGAGGCTGTGAGCCTGTATTTCATAGCTTAATGCACAAATCTTATTTAGATTTTACTCTGATTCTGATTCAGTTCCACTTTAAAACTGACTGTTTTATTTCCCCTGTGAAGGGAAATGCAGCATTACACAGAAAAGCTTTGAAACTCTGGAAACCCCGTTTCCCCCCTTTTTGTTACTGTTCCTTCTGCAATGTACAGAAGAGGGAAATTAAAAGGAAGGAATGTAAAGAGGGAAGTTTTACCCCCTGTAAAATGGGGATTGCCCTGATGCTCACAAAACACAGGCACACTTAAGCTGCCTGTGCCTCAAGGCTTCTGCTAATTATAGTCAAATTTACCTCCAAGTCTCCAAAGTAACAATTTTTGCTTGATTACACAAGGACACCTGTCCACCTATTGATTTCTCCCTAAAATCTGGTCGCTGTATCTGGTAGATACAGTCTTCAGATACTACCTTAAAAATTTCTTGAAAAGCATCTGCTGGATGAAGGATGACGAGCCAGGCTAATGACACCACTGCAGAAAAGAGTCACCTGGACACACTGGGTACCTATTCTGCTTGGCTTGCAGCGTGGTCAATGAGAAGAAGTTTCCTGACAGGCCAAAAGACAAAGCAACCCCTCCAAACTGGCCACAAAAAATGCTGCCCCTTTCTCAGTGATGGAGGAAGAGGAATGGAGAAGAAAAATCAGGGCAATGGCTCAGATGATGGTGAGTGCCTTATGGCACAGGGATAGAACTGATCAGATAGAATCCATTCTATTGCAATAGGAAAAGGATATAGGATCTTCATACAGAAACACAAGGGAACGTACTCTTCATTAATTCCATTACCTATGGTATAATTTGTTTAAAATATGACTCGATGCATTATACCACAGTTAATAAGAGGATAAAAGAACTAGAAAGAACACTAAATTTATATTAGAGGTTACATAGTTCCTCTTATTATTTCATCTACCTAGAATGATGAGGTTTAGATTTTACTTCTGGAGAATGCAAGATGATGTTTTAGCATGTTCACTCACCTCAGAGTTATTAAGAATCTTCACAAAATGTTCATTAGATATCAAAATTGCATAGGGGGTTAAGAAAAGTTTACGTAATGTCCTGGGGTGATGTTATGAAGCCGCTTTATTCCTTAACTGTCCGCTCAATGCCCAAGGACGCTGGATGGACCTGGGGCCGGGGTCAGAGCCATGGACCCGAGGGGGCATTGAACGGTTCAGCCCAATGGCTCGGGAGTCTCTGGGGCTCGGGAGGGAGTGTGCTGGGAGTGCTGTGCTGCTCTTTGGGTTTCTTTTGTGTTCTGGCTACCAGGAGAAAGGTTCTGTTGGTTTTTTTTCTTGTTCTTTTTCCCTTCCCTTGCCCCCCTTGCCTCACTGCCTCCCTTCCCTCCTCGCCGGTCCGGGGAGCCTGCGTGTGGCCCCGGCGGGCCCGTGGAGTGGCCCTGGCTGGTCTGAGCCCATGTGTTTGTTCCGTCTCTGGGAACTTGTTGTATTTTGAGGTTTTTTTTCTGTTCTACCCTGTTTTGTTTGGTGTTAATAAACAGTTTGGTTTCTTTTTTCCCACTTGCGCTTCTTGTGACCCACTTGTCTTATTGGTGGCAGAAAAGGGGAGGCCCTTTTCCCTTTGGAGGAGACACTCACTCCGGAGTGTTTCCTCCTGAAGTTTTGTCTCAAAAACCGAGACATAAATTTGGCACCCAACTTAAGGGGCATGTGGAAATGGAAAAAAAAAAACCAAACCAAACCATTTTGGTTTGAATTACTTTTGTAGTGAGTTCACAGCAGTAAGACCACGCTGTTTGATTTAATAGTTTTTCTGTGGAACCTAACCATAAGTACATGTCCACAGCTATGGGCAGTCGGGTCCCTGGCTTACACCTTTTATAAGTCAGGAATAAGAATCAGGACTGCCATTTTAATATGCTTGGTGTTAGTGATTTCTCGAAGTTTGTCTGAAGTAATGGAAACCATTGAGAATGTGTATGTTATGTTGTTTTTCCATCCTGGCCCTGGTAGTTTCCTTTTGGAATGTATTAGCAATTACACCCAGTTTGTTAGGGGAAAAGCAGGGGATGATAATTCCCAGCCCTTCATCTCCTTCTTCCCCTTCAGATCTGGCACGTCACCTTTTGAAAGTGTCCAGTTTCCCCTGGATGTTAAAGATACCACTTTTTAATGATGTTATCTAGCAGGGTTCCTCTATGTGGTCTCTAGCTTGTCTAAAATAAGGGCTGAGATTTCCAGAGGGGTTGCCCAGACACCTGCCCCAGTTGTGGAAAATCCTAAGTGGTGTGGGGTATGGGAGGACATAGGCCAGACACTGAAGCAGTTTTCTGACCCAGTAGCCTGGAATTTTCCCCCTGAATGAATTCAGAATCCAGCTGAGGTGAGGAAGTATCTGAAGGAAAGCTGCAATAACAACACGGATGAAAAGAAAAAGCTCATTGCCATGTGCTGGGTCCTGGCTAACGCTTACCGCATCCTGCTAGATACTGTAGGGCAGAAGATACAGCCAGAGGAGCAGGAGAATAAGCCAGCAGACACCCCAATCACTCTGGCTGCAGCTAAAGCAGATGGGGAGCCTAAACCAATAACGATTGCCCCTGCCCAGCGAAAGAAACACAAAGCCAAATCCATTTGCTCAGTGGATGATGACAGGCAGCCGGGACCTTCACAGCCAGCAGAGGAATCTGAACCTGAAATCATCACTGAGTCCCTGTCCATAGAGAGCCTTTGTACCCTGAGGAAAGATTACACCCGATAGCCTGATGAAACTATATTAAGTTGGATGGTCCAAATCTGGGATGCTGCAGGCAATGGTACAGTTCTGGATGGCACTGAAGTGAGGCATTTGGGATCCCTGTCACGTGACCTAAGTATTGACCAAGGGATGACAAGGGGCCCTGAAGCTCTCAGTCTCTGGACACGGCTCTTAAGAAGTGTGAAGGAAAGATACCCATGCTGGAAAGATCTCCAGCTGCAGCTAAACCCCTGGAAAACCATGGAACAAGGGATTCAATGCCTGAGAGAACTGGCAGTGATAGAGATCATATTCTCAGGTGACCAAGCAATTAGGAGCCCTGACATGGTAAAATGTACACCAGTGATATGGGGATGAGACAGTGAGTTCTACGGTGAGGAGGCTCCGGGTGTATGCAGACACTATGCACGGCCCAACACAAGCAAGAATCGCAGCTGTGGAAAAGAGTCTGTCAGAGACCATACAGAGGGTGGAAGACAGGATGGACAAGACTCATCAGAAACTCAGGAAGGAGCTGAAAGAGGGCCTTCTCCAAATCGCATCCGTGCAGACCAGAGGCTGTTATCAGAAGCAGACGTCCCACGGCTAGGGAGAGAGGGTACACCCCAAGAGCTGAACTGTGGTTCTTCCTGTGTGACAGTGGGGAAGACATGAGGAGGTGGGATGGAAAACCAACTTCTGTCCTGGCAGCATGGGTATGTGAATTGAAGGATGGTAATGCTGAGAGAGGGAGCTCCACCAGAAGGGAAACAGCTCAAGGTTCAAATGATAACCAGGATTAGAGGGGCCCTGCCTCTAGCCAGGCAGAGGCCAGGGAAAATCATGTCTTTTGGACAGTGTGGGTCCGATGGCCTGGCACATCAGAACCACAGAAATATGAAGCCTTGGTTGACACGGGCACGCAGTGCACTTTGATTCCATCGAGACACGTGGGGGCAGAACCGGTTTCTATTTCTGGAGTGACAGGGGGATTGCAGCAGTTGTCACTGCTTGAAGCCGATGTGAGCCTAACTGGACAAGAGTGAAAGAAACATCCTATTGTGACTGGCCCAGAGGCCCCGTGTATTCTGGGCATAGACTTTCTCCAGAGTGGGTATTTCAAAGACCCAAAGGGACTCAGGTGGGCCTTTGGAATAGCTGCTGTGGAGGCAGAGGGCATTCGGCAATTGAACACCTTGCCTGGGCTGACCGAGAATCCTTCTTCAGTTGGGCTCCTGAAGGTAGTGAAGTGAGTGCCAATTGCCACCTTGACAGTGCATTGACGGCAGTACCGGACAAATAGAGATGCTGTGATTCCCATCCACACAATGATTGGTGAGCTGGAGAGCCAAGGGACGGTCAGCAAGGCCCACTTCACTCACTCAAGGCCCTGTTTGGTCTGTATGCAGGTCAGAAGGGGAATGGAGATTGACTGTGGACTATTGCGGCTTGAATGAAGTAACTCCACTGCTGAGCCCTGCCATGCCAGACATGTTGGAGCTCCAATACAAGCTGGAGTCCAAAGCAGCAAAATGGTCTGCCACCATTGACATTGCAAATGTGTTTTTCTCCATTCCTCTGGCAGCAGAGTGCAGGCCTCAGTTTGCTTTCACCTGGAGGGGTGTGCAGTACACCTGGAACCGGCTGCCCCAGGGGTGGAAGCACAGTCCCACCATCTGCCATGGACTGATCCAGACTCCACTGGAAAAGGGTGAGGCTCCAGAACATCTGCAGTACATTGATGACATCATTGTGTGGGGGAACACAGCATTGGAGGTATTTGGGAGAGAAGATCATCCAGAGTCTCCTGGAAGCCAGCTTTGCCATCAAAAAGAACAAAGTCAAGGGACCTGCCCAAGAGATCCAATTCCTAGCTGTATATATATGTATAAACGTGTGTGTTTAAAGCTGAATTGTATTAATCTGGGCATTGAGCAGATGGTATGGAATAAGGGGTGGAATGTCCTGGGGTGATGATGGGGTCCTTCCCCCTGCCATGTAGTCCTGGGAGAGGGGCCCTGGGGGGGAGACACGGGGTTTCCCTAGACCCTGGTCAGCCTTGTTCCCCATTGGTTGTTTTGTGTTCCCCTGCGCGGGCAAGGACCCTTGGGTCCTGTGATTGTGGCAGTTCCTCAGCAGAGCTCCGGCCATGCAGCTGGGGAAATAAACATCTCTGAAATATCTATCAAGAATCGATCCATATATATTTCTTTTCCATGGGCGTCGTTGTTTGATATGCGTGTTGCAGTATCCGCACTGTAACAAATGGTGGGTAATGCGAGCAGAAAACAATCCCCGATCCCTACAGTGACTGATTTGTGAGTAAACTCTGGATTCCTCTTCTTGTTTTTGTTTTGCTATTCCATCTCTATACTATGGAGGAACCGTGGAAAGAATCCTGGCTCTCAGAGCCGCATATGGACATTTATCTTAAACTTGAAAAGATTCTTGAACAACGATTTGTAAATTTTAGCTTAATTCAAGCTCAAAAGGAACTGAAACACTTCCTGCCATGGTTGTTTAAGAATGTTTTCTATGTTTCTTGGGATGTGATTCTTCCCAAAGACTTTTGGAAGACTGTTTGGACACAGTTAATTTTTGAGTCAAAATATATGCCAATGGGAGAATATTTTCGTGAACATTATTTAATTACTGAGACTGTTGAGCAATGTCAGCTGTGTCTTGGCAAAGGGAAGCGTGCCTCAGAGTCTGTGTGACCCAGACCACGTGGACCGAGCCCTCTCCGAGCAGTAGCGAGGCAGTTCCCGTGAGCGGACAGAGCAGCGCAAACTCCAGTGTTGGCAGCAGAGCAAGGCGCGGCGGGAGCGGGGCGACCCGGCGGTGCCCGCCTGGCCCCACGCGTGCATGGTGGAGTGAGCCCTGTGAACGCCCGACCGAGAGAGGAGGTGTGCGGGTGGCAGCTGGCGGCGGTGCCGGTGGAGTGGAGCCGCGCCCAGCCGAAACGTGCTGGAGCAGGGTGCGGGGGGGCTGCCGCTCGGGGGCCTGGCCGAGATGTGGGTGCAGCGCCAGGCAGCGGCAGCGCAGCTGAGAACAGAGGAGACGGCGTGCAGGGAGTTGAGTGGCGCGGCCCGGCGTGGCCCGGCCCGCGCGGCCCCGAATGTGACCCCAGGAAGAGCACGCAGGCACGAGCAGCTCCGGTGGCCCTGGCAGCACTGACAACCCTGGCAATTCCAACACGGGAGCGAGTGAAAGCGAAAGAGAAAGCAAAAACGCAGTGAGACAGAAAACAGCAGCCACTCAGAAAAAGGAAAAAATCAGCATAGCTAAGGTTTTAGGAATAGTAAAATGGTATAATGTTAAACAAAATTACGGTTTTATAATGAGATGTGACAACCAAGAAGACATATTCATTCATAGAGCTGCTATTAAAAAGAATAACCCTGAAAAATACATCCCAAGCTTGGGAGATGGAGAGGTGGTGGAATTCAAAATTGTGCAAGGTAGAAAAGGGTTACAAGCAGCAGAGGTCACTGGGCCTGATGGTGTTTCTGTAAAAGGCAGTATATATGCTAAAAATCGTAGTCATATTAGACAGTATCTCCATTGTAAGCCCCCCCTACAGTTTCCCTTTCCTAATCCCACGTTTCCCTTTTACCTTATATCCTATTACCCCCAGTGTGTTCCCGATCCATTTTTTCACCCATGGTTTCCCTCACAAAACCATGCCTTTGCCAATTGTTTCCCCAAAAGTCCCTTTCCAATGCTGAGTGGGTGATGAAGAGGGTGAGAGAAGAAATTAACTATTGTTGTTTAGCGTTCCAACAGGTACAAATGGAAGAAACCCTCTCCTGCCTCAGTTTCCCCACAAAGCATGCCCAGAGAGTCCTGTCTCCCTTCTGTCAGCTTTAAGATGTTCCAGAAAATCTGTTTGGACGTTTAAAGACTCAGGAGGGTGGCTTGTTTTGTTTTAAAACTGTCCTTGTTATCTCATGTTTATCCAGTTGTTTTCAATGTTAAGTTTTAAATCTCTTTTTGTAAAAAATAAATGGGTGAAATATTGGGGCCCTCCCCCCTGCCATGTAGTCCTGGGAGAGTGGCCCTGGGGGGGAGACACAGGGTTTCCCAGCCCCTGGTCAGCCTTGTTCCCCATTGGTTGTTTTGTGTTCCCCTGCACAGACAAGGACCCTCGGGTCCCAGGATTGAGCAGTTCCTTGGCAGAGCTCCGGCCATGCAGCTGGGGAAATAAACATCTCTGAAACATCTAGCAAGAATTGGTCCATATATATTTCTTTTCCACGGGCCTCGTTGTTTGATACGTTGTGTTGCAGTATCCGCACTGTAACAGGGTGATGTTATGAAGCCGCTTTATTCCTTAACCGTCCGCTCAATGCCCAAGGACACTGGATGGACCTGGGGCCGGGGTCAGAGCCATGGACCCGAGGGGGCATTGAACGGTTCAGCCCAACGGCTCGGGGGTCTCTGGGGCTCGGGAGGGAGTGCGCTGGGAGTGCTGTGCTGCTCTTTGGGTTTCTTTTATGTTCTGGCTACCAGGAGAAAGGTTCTGTTGGTTTTTTTTCTTGTTCTTTTTCCCTTCCCTTGCCCCCCTTGCCTCACTGCCTCCCTTCCCTCCTTGCCGGTCCGGGGAGCCTGCGTGTGGCCCCGGCGGGCCCGTGGAGTGGCCCCGGCTGGTCTGAGCCCATGTGTTTGTTCTGTCTCTAGGAATTTGTTGTATTTTGAGGTTTTTTTTTCTGTTCTTCCCTGTTTTGTTTGCTGTTAATAAACAGTTTGCTTTTTTTCCACTTTCACTTGCTGTGACCCACTTGTCTTATTGGTGGAGGAAAAGGGGAGGCCCTTTTCCCTTCGGAGGAGACACTCACTCCGGAGTGTTTCCTCCTGAAGTTGTCCAAGACACATAAGATCTAATTATTAACTCCAGTCAAACAGAGCTTCCCTCCCCACTTCCTTCCTAAAACCATACTTATCTGCAATAAGACCCACCAGGACATTTCCGTACATCTTGAAGAGGAGAAAAGGACAGAGGAAGAGTCTTCACTTCTTCAGCATTTAAGGTGTTGAAGAACAAAGGGTGAGATACAAACAAGAACAAATGGATTGAGTATGAGCTGAAATCGCACAACTCTTATTCATCTTGTTGTCTCCAGACTTCATTGGCACTATTTACATGATAAGCAGCAGAAATCTTCTGTAACACTTGGGGAGTTATCTTTGGCTTGCTTTCATAGATTTTTATGAGAAAAAATGTTGACTGAAATCTCACACCTGTGCCAAAACTAACTTTCAGGATGTTCCATTTGAATCAATCCAGATGGAAAATCACCTCAAAACAGGAGACTTTGTCTGATAGGAGCTTTCCTAATAATTTTTTTTTGAAATAAGACACTGAACTTGATGAGATACAGAATATTTTTTTGTCTAATAAAATATTGAATAATGCACAATCCTATACAATCTAATGGATGCTCGAGTAAAAAAAAATTCTTATGCAAAAATATTTCCCACAATATGTAATGCTTAGAAAACATAATTCAAAATTATATTAATTATCCTATAGTTTTGATGACAGAAACACCAATCTTTCCTTCCAGAGGTAATTCTTAGGTAAAATCAGACTTTGTTGGAAAATATTCAAGTACAAAAATGAAAAGCTATGCCCTTGCTGCTCCATATTTGGAAAGCTGAAGACTTCAGCATCAAACCCGATAGCTCTGAAAGCTGAATGGGTAGTTATGATATGGCACACAGCAAATTATCTAGGGGACCATTCTTACAGGTTTTCAGTTCAGCACCTTTCTGTGGTTGTATAGATGGGAATACATGAAGACAGAAGGGAATGATTTGTTTCTTGAGATATGTTTTTAAACCTGGGAGTTGAGAATTACTCTTAATAATAGGTCTTAATAATAGTCAACACTGAGAGCAAGATAGTACTGACCTGGGAAGGACTCCAGAAATGGTAGGTTACCTTCACGAAGAAAGTGCATCAGTTTTATAAGAGGGAACACTAAACAGTGACACCAAAGCCTCCAAACTGTAGAAAAAAACATTGCTGTAGCAATTATTCAGCATAAATAAAGAATAAAGATAATAAATAAATTATTATAAATAATTAAATAAATAAATAAAATAAAGAAACACATACTTGGTGTTCAAAATTTTTACAGTCTTGCTGAGTACATTTTAGTTCCATTTGTGATCATCCCATAAACTGAAGAGCATGTTCAGCTCATGTTTGACGGGCTGAATTCCATAGGCTGAATTCTAAATGCAAGACCATGTTTCCACATTCTAACAGAGTACAGTCAATGCAACCCAACTGTGCAAACAATACTTGAATGCCTCACGGTCTTGTTTCTGTATAAAATGCCTCTAAGAGGAACAGCAAAATAGGAAGCTTTCATGGAGATGGATTCTGAATAGAAGAGGATACATAAAATCATAATGAGTTGTTACATGAAGTATTAGCTCTTCTTTAGGCTTCAAAGTTAATGTATAAACTTATTCTCAAAGCAACTGTTGTGACATCCTGAATGTATCTCTGCTTGTGAGGAAATAATTTTAACTTGAATAGTAGCAGCAAATCCTAAGAAAACATTAACAATGTTTCGCCAGAGGAAAAAGGGTTTGAATCTGCTTTTCCACTGTTAGAGTGCTTTTCTTCAGTGCAGCAACCACAGTCAAAAGGCATAAAGAGGTGCCGTGTTTAGAGCACTGTCATTCAATAAGATAATTTCCTGATTTTCTTAAACACAGTTTTTGTGCTTATAAAGAAAGCACTTCTGTAAAGAAAGTAAGTGCTCCTTCCGTTTAACAGCTCTATGTGCATACCAGAAATCTTTGCCAACTACTGTTCAATGTCATTAAATAATTAAAAAATATAAATATTCTGACTATTGACTAGCTGTTTTGTTGGGAGTCCAGCAAAAGAAGACAGACAGCCAACAGGGCAAACAGATGAGAACACAGAGTATCCCCAACGAGGCCACTGCTGCCTGTGTGAAATAGCGCAGGGATCAGTGCAGGGAGCATGCACTGTAATTCAATTAATTTTCTATTAAAGGACATGTACAGAAGAAGCAGCAGCTGCACACAGGTCCTGTTTCATCCATCTCCTAGAATCTAAATTTTAAAAGCATGGCTGCAGAAGCATGGACCATTTAAGGGAAAAATACTGGATTTCCCAGTAAGCCAGGTATGTCACATTTCTTCAGGGAGGCAAGGCAGTAGTGATGCTGCTCCTGAATGGGAAAGTTTATTCTTCCTGTAGCTGCATTGCTGTAGGCTCTCTGCAGATCCAGGTAGGCTATTCCTCCTGAACTCCCTGTTTTCATTGCTCTCCCCACTCAGAAGGACAATAAACTTCTGTGTGTTCCCTGTGGCATTGCTTCCCACACATCAAGAACCCCTGATCCATGGGCCTGATTAGGCAAAGTGGTGTGTCTGGTTTCGATGAGGCACAAGCTGTGGAATCCTCAGAAACCAGGCTGAAACAGCACTGAAGCCAGACTTGTTTCAGGAAGGAGTCTGTTTTGAATTATGCTTCCTATTAGTGGTAGATTTAAAAATTAGGGAACTATGAGTAAATCTGGAACTTAACAAGGCTTAAAATAGGCCTGGGTCACAAATCTTGATGACTGTGTGACGGGCTGGTCTTCACTGCAACAACAAGGAGGTCTTTAACAAAAAAAGTAAGTAGAAAAAGCCAGAGTGGCTAGAGTATGGGGGATGGGAAATAATAAAGGTAAGTTATTTCTTCCCATCTTATGTTCTGAAACACAGGAAAAGTTTACACAAATGGTAAACATATGGAATAAATTATCAGTAGAGTGATCTCAAAACAAAGACTACAACAGAGTTCAAGTGACACATTTCTGGAACAGAAATGGATGGTGCCATAAAGTCAACACAAGAAAGTAGGATTATGATTAACCTGAAAAAGGGCAAGCAAATTAGACTACAAGCCATTTTCCTATTCCTTATGGCAGCTTCCCAAGACTGCACATCTGAAATGTGTAATTTAACATAAGCCCAAAGAGCCTTCTTTGCCAACTACAGAGAAATTAATCAAACATATTCTTGTAACAGATGAGTAGTAGGTATTTATACAAAGAGGCATAATCTATTTATACACATATGCACCCAGATGCCTGTGCATGTTTATTACAGTTGAATTGAAATTAGATAACTAACATAAAAACCATTAAACAACATTATACAGGTCAGTTAGTTCACTGCTTGAGTTTCAGCCAGGCTGGCCATAAAGTCAGGTAATAAAGCTGCAATGCTTTGAAAACGCAGATGTATTTGAAATGAGTTGCTCCATGTGATTAAAAGAGATGTGAGAGGTCAGGAGAACAATATAATCTAACACCACATCTACACTGCAGACTTCAGCGGGCACAGTTACACCAAGCAGAACTACGGGGCTATTTAATACCTGACTGATACAGCTGTACTGCCAGCTGTACCACAAGTGTTCCTATAATTACACTGGTATAAAGGTGAAACGTCATAAATGGAACTTCTTTTACTTGATGTTTTTCCTACGCTGGTATGATACACAGATGTGCTCACATAACCACAGCTCTAACACAAACATTTTCTGCAGCAGTAACATAGATACAGCCAAAACCACTGAGGTCACAGAAACACATCCCAAGAGTTTACTTTGACTATTTCTATACTAAATATATTACATCACCGATGTGCTCCAAATGCATACAACTAGGGATTTGTGGGAAAAACATACCAAAGCTGCCCCGTAAGCAACACTCCAGCAAAGTTGGCCCTTCTAGCAGCCCAGCTGTGTTGTGTAGCAACAGCATCTCTTTTTGCTGCTGCCCACACACCTGTGCTAACAGACGCCAATATGAGCCGGCCTATTCCCACTGTTTCACTGATTTCCTCAAGTTCCATGGCTTGATTTTGCCAGCTGCAGCCATTGGGACACTGGCAGAGATATGAGCTTGGGCTGTAGTCTGCCATCCTGAACACAGACACTGGTAATGACAGAAAGCCGAAAGGGATAAGGTCACCACCGCGCTGTGAAAGAAGGCTGGAAACACGTCTGGAAGGAATTAAGTCATCAAAGTACCACCCTCCACATCCACGGACCCAGCCCTGCTCGCTCCCGTGGGACGAGGGGGGCACGCCAGCCCCTGACTTGGTGGGCGGGACAATCACTGGGCCAATAATGAGAGAGAGGCCTCCGGGTATTCTTATCCAACAGCCAACTTTTTCTGGCCTTCGGGGCGGAGACGCGCAGAGGGACTCAGCGCTGAGCGCCATGTTTGGTTCTGGCGCGAGGGCGGGCCCGCGCGGTGCCCTCACGCAGGATGGCCGCTGGCAGCGGTCACGTGGGAGGGGGGAGCGAGGGGATGAAGCGCATGCGCAGCGCCGGGGCGCGGGGGGAGGGAGCCGGGACGGGAGGGCGGCGGGAAGCCCCGCCTCGGTAGCATGAGGCTCCGCCCGGTGCCGCGAAACCCCGCCCCGTGCCGCGAAACCCCGCCCCCGCGGCTCGAAGCACCGCCTTTGTGGCGGGAAACCGCGCCCCGGTGATGATAGGCCCCGCCCCCCGCGGCTCGCGGCCGTGCCGCTGCCACCGGGGGGCGTGGCCTCAGCTTCCCCCCGGCCGGGGCCGGGGCCGGACTGGTCCGAGCCGTCGAGCCCCGCCCGCCGGGTGTCCCCGGGCGCCCCCGCCGCCCGCACCATGTCCGACGCTCCCGGCGTCCCCGAGGACGTCTGCAGCCTCTTGGCAGGTGAGGGTAGGAGGGAGGGCTTCCTTCGCTGGGGGCGGGCGGAGGGGAGGTCGAGGGGGGCGGGCCAGTGGGGGTGTGACGGGCCGGGGGAGCCGGGGTGTGCGGGGGCAGCAGCCCCTGGAGCCGCGGCCCCGGCGGAGCGCTCCGCGGCGGGCGCTGAGCGATCGCTTCCACTGCATGGATTCTGGGGTTCTGTTCTTCCCATCCCCCCAGTTCCTCCTCCCCGGCTACTTCCTCCCCCCGTGGCCGTCCGTGGGGAGCCGCAGCGCTCCGGCTCGCTTCCCTGCAGGGAGGAAGGAGCGGGCCGGCCCCCCCCTCCCGGCTGGGCGGCCGCAGCCCCTGTCCGCGCCCGGGAGCGGACACCTCCTCCCTGCCGGGCGCGGACGGGGGCTGCGGGCGCCCAGCCGGGGTGAGGTGTTCGGGGGCTCCCCCGGACACGCGTGCGGGGTGTGTGACCGCGGGGTGACCGCCGAGCCATCCGGGGGAAGTCTCTTCCCTCGGGGTGTGCCGGCAGGGCCGGCTGCCCGCATCAGCTGAAAAAAAGTAATGAACTTCCCCGCTGAACAGCTGAGGAGCGGACGAAAGGGTTACTGAATTGCTGGCGTATTGTCATATCAGTCACACACCTCCGGCCGTGACTGTCCACACTCTCAGGATGCGTTGGAGCGTAGGCATGGGATGATTTCTCACCGTGAAAGGTTATAGTGTTAGAACAGAATTTCGAATACGGGTGGTTATCTTTTACCTTCAAGAACTCGTATTTAAATTTTTTTGTTGTTTTTGTTAATTAAAATAAATTGTATACTTAAAGGTTGGCTTTTCTGGTATCGTTATCGAAAAGTTTGCTATCCTGAAGCCATTTCAATGTCAGTGGGACTCTCTTTCTTTTGAGAACTTCTGTTTCTGCCACAGGAACTTGTGTAGCTCAGACTTTGCCATTCAAATTACCCATGCTTTTTGAAATCTTCCTTCTGAGGCCAAGCACTCAATTACATGGCTGGGCACCTACTAGAGTTTAGTGCAGCTCATCACCTCCACAGACTATTCTTTTTTTTAACACTTTGACTGTAAGAGCTAATGCTTGAAATATATTGCTCTCACCACATCTCATCTTCTGCCAACTGCCTTAAGTGTTTTCTAACTGCAGTTTCTAACTGTTACTAGCATATCATACTATCTGTAGTTAAAATTTGTGTGGCCAAAAAGGCCACCAGAAAAAAAAAAAAAGGAAGGCTTCTCATGATTTCATATGGTGGAATGGATTCTTATTCATTTAGAAAAAATAAATATTACCTTCAGAGAGCCTTTCCAAATCTTGGTATTTTCTGTGGCGATACTGAATTCTGGAACTCATGGTCAGATGAGGAGCCTGTATGTTTGTTTTGGTGCTAGTTTCACTGAGTGAAGCTCATCTTGAAACTCTTCAATGTTTTAAGGGCTTTAAGAATTTTTTTTTGAGGGGAAAGATGTGATGCAGATGGAATCATTTGAGACTGTGATTTCTTTCTCAGTCATGGTACCTCATTTACACAACTTGTCCTTCCTTCTCCCCATCTTTATCCAGTCTGCCATGGAAGAGAGACACAAAAGTTTGTATTTTGAAGTGAAACTGAGAACACCTACTTTTTCTCAAGAGGGTTATGTATATGTACTTTTAGAGGGTTATGTATATGTATATATGATCAGCAGCCTAAGTTATATACAGGTATCTAATCTTTGTACAGTGTGTACAGCTTCAGCGTTTCTGGAAAAAAACAAGATGGTTTCTTTTGTGCTGTCTATAGAACTGAAGTTAAGAAGACAATGGAATGATTTACCAATGATCTTTAAACATTTGTTTTGTTATTACTAGTAGTAACTAATAGTTTGCAGCTTTTAGTTGTTACTTTCAGTATGGTTATACAATGTTAAATAACTTGCTTATTTTTGAAAAATAAAATACGGCATTACTTTTTACAGTTTGTGTTAAGCCCTGTTTTTAAAGGTTATCAGTCAAGTGCATGAAAGTTAGAAATGAGAGTAATCCAGGCTGTATGAGCAATTCTTCCACTGGTATGTGTAGGATCTGACAATCTTTTATGTAGGCTTCTGCTTTTTTTTTTTCTCAAACTATTCCTGTAGTGAAGATGTATGGTAATAGAGGAGGGAAGGGAGCTCTGTAATATCTTTACTATTCATTAAGAAACTGTTACACAATACAAAGACCACAGTGAGTACATAGTTATTAATTTCTGCATGCTCTTCTTGGAGGGTGCTTCTTAATGTGTTATTTTAATGGCTCACAGTTATTGATCCCGTACCTCTTTGAGATGAGGGAGTATTATTTTCCCATTGGTAAAATTAGTGTAATAAGATGTGATTGGGGTCGCAAAAAATAATCAATGGTGGAACAGAATTAGAATTCAAATTCACCTGCCTCCATGCTGTGCTGGTTTCTCCAGAAAATAATATGAGTTGGATGTCTATATTCAGTGGCCATTACAAGTGCCAGGTACTTCAAAACAGGTTCAGTTGAGAATGTGCAGCTAATGGCTAGCGACAAGCACCGTATTTTAGCCTGATGTTACATAGCAGAGAGGCCCTCACAGGTGCAAAATCTCATAAATACTGTGCTCTTCTGCTCCTCCTCCTTTTCTTGGCCTTTTTGCCTATGATTTCCAACTTCTTCAACAAGTGGAGGAACAATCGTGGATTTTCTTATCCCTGCTTACCCTTGATTGATGGTTGGAGTATGTCCACCCACTATGCTGAATAAGTAGGAGTCCTACTGGAAAACATGCTAAGTGCTCCTGTAGTTAAACATGGTGATAATGGGAATAAACACACCAGGGGATGAATTAAAGTTGCACAGGAAACTTTCTGACTTGTGAGTGCTTTACATTGAACCTAAACAATATTATATCTTTAACACAAAGACAAATTCTGTCACACATGCTGGCAGGGTCATTATAGTTGCATATCAGTGGCGCTGAAATGTTCCAGGCAGAAGCACAGCTTGAGCTCAGGGCTAACTGCATTAGCTGGAAACAGGAGGAAGCTGTTTCTGTAAAGCTGAAGGGGAAAGGTCAGTGTGGCAATAGGCTCATTGCAGAGGATTATTGGGATTGCACAATTCCATCCTGTCTTCTCTGACTTGTTCAAGTGGTGGGAGGGAGACACTGGAGACAGAAACAGGGTCCTCTGGTCATGAGTTGACCTCCTGGTAGGAGGAGCAAGTAACTTTGTTGCTCCCTTATCTCCTTGTTTGCACCTCATAGGTGTGTGGTAGTGTATGTAACTTCTTAATTCCCCGCCCATGTCCCTGCACTTCCAAATGATGCTTGAGACCGTGGAATTTAGTGAAGAAAGCCCAGCTCTGCTTTTTCTTCTTTTGCAAAGGCATCCTCTGTTGTGTTTATGTGATATTTTTGTGGGCGTTTGGCAAAGTGGAATGTTACTATTTTTTTGTCCCCTCGAATTATTGCTGGTTACAAGTTTGTTGAAAGCCTGCTCATTTCTATTTTTCCTATCTAAGTTTTGGCTTCTTCATAGCCGAGAAGGAGTTTGGAGGCTGCTTCTTCCCCAAAGGCATATTATTTCTTCCGTAATGTAAGCCAGACTGGTTGCTTCAGTCATCTTGATTGGAAAAAAAATTCTTGAGTTTTTTTCAGTAATAAAGATTTAGTTGGAGGTAAGACTTCTTTATTTTTTCACGGTTTTTGATGGTGTCATGATCATTAGATATAAATAGATCATGATATCTTTTCCCCTGTTCATGACACCTGTGACTATAGTATGGGTGCTATTGCTTTGTCTTTTGTTCAATTTTCCTTTCACACTTGGCAGTATTTCTTGTTTGAATCTTCTGTATTCATATTTTAAAAGTTACAAATACTTTTGCTGTGAAAATAGGATAAAATTTTCTCTAGTTTATATGGAACCTTATATCCCATCCTAATACCATTTTCCTTGTTCTGTTAAACAAAACCCCAAAACTAAATAAAACCCAATGTTATTGCCATAGAGGTCATTTCTACCCAGGTATTATTCAGTTTGTTTAAATGCTTAGTTATATTGTCCAAATCACCTTTCTCTGTGTGACTCCTCTTATTTTTTTCTTCAAATAATATTGTTTACCTACTTGTTTAGTTGCATCTTGGAAACAGCTTGCAGAAAAGGGCAAGGCAAGAAAACTACAAGACACTGGATCCAGTGCATGAGTTGCTTACTTTTTATTTTTGGACTATGCTGGTTATATTTACCCCTGATCCCCAAAATACGAACTGTCCATCTTCATCTTCCATGTCAGCTGTTCCTGGACTTGCTCCTTACATGCCTGTCGTAGAAAAAGCCTTCTAGGTACAGTGTAGCTCTTCTTTATTGGTTGGTTCAAATTTAAAAGCATGCTGGTTTTTAAAACTTTACTCTTTTTTTAAAGAATCATTTCCATGTTTCCAAGGCTTTTACAAATGCCACTTCTTGGTGAAGAATCCATCTGTACAAGATAAACCAGGGTGATTATTGTAGACATCTTTTAAGTAGACGTGTATTTACAGCTTTGGTAGTATGTATATATTTCAATAGTAATGGAATAAGATTAGAAACAGTGAGGTGAAAAAAATGCACAGAGGGATTCCTGGTAAGAAATAACCTCCAGTGATTTGAAACATAGTTCAATTGTCTCTGCCATAAATTTGGGAATAAGTGTCATATATGGGTGATAAAAATGGCATAGGCTATTTTTTATATACTCATTATTCACTTAGTTTGTCTTTTTCAATTAACATGGAGTCTATCTTTTTCATCTGACTGGGTTTACGTTTCTTTCATAATCATATGTCAACAAACCACAATAGACACAGCATAATGTGGCATACAGTGTAAATCTTTAGGTTAATCCTTAACATTTTTTATTATCATTCATTTGGAATCACTTTGTAACTTGATTATGATTTGTACTGGTGTGGTTTTTTTTTCATTATATGCTTAATATGTTACAGCTTCGTCTTTTCTCACCTCTTTAATGTAGAGAGAGGATACACAACTACTCAACCAATGAGATTAGAGATAGATATGTAGCTATATATATATAGTCCTTGATTATAATTTCTTTTTTAATGTTTTAAAAGAGATGCCTTATCTATTTACTTCATTTGAGGAGTCTTAGCAGTTTGTGTATACTTCTGCTTTTAAAATCACTAATAAAACTGTTGAGTGTCAACATTTTTCATGATACTTACTTTGTATATGTCAACACAGCAACTTAACCTTGCTTCTGGGGATTTAAGGTACAGCAGTTTTTAAAGGCAGTCCTTTCCAGGGCTTTGCACTAAAAGGAATGCTTACCTTCTTGTTAGGCTGGATAAATGTAGTATTTTTAGACATCTTGAAGTTCAGTCACTTTTATTTTACATCATGTGTTCTGTTTCTGATTAAGTGTATATATATTTAAAAGGCAATTTAGCAAACTCTGGAGAGAGACTTTAAAATATAGTTGTGAAGGCAGGGGGAGAGCAAAAGCAAAATCCTCCAGTATTTCTTTATTTAAGAGAACAGGCAGTGACAAATATTGCTTGAGAGTTTGTCTTCAGACTTGTTCCCTATTAATGAATCACATGAAAACTTTGAAATCAACTTAATTAATTGCTTTCTAATGCCAGCCCGTGTAAAGCTGAAAGATACATGGCAGTCTGTTTAATATTCATCACCTTTGGACAGTGTGTGTGTAATAAATGTGCCTAGCTTGCAGCCATCTCCCAAAATTCTCTGGCCTGCTGTCCCAAATCTTCTGGCTGGCAGCCGCCTGCTGGCTCTCTGAGTCCTTGAGGTGGAGGAGAGAGATGGGAAAAGGCTGGTGGCTGGAGCAGTTGTTCTGCTGCCCTGCCGCTGCCTTCTTGTGCGAGTGGTAGCACATCTGCCCGGCTGTCCCATGCAAGTGTCCCTCGTCATACGATGGGTGCGTGCCCAGCCTCCCAACGCGCCTGCATTCTCCGTGGGCCATGGAGGCAGAGCTGTTCGCGGGCCCCGCCGTGGGTGTGGAAACACTCCTACCTTATTGCCACTTCCTGATTATTCTCTTGTCATTTGAATGGTGTCAACTCATCAGTTGATGTGTCCATGATGGAGTGATTAACTTCTTGATAATGTGATTGGATAACATTTTGGTTGTCTGCTGGAGGAGGGGAGAAAGAATGACCCAGCACATAGTCTTTTGAGTGGCTCTGTGGGAATCTGCTTGGCCCGCCCTGACACAAAATAGAGGTAGTGCTGTCCTAAGTATGTTTGTTTATTAAGTGTGACTTATATTTACAGTATTAAACCCTGTAAACAACAAATGTGCTATGATTTGTCATGCTTAAGCACTCTTTAACACAGCACTTGCTTTGGGCTAGAAATTTACAATGTTCTTGAAAAATTCCATCTGTGTGGTTTCAGCCTTCATTAAAGAAAATAACTCCAAAGATTTTAAAACAATGAAAATCTTGCAGTGTTGTCTGTTTATAATCATTGAAGTAAAGAGAACCATAAACTGTTTTAACAATGAAATGCAAAATAAATCTTAACTTTCCTCATTGTGAAAGGACTGTAGATGAAAATGAAATAAAAATGGCTTTTAGCTTTTGACTGTTCTGTGAACTGGCACTTAAGTTTTGAGCTGTATGAGCTGGTTGAAGTGGACAGAGCTAGACTGTGGTGTGACTTCCCTTTTCCGTCAGTTTGTAACCTGTATTGGCAGAGCAATTTGTGAGTGAATTGTATCAATTGGACCTTTCAGTTTGGTGGCTTTTGTTCATGCCTGCAGGCAAACAATTTCTCTGGGGTATGGTGCAAACAAATTTAGCATCATGGGCTTTAAGAAACTGAGCAACAAGTATGGGTAATTAAGCTATCAAGCAGTCTAACATACAAGCTTAAGAAAAGAGGTGTTAAATAGGTTTCCACGGTGTATTTTTCTTAGTTTTGTTTTTGTTTATTTGGTTTAGATTTTTTCTCCCCTTTTTTTTCCTTTTTTTAAAAATTTTATTTTTTTTCTATTTTCGTGTTTTTAGTGGGAACAGCTAAGTGTCTGCAATGTGTGATACTAAACAGCTGCTCAGTTTGTTAGGAACAATTTATGGAAATATGTAATTTTTTTTTTTTTTTTTTTTTTTTTTGCTGTGGGGTAACGGATTAGTTAAAGTGCTTTTAGACCAGAAATCTCTTCAAAGATGTTTTCTTTTTGGAGTTTCTCTTTTATTCCTTTTTCAATTCCTTGATGGATCGGCTGCTGCTGAAGCATGAAACAGGTCTACACTCAAGTGCTTGTGACTAGTAGTTTCGTTTTCTGAGTAGCATTAAACTAGTACAGGAGAGAACAAGTTGTGGATCATCCTGGAGAGGGGAGAGCAAGTAAGTGACTAGAACAGTGGTGAGAAATGGGTAAATTTTGCTGCTTCTCTTTGAAGTTTACTGTATGAAACTTGGATCTGTTGTACTGAAGTCCCAAGTTCTGTTCTAATTCCTAGGTAAATCACTTCGTGGAAGGTCAGAGAAATTACCGGAACATTTTCTTATGTTAAGGCAGTCAGTATTCCTCCACAGTGTGGAAGTACAGGTAGTGATGAGACGATCATAACTTGGATGACTTGCTGACTTCTTGTCCAGAGAAGCTTAGGCTGTTACTCATCTTGTGCATCTGGTGCATCCTGGATGGATTTACAGCAGCAGATTAGAAAAAGATATATAACATACTGTGTAATTGTGAGTAGATAAGAAAAATCTATGATAAAAATGTAATTTTCAAGTAAACTGCTTCTTTAGCATCATGCGTATATCAGGTCTGTCTTCATATGTTGGGGTTGTGATGAATCAAGCTATATGGTGTCTCTGGACATATGGAAGTAATAGTGTTCCATGTTGAGAACAGTGCACCCTGATTGTGGATACGCCTAAGCTTGGAGAACTTGTTTCACATATTTGTGTGAGAGGGAAGCCATCCCAGGGAAGTCTTCTGTAACTACTGCTGTTTAGAAATGACAAACTTGTATATGCTCTTTCTGCCTCTCTCCTCCAACTCTACTTATACTGAGAGTAAATGCAGCATCTACTCTGCCCTGTCCTTCCATGGTTGAAAATTCTCTATTATTTCTGCTTTTGAAGTCCAAGGTTTTCTGGAAAAGAACAAAATCTGTCAGCAATATAGTTAGTCCTCAAATTTTTGTATCTACAGTGTATTTTAAGCCTTGTTTATAATAACCAGCTTGGTTTCCAGTCCCCACATACTCCTTGATTGTGTTATTTCAACATTTGTTTTTGAATAAAGCTTTGATAGTCAGTCAAAATCTGGGATGGCAGAATTCTCACCTGGGCTGAGCTTTTCCAAGAAGTAAGGAAACCCACTGACTTTAAATGAAGACTCCTGAAGCCAAGATTTGTGATTAATTAGTGTCCAAAGGTTATTGTGCAAGTATTGCTCCTGATTTACAAACATGACTAATTCCTCTAAATTTTTGCATATTGGTGCCTAGGTAGAACTTTGAAGCTGCTATCTAATTTTTAAAATAAATATGTAAAAGTATGGAGAAATAAATATTTTATCAGGCTGTCCCTTTCCAAGTGAAAGCTTATTTTGTACTGGAAAATCCTGTTAGGTTTTATTGAGAGAAAAGCTGTTGATGATTTTGATTTTTGCTCTGAATAGTAAAAGTATCAGTTTTTTTAATCTTAGTTTTGTAGTTGGTCAATATCATTGAATTTTGTGGGTTCTCGTCTGCCAGCTTGATTGGCAATTCCAAACATTGGAATTTACGAAGATGCGTAGTTTTTCTAAGGGTTTGGACAAAATCTTTGTAGGCATACTTGGCGTACAGTAAAGGGGCTGTTGGGGGCATGTCTGGAGGATTCATTAATACATGTTAAGTGCCTTTCCTTCTGTCCTTTCAAAGAAGGAATGCCATAGAACTGAGTGGTCTCCTCCATTCAGGATTGCTTTGGAAAATGTAATGGGGAAGATTCTCTGTCTTATGGGGAGGGGGATCAATATAATTCTTCAGAAATCTAAAATACTGTAAAAAATGAATGTTTTTGCCACACTCTGTGAGGATAATAATCTAAACATCTAAAAAATAATCTAGTAAATTATTTGTAAAGAACAACATCTTTGTAATAGCTATGCTAATGTTCTCAAAGAGTAACTTTTGACTTGTTTTCTTGCAGCCTGTAATACAAATTGTGATATGTTTCTGTTTTATAAAGAAAAAAGCAGACAATTAAGTTTTTCATTTAGGAAATCTGCAGTAAATATTCATGTAAACTTTTGCATGCAGACAGTTGAGTACTTAATTGGCTGTTATTTATGTTTCTGTATTAAAATGGAATGTCTCATCTGATTGGAAAAGTTAGAGGATTAAAATAGTACTAACCATATGCATTTGCATCTATACAGAGTGAGCCAAGGTATATATACACGTGTGTGTCTGTGTATGGAGGTGGGCAGGCACTGTGAGAAGGTGTTTTGTTACCTACAAATGCTTTCTCATATTCAATGAGCAATTGTTACCCATACAGGTGAGACATTTATGTTAACAAGCAGGATTTTTTGGTTGTATTTCTACTTTTCTGCTTTTGGGATAATTGTATACTGATTGGTAACTATGAGAAACTTTTAGAGTTGCTTTTTACCATTGTTTAGTTAACCAAGAAAACATGCTGCTGGGGGAGTTACACTCCCACAAATGCTCAGACATTACATTCTTTTTATCCTATGGAATGGATATTTGCTATATTAAAATAACTGGTACCTTTTATGGAATGCTTTGTTTCTACATGATTGTATAAAAGTATTATAAGGATTAAAACTTACAGTGCAGGCTGGAGCCTTAGTTTGTGGTTCTACAAGTGCAGGTGTGCTTAATTTCAACTACACTGTTGAGCTTGACTCCTTTGATATGGTTATTGTGCCTGCCTAATTGTTTTCAGGATTGCTTTAGATATGAATCTTTAGTCAGTCAGTGATTTCAGAGGCAATGTGAGAACACTTGAGAATACTGTAACCACTAAGTGAGCTGTATTAGTATCTGGGTAAGTGTTACTGCTGAAATAATAAATTACACAACCATCTTTGGAACTTGAACTTCTGAAATAACGTGGCAGTAATATATGCATAAAGGCTATTTCCATGTTTTAGCTTTGTCTTTTACTTTAGGTGATGGAAAGTAATTGTTATAGGACTGCAATTTATTAGGACTTGCGTAGCATAATTAAGTGTGCAAGAATCAAATGTCACCATAGGATTTGCTGTGCTAAGCATGAGTAGATAGAGAACAAATGTATCCCATTTAGAATCTAAAATGTCTGTTAACTATGCTGTGAGTAGGGCTGAAAATGATTTTCTTGTTTTTTTCACTGTAGTATCAGGATAAACTCATTACAGCAATATTTTTTTTTTGAGGTGTGTTCATTTTTCTTCTTTATTTAGATGTTGAAACATTTGTTTCCCAAACACTAAAAGGAGAAAATCTATCCAAGAAAGCAAAAGAAAGAAGGGAAGTTCTTCTTAAGAAGATAAAGGATGTTAAGGCAAGGTAAGTGAACTTCATGGCTTTAATGTGTTACAAAGTCACTTACTGATAACTTAAAGTTTTTTGCAATCTTTTAATAAACATTAAGCATATTAACAATTAAAAAAATCTGCCTAGGTCCTGATTTTTAAAAAAATGGGTTCAAGTCTTTCATTCTCAAAACTGCTACAATTTAGTAAGAAATGGGATCAGAATGATTTGTCCCATTTGAATTGCTTAATATTCTGAAACCTGATTGCAAGCTAGTTGGGTAGAGCTTGCCTTCACCTCTCATTTGGTGAGATTCATTAAAATATGAGAAATATAATGTATTGAGGATATGAATGAGCTCCCTATCACCATACTCAGCTGGTGTAAGACAGCATAATTCAATACTGACTTTGCTTTATTACCTATTCTGTTGTTTAGCTCTGTAATAGAAAACTGAAACATAACTGAAGCTATTTATAGATCATAAGTTTGTTTAAGCAACGTGCTATGACAGGCAAAACAGAGGGCTGTGAGTGTTTTTGTTTTAATATCAAGGATGATTTGAGAGAGTTCTATGGTGTGTTAATTTCAGTCAGCAATTCAGCTAAAGAGATTTAGCTATAGTTTCATTTGCACTACAAAATTTTCTTTGAAAAAGCTCTTTACTTAGAACTCTTATCAACTAGGATATAGCCGAGTACTTGCTGTTCTTTTCAAATTGTTGTTTTCAAAGTGTTTTTCTAGTGGTCGCTCCTGTGTGGTATCTCCTAAGCATTCCATTCATGGCATGCTTCTGCCCCTGTGGCACTTGTTTACAATTTCAAGGACAGCACAATCATCTGGCGAGGGCGTCACTAACTGGAGGGAGACACGAGATGTGACCCAAAGTCTTATAATTTGAAGGTTCTTTTCATTCGGGCTGTAAATGCTTAGGGAACTAGCTCTCCCCCATCCTCTCTTTTAAGAAAGCAGGATTTTATTTTTTTGTTGTTCCTGTGCTTTCCGTTCTGGGTTATTGAGTCAACTGTGACTGTATGGATGACTTGCAGATACAGTGCTACTGGCTTTTTTCTTGACTGAATGATGCTTTTTTGGCTGATGGAATATCAAAGGGAGGGAACCTGTGGTTATGAGCATATCGACACTGAATCTTTTGCTATTCACTTGGGTGACCCCATGGTTTCACATCTTATTTTAATTTCTAATTCCTTCCTCATTTCCTGTAATATTATTCACTGTTAACAGTGTTTTGTTTTTCATGCAGGCTACAAAATACATGCACATTGTAGTCATCTTTGATTTTAACATCCCACATGTTGGGCTGTATGTATTACTACCACTTGCTACACTGGATTTCTTAGATCTGGCCTTTTATCTGTTTGCATTTCTCAGTTTCTTATCTCTAGACCATTCCCTTCTTTTCTGCTTGTTTCTTGACAGCATCTCCTTACTGACTACCCTGATACCCTTACTACTGTTCATTGTTCATAAGGATGATTTTGGCAGCTGCATTTTATTTGCCAGTTAGTTCATAGTCCATGAATGCTTCTTGAATACCATTCTACATAACTATGTCCTGATTATTTGTCTGTATCATCAAATTCCATCCTGGAATTATTTTTGTTTCTGAAATACAAAGATTTAGCTCTGAAGAAAAGGTATATAGGTATATAAAAGTATGTGTTCCCTCTGGGATGATAAATTTTTTTTTGTTTTTCTAGGTATTACATAAGATGAGATCTCCTTATCTGAAAAGGAGTTTTTATTTAGGCATGAGTTAACTTCTATATTTTTGGTTAATTATTAATACATTTTCATTTGGATTTCTGCAAATTTACTGCAGCTATACCCACTATTTTTGATTTTTTTTTTTTCCTTTCCCTATTGAACTACTGGTTTATTTTAAAATATGCTTAATGGTTTTACTTGTGCACAAAACTTCCTGAAATATGTTAACATTTAGAAGGTTTACTAAAATTAAAGATGCTTTTGTGCGTGTTTATGCCTTAAGATACCTGAGTAGATATATGTTACTAGAAAAGGCTGCTCAGTCTGGATTTGGTTTTGTTCAAGTCTTCCTTGAAGTGTCTGGGGATTCTCTCAGCTGCAAGGGCAAAAGGAAAACTGAGTAAATCCTTTAAGCCAAAGATAAAGACTTCAGAATTTTCAAGGAAAACTTGCAGCAGTGTTTCAACCACAAAACTCGTTGAAAACTGGTTGTTGTTCTGTGCCATGTCCTCGTGCCGCGGGGTTGCAAGTGTGCGTTGCTTTATGATGTTTCTTCTTCTTTTTCTACAGTTATCCTCAAGAATTCCCGGAGAAAGGTGAGTCTCGTGCCCGTCTCCCGCGCCGTTCCCGCCGCGGTTTTCCCACTGCCGCGGCCGCCCGAGGCCGAGGGGGTTGGCGCCCCCTGCTGCGGCACGCGGGAACAGCGGCGCCAGGGCCCGGGGCGCGCGCATCCACCGGGGCCCGCTGCCGTCAGGGAGCGCATCACAGAGCGCTCGCTGGTGGAAGGATTAGTCTGGAAATGTAGTTCAGGGTTTAATATATAACGGAGCTTGTTATGGAGCGTGTTTATTGTAAATTTAGTATAAATGGAGCTTTATTAGCAAGAGTGCAGCCTTGTGAAAGACCATGCGATGTAGGTTTGGTTTTTTTTTTCAGAGGAAGTGTATGCAAAGTAGCCTGCTTAGGAGATAAAATTTTAACAGGGATTCCTTATTTCAGCCTTTTTTCTTAACGTTGCAAAAGTCTTCAATTCCATAGTGATGTTTCTTTAACCTTTTAATAGGATCATCTCGTGGCAATATGATATTGGCTTTCGATCCACACTGAATGAATGTTTTCATAGTGCAGCGGGAGCTCAGACCTTTAGCTGGAGAGGAGATGATTTAGTGTGCGAGTAATGAAAACTGAAGTGTGGGTTATCTATTGTCTTCCAGTGGAGTTTAAACAAAGCTGCAGAGTTCAGTTTAGAGAAGACTGAAGGGTTGCTACAGTGTTCTGTTCTGTAACTAAACCTGGAAGGGCTCTTATTTCCATGATGCTAATTCTTGAGGTCATGACCTATAGCCTGTGGATGCTGGTATGAGGGTCACAGTGCGAGGTCAAAAAAGCCTATGCAAAGCTTCACTTTTTGCAGTGGTTGAAGAACTGTCTGTTTCTGGACAAGGAAGTTCAAATGTGTAGGCTACAGCATGCCTCTTGAGAAAGTGAAAATATGTAAGTCATATTAGGCAAGTAATGTTATAACAAGGCTCAACAAGTTCATACATTTCTTCTGCCTGTTTAAATCAAGTTGTGCAGCCATAACAGTTCAACTGAAAGGGACAGTGCAACTTGAAACTTCCCAAAGATTCAAGATTGCCAAGATTTTGTAAACTCCAACTATGTGATTGTTTAAAAATAGTATTATAATAATTTGCTGGTTTTTTATATTGTACCTCAGCACTGTTACAGAAGATAAAATGTAGTTGTCCTCTTCTCCTCACTGTCCAACAGAACTGAGTGTGGGAAAGTAAATGTTATTTTATTAAAGGAAATTACTAGCATGATATTAGGTGATATCATGATATTGTTTCATTGCAAATGTATCTGACTTTGGGAGAGCATGTTTTTTAAGATTTAATAACTTCCTGAAGCTCTGACTCTGTAGTAAGCATGAGAGTTGCCCACAAAAAGCGAGTTTGCATTTACTGCTTTGTGTAATTTGAAGGTCAAGAAAATTCTAGTCTATTTACTTTCTTCATTGGTAATTTGATTCAGAATTTCTTTTCCAATTCAACAAATTGTTAACAAAAATGAGATTTCATTATCTCTAGCAAAATGGATGATTTGATTTATATAGTCTGTAATTGTTACTGCATAACTTGCTCTGATTTCTGTGAAAATTATATTCAGTCTTCTTTTTATTAGAGTACATTTGATTCTTAAGAAGGATATATTGCCTTTTTAAAAATTCTCTTGATATATCTCTGGTTCAGGTCGTAGAACTATGTATAAATGCTGAGGCTTGCGAACACTGACACCTTAGTTTTCAGTATTTTTCAATAAAATGAAAGTTATACCATTGTTTTCTGCAAACAAGGATACATTTCTCCAAATTACTGTGCATTTGCTGCATGCAGGAATATTAAAAAATTGTGAGAAATTGGAGCCTGCACTTACTTGCAATATATTTGAGGGAATGGGATTCAGTGGTATGAGTTGTTGGTATAATTTCCAGAGTTCAAGAAGTGTGTGCTAAACTTTATTTGGTTGTGTCATTCTTACTTTAGGACTGTACAAATTAGGCTTGACTTTTGCAGGTGTAGAACAAAAGACTCACATAGAGATAAGCAGTCAGATTCTTGGCCAGCTCCTAGTGTAACAAAGCAGCGGCAGCAGCTGAGGGAGTCAACTTTTTTGCCCATTTTCATACCTCTGTGCACACCTAGACATTTGAAAAATGGAAAATTTGGAAAGTATTGAAAACTCAGAAGGCAGGGATGGTCAGTTCCACGCCCTCCAGAGAAAGAAGTAGTAGCTCAACATATAAGGTGAATATCTTTTAGGAAAAAAAAGGAGGGGTGAGAGCAGAAATGTGGAAACTACGCTGAAACAAGCTAGGAAGAATAAAAACTACTGTGCACATTTAAACTCCATATTTACTGTTCTTGGTTCTGTGGTAGCAGTTACTTCATTTTTAAAATGTAAATAAAATAATCTCTGTTGTAGCTGAAAGGGAAGGTGAAGAATGGTTCATGCTGTCATGGTATGTTATCGTGGTATAGTAGTTATACTACATCAGCTGTTTTCAAGAATCTTGTAAGTTGTGACCTGTCATACTTCAGAGGCCTCCAGAAGTATTTTTGGAGGCTGGAAGAAGTGGACTGACACTTTCAAAATTCGTATGTTCCTGTAGGACATAATGATACTTGACTCTGATCTCTCAAACAGTGGTTCTTTCAGCCTGTGAGTTGTTCCACAAGTATGTGTTGTGGGCATACTTTCATCCACTCTCTTCCATCACTGAATGTTCTTGAAGTTCCACTGACTTTGCACGTAGTGACTAGCTGGTTTGATTAAGCTATTTGTAAACTCTTGTTTCATGGACTTTGGCCAATAGCATACAGAATCCTACCTTCCATAAGGATAAAACAAGGATGTTTGAAAGAATAATAATAAAAAATAATTAAAGAGCATGCATACAAATAGAACCAGGCTCCTTAAAACTGTAATCACCCATGTGCATCTCTCTCAGAAAGTGCATAAATACTTCTTTGCAACCAGATTGATGAATTTGAGGAATTTCTTGAGTCCTCCTAGAAAGAAGCCTTCTGATGTTGTCTGCCAGGTCAGTAAATATGCTGACAAAAGCATCTTTTGTATCTATATAGGTTGAAAAAAAAATGAAGATTTTTAGGAGAAGTGGGTATACATGCAAGTGAAAGGCACAAAATTAATTGTATGGGAAAATATTTAATTCTCGTGTGAGACGTGTTACCTGATTTAACACTAACTTTTACAGTTAAGTGTGTTGTTGATTTATGGGTAAAGAAAGTCCATGTTGTTCTTATGACCAAAAATGTACAGTTATATTTATAGCCAATCCACTGATCTTTCAGCCAATTTTATTTTTTAAGTTATTAGACATTTATTGTATCTATTTTATTCTTAAATTGAAGAACTGTGTAGAAATATCTTTCTCTTAGACACTGCTGCCTTTTTTTCTTTTAATTTGAAATATTTGACTCTTGATCTAAGCAGTTTAAGCAAAACTGCAAAGCTGTAGTCACACTCAGCAACGTGTTCTAGATCTTAGAATTGGGAAGAAACTTGAAAATGAAGGTAATTTGCATAAAAAATGGATTCATTTTTTGTAAGACTAATATCCAACTAAGGGTATAAAAGTCTGAACTTTGTCAAAGATTCTGACTTAATACAGTTTTTGGCATTTCTCTGTTTTGAGATTAATTGAATCAATACTGTGACTGCCAAAATGTTTAGTTAAAAGAACCTTGTTTTCAATTTATGCTAAAAATAGTGCTAAAGTTGGCAGAAGCACTCTAAGCTCTAGAAACTGTATTTGTGTTTGAAGTTCACGTGCCATCTGTTCTATGCATTTATTTTAGTAAAATATGTATTTTTAATCACTTTTTGCAAAATATTTTGGCTCAATGTTGAAAGTGAGACACCAAAAGTACTAGCCAAATTGAGTCATACTATGGGAATTTGCAGAACCAGTTCCCCATAAAGCATTCAGTGCACCTCATATCTGATCTACAGCACTAAATTATGCAGAAAAGTATGACATGACATTTTCTAACTAGCATTTTTCACTCTGATAAAAATTGGTCCATTTTTGTTTTTTTTTTTACTGTAGCATAATAGAGGGTAAATCTATGTCTCTAGAGCATTGGTGTTATTCACTGTGTAATTATTGGGAGCACCTGTAGGAAACCTTTAGATGACTCAGATACTTCTGGCTCTTGGCATAGCAGAGTGTGTCTGGAGCTTGAGACTTCTGCTTCCTGGAAACAGTCAAGCTGTTAGAGTAGCACTATATGCAAAGGGTTTGTATTTTACATTTTTTTCTTTTCTGTTTTTGAAAAGAGGTGATATTTCCTTTTTATTTTTTTTCCCCTCTGTACACTCTTTTTCAGGAAATGGCAGCAAGTTGGAGTCTCTTTGGACTTGAGAAAGGGAGTCAGTATCTTGTGGTCACCAGAGCCACATGTGCATGCGAGTTCTGTATTTTAACACACTTGAACTTTTTAGTCAAGAGCATAAATACATCGTTAGTATTTGACCGTAAATGGGAAAGATATGGCTTAGTTGTTACCCAGTTCTTTGAGGATCATCATGACATATTCCTGGAGAGACCATCAAATGCATTAAAAGTGTGCTAGATATCACTCTATCCCAGAAGTCTGGGAGGTTTCACTGTGGGCAAGTCACTGTGTTGTCCCTTTCATGTACATGCAGCTGTTATCTGTGAAGTGTCCATGCCAAGCGAAATTTCAAGTAACACGAGATAGACCCACCAGTGCAGCACAAAATGGTCTTGTCGTGATATGCATCATAAGAATGAGAGGCAACTCAAAGTAAAAGTTGCAGTTGCTTTGCTTGCTTGAAATGTGTTTGCTTGCAAACTTAATAATTGTTTCAGTATTGTTTAAGAAGTAGCTGCAAAAGAGTTTCTACTTGACCTTTACGAAACAAGCCATTAAAAATCATCATGTTAATAGGGGACCCTAGAAGGCCCTTCAGGAATGAGAGTGTAGGAGCAGACTGCATGTCAAAGCATGCATTGAAAAATTGGTTGTCGGAAGAATCCAGTCTTGCAGGGTGACTGGTGGATTGGGTCAATAGCATCTTAAAAATATAAGATGCCCCTTTCAAGGGGCTAAAGTATACCCCTGCCAGCTTGAAAGCAGCTTTGCCTACTTTTTCTTATGAAAAACGTGTAGTGAGAATCTTGCTTGATCTGCTTGATAGCTTTATCCAGTCCTGTTTTGGTGGGTTCTTACTGGGGCAGAGATTGGACAGAAGGAACTGATTTCAACGTGCTCTGACTTGGGACCTTCTGAAATGGCAAGAAGCAGGGTGGTGTGACCTACATGTCTTTTTATTTTCGTGAGTTGTTTTATTTCTCTTATACTTGAGCAGTTTTAATGCATCATTCTGTCTAGACATTTTTAGAAATAAATTGAAAGTGTTTAGTTGTATGAGGATGTGAGCTAGCAAGTCTCTTTCAGAGGCATTGGCTGAAACATCTTGCTTGCTCTTTTTTTAGAGTAAGTGATGTAAGCAGTATCTTTAATGCTTAGGAATTCATTTTTATAATCTCACTGTTTCAGAAGAAAATGAATTCTTGGGAGAAAAAGAAGTCTGGATTTTTTTTAAGCTGGATTCTTATAATGTAATATGGTCCTATTCATTATACTGGGCTTGTGCCAACTAAATTTGATGGAAGTCTTCAGAACAGGGGGTAGGAACTGAAGTACAGTCCTTGTTACAATGACGAGATTTTGTTTTATGCTCCATTCCTAATGTGGTAAACTTACCCTTTGGAATGCATTATTTCCTGAATCAATAAATAAGCTGTAATGGAAAAGGTAGCATTTAATAAGGAATGACGTGTTTTGTTTTGTTTTTTTTTTTTAACAGACATCATAAAATATTGATTCTGCTATCAAACCTGTAAGAGATTAGTTTAAGTTGCAGAAACTGGAGAATAGGGTCAGTTCATGTACATATTTTTGTTATTGTGACTGTTAAATATCTACCTTTAATTAAGCTATTTTTTTCCCCAACTTCCAGATAGATCATATGTTATTCTGGGGAAACGAGAAACTATATTAATGGGCATCAACTCCATAATTATACTTGTGGCTGCATAACAGGGACACATTCATGTCATTTCTTTAGGCAATAACTTTTGCAAAGAATTATTTTTAAACTGGTCATTAATTTTATGACCATAGAAATGAGATGCAAAATTTATGCTGTTGTCATTGGCATGGGTTCAAGGCACTACTGACATTATGTGTGATTGTAATGGAATGGCTGCCAACTAATGAGTCTATAGACATTTTGTTTGAGCATGCTTTGCTTTTAGATGTTTGATTAGGCAGCAATGCTTTCAATTATGCCTGCAAATTGTATTGGATACATTTACCTGATGCCCATTGTTGCTTTCTAGTTTGGTTTTCTATTACATAAGTGCAAGTTGAATGCTTTTCTTTAATTTATTGATGCTTTTTGAGTGTATTTTTAGATACTTGGCACCTGAAGAGAATAGTGATTTGTGCTGCTCAACACTGACTCCTCTGACTGTTCAAGGAGTGACACGTGGAGCTTCAAATGCAATTCTGTCTGCTCTTTGCTCCGTAGGTGGAGTATAAACTTCAATGAAACACATGGATGGAGGAGCATGTAAAGTGGAGAAAGGGCAGAGATTACCCTGAGTGGGAATGTAGGAGACAGCATAGGATCAACAGGAAGCCTCTCTGTGAACTGTTAGGAGCAATGTCTTTATACATTAATAACATACATAAGGTATCTTTTAACGCTGACAGAACGAGGAGGCAAAAACCCCAAGGTTGATACCAGGAAGCAGTCCTTCTTTTGTGCCAGTACATAAATGTGTGGAATGTTGCTTGTTAAAGCTCCAGAGCACAATGAGTCAGCTTTCCTATTGAAATGCCTACAGTTCTTCTGTACAAATTAGATGATTTAAGAATTGTATTTTTCAGTGTATAATATAAATTTATGAAAACTATTATTTATTTGCTACTATTTTTATTTACTCTGAAATAAAAATTGGAGGATTTTTTTGTTGAATCTAGTCCTGCATGAGTGCAGGTTGCTTGTACCTCTATCCAGAGTCTGCCACCTATTCTCCACATTTTTCATGTAAAGTGTGGCTACCTAAATGTAGTATTGTATGACACAGGATTTATATATTTGTTCTGATTGTCTTTCTCAATGAGGGCTTTTTTTTTCATGGAAGTCTTCAAGCCTTATTTAGGATTTAATATCTAGAGAATGCTTTGATAACTGTAAAGCACTGAGTACAATTTCTTTCTTCTTAACACTCTCAACACTTTTCTTTTTTTGGCTGTTTTGTTTTAAGAGCATTTTGAATTTGGATATTGTAGACATAAACCAAAAACTTGTTTTATTATAAATCTACATTCAGTGTTGCCATGGTTTTTGTTGTTTCAAATACCGTATATAATTGTGTCATGGTTTTCATGCCAGATGGCAACTAAGGCCCACATAGTCCCTCGCTCATTTGCCCCTGCTGGGATAGAAGAGATAATCGGAAAGGCAAAAGTGAGAAAACTCATGGGTTGATAAGAAGTTGATATAATAGGTAAAGCAAAAACTGCACACACAAGCAAAACATAAGGAATTCATTCATCACTTGCCATGGGTAGGCAGGTGTTCAGCCTTTTCCAGGAGAGCAGGACTCCATCACAAGTAACAGTGTCTTGGAAAGACAAACATCATCACTCTAAACGTCCCCCACTTCCTTCTTTTTCCCGCAGCTTTATATGCTGAGCGTGGCATCATGTGGTATGGACTATCCTCTTGGTCAGTTGGGGTCAGCTGTCCCAGCTGTGTCCCCTCCCAGCTTCTTGTGCACCCCCAGCCCACTCACTGGTGTGGTGGTGTGAGAAGAAGAAAAGGTCTTGACTCTGTAAGCACTGCTCAGCAGTAACTGAAACGTGCCTGTTTTATCAACACGTTTTTAGCACAAATCCAAAACGTAGCCTGATACCAGCTACTGTGAAAAAAATTAACTCTATCCAAGCCAAAACCAGGACAATCTGGGACAGGTATATGGTATGCCCTAAATACGTATGTATTAAAAAGTTCCTTGTTCCTAGGTCATCTGGCTTTTTTATGAAAGTAAAGCACAAATGTTTACTGAATTTGAAATCCTAAGTGTGATTGGAAAATGGTAGTATGGTGACTTAGTGGAAGAGCAAGATAACAGTGCAGCTATGCAAACTTAAATAAGAGATTATGTATTGCTGAGTGGGGCAACATCCTCTGGAGATGTTCTTTCTACATATGTACTCACCTGCTTGTCATCCACAAGTGTTACTCATTCAAATATACTAAAGTTTGCCATTCAGCCCATGAATTGTATGTGCTGGAGTGTGGTGTTTGTGCAATTGTTTTCTGCTAGAAATACAGCCCAATATTTTAAATTATTGCTTGCACTTTCATGAAGGTTAAATGATAACATGTTTATGCATAGCTGATAAGAGGACATTTTTGATTGACAACCAGGGCTTACATCTACACATATATTCTATGCATTCTAGTACTAGTAAAAGTTGAGGACAGGGAAAGAATGGAACAACTTTTGCCATTGTATAGGTTGTGAATATCATGTTTGCTCTTTTTATACGGAGGGTATCATCTAATAGAGATATATATATATAGGCAAAGAGAGACAGGCAACTGGTCTCTGGCCTGTAAGTGTGAAAGATGATCATGCTGGTTATAAATATGGCATTAATAGTTTCTGTTCATGTGCTATCTGCTCTGTGTTCTTCTATTTGGAGGAAGAGGTGAATTCTTGAGAGAAATAATTTACTTTTGATTGGTTTGACAGGTGTGATGAAGTGCAAATATTTTGATCAGATTAACACGATGACTGGCATGCTACTGGAAGATGGCTGTGTCAAAAATAGGTTGGAGTCAGGTTCAGATTCAGAGCAGTTGTTAAATGGCATGGGAGCTTGGAAGGAAGCTTTCCCAAGAAAAGCATACTAAATTAATGAAGGGAAAGCCTAGCTGGTATTTGACAACCCTTGAATATAAAAGAACTGCAGCGAAGCAAATATCAGGCTTTGTTGTTTTAACTGCATGGAAAGCTTGCTGTTCTTTATAAACAGCCACGGTGCTTTCTTGACATAGTCTCTGAATTTTCTGTGTATTTCCATTGTTAAATGGGAGGGGGTAAAACTCAGTCATGGCTAGGCAATCCTACTGATAAAATCAATTCCTGTGTCTGTGGAGAAGAATATTTTCACTATGCATGGGTTTATTTTGGATTCTTAGAAATTAGTCTTCCCATCCAGTGCTCCAAAAGGGAACACATGAATAGAGAAGGATATTTGGAGGTCCCTGGAAAGCTTTTTGTGTGTGTATATACCAAAAGGCAGTGCTTGAACAATTTAATGTTACATGGTTTTCAAGAAGTTTGAGGACCATTTGATCTAATGGAGCATCAACTTTATGATTCTGGTCTGGTGATTTTTGCCATATTTAGTTTTTTCTCCTTCACCAAGACTTTATTCGGGTTTTTTTTAGGAGCAATGTAGTTTGTTATTTTTCCCCCTCTTCTTTGCCTAGGTGTGTTAAACATATCTGAGAAAATAGACTGAGTTTCGGGAAGAAGTTAAATTTTGCCTAATTAGGTGAAAGCCTTGGCTAATATTGATTTCACTATATCTTTCCCAGACCTTCATGCTTATGCATGACACTGATCAGAGTGCATTAGATTAGCTGATAATGTAGGTTTTGTATCTGTTTTAGCGGGGCTCTCAGTTGGGCAAGAAATTCATTAACAGAATCCTGCGTTAAGCCACAGGTTATACCAGGTGCTGCCAGATGGCAATTCCACTTCTAGTTTCATGGGAGGAATACACACACAATTTTCAAAGCAGTGCCTAATTACAGTGAAGAAAAGTGAAAGTGGGCAGAGGTCAACAAACTCCTGCCAACAGTAGTTTGGCATTTCCTGGGAGAGAAGTTGCTGCAGCTCCATCCCTCACTAGGACAGGCAGAACTTCGGAGCCTGGTGCTCTCCTTTTTTCCTTCTGCCAGTGTTTTCTCTTTTCCCCCCTCTTTGCTGTGGTGTTTCTTTCCCCCCTTGTGAGAAGCTGCCAGCTGTGCAGTGCTGGGAGCAGGTTCATTATATGACAGCGTTTAGGGAAACCGCTCCAGCAGCACTTACGCATCGGGTCAGAAGGTAGCCCTAGAATGGCATTGCTCACAGCAGTGCTGGAGCCTGCAAGTGCCCATGAGAAATAGGATTTTTTCAGCTCCAGATAGGAATTAATATCCTCCTTATTTTTATTCTGTGTGTTTGTGTGATAAACTATTTAACTAGCAATGTATATTGACTTTTACAGAGCTGGAAGATGAGGAAGAGTCTGAGAATTCTCTTTCTTCGCCTCCTGATAGCGTCTCAATAGCATCTGACCGATTTGATAAAGAGGATGAAGCGCCTTCAGATGGTATGTGACACTGTTTACCTTAGAATGTACTAGATTTGCCGGTTTGCTATGAACTGATGTAATCTGATCCTCGTGATGCGAACGTTAGTGTTGGAAAACAGATAAACAGATAAGCAGCACAGCTGGACACTTTTTTTACCTTTGCAAGAACCTTTAAAGGAACTGAAGAGCTCTCTCTAGTGGTCCTAGAGCATAGTGAAGCTGTCTCGAATTTACACGGTGTTTCTAAACTCATGTTTTTTGATAACAAAGCATCTTCTGTAGATGCATATGTTTTTAAAGATAGATCAGTGGCTAAACCAGTGTGAATATTTGTAGTAACAAATTGTTTGTTAATTCAACATTATCAGATTCTTGCTTAATTTTATTGTGCTACTTAGTGGCTTGCTGTATTATTTATCTAATAAATAATGAAACAGTTTATGTGATTGATATTTTTCTGCAAACTCCATGCAGAATAGCTTCATAAAATATTAAATTAATTATTCCTACAGTGTTTCCTTCCATTAAGACAGGCTTTTGTACAATGTTTTTGTTATATAAATTTTAAGTTTGGGTTTGCATTTAAAAAAAGTCTACACTTCATAGCTGTTTTCCATGTTTTATTTTGTATTCATTAAGCTTAATGCTAAATGCAACTGTTCTGAAGACATGAACAATTGAATATTTCAACAGTTAACAAGCTTGCTTTAGCATAGTGTCCATATTTTTGAGATTAGTCTATTGTATACATAATATAAACACCTTCTATGGATAATATATGGCAGTAAATTAAGTATATGTACAAATAAATTAACGATGTATATTAATTTGTGGCACTAGAAGTTAGATAGACTTACTAGTGAATGATGTTTTCTGACATGATATGATGATCAAACTGTGCAGCTCCATCTCGAAATACAATTGCTGAATGAAAATATGCTTCCTGCAATGTAGCACTCCACATTTTATATTATCCAGATTATTCCCTTTGGAAACATAAATTGCTTTTATGAGGTATAAAATTATGTCTATTGCAGAACAGGGATAAGTCAAGTACATGCATAAGTGATAAACCTTCTAACCACTGATTCAGAATAATGCATTTTTTTTAATGTCCAGAACTCTGTAAAATGTATAACAATAATAATCACACTTTTTTTTTATGTTGAGCTTATTGCATGTTGGCAGTGTGACCTTCTATTAAAAAAAGTAAAACCAGGCCTTTTTGCTCTCTGGTTGAAATGTAATTATCAGTCAGATTGAGTATGGCTTTTAGAAAACCCAAGCTAATTTTCAAAACTACAGATGAATGCAACTTTCCATGTATTTATTTTTGCTTACAAACATAATCTTATCATTATTTCTAATTGTAACTTAATAACATGGTACTGATTGCATAAAGGGTATGTGACAAAATTATATGACTGTTTAATAGGAGATATGATTATGGAATTGTTTCAAAACAGTTAATCAAGAGAAAAGTGATAACATTCATAACCTAAATAATGAATGGCTGAAGAATGCTGATGCAAGACTGTGTGAAATACCATATGAGTTTGTACAGATGGGTGATGAATTTTTAGCCATTTTGGAAGTTACGAGAGTAGGTATACTAGCTGCTCAACAATCTCTTGACTAATTCGTACCAGTTTAGGTAGAAATATAGAGGATGTGATTCTTTTATATTTGAGGTATTTTTACCTTGCTGGTCTTTCTGTATTTTGTGATAAATCCTCTTTAATTACCTAGTGGGAGTGTAGCACGAGGAAAATTTGAGAGAAAGTGGTAAACTCTGATCTGTAAATACATAATTTATTGGAGGAAACAGTGTTCTTCTTTTTCTCTTTGAATGTCCAATGTGTCATTCTAAGACCATTTTGATTTTAACATATATAATTCATCATTCCAGTCTAGCCACCTAGCCTGTGTATGAAAATGTATGTTGGGAAAATCTTATAAGAGGTGGATTGATCCCCAGAGGTGCCATTTGTTTCAGTTCTAATAGGCATAAATGGGTTTGTTGAAGCTTAATACTGTATTTTAGTTTTTTAGCAGTCTGTTAATGTTCAATATTTAAATCCTTCTCAAGAAACTGGGTCTGTAAGGTAGATGTTTGATCTTATATAATTACCAGTTCAGTTCAGCAGGGCTCTGTACAGATCTAAAACCTGATTTGTGTAGGATCAAGGCTCTCAGCATCAACAGAGGGCCCTATCTGTAGGCAACCAAATTGAAGTGATTTTTATTTATGTTTAAGTCCATTCCTATTATTATGTAAAACTGTCTACATATATTTTCTGCTAAAAAACCCCAAGGCATTTCTCTTTATATACTTGAGTTAGGCTGCAAGGTTTGTATGACTTCTGAAAGTGTCACAATTTAACTTTGCGGCATTACTGTCAAAACATAATTTGTGAAGGCACACGCTTGGTACCAGATAAAGAATTAGTGTATTATGTGTACGTTACAGTCATTGTAAAATCCTGGAGTTTTTGTGTGACCTTTGTCTAATGGTGTATTAATTACAAGAGAGATAATCCATTTAACAATAAGTATGGGATAACTAAATTAGCACAGGTCACCTAAAGGCCTTTTGTCAAATCTGATTGTTATGTTGTCCTTTTGACTTTTACCTTATGGTAGGCACTAACAAAGTATCTAAACTTTGATGGATTATAAACTCTAAACATGATATGTATTTTTCATAATGCTAATGTAATTTTCTAGGTACTGAAAAGGTCAAACCCCCACCTCTCTGTGTGCATTCTAAGTCTGTCTTTCTTTTTAATATTTCTTTTTCTCTGTTCCTCTGGTTCAAAAGTTCACTCAGTTCCCAAATGGCCACCTAATTTTCCAGTTATTCCCTCAAGCCATATGTGTTTTGGTTTCTTTATGGTTTATTAGGTACTGTAGGAAAGTAGCATAAGTTATATCATCTAATGAAATTCAAGCACACTTCAGTGATGCTTTGACTTGATTGCTGGCAGCAATTAAATCACAACGAAAGAGAATGATGCATGGGCTTACATGTCCAGACACCCTACAGAAATTGGAAGAGGGATAAAACACAACAAAACCCCCAAATAAAATAACAAACTGAAAAACAAGACAGACCAAACAAAACAGCACAGCCAGGCACTCTGGTCTTAACTTGATTTTTTTTTTTTTTTATTGGCTAACAGCCTGATTGATAGCAAAATCATAACTTGCTGTATGCTAACAGGCAGAGTTCACTTGTAGGTTATTGTGAGCTGATAAAGGGTTAGATGGAGTTTTGATTTTCGCATTGGTCCTTGGTGCACCAGATTAATGGAATTTCAATGAGAGACTGGAGTAGTCACAGCTTTGTCAGAAAAACAGATGGAGATTCTATAGCCATGTCTGCTCATTAATACCAGTTGCCTGAAAGGTGTACTACTTCTCTGTACAAAAGACTCAACATAATTGATTTTTGAGCGAGGTATTTTTTCACTTATTGATGACTAGGTTTCTTGCAACTTAAATGACAGGTTTTTGTATAGTACATTGTATAACAATGTTATGTTTTGTAATTTCTTACTCCCCTTCCATCTGTGTATTGAAGAATGTATGTAGTGGGAAATACATATGTCTTGATTGGTTAAAAACCAAACCAAAGCATACCAAAATACTTTAAAATTGAAATACCAAGGTTTTCTTTGAAGTTGGAAACAAAATTACTTTTGGTTGAGAACTAAATGGGAAAAAAGTTAATATTTTCCATTTAATTTTCAAGTTTTCTAGGATGGTATTAAGTACTGGTTCAATGGCAGGCTTAAGCTTTCCTGTTTAATTACACTGTAATCTTCTTTTATGATACATAGGGATTTTTTTAAACTTTTTTTTTTGTTTGTTTGTTTTGTTTTGTTTTGTTTATAGTATGGTAAATTGATTCTGTAGTAAGAAATGTCACTAGTATTAAAGGACCAAACTTTCTGACTTTGTAAGTGGACCTCTGAAGAAGACATGTCTGTTTGGCTCTGCAGGGAGGATGTAATTGGATAATTACTGGATCTAAAAGATCACAGTGAATGGTGTGATGAAATAATTTAGATCATTACCATTTCTATGGAAGATCTAGAAATGTTGCCTTGAGAATGTAAGGATGAAAGAAGTACTAAAAATCTGTCTGAGGACTTGAATGCTCTTCAGATTATCTTATTTGGCTATAGTTTATGAATAAAATACGCTTTTTAGTAGAAAATTTTTAAACAGTCTGAGAATCTCTTACTGAATTTCCCCATAGTTGAAGTGGAGGAAGGTAGGGCTGGAGAAAGCAAAACTGGGCACTTGGAGATCTTTGAGGAAACAGAGTAAATGAAAGGGTTGTGCTTTAACTGTTTGTCATCAAAGTGCAGTCTTGAAAATGAGCAAAACTTATTGCTTCTGCAACATGATTTTCTTGCTATAATTTTTGGATGAAGCAGCAGGCTTCAGTGATTTGTTTTCATGTAGTTGCTTTGGAGAAGTTCTGTACAAGTCTTTGCAGGCTAGAGTCAACTATTTTACATGAGCTATAGTATTTACTTAATATGAGCATCACATTTTGCAGTTTTATCAAGTGAGAATGAAAAATTGCATGACTGAATTTTGCATGCTGCTTCTTTTTATGTTTTTAGTCTCAAATACAAATACTGTTTAAGCTTTTTTTCCTCCTTATTTTTTCTGTTTGTTAGGCGTAGTTGTTTGAATACTGTCACTGAAGAAGGGGGTAGAGTTCAGTGTAAGGTTTTGTCTTTGTGCATACACACAAGTGTTTTCCCACGTTTTTCAACTACATTCCTACTGAGTTTATTTTTGAGGCACTATATTAAAGCAAAAACTGTGTTCCTCACAGAGCCAGTTAAGCACTGCTAGCAACTAAGGTATCAAAGGCTGGAGAATGGAAAATGTGTTTAGGAATTTCTATCCTTTCTCCTTTTGCCCTTCTTATCCCCCCAGTCTAGTAACATAATCATGTATATGGAGAGGATGTTTGGTTGTCTTGGGGATGACAGCATTCTAAGTTTGCCTGAGTTATTGTAGGAGATTAGTTATTTGCTTTCAGTATTGGAGCGAGAGGTGCAAACTTAAGTGCATGACAGCCATTCAAGGGAGAGAGAATCTTCTTTGTCTTGTTTTTCTCATAGGTAGATCTCATTGAAGGCAGAAAACAAGGTATTTTATTAGTCCTTATATATCTTTTAATATTCAAGATTGAGTATTACAGGTCATAATTGAGGAGAAGCAAGATCTAGGTTTACTTGGATACCTGATCTTCAGTGAGAAAAGCTGGCCTCTACTCTATGCTCTTACTAGGAAGTTGCAGGAGGGCAGTAGCCCATCATCTGGAAAATGTGTAAAGACTGGACTTTGGCATGCTAGCTTTATTTTGAGGGGATGCTAGTTCTTGTCAGAATTGCGAAGGGGATTATGATTCTGCATTTCTGGCTGAGAAGGTAATATGATGATTAGAAATGTTGCTTTCAAAATTCTAAAAAATTGTAATTAGCAATGCAGTCTTAAGCAGGAAGACTGAAGTCTAAAATTCCTAATGTGGTATGCTTAGGTTGTCAGAAGAAGGATGCATCACTACAAATTTAGGCTGAGTCACTTATGGGCAGTTTAGATGTCACCCAGAATACAATCTTTTACAAGCTGATGGAACATAGTGAAAAGTAAAACATACTGAGGAGTAACTTAAAATATGAAGCATTTTTTAAAAGAGTCTGTTTATAAGGATATTGGTGCATGTGGGGACCAGCCATATGAGCATAAATTCCTGGATGCAAACCTGTTTGTTTAACACATGAGAAGAGGGTGCTGACTTTGTTGGAATTGTCAAAAGCTGTAAAGATCAACTCCTTGTTGAATAGGAGAGGCCTTAAGAGTGAAATCAATGTGTCACCCATAGTCTGCCTGAGATGTTTCTTGGTGGGCACCTGCCTCACCTTGCCTAAAAATCTCTACTGGTGCAATTGCACTGTCCCTTGGACAGCTTGTCCCAGTTCTGCACTCTGCTAGGAGAGAATACATACCCTAAACTCTGTCAATCTGTTGACATTTAACTCTCTTTTGTCCATAAAAGACATGGCAATTGTGTATTTCCTATTTTTTTTCCTTCTGTAATGAATATTTTTGAAGACTGAATAGAGTCTTTATAACTTTCCACATGTAGCGGCTTTTGAAACCTTATGAAAAGAACAAACAACTGAACTGCTTGGTTGCTTACTGGTTTGTTTGTTGGATCCATAGCAGTGCCTATAGCAGCAATGACTAGATGGAGAAGCAAGAAGTTTAAAAAAAAAAGTGCATCTGAAATATGCAAAGCTAATCTGATTAAATTTGATTTAAACCATTTGTACAGAACATAAGGGAGTAATTTCTGATAGGAAGCAGAAGTGTTAAGTGAAATTTTGGCCCTAATAAAGTCAACCATAAAGTTAAAAATGGCATTGTGTAGGTTAACAGTGTGTACAAATTGATGATACTAAAATGTTTGAACTTCTAATTATCATGATGAAAAACTTCCTATCAAACAATAAACCCCTGTGTTCTTTTAACATTTACCTTTCTCCCATGGGAGAGATGACATGGTTTGTTGCTCGTTTTATTTCATCTATGTTGCTTCAGTGACTGAACAATAACAAAACAGCCATGTACACTTCTCCACTACATATGACAATATCCACAATAAAAACTAAATAATGACCTGCTTAATCAATTTCTTTTTCATATTAGATCATAATTTTATTCAAGATATATAACAATATTATGGTTAAAAAAAAAAAGCCCAGAAAGTTGAGGTGAATGGATTTTTCTATTTACATTATATTGCTTGTTGGCGTGATGTTCTTCTAGTTTGGTTCTTACAGATTACAAATAGCTGACATGAAAAGGAAGAGGAGAAGTTTTCCTTCTGCCTCTTGGATATGTGATAAGCTTTTCAAGTATGTTTTGGAGGCAGTTAATTATGATTTTAGGACCTTACTGGTGCTTTATCTCGACTAAGTGAATTTCTACCTTCTGATTTCCCTGTAATTCCTCTTTCTTCCTGCCAAGCAGTAGTGGCAAGGCAGCTTCCATTCTGCTCCTTACTCCCTTCCTCCTAGAACCAAAAAGATGCATCAGTCGTAGATGATAGCACGGCTTCACACTACTCCAGTGGCACCCTGAGGTGGGTATCCTTGTGGTGCCAGAGGAGAGCAAGTCTGACAGATTGATGCTGCTTGGCATTCAAGGCAAGAGGCATCTCTTCCTTCCTGAAATCTACCATGTATGACAGAAAAACGGGTCTGTCTTCAACATATGCTAGGTAGTAGTCACAAACTTCTTGGGGAGAAAAAGCTCTACATATCCATAGTGTTTTCTTTGTTTTAGACTAGATCAGAACTATTTAAAACAATGCTCTGTGTGATAATTCATGTTTTGTCTCAAGGATGAGGCTTTAGAGGTCACTGCATATAGAAACCTACTGGCAAAAAAGAGTATAGCCTTGCAGTGTAAGTACAAGCTAAGTTTGGCATAGGCATTTCTTTCTCTGAATTGATGATTAAGAATTTGTGCCCATATTTAATTTATTACATGCATGAAGTGTGTATCAATCCTAATGAACAGAAAAAGAGTTTTCCCATGTTCCTGTTTTTGTGTATTAACTGATTAGTACTTTCTGTAGAGGTGCAAAGTGAATCTGTAGATCTTAAGCAAGAACAAAACAGGCCTGTTTTCTATCTGGCATCATGCAGTCCAGGCATTAATTTTAGTGGATTTGGGTTTGTTTCCTTTCAAATAAAAGCAAGGTTGCAGTGGATTAATATTTGTGAATTTTGAGATTAAACTTGAGTGGAAAAGTAAAAACTATGTCATGAAAAGGTTTATTGAATTGTTTTGCAAAAAAACTCCCACATAGTAGATGAAATTTTTATGGTATCCACTGAATGGACAAGCTCACTACTGGCCTTCTCAAGAAGATGTTGCAGATAATTGTTCACTGCTTAAAATTTTTCAGCAGGAGCCATACTTCTCTGGACATCTGTCACTAGGCAGTATTAGTTTGATACTTTCCTCAGTAATTTTTCATAGATGTTTACTTGGATTACTTACAGCAGTAGGATTTAAGAGTAGAGTAGCAGACTAAAACTGCTGAATGCCATATTTTCTCCAAACTAAAATTACTCCTACAGTTTCTTAACTAATACCATGCACAGCCTATTCACCATTATCACTATAATGATGGGTAACATCCTGTGAGTATCCTGGTCTTGTCCTCTCTACTGCTGGTAGTCAGAAATAGTTTTGAGCCCCTTTTGGGCAAGGTATTATGAATGAACCTACACTACATAATGGAGGAAAACCTCTTCTGCTCTAAATGAGATTTTCCTGTCCTCCTGTATATTTACTCTGCCTACCTGGACATGTGTTCCTTAATGCAAGGTACATCAGGGCCTGATAATACCTTTTCAGAGATAGCCTGTTCTTCATATAAAACAACTTTTGCTTGTTACTCAACAGTCAAATTTTGTATTTCTCTGCACCACAGAATCATAGAATGGTTTGAGATGGAAGGGACCTTAAAAATCATCTAGTTCTAACTCCCCTGCCATGGGCAGGAACATCTTCCATTAGACCAGGTTCTTAAAGCCCCATTCAGCCTGGCCTTGAACACTCCAGGGATGGGGCTTTCACAGCTTGGACATGGGTGAGGTGTAAATACTCACAATACGTATTCAAAGGTGCAATTAGTTTATTATGTGCTTCACATATCTGCACTTGTGCATCACTGCTTTACATTGAAGATGTAACGGAAAAGGATTAGCGTTGAAATAATATGAATGGAAGCAGAAGGATATTTAGGCTGTGTGCGTGGCAGTGCAATAAGATGAAAATGGGTTGGAGACAAGGGAAGTGAAAGTGGTCCAAGTCTTTTTGGTAGGTAATAGGATGTGTTCTTTTGCAAGGATGGGTATAGGAAATGGGCCTTATTATTAAAGTTTCTTGGAAAAGAAGTTAAGGCAAGTGTTGTCATTGAGTTCCAATTAAAAGAAATATTAACCTTGCCTGGTTTTGCAGGGAGAGTCTAACACATTCTTATAATTCTGTCTATTCTGTGTTTAGTAATTTGAATATATATGCATATGAAGGTAGTGGGGGAAAAACTTGTCTTTTTGTTTTCTAGATCTGCTTTCCTTTAGTAGGAGAGGGCTGGTTTTTCTCTAACAGCTTCTTCAGAAGCTAGCTTTAATACTGTATTTTATCAGAAATATGGTGAGACTACCACAAACTTGTTTGATCAAATATTTTTGAAGTATTTTAGCAAAATGGTTACTTGGTAATGGTATGTGTGACATAACTGCATGTTAAGAGTTGAAAATACACTGAAGAAAGTAGTCGTATTGGGAAGTGCAGAGATGTTTTTGTCTGTAATCTTTGTAGATAACGTTTGGAATTTCAGGTCAAAAGTAAAACCAGAAAAACAAAAACCTTGTTTTTACTTGTTAACGACAATATATCTGCAAATTTCATTTGGAAATATGGACTGTGTAATGGAGTTGACAGAGGTACATTTAAGTACATATAGGTTTTTTAATGTATGGCACACCTTTTTTTCTGCCTCAGATTGCTGTAATCTTCCAGTGCTCTCATTCACTTGAGCGATATTTAGAATGTGGTATAAAAATAATGTGAAAATGCCGTAGTGAGCTGGTGATAATTGATTTACTCCATCACACTGAAATACCTCTTGTTTTCCTCTTCCTCCTCCCCTGGGCAATAATCATGGGATCAAGCTGCCAGTCTGTAGATATAATTTTTCCAGCAGTGCCATCTGGCTCCTTGGCACTGAAGTTGTATTGGCTTCTTTGCTGTTTCCACTGATGTTTGTCAAATGTTAGTCCGTTGTTGAGAAGTCTTTTGCGAGTGGGTGCTGATTTCTTCCTGCCCCCAAATGAATGTTGTTTTTCATTGGTTTTGTAAGGGACCACTTTTTTTGTTTTTAAATGGAATTTAGGACTTAACATATTAACATTGCTTTGAGGAAAAAATAGGATTTATATATAAATTGGTTTCTTTAATCTATGTTGAAAACAGTTTCTCAGGATTTTGTATGTTTTGAATAGTCCTAGCTTCATGTCCTCTCACAGATTTTTAAACATCTTCAACATTAATGTAGAATTTTTCCTTTTTATTTTTGGAAACTGACTTTTAAAAGACATTATGAATGAACGGTAAGAATTGGTAGGGTCTGTGTAAGAGATATAACAAGCTTTATGTTTTGGAATAAATAGCCAACAAAGCTCTACTTTTTCTCGCAGGACTACAGTTTTATTTTTGCTGTCAACTTTTCTTAAAAAAAAAAGATTTAAAAATGTAGCAATGGTGGCTCAATAGAACAAACACATCTGAGTTGCTTTATTCTCTTCAAACCTTAGATGCACTTCACTGCCATACAACATATAATGATGGTATTGATAAAGAGTTAGAAAGGAATGCTCTGGAAATAGTATTTTAATAGGGGTGGGAAGTGGGAGGAAAATCCTGTTGATCTACACTATTTTTGTAATTATTATTAATATTCTTACTAGTTTATTTAAAAAAAAAAAATTATTTCCTCTACTGGTCAGAGACATTCAGTTAGAGGAGAAAAAAGCTTGAGGAGCTGAGAATCCCAACCACATAAGAGGAACAGAATTTCAGATAACACATTTTTATTCTGTGTTGTTAATTAAAAAAAAAAAAAAAGCTTTGAGTATTGTATGTGAATTTAAAAAAAAATCCGAAGCCTGTTCTATTATTATGTAAGTGAACTCCTATTAATCAGGACAAGGTGAACTAATTAAATTCCTTTATATATTTTTTTTAGATTTGTATTTTAACCTGCATTTTCAAGTGCTGTGTCTCAGATGAATGAATTATACTCATCCCTGGGTGTAAATAAAAATTTTCTTTTGTGTTGAAAGTATTTACTTAAAATTATTCAAGGTAACCTTGGAAATTCTCAAGCATGAACAACTATGTTTGGTTGGCTATTTAAATATATTTAGATTATTATCCTTAAAAGTAGAAAATAATAAGCACTATTTCTTTATCATAGTCTTAGTACTATCCTATTATAATGCTTTTGTTAATAAAATGCTATTACACTGGTATTTAAATCAATATTTACATGTTTTCCCAGCATTGCAGAAATTGTCCAGTACTGGAAATGATAGGATTAAAAATCTTGTGTGGGACAAGGAGGGCCTTGATGGGATTTTTGTAGCAGTTGCTTTGAATTAAATTTCAAGTATCTCTTGGTGTCTCTTTATAGGAGTTTTTTAAAGAAAACTACTACAGCAGCCAGGGTGTCTGAATGCACGTCTCATCAGTAACTCAACTCAGACACAAAGTGGGTATTTTTAACATATGAGTTCAGTTGAAAGAATCTATAGAAAGGGCTATAATATCAAAGTAAGGCAAGCATAGCTAAATATGCATGATCTATTGTTAATAGCAAAAGTGTAAGTCTTTAGTCTCACAGAATATATTCTCTCATGAAAGATTTTAAGGGCATGGGTATATCATGATTTTCGAAAATAGCATCAAATCTTCTTTTTGTTCGTAACTAAATGTGAAGATAGAACGTTGCTGCTAATCAATTGTCTGGGATGCCACCTCATTAAGATTTACACGATCATCAAAAATGCCCAGAATTGTTTGTTGGCTATATCCTAACTCAAATATATAAAGGGGATACCACAGCATTTTTCTTTAGAATCGCAGGGAGTTCAGTGACCTTTTGTGGCAAATTATGTAGAAAGAAAATATTTATATTCATTTAAAATAACCTCCATGAAGAAATAGTCTCATTACCCTGTTTGATCAATTCCTTGCAGCCTGAGCTGTAGCATGCTGCTATTGCCATTGGTTGATGGAATACACTGAGAAGTGGCTAATGGTGATGGTGCTCATCAGGACAGGGTTCAGCCAGCGGTCAGCAACAAATAATTCAAGACTGTTTCTAAGTTTGTGGCTGGTGGAATTTGCTTCTTGCCCCAAGCCAGCAGCATTGCTGAGCTGGGCTATTTGATTAGAGGAGAAGCATATTTGCTTCTTAGCAACTGCACATTTGCACAACACACAGACCTATACTGACTCCAAAGGTTTGCCTTTTGTGATGGTGGAATAATACTTTTCTGTTGATTGACAGACAAAAGAGATCTTTGCAATGCAGAGGAGTTTACAACCAATTTTTTCTTTATCTTTTGTGAACTTATCAGAGGTGCTTTTTAATTTAGCACTGCCTGGTGCAGATTTGTACATGCAGCAAGACTGGTCATGATTTGAACTGCATTTAATCTATTACTGCTATGCATATTTAAAGGACAGATGCACACTTACGCTTAATCATTGGTGTGTGCAGCTTTTTCCCCAGCAGGTGTACTTAATGGAAATTATTTTCTACTGTATTTTGAAATAATTTTTTATATGTATATTGCTATTTCCCATGCAAGAGTGATATTCCTTTTACAGAAGATAATGATAAAGTGAAAGCTGCTCTATTCTTAGGGCTTTTTTTAATATGCGAACAGAATTGCAGCAGCGATTGCAATTCTAATACTGTGTGTGTAGTTTTGGATGTAACGTTTCCCACAGGAAGTGAGTCTACAGGAGAAAATGTGTCTAGTCAGTAGAAGGCAAAGGTATTTATTACACTGGTAATCCTTGAAAGAAGACAATTTAGGAAAAAGAAAGCCTAAGATTTACAGTCCTTGGAGGCCAGGACAAGAAAAAAGCAAACTTTTTTTTTTATGGTTTTACAGCTCTTTTCACTCCTGGTCTCTATTTTATTGTGGAAGTTCCCGTACTGCCATAACAATAAATAACAATAAATTGCTGATGTGGTTACTGAAATGTTCTGTGAAATAGTATGTACAGTTAGTGTTAATGTGAATTTCTGCAGATATTTGCTTGTATATTTTCCTAAATAAAACATATCTTTTAACTTTCAAAACTCAAGCCAGTGAGTACTTTTCTAAGTGGATTTTATAGTAAATTAAAACTGTATCTTTTAAGGGATAGGGCAGTATAAAGGAGGAGAGAACAATAAAAGGACCATGAGCTAATGTAAGCATTCTGGAGTTTACTTATTAATAACCATTTCAGTGGCAGTTCAGACCCAAAAGAGGACAGCAAGAAAACACTCTGATATGGTGAAGAAATAATAAGCCTCAGGTGTCGCTCTTTAAATCAACATTAATTAAACCTACAAAACTTCTAAATTCTTCTTCAGTTAGGATTTTTTTTAGTCAGATGAACAATTTAAAACAAATCGTAATCCAAATTTTAGGGTTTTTGGAGAATTTTGAAGATTATGGAGTGAGGCACAATGGAAGCATTGGAGTGAATTGGTGACTGTTTTGGGGAACAGGTATTCAGGGTGTGCGCACTGCTGAGCAGGAAGCGAAGTGTAGTTGTATCTCTGTGCAACTGTGGTTTTGGAGGCCGTGGAAGGGCTGGTTGATGACTGACTTCATTCTCTTCCTTGTTAAATTGGTGTGTATATATATGAGCTTTTAGAAGGGTATTTTAATGTACTGGTAGGATTTCACAGTCATTTGTGAGAGTTGTTAGCTTTGGCTTTCTGAGACATTCAAAGTTGTGATAGTGTGATAAGATGGCTGCTTGTTATGCTGCTGAACTGCCAAAGAGATGCTTATGCCTGATTGACTTATTTTTATACCTCAATATCCCTTAACGTGTTGCCTGTGTTCTACACGGATTTTATACTTCTGTCATTAATATATGCACAATAAATTAGTGTTGGGTTTTTTTTTTAGTTGGTTGGTTTTTTTTTCTGATAGCAGACAGCCTTTTGCAAAACTAGGATTTTGGAATGAAGTAGCTAAAAGTAGGAGTTGCCACATTATTACTATCAAAATGCAAGTGTACCCAGGGTAGAATGCAGCAGCTCTTACAATAGCACTATAAACAATACCCAGCAATTTAAGAGCAGGATGTGAGGGATATTTTACCTAATTGAAATGACAGGGGGGATTTTGCATAGGTAGAAGCAATTATTCATACTGGAGGTGGGCCAGAACGCTGGGGTTATTTCCCTCATCTTGCTAATTAGGCTTTCAGTTTCATTAACAGTCATTGAGATATTGGGTGACTGACTTGTGTGTGAATGTAGCCATAATACATATAAAGAATATTTTATTTAATTATTGTGGTTTGCTTTTGTAACTCAAGAGGGGTAGAAATAAGGAGTGTTTTAAGATGTGCAGAACACTGAATGGTATGAAGGCTGAAGGCAGCATGGCTATGTCTATTTTTGGGTAGACTGCCATAACTAAGACACTACCATGTTTATATTAGCAACATTTTATTACCTTTTTTAAGATAGAGTTTACAAGGGTTTCTACCTTTACAAATGTGTATGTTGAGAAGAGAAATTAATCCAGCTTTGTTGTGCTTCCAGGATGTTTTCAACCTGGGATAAATTCAACTTTGAACAGGTCTGAGGAATCTACAGTTCTTGTTGCCTTTAAGCCTTAATTTAGGAAATATAACCTAATGCATATGGCATCTTTAAATTCCCCAGTCACTCTAATACACTGTCACTGTTGGTTTTTTTTTATTATTTATTTTTTTTCACCTGCCCCTGTTAATTGCCTTTGTCCTTCGGAAGCAGACGTTTTGAGGGAGGTTTGTTTTCCTTTTCGAGGATTGATAATGAGGTGCAGCGATTCATAACGTAGTGTTGATACCAAATAGCTGCTTGCTGTATTTTGGAAAGGGCCTTGAGTGTCTGAGCCTTTATTAAATCTCTAGGTCAGTCTTTTTTTCAACTGACTTCTCCTTTCCCATGTTCTGTGATTAGGAATGTCAGATAGAGAATTTTTTCACCCTATGTGCAGTTTAGGGATGATTCAGTTTTTAAATTAAAAATAGCCTTTAAAGAATAAAATTTACAAATAGAAACCAAGAAGGTGAAAATATTGTACAAAAAGCAGGTCTGTTGAGTCAAAATGTTTAAAAAACCTGAAAGTCACGCGTATGAAACCGAACAAGCTTAAACAGATGGAAGTCACCTTAAAACTGAGAAAAAAATTGTTTCATTCAGAACTGGAGTGGTTTAGGTTGTTGATGGGTTTCCCTTGCCTTTTAACAATCAAAAGAGAGCAGTGCTATTGTAAGGTAACATTATTATAAGGAAAAGTGTGGTTACATCATAACTATGTATTCTGGTTCCTGCTGTTGTATAGATGTGGCCATAATTTGTCCTTTTGGTTTGATAATTACATTAATGATTCTCGTGGAATTATTAATGAATTCTTTGTGACTGAGAGTCAATTGTCTAGCTCTGATGGCTTTTTCATGTTAGTTTCTTCATCTGTTCAAATTGTTCTAAGAAATATACCAGTGATTTGTAAATATTTTGAACCAAGTTATTTGAACTTGCGTGTTGTATTTCCCTTGCATATCCAGAGGTAAATTCTTTTGTCAGTATGTTTTATAGTCTATGTACTGTTGAGTAAAACGATGCTAATGAAATTAGAACAAATAGAACAGCAATTAGTAATTTTATTTGTTCATTATACCTCTGATCTTGCACAGAAATGGGCTTTGGTAGTGATATAAGACACATAATGGTATAATTAATGAAAAGTTGATTCAAGAATCTTGTCCTTTAGTGCTTGTCTCACTGACTCTCTGTATGGTGATCTCTGGCACCATTTTGTCAGGTGTTTTTGAGAATTTATTGTCAAAGTATGTTATTTTTAGAGGATTTCAGGTTTATGTGAGGAAATCTGAGAGTGCATTAGCATGTTATAGATGCAAACACTTTAGTGGGAAACAATATAAAAATGAACCTTATCATGACTAGACTTTTATTTTGATACAGTTTTGTTGGTAATCATAGATTGATTGGCTGCTTTTGGGAGTTCAGTTTATGGACAAACTGAAGCTGAATGAAAATTGGCTAAGTGCCAGTAAATGAGGTAATGTATTTTGCATGTGTCATCTTTCTTTGATTGGATCAAGGCAGTTTTAGAATCCTCTGCTGTATGTATGAATTTGAATAATTTCACACTCCAGAAAACCTAATCAGGATAAGACCAAAAAGTGGGAGAACAAGTTGTAAACAGATGTGCAATTATACTGGTGGAGGACCTAGGTTGTGCAGAAGGTGTGCAACAGGAAGTGGAATTAAATCTCTTGTGGCTGTTGAAGTCCACAGAAATCTCTTCTTCCTTTACTAGAAATATAACTGTCAACTAAGAAAACACCCAAGTGGTTAGGAATACAACAGTATTACTTTGTGCAATGCCACTTCCTTATTATTATTTCCATATTACTATATTCAGGCTTTAATAGTCAGCATTCTTTTGATGTGCTACTTGTTCATCACTTCAGGATACACGTGTTCTTTATGTGGGGAAAGATGTAGAGTATCAAAAGTTAAATCCTTAATCTAAAATAACTTAATTTTTACAGTTGCTCCATTGCTTTTTGAGTGACAGTGAGAGTTGAAAAAGTGCATATCCAAATAGAAAATTTTGACTTGGGTTGGTGGAACTCCCTTCATTTTCAATGAGCTATTAGTATGTATTATAAAACAGCATTTTCACCTGACATGATTTTATATTTAAAAAGGAAGAAAGAAGAAGTCAACATTATTAGAATAAAAAAATGTTTCTTTTGGAAAACCATTTCATTTAGATAATCAGAGTCATCTTACTGTTTACCATAAGGATACTCTTTCATGGTGTTTTCCTCACTTTTCCTCTGTCAATTTGAGGTATATCAGTCACAGAAGTAAGTGTGTGGTTTTCTGAAATGCATGAATCCGTACATATGTGACATCCCAATCTTACACATGCTGGGACCTTCCCTCTGCCTCTTCTCTCTCTGTCCCTCCAACTGCTTACATTACTTTGAAAAAGTGTGTGGGTGCGGCGGGGCAAAAACAGTGGCACAGCAGGCCTGAAAATGAAACGTTTTTCCCTGTAAATACTTCTTTTGGAGACAAGCATAAAGTAACCAACATTTCACAGCATTTCTAGAAAGATGTGAATACTATTTCTCTGTTATGAAGAGGAACAGTGGAGGCAAAGTAGCTGTGGCTTGCCCAAGATTGTGAAAGGAGTCTGGTTAAGAGCCAGGACTAGTTCTGCGTTTTCTAGCTCCTGCTTACATGGTAAGATCTCTTCGTTATGTCTCACATGTTCCAGCTTTCTGAAGTTTTTGACAATTTGAAATGGATATTAAGGGGACATAAGGTAAACTTTTTCCCCCCTGTCCTCAGAACCACATCATTTATTAAGAGATGTCATCCTAATGTGTATACAACTTCCATGGCCTTGAGTGTTATTGTAAATGGTAAAAAGACCCTTTGGTTGGGTTTAGACTGATGCTGCCTTCTGAAGTACAAGAGGTGTTTGTAATTTTGTCTAACGTCTTAGTTTTAATAATATTATTTTAATATGAAAATGTAGGTGTTCCATTAACTGTTTAAAAATAGCATAACCTGCTCTGATTTTTCAATATCAGAAAAATCATTTAGGTTTAGGACCCCAACACCACCTCCCCCTCCTCAGGAGTTACAGAAGTGCATTAAACTGCTGATACAGACACTAAAACTGTGAGTTTCCCCTTCCTGGCTCATTTGAAGGTTTTTTTTTCTTTTTTTCTTTTTTTTTTTTAATGAAAAAGGTGGTGGTGCAATTTAAAGGCTGGTAGATAGACTATACCAAAAGTAGTACAGTACACTTTGGAGGCAACAGTACAATGCTTTCTATCTGAAAGATCACAGATAGCTTATATAAACTGGTAGAAAAGTTTATAAAAGTTACTCTTCAACTTGCAAGTGAGTGAAGTGATTTGGCTTCACTTTAAAAACAGCAGCGTAAAACTGAGCTGCCTGAGTATTATCATTACTCCAAAGCAGCATAATTACCATTAGGAGAGAATTGGTTCCTTTAAGGGAAAAAATAATGAAGGGAAAACTTCTTAAAATGAGTTTTATTACATTTTTCTTATAAAATTAGTCTTTCATTTTGTTGATTAATGCTTGAGTTTAAGATTCTGATGTAGGCATTTTGCCATTATAATTCTGAAATATGGGAAGTCCTTGAAAACATTCCGGGATTGCCTTCTGTCTGTCTGCCTTGTAAAAGATCCTTTCAGTTAAATGGACCATCCTCCTTAAATGATGTCATTAGCTTGGATTGAAAAGACATTGCCTGCAGGGAAATCATTTAATTGTCTTAAAGTGCTCTACTTCTGTAGATCTTGAAGCAGCACCCTGACTTCCATCTTTGTATCAGATAATTCATCTAAAATTCTGTTTTTAATCTCTGACGAAATATTGAGATGTAATTTCCACTTTTATTGGAGAAATTTGAGACCTTTTATAGTCTTGTCTCTGTCAAATGGATGGAAAAGTTTCACTTGTTGAAATGCAAATGGGTACTGTCTTTTTTTGACTTAAAGAATTAATTTAACATGCATTCATGCACTGCTTTATAAATATTAATGTATTGAACTCTTGCATTTCACTGATACCAAGATATAATTTTTTACGATATGTATTTCTAAAATCAGTAATATTTACTTGGTCAAACAGCAAGTCAAGTTTTGGGGATAATTGCAACCTTTTTTATTTTTGTTTAAGGTAATGCATTGCATGTAGGGAAATGAAAAAAAATTGACCATCTTTTTTCCTTGAACTTACCAATCTCTCAGACATGTAAAAGTCAGTTTTTCAGGGATACTGGGCATTTTTAATCGAGTAGGCAATCAGACCAGCAAAAATCAAACATATGTATATCAGTGAATTACTAATTTAATTAGAAAATATACTCCTTGAAAATATATAGTGTAATTTTGTCCATAATCTATTGCACTTATACTTTTGGCATGTCGGTCATTTAATCTTAAATACTTCAAAGTAGGAAGAAAAGTGTTTTTTAAAATTCAAATTGTTATATATACAGTTTTCAGCTCGAAGAGGTGTTGTATGGGGAATGCTACAAAATGTTCAAAAGACTTTCCCCCTCAGAGGGGCTGATTTTGCCTTTAAAGTGGAAAAGTGGCATTTCTGATACTTTTAAAATAAATTAGTCAGTCGCTAATACTCATCTTTTTCTGCT